>NC_045766.1:103657624-104282624 GCF_008692025.1 Phocoena sinus | reverse complement strand
TCAATATTTGTGAATAAATACAATGCCCCTTCTCCCAAAGTAGGCATAATCAGTGAAATAAAGGTGTTATACTGTTCTTCAGGAAGGTCTTGGCAGCTTTTGAATATTCTTCAGCAACAATATCCCACATCAGCCTTCAAGGAAATGACACTGGCCTGCTATGAAAGCTTTGTTACATGTCACCCAGAAATATGACTCTCAGTGGTGAATTCTTGTAGCTTTCTCTAAATGGATTATTATTCCTATCATGTGTTAGAGGTGACTACTGATTGAGCTGACAGGAGATAATTCTTTAGCAGGAAAAGCAACTTGAATTTTTTAATGTAAGTTTAACTTTATCCCATTGAAAGTGGTGGTATATTAAGTTAAAAAGTCTTTTTAAAAATGAAATTGTGTATGGACCACAATGTCTGTTTCTCCATATATTTAATTCTTTTTCACAGGTAAGAGCAATATTCACCAAATAATGTTTCAGACTGAGCAGATGTAATTTCTAGAATGGTAACATTGTGACCAACAACACTCTCACCATCAAGCACGCCTTTGGTGCAACTCCCTTTGAATGGGGACAGAAGGTGTGGCTAAAGAAGTGTATGGTGGTAAATGTGAATTTATCATATGGAGGAAGCAGGGCAAGAAAGAGAAAGATGAGGTCACCCAAGACAAACGAGTGTGCAACAGAGCAACGAGATCAGCAAGTAATAAAAGGAAAAGCCAGGTTCCATCAGAGGGCTAGGATGAAGGTGGTTGGGTAATGAAATAGTTTCTGGAGCTTCTGTGAGAATTAATTAATCAATTAAAATTAATCAATTTTTTGGATGGATACTTGAAGTTTCTCCCATTCTCCTTTCATATCAAGCAAAGATTAACATTTTTGCTTCTCATAACAAGCCTCTAGTTTCTAGACAATGATAATTTTCACATCATGAAAAACTTACACAGAATCTTCTAACTCAGCTCCTTAAATACGATAAGATTCTGCTCTCGGGTATCATCTGCTTTCAGATGCTCTTGCTACAGTTATTATGTTTCAGAGACCATTTAAAAAATTAAAAAGAAATAGACTCTAGGTTTCTGCCATTCATTTTCTGACCAGGGGTATCCCAAACCACTGAAACAGAAGGGGTGTGTGGGATAGCACACACTGTGGGTTGTCTGCCCATGTCCAATCTCAGGCTTCTTCCTGAGGGCAGAGCCCTGACTGGCCTTGTGGGTCTTGTGCTCCGGAAAGAAAGCTCCTTTCCAGCCCTAGGGAGGTAAATCTTGATTAGCTTAAGCCATATATGGTGATTAATTCCATCCAGTTATTGGTTTAGGCATGTGGCATGTTATGCACTTCTGGCCAGGTGGATATGAGGGAAAGTCATCCAGGGCTGTATCAGTTCCTAATTTATTGCCTCTCAGCTCTGAACGCACTCTTGGACATTCACTCTGTAATAACGGAATTCCTGTAACCATTTCCCCTTTAAAGTGAGTATGATCATAAGCTTTCTCAGTAGAGGCCGCTGGAGAGACATTGCAGGAGGAAGAGGCTGCTGCAATTTACAGCCTGAACTGGGGGTGGGGGGACTTTGGGTGAGACCTGCCTGAGCCCCAAGCCCAGAACACCATCTCTCTGTGACCTTGTAGCCTCGGCCTGGCCATAACCTGGCTGGCCTGCATGCAGCTACCTGGGACCCAAAGAGTGGGTCATGGGAAGGGGAGAATGCATACAGAAAGCTCCCTCAGCAAGCCCCTCCCTGCCAGCCCTGCCCCCCCCCCCTTTTTTTTTTTTTTTTTTCCGGTACGCGGGCCTCTCAATGCTGTGGCCTCTTGCGTTGCGGAGCACAGGCTCCGGACGCGCAGGCTCAGCGGCCATGACTCACGGGCCCAGCCGCTCCGCGGCATGTGGGATCCTCCCGGACCGGGGCACGAACCCGGTGCAGGCCCCACGCTACACAAGGGAGCCCAGACCCCCACTGGCCACCCATACCATGGGTAAGTGACCCCCTGCTTCCCGGCCTGCACTGGGCGGGGCTGCCTATGATTTGTCCAGCAACTCCAGATGGGCCAATTTCCCTGTTGTCCTGTGGCTGAAGCACACCTTCTTCAGCAAGGCCGGATCTCCTCAAGGGCTCCCCCTTAGTGCTAGGGTACCATATAGAGGTTCCTTATATTTTATAGTTTCTGTTTTATTTTAGTTAATAATTCTTATATAAAACTTCCCGTTTTTAACCTACTGGGTGATGTCTCTTTTGAGTAGGTGCAGACTGCTACAGGGGGTTACTGAGACACCGTATCTCCACTAATAAAAAGCAAAAATTGGGCTTCCCTGGTGGCGCAATGGTTGAGAGTCGGCCTGCCTGAGTCAGGGGACCCGGGTTCGTGCCCCGGTCTGGGAAGATCCCATAGTGCCGCAGAGCGGCTGGCCCCGTGAGCCATGGCCGCTGAGCCTGCGCGTCCAGAGCCTGTGCTACACAACGGGAGAGGCCACAACAGTGAGAGGCCCGTGTACTGCAAACAAAAAAAAAGCAAAAATTAATTTATGCTTCATTTTTCTGCCTCTGAATGTTAATACATGTAACCCCTGGAACTTCAGCATTTTTGGCCAATGGGAAAAGACGAGTAGAAAGAACCTGGATTTTTTATGACATCATCATGTTATTGAGTCAGCCAACCTACAGACTTCTTATGTGAGGTGGGATCAAAAAATACCCTCAAATTTAAGATTCCAATTACTTGTAGCACAAAGCTGTACACAAAGATATATAATATCCCCTTGTTTAGAGTCATCGTTATTCTAAAGGGTTTTATTTTCAAGTAGTCATTGTCTCTTGGCAATCCTAAGTGATGACATCGACTGTTACTCTTTTCAGTCATTAGGTTGAATTACCCACCTTAACAAATTCACTGTTATAAAGTTCTTAGTTTCCTTTCACTGCTACACATATTCAGGTCCCTCATATCATAAAATTATATAGGCATTTAAAAAAATTTTAGTTTTCCTTTCTGATTATGTTGAGTTTCTATCAGTGTTTATAACAAAAAAGCCATTGACACGAAAGAACTGCATGTTTTTTGTTTGTTTGTTTTGGAGGCTAAAACCCCTCTTAAATGGCAGTTCTTTCTCAGAAATCTAGGATAGTCTTCTGGAAAGCAGACACTTCAGCAGATTTCCAACTTCTCTACAGGGAGGCGGCTGGGTATAAACTTCATTTTAAGTCTGTATTTAGAATTAACATATACACATAAAAGAAATAAAAAAAGAAATACAGCACTCTAAATTCTATTGTCTCACAGCGCCTGTGTCCCATAACAATTCTTACAAATTTCTTCCTTGATTAAAAGGAAATCTTTCCAGAGAGGGGTAGGCTGCAAGGAAGAAGCTGGCCACATGGCTTCTGCAAGTGTGCTCTGCTCATCATCCTGTACTTGCATGGCTACTTTGCTCTTTATTTTCCATGTGTGGTTTCTGGAGTTTCCTTCGCTTACTGTTACTTCTTTGAAACTTCCTGCAGAAACACGTGCAGCACTCTAGGACTCATCAGTCCTGTCCAGTTGGAGCCAGTGATCATAACGCTTTCTGTGGAACAGTGAAGGTCTTAAAACAATTCACTCATCCCACCCCATCCAGGCATAAGATAATACATCTGACTATTGCTCTTCTGTCTCTTAGTGCTAAGAACTTCTCCATGCTCTGGTTCTGTTTTTCTCTTCTTTTTCTTCACAAAGCGGCTCCCTCCACACTCCTTTAGAGCACTGCTTCTATTCTGGGCTTTGGGAGACCCAGCATCCCTGGGTCCTTTCCCAGACAGATTTGGTGACCTGCATAAATATACTTCCAACCCGCATATGTCTTCTAGTGAATAATGACGTTCATGCTTTCTCATGGACCTACTGAGGCAGTCTGGCTACTACTAAAATTAATCACTGCCTTACAGGAAAGGAAGGCTCAAACACTTAATGTAGAATATTAACTCTTTGGTGTTTACCCCAAAAGAAGTAGGATTCAGAACTTAGATAAGGGTTGAGGGCAGGAGAAAAGGACAAAAAAAATGAACTTCCTCTTACTGTCCACCTTCAGTGTCCCTCCTCTGCAGGTGCTCAAGGATAACTGTTAGTCTAAGAAAATGAAGGCGAGACCCTGGATATCTAGTGGGATGGGGGTAAGAGGAAGGAGCCCCTAAAGATGGGGTCGTAAACCCTAGAAACCAGAAGACCTCACCTAGCCACCCCCAGGTGAGGGGTATGCTTTCCATTTCCATTCTCAACCCCACAGTGCAAAATGTCATAACTGATGACCTCTGATCAGAAAATGTCTTGATATTTGATTTTTAAATATCAGAAAAATAAATGTCAGTGAATGTAACTCTTTGAAAGTCATGGAAGTCTCCAAAGATGAAACACTAAAATCAGGAGCTGAATTTGAGAAGCTATTCATTTTGCAATTGGGGCAAGGAGCCTGGAAATTAAAAATGAAGAGTGTAGCTTACTTTTGTGAGTTTATTGAAAGACCTGTCTACATTCTTGCAGTTCTTGCTTCTGTTAGTTTGTTGCTTTCTTCTTTGGAAGAAATGAAGAACTCCTAAAATGATCTTGAAGATTGGCCTCCGTGGCCCTGTTCTACTTGTCCTGCCTCCCTTCCATCCAGAAGTGACTGGGGATGAATTAGATGAGGATGGCTGCTCTTGCCACGGATCAGGACATGTCACAAGTGATCTCAACTTCTTATACCTCAGCGTGCCTATCCTGAAGCTCTCTTCAGGAGACAGACCTCTAACCTTAAAATCATTAAGGTCAAGAGAGGACAAGAGACTTCCTCACGTCCCACTTCCCTTTGTATTAGGGATGACATAATTTTATCCTAACTGTGCCTCAGGTCCTTAATAAGGTATTCATTAATGCTTTTATGAACTGTCAAGTCTTAAAATTTTACATAGCGTTCCTATACTATCTTTTATGTCTGGAAATTTAACCTAAAAATTATGGATATATATAAAAATTTAGCTGCAGGACATTTGTTATAAAATTACACAAGTCAGGGACTTCCCTGGTGGTCCAGTGGTTAAGACTCTATGCTTCCACTTCAGGGGGCACGGGTTCAGTCCCTGATAGGGGAACTAAGATCCCACATGCTGTGTGGCCAAAAGAAAAAAATAAAAAAGTAAAGAAAAAATTACACAAGTCAATACACATACATGTATATAAACTCTCACACATGGAATATATCTATATATAGCATATATGTTTACCAGTCCTTTGTTGCTTTTGAAAAACATTTAATAACCTAAGAAAATATTTATTTTTAAGTGTCAAGTCAAGTTCAAAAATGATAATTGTATGCTGTATCTATATCATCTTACATCATTTGTCTATACGTGCCATTATCTACATCCACATCTATAACAGTTACATCATTTATTATCTTTATTGCCTTCACCATCTGTCTCTTCTTTCCCCCACCATCTCTTCCACCACTCTTCTACCCTCTTCCCTTCTTCTATTCACTAAGATCTTAAGAATGGTACTATTTTAGAGTTGAGATTATGGTTGGTTTATATTTTCCTCTCTCTTTTTGCCTGTATGTTGTAATTTTTCTGTAATAATTATATATAATTTGGCTTGCTCTCTGACTCTTACACTTCCTGGAATGACTCACGAATAGAGCTTTAGAAGCCTCAGAAATATTCTTAGCTATAAAGATGACAATAAAAAAAGGCCATTCTGTCTGAATTATTAGTGGTTTCATACGGTTTGACTGGTTCTCAGTTTACACAGACTCCAAGAGCTGGAAAAACCTTAGAGGTTATCCAAACCGGTCTCTCATCTTAAGGGGAGTAAACTGAAACCCAGAGAGGCTGACACTCAGTCAAGAAGTCACAGAGTTGGTGGTGAATCCAAGATTGCTTTAATGATAACAATATGAACTTATCTGAAATTTCATTGTTTAATTCAGTGGCTGCTGGAACACACACATACCTAACAGACACATGCTTAATGATGACAACAGGGTTGGCATCTCTAAGGTAGAATGTTTAAAATGGGAGAAAACATCTTAATTCCAACATAAGTGTGACAAATTTAAATATGTTGTGCTCAAAATAGCTTCAAATTGCGAGTTTAATGCTGTTTCATTTTGAAAAGGGAACTCATCAAAAATGTCCATTATAAAAAGAGACACTTCCTAAAGATACTGTGCTAATGATACTCAAGCTATAACTTTTATTCCCTAAGAACTGAATGCCAATATATCAAGAAATTCTTCCAGAAATTGTTATATTTTAGATCAAAATTTATTGTAAAAATCAAATAAAAGCTTAAAATAATTCTTTTGCTTATTATATAGGCATGTGGGTGAAAATAATTGTTGCCATGGTTGGAATACAGTAGTAGTTTTATCTTACCTGAGCTACATTTTTCATCTTTGAAAAGAGGACTTCTGGGCATCCGACTACCCAACACACACAAATTGACAATCTAGACCAGACCATGCTCTGTAAAATTGCACCAGAGAAATTTGTAACACCCTCCATTTGAGCTCCTGGTTCCCTGATTTCCCATTATTTGATCTGGTTCAGTCTGGCACGCTGTTTGTGTTTATACAGTGTAATAAGACATCTGCTGCCCACCAGAACCCATTATGATCTGTGGCACTTCCCAGCTGACTGCCATCCTATTTATATTAATTGAATGCAGTATATTCTGCATACACCACTGATTACCCTCATTTATTTCAGTTCCTAAAGACACAGGATCTCACTTCGTGCCCTTACAACATTGCTCTACTCATTTGGCTCCAATTAGCTTCAGCTAACGAAAATACATTGCAACGAAGTTCTGGTTAGCCATTGCTGTTTCTAATGACATAATTTGTGAGTTTTTAGCCTATGAAAGTAAAGACATTGGGAATTAAGTTATAGTATCTTCTGTGGGGCTGAGAAATATTAATTGCAGGCATCTGGGCTCACTTCCTTAAAGAAGATTTGTGATTTCTATTTAACTAATAAATGTTGACATAACTGAAGAGCTATAAGCTCCATATGCTGGACTTTCTGAAGAATTTCTGATTATACCCTTGTTCAGTTAAGCAACAAAATACTCTGGCATTAACACTATATCATGGTTTACTTGCACTAATTATTTTATAATTATATTGCATGGTTAGAGATCTTATCCAAAAGAGCTTCTTTAGGATTTATTAAAAGATGCACATTTATCCCAAAACTATAAAAAAGTCTCACTAGTTTAGTGAATAGTTATTATTTTTAATTTAAATTTTTCTTCTCAGTGAACTGATTTTTCCATTCTAGGGTACTGTTTTAGCTCCAGAGTCTGGGGTCAGACTCTAATGGTTTATGTTTTAAAGATAATAGTCTTTGCAGTGACATTTTTGAATATGATTCCTTCAAAAAATATTTTCAGATGTATTCCAGACACTTGAAGAAATTTGAGTGGATCACAATAGATTCTATAACAAATTACATTACCTTACTCCTTAATAACAAGGTTATAACCAAGAAGTTCAGTAAGTTTCCTGTCTTTTCAACTAGGTGTTTGCATACTGTACAACTGTCCTTCATGGTATAAAATCCAGATTTTGATCTGTTTTGAAATATAATCAATTATCATATACTGGTCTGAGGAAATTTCACTGCTAAATTATAACCTCAAGCAAAAAGTCTTTCTACTTATCACTCCTTTGAAAATTTTAGTTTTTAAATGTTCTCATTGCGTTTTATGTTTTTTTTCCCCTTCCATCCCAAACTTGAAAAGACAAGGCCAATCATAGTCAAATACAGTAAAAGCTGTGCTCCCATGGCTTTTATGTAAAGTTAATAAAATAAAAAGAGGCAGCTGTGCATTTCAGGAAATCACTCGATTGAAGGGTTCTGGGACTACTATAATCACAAGTGTGAAACTGGAGTCACCAGAAACCCTCAGTGGAATTATAGCTCAATAAATCAAAATTTGCTCCTTTTTACCTTTATGGTATAACTCTGCATTCTCTGCGGTGCCTATGCTTTACAGCATTCCTACTGCTATCTTTTTAATTATCATGGAACTTCTTGTTTTCTGTTCCAGCAGGTTTAGATTTGGGGGGAACTTTTGCTGTACCTTGGTTGCAGTGTGTCTCAAACACTTAGGGTCTAGGACTGTGGCATGGTACTAAATCCCTCTCACCTGCCACCACCAAATAAGAAAGAAAGAAAGAGTGAATATGAAGAACTGTGAGGTATTTTGATAACATTTCATGGAGGTATATAATAAATACATCCATGCAAGACTGTAATATCATACATGTTAACAGGTCCATGGACTGACAATGGTCCACATAGATGACCCTGCAGACTACTGAGTCTGGTAGTTGACTGATAGGCTATGAATTACTGTTTTTGACAATTGCAGCAATACAGTTATCATTCTTCTCATTAACTCATGTATTCCTTGATGACAAACATAGTGAATTATTTTATCCCAGAATGTCTTGGATGTCTCCTCTACCCCAATTTAATTTAAAAGTACTAGCAAAATCTTAATTTCTTTAATTAAGAAAACACTATGCATATTCTTCTAGCCAAGCAGATCAAACACCAAAAAAAGTATACATCAATCTAGAGCCTGCCTGGGTTCAAATTCTGGTCTTTATCATTTGTTAGCTCTATAACCATGGGCAGGTTACTTAGCCTTTTTAAGTCTCAACTTTTTTCAAGAATATTAGTACCCATCTCCCAGGATTGCAGTGAGGTTTATCAGTAAGCTTCCGCTGTGTAAAAATCTACCCAAAACTTAATGGTTCAATACAATCAACATTTATTATTTCTACTACTCTATGGATTGGCTAGAAGGTTCTTCTGATCTGGAGAGGATTGACTGAACATGGATGGCTTAGGGTGGTTTTATTTACACGTCGGAATGTGTCTCATCATCCAACAGGCTAACCCAGGCTTCTTCACATGGTGCTCTCAGAGCATCAAAAGAGAACAAGTCCATTTTTAAGCCTCTGCTTGCATGATGTTTGCTAATGCCTTTTGATTAAAGAAAGTCACATGGTCAAGCCCAAATTAAAGGGGTGGAGAGATAGACTTTATCCCTTGATAGGAGGAGGGGGAATTCACAACACAAAGAAGCATACATTCAAGGATGGGTGGAATTTGTGGCCTTTTTGCAATTTGCCATATGAGGATGAGGTGAGTTAGTAGTTCTCAGAGTAAAGTGCTTAGAATCAGAGATGGCTATATATTGAGTTAAATATTATCTACCATTCTCATCCTATGCGTAAATAGCACCATCTTCACACTTAGCTCTTGCCATTAGAGCAGGTTTTATGTTGTTATCTCTTTTATACGTAAATAAGAAATTATATCAATTTAGATGCTGTTGAAATTCTGATCTTCAGTTTATGAGTCCTTTGCAATATCCTACCAGATGGACTCTCTTGAAGAAGGTAACATGGTAATTACAGACAAGAAAACTTATCTCCTCAGCTCATTCTTTTTTTTTTTTTTTTTTGCGGTACACGGGCCTATCACTGTTGTGGCCTGTCCCGTTGCGGAGCACAGGCTCCGGACGCGCAGGCTCAGCGGCCATGGCTCACGGGCCCAGCTGCTCCACGGCATGTGGGATCTTCCCGGACCGGGGCATGAACCTGTGTCCCCTAGCATCGGCAGGCGGACTCTCAACCACTGTGCCACCAGGGAAGCCCCTCAGCTCATTCTTTACACTGCTGCCTGAGTGATACATTTTTACAAAATCTGGGTTCCTCCTTTTTTTTTTTTTAAATTTTTTTCATGTGGACCATTTTAAGTCTGTATTGAATTTGTTACAATACTGCTTCTGTTTTATGTTTTGGTTTTTTGACTGTGAGGCATGTGGGATCTTAGCTCCCTGACCAGGGATTGAACCTGCACCCCCCACTTTGGAAGGCGAAGTATTAACCACTGGACCACCAGGGAATTCCCCTCCTTTTAAAAAAAAAATAATTATTAAAAAAAATGTTTTTGGCTGCGTTGGGTCTTCGTTGCTGCATGTGGGCTTTCTCTAGCTGCGGCAAGCAGGGGCTACTCTTCATTGTGGTGTGCGGGCTTCTCATTGCGGTGGCTTCCCTTGTTGCGGAGCACGGGCTCTAGGCATGCGGGCTTCAGCAGTTGTGGCACATGGCTCAGTAGTTGTGGCTCACAGGCTCTAGAGCGCAGGCTCAGTAGTTGTGGTACGCGGGCTTAGTTGCTCCGTGGCATGTGGGATCTTCCCGGACCAGGGCTCAAACTCATGTCCCCTGCATTGGCAGGTGGATTCTTAACCACTACAAGACCAGGGAAGTCCCCCTCCTTTTTAATTTCTAACTTTCTGGCCCTATTTCCCACAATATTCTCAACCTGCCCCCAAACCCAACCCCCATGCCTTGAATTGCTGCTTGAACTTGCTGGAACTTTTTGCAGTGCATTTCCTTCTGCCTATAATGTTCTCCAGTAACGCGTAGAGAATTGGAACTTTGCGAAATGTCATGTTTTTTTAAAGACCGTCCCTCACATCTCCTGCAGAGATAAGAACTTCTCTCTTCTGAGTTCCCATAGCATTCTGCATATGCCAGAAACCAAATCCATGTTTCATTTGCCAGAGAATCCTTTTCAACACAGTACTCCAGGTACCTACTAACATTTAACTGTTCAGCATGTGAACTTACAATCTAAGGGTGGATTCTGACTATTATGAACAATCCCTTTTTTCTATTTTTTTATTTGCTCTCTATGCTCATGGTTTCACAAAAACATAAACCAAAAGATTGGTACAGATCGAGGGAATCACTCTTCAGTGGTGAGAAGAGTTGAAATAAGTGCATGATCAGGATAGCTCTGTGAAATTAAGGGACCTGTGAGGGTCAATTCAAGCAGTACTGAGATGTCAGAAAAATGAACTCTGCCTTTCAGAATAAACGGACAACTGCCCCAGGAACATGTGTATATGTTTCCCTGTGTGAGGCCAGGATCTATAAACAAGGGCAGTGGAGGGTGGAGGTTAGCAGGAGTGATGCTGAAAGGAAACCAGACCAGAATAGTTCATGAGTTGATTATTAGCTTCTTGAAGGTAGTGACAATTTCTGATGATTTTTCTGTTTTTTGTTTGTTTGTTGTTAGCACATTGTACAGTGCAGGGCACCTAAAAAAAACACTGTGAACTACTCTATCTGTGTGATGAATGAAAAGATTCATGATGCAGTACCCAGCTTTAGCTCACGTAATGAATGCACTTTCTTGCCCATTAACACAAAGTATAAGAACAATTTCTGATCTGGTGAATAGCTTTCCTCAGAAGAAAAGCACGTATCTTGGTCAGTGTTCTCTAACCTTGCCTTGGAAGTGAGGATCTTTTTTTTTTTTGCGGTATGCGGGCCTCTCACTGTTGTGGCCTCTCCCGTTGAGGAGCACAGGCTCCGGATGCGCAGGCTCAGCGGCTGTGGCTCATGGGCCCAGCCGCTCCGCGGCACGTGGGATCTTCCCGGACCAGGGCACGAACCCGTGTCCCCTGCATCGGCAGGCGGACTCTCAACCACTGTGCCACCAGGGAAGCCCTGGAGGTGAGGATCTTGAACTACGTCTTCCTAGAGTCCGTTCAAACCAGTAGATTCAGTGGTAAATGAAGTTGGACTTGGGTGAAACCACTCAGATTAGACAGGGGACACAAGTGTCTACTCTAGGATTATTGAAGGATAGGCCTTTTATGTGGGACGTAGTCCATGCAGATGATCCCACTTCTACCCTGAAATAATCTTAGCTCTTTCTTTAGACAGGGTTCTCAATTGTGGATAATTTTGACCCCTCAGGGACATTTGCCAAAGTCTGGAGACATTTCTAGTTGTTACACTAAGCAGAGGGTGCTACTGGCATCTAATGCATAGAGGCCAATGATGCTGTTAATCACCTACAATGCACAGGACAGCCCCTCACAGCAAATATGTCGATGCTGCTGCTGTTGGGAAACCCTGATCTCAAGCATAGCTAGTATTGGCCAGGCTCAGATTTTGGGATTTCCAATCCTTTATAGGATTCCAATCCTTTATAGGATTATGTCTCAATAGTGAAGTACAATTCTTCCCTTCCCATAATTTTATTGAGATATAGTTGACATACAGCACTGTATAAGTGTAAAGTGTATAGTGTAATGGTTGACTTACATATATTGTGAAATGATTACCACCGTAAGTTTAGTTTAATATCCATCATCTCGTATAGATACCAAAAAAGAAAAAGAAAAAAAATTTTTTTTCCTTGTGATGAGAACTCTTAGGATCTATTCTCTTAACAACTTTCAAATATGCCATACAAGCAGTGTTAACTACAGTCGTCATGTTGTACATTGCACCCCAGTAACTGTCTTGTAACTGAAAGTTCATACCTTTTGATTGCCTTCATGCAATTCCCCCTTCTGAAGTATTATTCTTTAATAATATGGTTAGAATACAATAACTTGATTAACTATATCATTACCATTTTCTTTCCTTGAAAATAAAATCTTTAATGATTTAAAGTTAAATGGTTTTGAAGAGATTTTATTTTAAATGAAGCAGAAACTGATCAACCAAACTTAAAATGGCCTTGAAATAAACTAAACTGACTTCTCTCAAACTGGAATCTCTAACTGATGGTAACTGCACTGCAGCTACAAGCAGTATTCACAACCTGGACCTTCAGAATACAAAATGGAGCCCTTGAGGCTGCTATAGTAGATGAACTCATATTCGTTTAGATTTCATTATGCTTGATAACTATGATAAATGCCAGTCATGGATTCTTGCAAATTCAATCCTGGGAAAGTTTCCATAAAGATGTGACTCAGGTAAAACGAATGTATTTTAAGTATCTGATTTACAGTGAACAATTTGTCCTATCCCCAAGGAATGAAACAGTAATTTCAAACACATGTTTGGGTAACCGGACAGTAAAGGCAATCTGAGGATTGCCATAGTAGCTTGTTTGAAAAAATGGTATACATGTCTAGTCTCACTGGCAAGATTCTGCTCAGATAATAAAAATGATCCTGTCCAGTGAGGAGAGGCATCAGTTCGCTCTGAAGGGTGCCCTCCCCTCCTCCCACCCAGACACACCCCCTGCCAAATTGGGAACCAGCAGTACTTTATTCGGACCTCACAGAGCCCCAGAGGGCTGCCTGAGCTTTTTCATTCACAGGAAGAGCTGGTGCCTCAAGTCAACCCTTTCCTCCCACCTCTCATCCTTTCTTTCCCATGAAGTGTTTATGGAGAGATCCTGAAACCATGCAACTGTTTGCATGTTTGTTGACAACTGGTAGGTGGAAAATAGCACAGCTTGACACAGTAATTGTAGGAAGATTGAAAAAAATTCTGCATCAATGCCAGGGGACGTAAAGCTATTTCCCTTTCAAATATCTTGATGATTTAGATGCAGAACATTTCCCTTATATTTAGATGAAAACTTCAGTTTCTTTCCTTTGGGTTCATACGGCTTCTTTATCTGGCATGGGAGAGAGAGGAGGCCTGAGGACCAAAGGTGGATTTAGAGGGTGAGGGCCAAGACCCCAACCCTGACCCTGGACCCTCTGCACCTCCTTGGCACACAGTCTGATGGCGCCATTACTGGTACCTTAATATGGTTGAATCTAAACTTTAGACAGGACAAAAGAAAATAAAGATTTTTTTTCCCCTTAAATGTGATAGCAGAAACCTCCTTGGGAGCATGTGTTTTGAGTAACCACAGGTGATGGACACTACTGGTAAAAATAATTAACTACCTCAATCCTTATAATAACATTAGAATCAAGGACAGGCACTTGGTGTAGAGGGTGTGAATCCCAGCCAGGAGAAGTAAGTTGAAGCTTGTACCACAAAAGGTTTGTCCTTCAGGAATAGGCAGACTTTCGAGGATCCACCTCTCATATTAGTTGTGGTGGGAGGGCTGGCCATTAGGTCCCCCCTTTCTACCTTCCTTGCCCTGGGATCCTATGTTTCACCCCTTTCCTTCCACCTTGTCCATCTCTCATGTACTGTATCTTTGTTGGACCAGAGGGTGAGAGAAGAAATTGCCCCTACTCTTCTCCCAGAGGAGGTGAAATCTGGGGTTCGAAGCCTGGGGAAACCAGAGCTAAGACCACTTCAACAGGGCTTCTTTGAGATGCTCCACCTCCCCTGTACCCCCTTCTTAGTCTTCAAGGGACAAGTCACTTTAGAAGAAGTAGAGCAGGACTTTGCCCTGAGAGAGGCTGAGGGCCGGGTCTTCTGGACTTGCTTTGTAGTTGAGGAGTTCCACTGGGCAAACCCAGCCCCTCCCCAGCCTCTAATGGACCTCTTCATAGAAACCCCATTTCACTTTTATTTTGTCTACCCCTTAGCAAGTTAACAATAGAAATAAACTAGTAGTGACAACTCCACTTGCTTAGGTTGGGGGATGAGGGAATGATTGCTTTCTCCAAAGGAGAAAGAAATTACCTTAAAAATTTTCCATTACTTTCAAAAATAAAAAAAGGAAGAACCTTCCCAGTGACCACTGGATTGTTTTAATTTCCCAAAATTTTCTTTTTTTTCCCTTGTAAATAGGTTTCACTCATTGGCAATTTCCTTCACTTAAGATAATGCACTATTCTAATAGGTAGAGCTTTCAGTCTGTCCCTCGCTTGCCTTACTCCAACCCTATTCCTGCTGTAAGTACCACCTGTGCTTCTCACCCCTTTCTCCTCCCAACCAGGTGACTTCAGTCACTCCCACCAAGAACCAAGGCTTTGTGTGTGTTGGGGGTGCTTAAGTTGACTCATCACATTCCCTTTAGGGGTTGAAGGGCCACTTGTAGCATTTCTATGAAAATTTTATGTAACTCACTGCTATGCAAAGATGTTCAAAATGAATTTCAGCAGGTGATAAGTTAGCGTAATGAATTAATATCCTGTATCAGTATTTGGGCTGCCCCCTTTTTCCAGAGTCTTGGTCCTGATCTCAGAAACCAGAATAAGTCAAAAGATCCTCCTCCCCTGAAGCAAAGTGAATTAGTAATCAGTCCTGATTACTCAGGATAGTGAACATTTTATTTTTTTAAATGGGAATCAGGGTGAGGGTGGGAGGGGGTACTCCTGCTTGTGACTGTTTTTAAAAATAAGTGCTACAGGGCTTTCCTGGTGGCGCAGTGGTTGAGAGTCCGCCTGCCGATGCAGGAGACACGGGTTCGTGCCCCGGTCCGGGAAGATCCCACACGCCGCGGAGCGGCTGGGCCCGTGAGCCATGGCTGCTGAGCCTGTGCGTCCGGAGCCTGTGCTCCGCAACGGGAGAGGCCACAGCAGTGAGAGGCCCGCGTACAGCAAAGAATAAAATATGTAGAAATAGATTTATCAAAAGAAGTTCAAGACCTGTACCTGAGAACTGTAAAAAAGAAATTAAAGAAGTCCTAAATAATGGAAAGATACCACAGGCTAATGGGATATTTAATTTTCTTAAAATAGTAATACTCTCAAACTGACTTAGAGAATTCCAGCTGACTTCTTTGCAAACTTGACAAGCTAATCCTAAAATTCCAATGGAAATGCAAGATTTCCAGAGTAGCCCAAACAATTTTGAAAAAGAATAACAAAGTTTGAGAACTCACATTTCTGACTTAAAAACTTGCTACAAAGCTACAGTACTCAAGACAGTGTGGTATGGGCATAAGAATGGACATCTAAATCATCAAATAGAATTCAGGGTACAGAAATAAACCCTCACATTTTGGACAACTGATTTTTGACAAGGGTGCCAAGAAAATTCAGTGGGGAAAGGATAATCTTTCAACAAGGGATGCTGGGATGACTAACTGGATATTTACATGCAAAAGAATGACAGACTCCCACCTCACATTATACACAAAAAGTAACTTTAAATGGATCATAGACCTAAATGAAAGAGTTAAAACTTTTAAAGCTCTTAGAAGAAAATATAGCTGTAAATCTTTGTGGCCTTGGGTTAGGTATAATATCAAAAGCATAAGTGACAAAAGAAAAAAATAGGTACACTAAACCTTATTTTTAAAAATGTGTTACAAATAATACCATCAAGAAAGTGAAAGGACAACCCATAGAACGGGAGATAATCATGTATCTGGTAAGAGACTTACATCTAGAATATATAAAGAATTGTTAATAACTCAATATTGAAAAAAAGACAATCCATTAAAAATTGGACAAGGTACCTGTATAGACATTTTCCCGAAGAAAGTATATAAATAGTCAATAAGCACAAGAAACCATGTTTAACATTATTAATAATTAGGGATTTGAAAATTAAAATCACAGTGCGATACCACTTCACACATACTAGTATAGCTAGAATCAAAAAAGTCAGATAATAACAAGAATTGGTGAGGATCTGGAGAAACTGGAACACTCATACCCTGCTTGTGGGGATGTAAAAATGATGTAGCCACTTTGTAAAACTGTCTGGCAGTCTCTCAAAAGGTTAAATATAGAGTTACCACATGATCTAGCTGTTCCCCTCTTAGGTATATACCCAAGAGAAATGAAAACATGTTCACTCAAGAATTTGTACACAGATGTTCATAGCAGAATTATTGATAACAGCCAAAAAGTGGAAACAACCCAAATGCCTGTTGACTGATGAATGGATAAATAAAATGTGGTCTATTCATAAACAGAAAATTATTTTGCAATATTAATAATAAAGTACTGATATATGATACAATGTGGGTGGATCTGAAAACATTATATTATGCTCAGTAAAGGAATCCAGTAACAGATGAATCCATATAGTAGGATTCCATTATATGGAATAACCAGAAGAGTCAAATCTAGAGACTGAAAATAGCTTAGTGGTTACCTAGGTCTGTGGGGGGAAGGAGGGGGATATCTGTTGATGGATACAGGTTTCTTCTTGGCGTGATGAAACTGTTCAAAAATTAGATTGTGATGATGGCTGCACAATGCCCAAACAATTGTATGGGCAACACACACACACATTATGCTAATCAAATCAAATGTATTTGCAGACTGAATTTGCCATGCAGGCTGCTGATTCATGACTCCCGTTGGGGATGGAAAGGAGACAAAAGTAATGTTCTTGCCATTAACCCATCTTCTGATTAGTAGGAGAGATGAGAAGATAGACATAAATAATTATAAGGAAAGAGAATTTTGAAAGTAGAAAGCTCTGGCTGTATGATCAGTGGGGAGGTATCATGAACGTGATAACACTGAAGAAATAATTCTCTTTTAAAAAGAAAGGATGTAGGATATTTTTATCCACATAAAGCACCAAAAAATCTAGTTGAACTGTGTTGATATGATTTTAGAGATGTACCCTAAATGCAATTTTTTGCCAAATATTCAATGATGGGGTGATAAGATCTATAATTTCCCAAAGTCAAGGCCAAATGCAAATATCACCATAATAGAAAGAACTTGTGAAATTTAAGAATAAGTGAAATTAAAAAAAAATGTTTACTATTATGATTATTAAAATCTTTGGGAGTCAAATTTTAAAAGTTTGACACTGTGGAACCAGAATGGTAATTTCTCTAACCTCTTAACTACTGGATGGCTCATTTAGTCACACTGGTCACATGTTTTAGGTACTAAATACATACTTTCTTTCAACTGGCGTATTTAGCAATATCATTAATCTTTTCATATCCAACAGAATATAATTCAAGAAAATATTTTTTAGTTACATTTTAATAAAATGAACTTAAGACATCTTAAAAGAGCCTTTATCTTTAACAAGTGTATAACAATTCAGTTACTTAAAAAAATTTTTTTTTGAATTTGATTTTACTTTTTTATACAGCAGTTTCTTATTAGTCATCAATTTTATACACATCAGTGTATAGATGTCAATCCCAATCACCCAATTTATCACACCACCACCCCGATACCCCTGCCGCTTTCCCCCTTTACTGTCCATACATTTGTTCTCTACATCTGTGTCTCAATTTCTGCCATGCAAACCGGTTCATCTGTACCATTTTTCTAGATTCCACATATATGCGTTAATATACATATTTGTTTTTCTCTTTCTGACTTACTTCACTCTGTATGACAGTTTCTAGATCCATCCACGTCTCAACAAATGACCAAATTTCATTCCTTTTTATGGCTGGGTTATATTCCATTGTATATATGTAACACATCTTTATCCATTCGTCTGTAGATGGGCATCTAGGTTGCTTCCATGATCTGGCTGTTGTAAATAGTGCTGCAATGAACATTGGAGTGCATGTGTCTTTTTGAATTATGGTTTTCTCTGGGTATATGCCCAGTAGTGGGATTGCTGGGTCATATGGTAATTTTATTTTTAGTTTTTTAAGGAACCTCCATACTGTTCTCCATAGTGGCTGTATCAATTTACATTCTCACCAACAGTGCAAGAGGGTTCCCTTTTCTCCACACCCTCTCCAGCATTTGTTGTTTGTAGATTTTCTGATGATGCCCATTCTGACTGGTATGAGGTGGTACCTCATTGTAGTTTTGATTTGCATTTCTCTAATAATTAGTGATGTTGAGCAGCTTTTCATGTGCTTCTTGGCCATCTGTATGTCTTCTTTGGAGAAATGTCTATTTAGGTCTTCTGACCATTTTTGGATTGGGTTGTTTGTTTTATCAATATTGAGCTGCATGAGCTGTTTATATATTTTGGAGATTAATCCTTTGTCAGTTGATTCGTTTGCAAATATTTTCTCCCATTCTGAGGGTTGTCTTTTTGTCTTGCTTGTAGTTTTCTTTGCTTTGCAAAAGCTTTTAAGTTTCAGTAGGTCCCATTTGTTTATTTTTGTTTTTATTTCCATTACTCTAGTAGGTGGATCAAAAAAGATCTTGCTGTGATTTATGTCAAAGAGTGTTCTTCCTATGTTTTCCTCTAAGAGTTTTATAGTGTCCGGTCTTACATTTAGGTCTCTAATCCGTTTTGAGTTTATTTTTGTGTATGGTGTTAGGGAGTGTTCTGATTTCATTTTTTACATGTAGCTGTCCAATTATCCCAGCACCACTTATTGAAGAGACTGTCTTTTCTCCATTGTATATCCTTGCTTCCTTTGTCATAGATTAGTTGACCATAGGTGCGTCGGTTTATCTCTGGGCTTTGTATCTTGTTCCATTGATCTATGTTTCTGTTTTTGTGCCAGTACCATATTGTCTTGATTACTGTTAGCTCTGTAGTATAGTCTGAAGTCAGGGAGTCTGATTGCTCCAGCTCCGCTTTTTTTCCGC
This sequence comes from Phocoena sinus, assembly GCF_008692025.1. Classification (NCBI taxonomy): domain Eukaryota; kingdom Metazoa; phylum Chordata; class Mammalia; order Artiodactyla; family Phocoenidae; genus Phocoena; species Phocoena sinus. The sequence continues at coordinate 104,263,439 of NC_045766.1, read as the reverse complement.
AAGACTGCTTTGGCTATTTGGGGTCTTTTGTGTCTCCATACAAATTTTAAGATTTTTTTGTTCTAATTCTGTAAAAAATGCCACTGAAAATTTGAAAGGGATTGAATCTGTAGATTGCTTTGGGTAGTATAGTCATTTTCACAATATTGATTCTTCCAATCCAAGAACATGGTATATCTCTCCATCTGTTGGTTTCATCTTTAATTTCTTTCATCAGTGTCTTATAGTTTTCTGCATATAGGTCTTTTGTCCCCCTAGGTACGTTTATTCCTAGGTATTTTATTCTTTTTGTTGCAGTGGTAAATGAGAGTGTTTCCTGAATTTCTCTTTCAGATTTTTCATCATTAGTGTATAGGAATGCAAGAGATTTCTGTGCGTTAATTTTGTATCCTGCAACTTTACCGAATTCATTGATTAGCTCTAGTAGTTTCCTGGTGGCATCTTTAGGATTCTCTATGTATAGTATCATGTCATCTGCAAACAGTGACAGTTTTACTTCTTCCTTTCCAATTTGTATTCCTTTTATTTCTTTTTCTTCTCTGATTGCCATGGCTAGGACTTCCAAAACTATGTTGAATAATAGTGGTGAGAGTGGACATCCTTGTCTTGTTCCTGATCTTAGAGGAAATGCTTTTAGTTTTTCACCGTTGAGAATGATGTTTGCTGTGGGTTTGTCATATATTGCCTTTATTATGTTGAGGTAGGTTCCCTCTATGCCCACTTTCTGGAGAGTTTTTATCATAAATGGGTGTTGAATTTTGTCAAAAGCTTTTTCTGCATCTATTGAGGTGATCATATGGTTTTTATTCTTCAATTTGTTAACATGGTGTATCACATTGATTGATTTGCATATATTGAAGAATCCTTGCATCCCTGGGATAAATCCCACTTGATCACGGTGTACGATCCATTTAATGTGTTGGATACTGTTTGCTAGTATTTTGTTGAGGATTTTTGCATCTATATTCATCAGTGATATTGGTCTGTAATTTTCTTTTTTTGTGATATCTTTGTCTGGTTTTGGTATCAGGGTGCTGTTGGCCTCATAGAATGAGTTTGGGAGTATTCCTTCCTCTGCTTCGATTATAATCTCTTCAAATATTTTCTCTGGTCCCTTCTCTCTCTCTTCTCCTTCTGGGACCCCTATAATGCAAATGTTGTTGCGTTTAATGTCATCCCAGAGGTCTCTTAGGCTGTCTTCATTTCTTTTCATTCTTTTTTCTTTATTCTGTTCCACAGCAGTGAATTCCACCATTCTGTTTTCCAGGTCACTTATCCGTTCTTCTGCCTCATGTATTCTGCTATTGATTCCTTCTAGTGTAGTTTTCATTTCAGTTATTGTATTGTTCATCTCTGTTTTTTTTTTCTTTAATTCTTCTAGGTCTTTGTTAAACATTTTTTGCATCTTCTCGATCTTTGCCTCCATTCTTTTTCCAAGGTCCTGGGTCATCTTCACTATCATTATTCTGAATTCTTTTTCTGGAAAGTTGCCTATCTCCACTTCATTTAGTTGTTTTTCTGGGGTTTTATCTTGTTCCTTCATCTGGTACATAGCCCTCTTCCTTTTCATCTTGTCTATCTTTCTGTGAATGTGGTTTTTGTTCCACAGGCTGCAGGATTGTAGTTCTTCTTGCTTCTGCTGTCTGCCCTCTGGTGGATGCAGCTATTTAAGAGGCGTGTGCAAGTTTCCTGGTGGGAGGGACTAGTGGTGGGTAGAGCTGACTGTTGCTCTGGTGAGCAGAGCTCAGTAAAACTTTAATCCACTTGACTGCTAATGGGTGGGGCTGGGTTCCCTCCCTTTTGGTTGTTTGGCTTGAGGCAACCCAACACTGAGTCTACCTGGGCTCTTTGGTAGGGCTAATGGTGGACTCTGGGAGGGCTCATGCCAAGGAGTACTTCCCAGAACTTCTGCTGCTATTGTCCTTGTCCCCACAGTGAGCCACAGCCACCCCCCACCTCTGCAGGAGACCCTCCAACACAAGCAGGTAGGTCTGGTTCAGTCTCCCCTGGGGTCACTGCTCCTTCCCCTGGGTCCTGATGCACACACTACTTTGTGTGTGCCCTCCAAGAGTGGAGTCTCTGTTTCCCCCAGTCCTGTCGAAGTCCTGCAATTAATTCCCACTAGGCTTCAAAGTCTGATTCTCTAGGAATTCCTCCTCCCGTTACCAGACCCTCAGGTTGGGAAGCCTGACGTGGGGCTCAGAACCTTCACTCCAGTGGGTGGACTTCTGTGGTATAAGTATTCTCCAGTCTGTGAGTCACCCACCCAGCAGTTATGGGATTTGATTTTACTGTGATTGCACCCCTCCTACCATCTCATTTTGGCTTCTCCTTTGTCTTTGGATGTGGGGTCTCTTTTTTGGTGAGTTCCAGTGTCCTCCTGTCGATGACTGTCCAGCAGCTAGTTGTGATTCTGGTGTTCTTGCAACAGGGAGTGAGAGCACGTCCTTCTACTCCGCCATCTTGGTTCAGGGCCAGGACTCTAAGTTACTTTTTCTTTAATTCTTAACCCCATAGACTCAAATCTTAAAGCATCTTTACAAAATTATTATTTTGAAACTTGATCAGTGAGAACAAAGTGTAATCTGGGAAACCCATTTCTCTTTAATGCTTTCTTCTGTTTATACCTAAATTCTTTATTGTGTTTAGCTTGAAGATGATTTAATATGGAACTTGTTATATGGAATTTTGTATATTTTCCTCTTGTGAAGTGTTGATGTGGTAAATTTGATATTCTGATTTTAATTTATCCTCATAAACTATGAAAAAATCTTTTTCTTGAAAGTTTTAAGGCTTCAGTGGAATTAGGTAACTGATAATTAAATATAATTCTTAAAGATTATTTTCTTTCATGTTGTAACTGCTCACACAATAAGCAATTCTGCTATGATTAGAGGAGATAGTGGTGGGGTGTCTGGTCTTAAGGAGATAGTGGTGGGTTGTCTCTCTCTCGGGCACTGAGAGCCTCCCAGTTAAGGTTGAGCATAAAGCTTTTCAGAATCCTCTTTGCTGTACAGTTCTGGTTATAGAGTTTCCTGTTGAGAGTAATTTGTGTAGGATGTGAAGATGGAAGCAAAGTACTGAGAGAAGCCATGTTCCTGAGATGTCGTGGTGTTAAGACATGGTGGCCTTGTAGATAGACTTATGAGCTCTCGTTTCATGGTCATGGTGTAGTGATGTTTCAAAATTCCCTGCAAGCTGCAGCTTCTCCATACTCCAGGGCTTCAGGATGACATCATGAATAACTGTTCCTGATGTCTTGGCTTCATCCTTGCAGATGTCTACTCCCCAGCTCCTTCTTTAATCTTATAAGCCCTAATTCCTATATCACACCATTATTTTCATAATTCTTTTTTTAAATAGATGTATTTATTTTATTTATTTATTTTTGGCTGCATTGGGTCTTCATTGCTACATGCAGGCTTTCTCTAGTTGCGGTAAGCAGGGGCTACTCTTCATTGTGGTGCGTGGGCTACTCATTGTGGTGGCTCCTCTTGTTGCAGAGCATGGGCTCTAGGTGCACGGGCTTCAGTTGTGGCGCATGGGCTGAGTTGCTCTGTGGCATGTGGGATCTTCCCAGACCAGGGCTCAAATCTGTGTCCCCTGCATTGGCAAGTGGATTCCCAACCACTGTGCCACCAGAGAAGCCCCATTTTCATAATTCTTATAATGAATCTCTTCTTACAATCAAACTCAGATTGATATGACTTTAATTTATATACATATATTTTTTCATATTCTTTTCCATTATAGGTTCTTACAAGGTATTGGACATAGGTCCCTGTGCTATATGGTAGGTCCTTGTTGTTTATCTACTTTACATATAGTAGTGTGTATCTGTTAATTCCAAACTTCTAATTTATCCCTTCCCCCTACCCTCCTTTCCCCTTTGGTAACGCTAAGTTTGTTTTCTATGTCTGTGAGTTTATTTCTGTTTTGTAAATAAGTTCGTTTGTATCATTTTTTAAGATTACACATATAAGTGATATCATACGATATTTGTCCTTCTCTGTCTGACTGACTTCACTTAGTATGATAATCTCTAGGTCCATCCATGTTGCTACAAATGGCATTATTTCATTCTTTTTCATGGCTGAGTAGTATTTTATATATATATATATATATATATATATATACCACATCTTCTTTATCCATTCATCTGTCAATGGACAATTAAGTTGCTTCCATGTTTCCATGTAAATAGTGCTGCTATGAACACTAGGGTGAATGTATCTTTTCAAATTAGAGTTTTCATCTTTTCTGTATTTATGCCCAGGAGTGGGATTGCTGGATCATATGGTAGCTTTATTTTTAGTTTTTTAAGGAACCTCCAGACTGTTTTCCATAGTGGCTGCACCAATTTACATTTCCACCAACAGGGTTCCCTTTTCTCCACACCCTCTTCAGCATTTATTATTTGTAGACTTTTTTTTTTTTTTTTTTTTGTGGTACACGGGCCTCTCACTGTTGTGGCCTCTCCCGTTGCAGAGTACAGGCTCCGGACACCCAGGCTCAGCGGCCATGGCTCACGGGCCCAGCTGCTCTGTGGCATGTGGGATCTTCCCAGACCAGGGCACGAACCCGTGTCCCCTGCTTCGGCAGGCGGACTCTCAACCACTGTGCCACCAGGGAAGCCCCTGTTTGTAGACTTTTTGATGATGGCCATTCTGACTGGTGTGAGGTGATACCTCATTGTAGTTTTGACTTGTATTTCTCCAATAATTAGTGACATTGAGCATCTTTTCATGTGGCTGTTGGCCATCTATATGTCTTCTTTGGAGATATTTCTATTTAGGCCTTGTGCCCATTCTTGATTGTTTGTTTGTTTGTTTTATATTGAATATAAGCTGTTTGTATATTTTGGAAATTAATGCCTTGTCAGTAACATCAGTTGCAAATATTTTCTTCCATTCCATAGGTTGTCTTTTCATTTTGTTGATGGTTTCCTTTGCTGTGCAAAAGCTTTTAAGTTTAATTAGGTCCTATTTGTTTATTTTTGCTTTTCTTTCCATTACTGTAGGAGACAGATCAAAAAAATATTGCTGCTGTCTTTGTCAAAGTGTTCTACCTATGTTTTCCTCTAGGAGTTTTATAGTATCCAGTCTTACATTTAGGTCTTTGATCCACTTTGAATTTATTTTTGTATATGGTGTTAGAGAATGTTCTAATGTCACTCTTTTACATGTAGCTGTCCAGTTTTCCTAGCACCACTTATTGAGGAAAGACTGTCTTTTCTCCATTGTATATTCTTGCCTTTGTTGTGGATTAATTGACCATGAGTGCATGGGTTTATTTCTGGGCTGTCTGTCCTGTTCCATAGATCTACGTGTTTGTTTTCATGCCAGTACCATACTGTTTTGATTACTGTAGCTTTGTAGTATAGTCTGAAGTCAAGGAGCATGATTCTTCCAGCTCCATTCTTCTTTCTCAAGATTGTTTTGGCTATTTGGAATCTTTTGAGTTTCCATACAAATTTTAAAATGATTTTTTCTAGTTCTGTGAAAAATACCATTGATAATTTGTCAGGGATTGCATTGAATCTGTAGATTGCCTTGGGTAATATGGTCACTTTAATAATATTGATTCTTCCAATCCAGGAACATGGTATATCTTTCCATATGTTTGTTTCATCTTCATTTTCTTTCATCACCATCTTATAGTTTTCAGAGTACACGTCTTTTGCCTCCTTAGGTAGGTTATTCCTAGGTATTTTATTCTTTTTGATGGGAGATGGTAAATGGGATTGTTTCCTTTATTCCTCTTTCTGATATTTCATTGCTAGTGTATAGAAATGCAACAGATTTCTGTATATTAATTTTGTATCCTTCAACTTTACTGAATTCATTGATGAGCTCTAGTAGTCTTCTGGTGGTGTCTTTACGATTTTCTATGTATAGTATCATGTCATCTATAAACAGTGACAGTTTTACTTCTTCCTTTCCAATTTGGATTCCTTTTATTTCTTTTTATTCTTGACTGCTGTGGCTAGTACTTCCAAAACTATGTTCAATAAAAGTTGTGACAGTGAGCATCCTTGTTTTGTTCCTGATCTTAGAGTCAATGCTTTCAGCTGTTTTTCACTGTTGAGTATGATGTTAGCTGTGGGTTTGTGATACATGGCCTTTATAATGTTGAGGTATGTTCTCTCTTTCTAGATTTTTTTTTTTTCCAACCCTGGTCTTTCTGACCTAATAGCATTAACACTATAACCTGCATTCCACCTTTGAAATGTCATCCACAGCTCTACTCTGGTCCTTAAAATAGCCACCACTTTTCAAAGTCTCCATCCTGAGCCCTTCCCCAAATTTCACACGTGTGTCCAGCTGCCCATTTGATGTCTCCACTCACTGTTCTCTGAAACATCTCAGACACTTAACAGCGCCAAAACAAAACTTCTGATATTCCCAAGGAAATAAACCTATTGACAACTGCCACATCCAAGTCGATTAAGGATACATTGCTTCAGCTGATAGAACCAAAACTATGGAGTCATCCTTAACCTCTCTCTTTTTATCCCTCACCTAAGACATTCAAAAATCTACTTGGTTCTTCATTAAAAATGTACCTAGATGGGCTTCCCTGGTGGCACAGTGGTTGAGAGTCTGCCTGCCGATGCAGGGGACACGGGTTCGTGCCCCGGTCTGGGAAGATCCCACATGCTGCAGAGTGGCTGGGCCCATGAGCCATGGCCGCTGAGCCTGCGTGTTCGGAGCCTGTGCTCCACAATGGGAGAGGCCACAACAGTGAGAGGCCCGCGAACCACACACACACAAAAAATGTACCTAGAATCCCAACTTGTGTTCCATCTCCATGGCCACAATTCTGGTCCTTCAACATTCATCTGGATTACAATAGTAGCCTCTTCCTCGGCTCCCTGCTTCCTTCCTTAACTCCATAGACTTTTCTCTTCTCTCCAGCCAGATGGAGCCTACTAAAACCTGGTTAGTACCACCTACTTCCTGTTATCCAAACCTCTCATTACCTCCATAAATGATGCCAAACTTCTTAGATAGCCAAATCACAGGCCTGATTACTGATCCCCTGCTCTTTGTTCTTAAAAACAAGATGGAGACCCGCTGTACCCTCTACACCTCCAAGCATTTGCACATGCTGGTATCTGTTCCTGGGATAACCTTCCATACCAGTTTATACTTGTTGTCAGGAATGAGAATACCTCTATTTAACCTTGTCCTGCACTCAGGACCCAGGGCTTGGGGACACCCTCAGGGGCCCCACATCCAAACACTGAGAATATATTAAGGGAAGAGTCTCAAGACACCACAATACCCAGACACCCTACTGGTAGTGTCATTATCAGTGAGGGACTGAGACACCCTCTCCTGCCTTGTGTAGAATCCCTAAGTGCTTTTTCAACCTTTGGCACCTGTGGGAAAAGGAAGGTAACTATGGCTAGGCTCCATGTGTGCAGGACTCTCCTGTATCCCCATCCATGATTGGAACCTGGTGACCACCAGTTAAGTTACTAACCTCTGTGTTTCAGTCCTCAGAACTGCCTCTTACCAGATCTCTGATCTTGAACAAGGACTCTAGTTCTCTGTGCCTCACTGTCCCCAGCACCCACATTCCAGTCTATTCCCTCTTCCAACAGCATTTTGATAACTTTTAAAACCCTAACACATTACGTGTCCACTACTCTCCATGGCCTCCAAGGCCCTCAGAAGGAATAACCTCTCTGCCCATCCGGTGCCACTCGGCCTCACTCTGTTTATTGCAGATAAGATGGACCCAGGTTTCCCAAATCCTCTGGCCTCAGTCCGACCTCCAAACCTTTACACGTGCAAGTCTCTCTGCCTATAACCCTTTCCAAAGCGCCGTCACACTGTTTGTCACAAATAGGGCCCCACCCACGACTGCCTTACCGTTCTGGACACTGGGCCTGGGCTGCAGGCACGTGAGCAGGCGCCCCGCACTGTGGGTTTTAGTGTCTGGTGGGGTGAAGGTGTGAATGCCCCGCCAAGGGTTTCCCTGAGGCGGATCCCTTTGCGCAGCCATTGGAATCTCTGGGACGGGGCGGGGCAGGGCTGAAGCAGCAGGAAAGGAGGGGGGAATGGCCTGGAGCAGGCACCCCAGGCTGTGTCTCCTGGCCTCAGACCCACCTCTGTGGCGGGTGGGGAAGGTGGGGATGCGGGCTCCTCCCGCACTTTCTCAGTCTCCTCACCCCGGTCTAGACCCAGACTGGGGTAGGGGGTACAGAGCAGACCCAGAGCAGACAAAATGGCTGCTGGGAAGATGAGGCCAGGAAGTCCCGCCTAGAGAGCTGGGTTGGTTGGTTGGTTTTTGCTACAGTTTTTTTTTTTTTTTTGATTGAAGTGTAATTGATTTACAATGTTGCGTTAATTTCAAGTGTATAGTGAATTGATGCAGTTTTATTCATATATATATATATATATATATATATATATATATGTATATCTTTTTCAGATTCTTTTCCCTTACAGGTTATTATAAAATTTTGAATATAGTTCCCTATGCCGTATAGTAGGTCCTTGTTGGTTATCTACTTTATATACAGTAGTGTGTGTATGTTAATTCTAGACTCCTAATGTATCCCTCCCTGACTTTCCCTTTTGGTAACCATAGTTTTTTTTTTTTTTTTTTTTCTCTATGTCTGTGGGTTTGTTTCTGTTTTGTATATAAGTTCATTTGTATCAGTTTTTAAAGCGATATCATATGATATTTGTCTCTGTCTGACTTCACTTATTACGACAATCTCAATGGATCATATGGTAGCTGTGTTTTTAGGTTTTTAAGGCCACCTGGAGAGTTTTGATCATAAATGGATGTTGAGGAATCTTCTTAACCTTTTAAAACCAATTTGTCAGCTATTATCATCGACTATTATTTTTGCAACTAATTTTGACAATGTTAATGAACTGTACTTCAGCTGAGTGACGAGTTTCAACATATAAAGCACGTAAGATTGTTTTGTTCAGATTACATCTAGAATGCTTTTATCTATATTTGAACGTAAATTTTCAGAGCATGACAGTAAATCTGAATGACACGTCTCATTTACATTACTGACATTGTTATAGTGATTAGATATGTTGGTAACTTATCAAACAGCCGTCATTGATCAGGCACAACTTCAGGAATGCCAGCAGTTCTTTAGTTCTAAGATGGTCCAAATGCCAAGACTGAAGCTAAAGTCAGATGATTTTGGCAGAATTCTGGGGAGTAGTGGACAGTGCATCATGAGAGCACTGTGCATCGAGGGGAACTCAAGAAATATTCACTTTTTGACTAGTTGAGGATACTAATTATGATTTAAAAAACAGTTGCAGTCTCAAAGATATATAACCTGTATCAGCAAGTACAAAAATTAAGAAAAATAGGCTGGCTTCCTTATCCCCTGTCTTGGTTAGAAAATGCGTGCTTTGGTTTCCCTCTGAAGTTCATTGAAAGGGGCTGCTTGGAAACTTCTCTAATCGATTCAGCATTTTGCAATTAGAGTACTTAGAAGCACTTGTCATTTCATGTGAAAAAAAGTAGACATTTGAAAAAATAAATATCTTCTCATAAATGTCTTTTCAGGGTCACTCAATGGTAAGTGGAAAGTTGCTTTGCATTAGTAAAACACATTTTTATTTATAAGATGCCAGAAATGCTTCGTTCTTATTTTCAGTTTCTGAGTCATCTGTTATGTAACAGTCCTGCAGGTGTCCAGAGGAATGAATTATAATCTTTTGGCAATATAAGTTTTTTCCAGAGAACCCTTATGGTATTGTTGTAGAACTTGAGAGACAAAAGTCTCAGTTAGAAGCATGCATGTAAGAACATATCAGAATTCTAAAGGCTTTTGCCAAATCCTTAGGATAAAAATCTGTTAATCTGCTGCTGTCCAGAATGCGTTCAAGATAACAAGAATAGCATTTTTTTACTTTGGTCTGCTGCACATGGGTTTAATGAGTGACAACTGATGTGCTCAGTAATAGAACAGAAAATCAACACGATTATTTATGGAAATGTTTGCCCCCAGGCATTCTGGGGACAGCAGGGTCCAACTGCCAAAATTGTTTTCCTTAAGGACCTAAATAAATTGGTGCAGACACATTAATCAAAAAGAAAAGTTTTTAAAGAGTTTATTTTTGAGGTTTATTGTCATTATTCTTAGTGAATTGATAATCTTAATTGGATATGTTTGGAATTGATCCAAATTCTTATTTGGAGATTGAATTGTTTTAGTGATTAAACAAAGTAACTGAGGTCACCACCCTATTCAATAAGATATTTTTTGGCATGTAATTAATTATAATCTCATTGTAAATCCTTTTGATTTAAAGATTAATGTTGATTCTTTGCTTCAATTATGCTATTCATTTGGTTTTTTAATTAAAATTAAGGCACACAGCAGATCACTGTGGAACTTCTTCAAGATGTTGATCCTATTCATTTAAAAAGGCTGTTTTATTTTTTAGTCAAAAGCAAGGGATTTGGCATAGCTACATTGATTCTGATATATTGCAGAAGGAAGATACATAGGGATTACGTATTTTATTTTTTAATAACAGGTCATTTATAAATGTTAGTTTTATTGTTTCAATTTAAAAAGTATGACCAATTTCTTTAGGTTTTTCTCCATGATTTTATGAATCTTTTATTCATTTTCTTGACCATACTTTCTTTCCACACACACACACACACACACACACACACACACACACCCCTTAAAAACTATGTTAATGAGGATGGTTGACTTCATAATTCCTCAGGCTCAGATTAAGTACTCATGGGAAGACTTTCCATAGTGTTTCCAACCAAATGAAATGAATGATTTTACGTATTTTCTTACACTTAGAGTTACTATTCTATTTAAAAGCTTACAGCTCTCATTCAGTATAAATTTTTTGTCATAAATATCAAGAGGGATAAAGTTAGATATTAGAGTTGCAACTTAGGACAGGATGTTGTTTTGCTGTATATGGGTATTATAGATTTTAATGTTTTATGTATCTGCTAGATATAGAAATCTTATAATAGATACTACTAATTTAACATTTTCGTGTGTAAGAATGAATAAAAATGACATTTAAGTAAATCATTCATTTATTCTTAGAAATAGAAATCACATAGGTAAAATGCAAAAGAGATGCTATTTTTCTGAAACATATGATACACATAATATTAACTAATAATAACTTAATGCTATAATGCTAATAATGACTTTGAGGTTATTTCAATATCATGTAGTCATGAGATTTAGCTCCCAGCCTGCCTTGGATGGGATGGAGATCAAGTTGTGCCCATGGTGAAATTTAAGGCACTAATAGTTGAAGGATCATAACAATCACTTGCCGGTTTGCCCTTTGGAATGAGCTGTTTGATTTCCACCAATACAGTGAATGCTAGAGACAATTTTAGGTCAAGAAACTAAAGGAGAAGAGGTGCCATACCACTGAGTAGGAATACAAAAAGTAAAATCTAGCAATTATTCCAGCTTTGGAGTCAATGACACTAGCACTGAATTTTCGGATGAAGCGGGTCTGGCCAGAAGGACTTTGACCCAGGAAACTGGAGGAGCTTCCAATCCTGATTCTCCTATTCTCAACTAACATCTCCCCTACTGCAGGAGGTCAAAGCAAAAGTGTGAGAATTAACCTTGGCTCTAAACCCAGACAGAATTCTACACCATTTTCTATTTCTCACAGGGCGCCTGGGTCAAGTCTAAAGGTGTAAATTAAGTTAATCACATGTAGATTATCAGAGATAATAGCATTTATTAGGTGATTCATGAAGGTGAATCTTAAATGTGGAATGGTTTGTCAATGAGGAAGAAAGCATAATTTCAAGCCTACTGTAAACTATTTAATCGGCTGCCTATTTAAACTCTGGAGGGGCCCTCTCTTTGCGTAAGGCCTCCAAGTGTTTTCTCACCTGATGAGGGTCTTTGGAGTCTTGTAGGCCTCCTCTGTAACCTGTCTGTCTACCATAGGGCTCTTAGGGCCACACAAGTTCTACAAGTGTTGGTTATGTGAAATAACTCCACACTCCTAACACTGTGAGAGCTCCAAAATCATCTAAATGGAATATGAAATCCCCACATTCACATCACTGTGTCTATTTCTTTTGCCCGACGCAGAAATTTTCCAAACTGGTGCCTCAGTTGGGAACTAGATGTTCTTGGTGTTAGAGCTCAGAACTAACCTTATAATTTACTCCCTTACATATGAAATCTTCTGTTTCAAGGGTATATCCAAAATAAAACTAAAGAGAAGTGCTTCGCTATGTTCATTTTACATTAGGTTCAGTTCAACAGTTGCTTCTATTCAGGCAAGGTACTGAAATCTTAAATAAAATATTAAAACCAATAGCTTGACATCTTGTTCCTAAACCGATTATCTGGGAATCTACTGCCATATCTCTTTGTTATGTATGAAGGTTACCACAGTGTTCACCAAGGTTTCAGTTTTAATGAGAACTTAAGGAGACAAGAGTGTTACAGTCACCACATAGGCATTTTCTCTTGTTCCCAACGTTCGGAAGTTACTTGAGGATATCTGGGGTCCTGAATGTGGCCCAGAGAAATCTATTTTGCCAAATATCTAGTTATCGAACAGAAGTCTGATTCTCTAATGAAAATGGAATTGCCTATTTCTACATTACATAGTCTTATGACAATTAAAATCAACCAGAATACATCATTGATCTTCCTCAGATATAATTCTTCCTCCATCACAAAGTCAGGATATTTTCTACTGATAGTATTCCCATAAGGAAACTGCTTAATTCACCACAGGTTGTTCTAAGGAATGGCTCATGTCTCTTGTTTAGTCAGACATTTGATGATAATTAAGTAAAAGAATGTAATATGAGGTAAGGTATAAGTAGGATCATGGACCATGACCTCAGCTAATGTTAACCTGTATAAACTATTGAGTTGGGACATTAATTCTAAATTTACTTATGTCTAAACTTACGTATGGAAAATGCATCATTTTGATTATTTTTTCCTAGTAGTCGAGAAGGTCAATTAATTGTAATGATGAAACATGATTCACCAAGTCTTTTTATCCTAGCTTTTTGAAAAACATTTTACCAGGGATAGAGATAATTAACCTCATTATTCCATCATCCATCTATCCATCCATACACACCTGCATACCTACATAATGTAAGACATTTATGGAAGGCCTACAGTGTTACATGCTCTGTACCATGATCTGGAAATATGATAGTGAATTAGACAAGTACCTGCTCTCAAGATACTTACAGTCCACATTTAAGAAACATCTGAGTAGCAGACACTCTTTGATTGCCTCTCTAGCACCCGGTTGTCTCCACTCTTTTCTTAGTACAGATTTGTAGAACCATGATGTTTGGGGGAAGCTAATATTAAACTAACCATTGCATTCCATCTCTCTGGTTTAGCTGTGGGCATAGGACCTAAGTTGGTACGATCAGAATAAATATCTGGATTTTTTATTGGATTTCAGTTAATGGTGCTATCTCTTCCATTACAATCTTCCATGATGGATAGATTCATGGGGTAGAAAAACAGAACACAGTGACATCTAGCCAATAAACAGGCCAGATATCCTAGTATATTTGGTCAACCTATCACGAAGGCACCCAATAAAATGGACATTAGACATTCTGGAACTTACTTCTTTTACATTTTTAAAACACAAGGAGATGGAAGCCAATTTCCCTTCTTTATTGGACTTGAAGAGAACCATTAGTTAAAAAAATAACATAAAATCAGTTAATGCATTCTTATTAAAAATCTAGGGTAACAATTTGATGTAAAGTTACTGATTAAAGCAGGACAGGAATTTATATCTTTAAGAATTACCAGACAGGGGCTCCCCTGGTGGCGTAGTGGTTGAGAGTTTGCCTGCCGATGCAGGGGACATGGATTCGTGACCTGGTCAGGGAAGATCCCACATGCCGCGGAGCGGCTGGGCCCGTGAGCCATGGCCGCTGAGCCTGCGCGTCTGGAGCCTGTGCTCCACAACGGGAGAGGCCACAACAGTGAGAGGCCCGCGTACCAAAAAACAAAAACAAAACAAACAAACAAAAAACAATTACCAGACAGATATATTTATTTATCTGACAAATAAAATTATAATATATTTAAAGTATATAATGTGATGATTTGATATACATATATATTGTGAAAGGATTTCCATAATTAAGTTAATGAACACATCCATCACCTCACATATTTACATTTTATTTGTGTGGGGGGGTATTTAAGTTTTACTCTCTTGGAAAATTTCAGTTATATATCAATAGTTCTGTATTATTAATTATAGTCACCACATTAGTCATTACAGCCTTGGACCTTTTTTGTGTTGTTAATGAAAGTTTGTATCCTTTTACCAACCTCTCCTTATTTCCCCCACCTTTCCTCCCCTACTCACCATTCTACTCCATGAGTTTAACTTTTTTTTTTTAATTTAGATTCCACATATAAGTGATACTATGTAGTATTTGTCTCTTTCTCTGGTTTATTTCACTTAGTATAATGTCTTCCAGTTTCCTCCACGTTGTTGCAAGTTGCAAGATTTATTTCGTTTATAAGGCTAAGCAATATTCTGTTGTATCATATTTGTATCATTATATCACAAATATCACATTTTCTTTATCCGTTCATTTCTGGACACACAGGTTGTTTCCATACCTTGACTTTCATGAATAATGCTGCAGTGAACATGGAAGTACAGATATTTCTCTGATATAGTGATTTTTGTTTTATTTGGATATGTATCTGGAAGTGGATTTGCTGGATCATATGGTAGTTCTATTTTAATTTTTCGAGGAACCTCCATACTCTTTTCCATAGTGGTTGTACCAACTTACATTCCCACTGACAGTGCACAAGGGTTCCCTTTATTCCACATACTTGCCAGCATTTGTTATCTCTTATCTTTTTGATAATAGACATTCTAACAGGCGTGAGGCGATATGTCATTGTGTTTTGGTTTACATTTCCATCATAATTAGTGACACTGAGCACCTTTTCATGTGCCTGTTGGCCATTTGGATGTCTTCTTTGGAAAAATGTCTATTAAGGTATTTGCCCATTTAAAGAATTGGATTATTTGGTGTTTTGCTATTGCTTTGTATGAGTTCCTTGTATAGTGTGGATATTAACCCCTTATTGGATATGTGGTTTGCAAATATTTTCTCCCATTCCATGGACTGCCTTTCATATTGCTAATGGTTTCACTTGCTATGCAGAAGCTTGTTAGTTGGATGTAGTCCTACTTGATTATTTTTGCTTTTATTTCCTTTCCTTTTGGTGTCAAATAAAAAAAAAATCATTGCCAAGACTGATATCAAGGAACTCTTACCTCTTATGTTTTCTTCTAGGAGTTTTATGGTTTCAGGTCTTACATTCAAGTCTTAATCCATTTTGAGCTGAGTTGTGTATGATGTAAAATAGGGGTCCAGTTTCATTCTTTTGCATGTGGATATCCAGTTTTCCTAACTCTCTTTGTTGAAGAGGCTATTTTTCTCCATTGTATATTGTCAGCAGCCTTGTAAAAATTGAACAAATAAGCATGCAATATTTTTTCTGCATTCTTGATTCTCTTCTATTGATCTTTGTGTTGGTTTTTATGCCAACACCATACTATTTTAATTACATAGCTTTGTAATATAGTTTGAAATCGGGAAGTGTGATGTCTCCAGTTTTGTTCTCCTTTCTCAAGATTGCTTTGGCTGTTTGGGGTCTTTTGCGGTTCCATACTAATTTTAGCACTTTTTTTCTGTTTCTGTGAAAAATGCCATTGGAATTTTTATAAGGATTGCACTGAATCTGTAGATCACTGTGGGTAGTATAGATATTTTAACAATATTAGTTCTTCCAATCCCTAAGCATGGGATGTCTTTCCATTTATTTGTGTCTTCCTCAATTCTTTCATCAGTGTTTTACAGTTGTCAGTGTACAGATCTTTCACCTCCTTGATTAAATTTATTTCTAAGTATTTTATTATTATTCATGCTATTGTAGATGGGATTATTTTCTTAATTTCTTTTTCAGATAGTTAGTTGTTAGTGTATAGAAATGCAATTGATTTTTTATACTGATTTTGCTCCTAAAGGATTACGAATTCCCTGCTCTTTTAGCTCTCTGATGCAAGCTAATTAGAAGTCCTATCTTCAGACAGCAGCTGGGAGAAGGTTACATATATATCCTAGCCCCCATTGGGGAGAAATTGGGATCTGGGTGTTTTCGTTTACTTTCTCTGTGCTGAGACAGAGGGAATAGTTGCTGGGAGAGCTTGTGCACCCAAATAGAACTGCCTCTTTGCTTTGTATAATTCCAAGGGATTTGTGCATGCTGAGCCCCATTAGTTCCCAGAGCTAGGTTATTTGAGATCCAGTCCCTCAGGTGGTAGCTGTAACAGTTGGGGTGTTAAATGTGTGGTCAAGCTCCTTTCAGGAAGAAGCTTGAGACTTGATTGTACTGTTGGAACTAGTAAGGAGGAGACAGAGGGTGATGTGCCCACCAGCTCTATCCCAGGAGGATCCTGGTCAGCTTTCATATGCAGGCTGATTAGAAAGCAGAATCTTAGGCAGCAGCTGGGAATGTATGCAGTGAAATCTCTTCTAGAGAGAAAGTGGAGGTGGACATTTTTGTCTGCTTTCTTTGTGCTGAGCCCAGGGTACATCCTGTAGGAAGTACTTGAGTGCCCATTTGAAAGCTGCTTTTCTTGTTGTTTAATGTGGTCCTATGAGATCATAAATACTGAGCCCTGTTGGCTATCAGAGCTAAGGAATTTGAGGTCTGGTCCCTGGGTGGCAACAACAAAAGTTGTGGAAACAGATGGGTGGACAAGCTTCTTCCAGGGAGAAGCTGGTGACTGGGTTTTATTGTTGGAGTGAGCAGAGGGAGAAAGCAGGGATCTGCCCACTGGTCCTCAGGTGGCAGCTGGAAGAGTATGCAGGCAGACCCCCTCCAGGAAAAAACTGGGACATGGGTGTTTTTGCCTGCTCCCTCTGTGCTTAAGGGAGATAGCTGTGTGGAGTGTTCATGAGTCCATTTAACAACTGCTTCTTAGTTTGTTATAGTCCCATTGGACTTGTGAATGCAAGTCACCTGTTGACTATCAGAGCTAGGTGATTTGGGGGACAAATCCTTCGGTGGTGGCTATGAAAGCTGGGGTGTTAGATGTCTGAAGGACAAACTCCTTCCTTCTAAGATGAAGCTGGCGACTTTGTTTTATTTTTGGAGTAAGCCAGAGGGAGAAGGTGGGGGAAGTGCCTACCTGCTCTTTCGGGCCCTGGGGAGTATCTCAGTCAGTACCTAGTTGCAGGCTAATTAGGATCTAGACCCTCACGCGGCAGCTGGTGAAATATGTAGTCAAACCCCTGCTCCCTCTGCACTGAGCCTGGTGAGAATAGCCATGGGGAGTGTCCCCTGCCTGTTAATAACTGCTTCTTTGTTTGCTATAGTCCTGTGGGACTTGTGATGCAATCCCCATTGGCTTTCAGACTAGGTGATTTGGGAGCTAGTCCCTTGGTGGCAGGCTTAATAGTTGGAACACTAGATATGGAGTCCAAACTCTTTGGTCCCCAGGGAGAATCTGGAAGTGGGAGTTCCCTTCTGACTGTAAGGCACTGTGCCAGAGGTGGGGCTCATGGTGAGAGTGTATCTCAGCCTTTGTGGGTATTTTCTCAGTTGCCAGATGTGTAGGAACCACTCAAGTAGTTTCTGGACTTCTCTATAGGGAATTGATTTGTGTGTGGCTGTATATTTGGTGCATCCATGGAAGGAGGGGAATTCAGGAGATTCCTATGTTGTCATCTTGGTGACATTCCCAGAAAGAGTTAATGTGAATAAAAATTCTCTTTAATCCAATTGAGACAGTTAACTTCTGGGGAGTAAAGCCAGAAAAGGGAGAAGAAGAGGCAAAGGACTCAAGCAGTATGGTATAGGTAGTTGAGTGGGTAAGTGAGAATTATAATAAGACTCAACAGTCATTTAGAATGAAAAAGCCTTTAATATTTTTCTTTTTGAGAATAGATCACCTAATACTATTACCTGTGATGATGACTGTTGGTTTTCAGGGCTAGAGTTACCAATTCATTTCCAAATTACCCCTGCCAGTAGTATGCAGGACTTGGAATTTAATATCATTTCTTTTGGTGGGAACTGATACAATTTATCACATGTTTGGTAAGCTCTTCTGCAGTTGTGGGCGACATCCTGAACAACACTGATCACCCCTTCTGAGATGGGCTGTCTGTGGAGGCCAGGATTGGACTCCTATTTCATAGCACCCAATAAGACACTTGGACAGTATCTGTGGTAAACACTCACCTATGGAAGACACCATTCTGGAGAGGTGTATTAGTAGATTGAAACAAATGCTAATGATAATTGGGTAGACACAAAGCCAAACTCTAGGTGTTTGGTGTGCTGGCAGAGTTAAAAAGCATGCTAGAACAGAGCTTCTCAAACTGTCTTCAGTGAAGTCCAGATCTTTGCTTTTTTTATTTTTATTTTTTATGTTATTTGTCCATTCTGTCTTGGACTGATACTTTTGCAAAGTACAATACAAATTAATTATTAGAAAATTTAAATACAAACTTCCATTTAAAAATTATATTAAACTCTATCAAATGGCTATAATAGTGTCTAAATGTCAACAATCTCTCTCCCTCTATATATATATGTATATGTATAAATAATTATATATATTATATATATAATTCTCAAGTGTAAGTTAAATGTTTTTGTTAACAAGAGGAAATAATTTTATGTGGTGGTACTACCTTGAGAGAACCTCAAAGACTTTCCTTTTTTACACCTCAGTTCTGGGGCCACATACCACCTCAAGAGAATTGGAATACTACATGGAGAAAAGCCATTTAAGACGTTTTTTGGGGCAATACCCAGGTGAAGAATATCTCTTTGTTGGAGGAGGTCATCTAGAGGACATAACCGCTGGTTGACCTGTGAGCTGGACCTGGGCGGTTGGAGGCTCCTCTCACTCCCCCACTGTCCTTAAAATGTAATTTCTGTCCACAGTTCCCACAGAGGAAGCTGTTTTCAAGAATGCAGCCTTGAGGCCTTGAGAGAGCAATGTGGTGTTGAGACCATCTGGATGGTATATGTGACTGAACCCAGTTAAAGCCTCTACTTGAACTTTTCAGATTCTGCTGGGTGGGTGTGGGAATCTACTTGTCCTATAGCCATCCAAGACAAGTCTCATATGTAATTTCTCTTGCTTATTAAAACTACCACCTATCAACGTGGAGTCGCCTGCCTCTCTCCTCAGTCTCTCCTTACCCTCTGTGTACAGGGCTAGTTTCAGATTTCACTGGGGAAACTCCTGCAGTTGTGAACCAACATTCTTACTCCACCTCTTTTAAGATGATGCAAGAGGAAATGATAACTTCATTTTTGACTTTTGAAATAATTTAAGAGAAAAAATTACTAAATAAATAGGCTGAAAAAGCAGTAATTTAAAACCTGACTATTACTTAAGGCTATTTTACATATTAAATAATGGGCTTGGTTGACAAAACTTTTACTGATACACACATTTAAATTTTGCCTATAATTATTTATTAATTTTAGAGTCTGAAAGGATAAAGGAGTCATTACTGATCTTTGGCCATGGATTTCTCTCTAATGGTGGATCAAGAATTGAAATGGATTATAATGAATGTTGAGACCGAAGGTGTCATAGTGGCAGGGTTATGAGGGAGTTTCTTGCTATGCTGAAGAGCTTGGCCTTGAGTCTGTAGAAAATGGAGAACAATGCAAGAATTTTAAATAGAATTGCATCATCTGACTGCGTTTCTTGTTTGTTCTTTTCATTTTTGATTTTTTGAAAAATCACCTTTCCTGTTGGGTGGGGAAAGGATGGGGGATGGGATGGGGATAGTGCATAAGTATCAGAGGCAAGGAGGCCAGGTGCTGGTGTTAAAATATAGGCAAAAGACAATGAAGACCTGAACTAAGACAGGAACTGTGGGATTAGAAAAAGAGAAGAATTTTAGACTCCTGAAATAGTGTAATCAGCATTTATTGGTGAGTGAGTGAGTAAGGTGGTAAGGGAGAGACAGAATCCAGGGCAATTTCCAATTTTCTGTCTTGGTCAAATGTAAGTGGTAGTGCATTTCACAAATGTGGGAACACTGGAAAAGGAGTAAGGATGAGGAGGCAAGAGACTGATTCTATTCTGGATTTGAGATTATTGTGGATCCTGGAACTAATTATGAGTAATTGGCAAAGGGATGCTTCTTTTGACTTTTGGGCTGTGGTAACTAGGAAGATCATAATTGTATAAACAGTTTTTAGAAAACTTCTTTGAGACCTTTGGTCTACAAAGATTGCAAAAAGTTAAAACAGACTCTGTTTTTCTACAAAGCCTCTTTATGAAATAGACATGTTCCAAAATCAGAAAGAATTGAGAGGGTGGCTGGGATAATACTGATGTCAGACTCAACTGATATCTAAGATGAAGAAGAAGAAAGAAACAAACATTAAATCTATGAAACAGTTTTCTCTAAAGTTTCTGTATTGGGATTAAAAAACATATACATTTGGTATTTATTAACTGTGATGTGTTTGTACTATTTAAAGTTTGCAGTCTGTGTTTAAAGAGGAATGTGAAAAGTGAACACTCAAACAAATAACAAAAGTGAATATGGAGAAGTGGATATGGGATCTATAATGACTTCTGAAGAAGTTAGGATCATCTATATATATAGGAATATATGTATATCTCCTACTGGTTCTTTTTCTCTGGAGAACCCTAACCGATACAGGTCATTTAATAAAAATGCTAAGGTTGGCCCTGAAAGTTCTGTGTATTTGAAAAAAAGCAAAGTAAGAAAGCAACTTAGACTTTGGAAAACCCAAGCCTGGATTAAGCAGTGATTGATAATGGTTGACATTTAAGAAGATCAATTTACCATTTTGAATAGAAGGGGTTTCATTTCATTTGAACAGATTTAATGGTTAATATTTAAATATTTGTGCAACTATTAATGTTTCGTGTTTTCAAAGGAAAAATTAATTGAAGAGTTGTAGAAATACGTATCACCAGTGTTTCAATGGAAATATTGGTAGTATAGACTCCTGTTGTCTGGTCATAACTTCACAGGTAGTTTGCCTGGTCTTGGAGGTCAATAAATATTCTTAAACATGGGGAGAAGGAAGAGGGAGGTATATATATATATATATATATATTTTAACGCTATGATGTGGGGTATTTTTAAAATTAATTTATTTGTTTATTTATGGCTATGTTGGGTCTTCGTTTCTGTGCGAGGGCTTTCTCTAGTTGTGGCAAGCGGGGGCTACTCTTCATCGCGGTGTGCGGGCCTCTCACTATTGTGGCCTCTCTTGTTGCAGAGCACAGGCTCCAGACGGGCAGGCTCAGTAATTGTGGCTTACAGGCCCAGTTGCTCCGCGGCATGTGGGATCCTCCCAGACCAGGGCTCGAACCCATGTCCCCTGCATTGATAGGCAGATTCTCAACCACTGCACCACCAGGGAAGACCCGGGAGGTGTATATTTTAAAATCAGAGTGCAGAGGTGACTGATCAGATAATTTCATTGGGAGGAATAAACCTCTGCCTATTCTATTTTAGGACAAGAATTTATCAAGTAAAAATTTTCATCTACTTTCTAAATAACCTAAGAAAATATTTGCAATATTTGTGCAAAGATGTTAATTGAAGTAAGGACAGATTGAAAATAAATTATATAGCTATAAAAAGTGATTGGGTGAATAAATAATTGTGAAATATTATGCAGTAATTAAAAGTGATGCTGTTGATCTCTAATTATGACATGACTCGATATTACTTATCTATATATGAAATTAGCATGTACTAATAACTCACACCAATTTTCATATTTAGAAAAGACCTGTCTTTGTGAGAACCCTCACAATGTGAGAAATGGTGGCATGAATGGAGAAAACTGAAGAATCAAGAGCTATTTCATCTGCTCTTCACGACCACATGGGAGCAGAGGCGAGCAAAAGGAGTGAGAGGACAGGTCCACTGAGATGTTGTGAGAAAGGGATTGCTTACAATTAAGGGCCAGTGCAAATTCCCCAGTAGTGGGTTTACCAAAGATCCATTTGGGAGCTTGGATGTCTAATGTTTGATTTAAATGTTGGTGCTGCCGTGCTGTAAACTTACTTTTTATCTTACTGCTAAACCTTCAGTAAAGTCTACTCTCTCCCAGATGCTTGTGTAAAATGGGCCTTTTTGTGGAAATCAAGGAAGGGTCTGAATTTGATATCAGACATGGAAGAAAATGTAGAGGCTGGAGACTGGTGGCTGAGTTGCTCAGGAGAACAATTGGGAAATTGGGGTAGGGCTCTACACAAAGTTCATCCACAGCCTGTGGATTTAAGGTTTGAGGCAATATTATATAGATCTTACTGGGCAAGGAGGGATTAACTGACACTGCCTGACATGTGATATATAGTATTGAGCAGAACACCACACATGGGTTACCACTCTCAGGGGAGGACTCCAACTATATGGAAGATAGCAATGCTCATCACTATGCCAACCAACAGGAAGAGAAGTTCATATACTTCTGCCCATTGCCTCTTGGTATTGAGGTCGCTGAGGAAAATACAACGCATCAAGCACTGGATGGAGCAATGCTTTACTTACAGAGAGAAGAGGCAAGGCAAGATCAGCTTTAGTGGTGGATGTCAGTCCCCCAAGGCCAGTGGGTCTCTCCAGGCAACCCACGCAGAGCAATTTACCTACACCTCCTGAGCTCCAGTGGAAGAGCCTGTTCCCTCCCTGTGGAGGACAGGTATAGTTACGGGGTTGGGCGGGTGCAATAAGATGCAATGCTTAAGCAGAACAGAGGAGCGTACACTGAGTCTACAGTAGGAAAAGCTATTCCCACACAAAGTGATCTGCCCGGCACAGACAGTGAGGGTTTGTCATATCTTGGTAAGGAAGTGTGCCATGCCCAAGGTCCACTCTTTTTATATTTTATTTTATTTCATTTTATTTTACTTTTGAAGTATAGTTGACTTACAATGCTGTGTTAGTTTCAGGTGTACGGCATAGTGATTCAGTTATACATATATCCAAGGTCCATTCTTATGTGGCCCTCTGGGGTCAAAGACTGCACACAAGGAGACTGCCTTTTCCAACAGTAGGTTACTCCAAGTAGTACTTTTTTGTTCAAATTTGAGGCTACACTCAGGCATGCACATACATTCACACAGAACTGGTTTTCAACTTGTATAGATAATAAGTACTGGGGTCAAGTGCTTAGAATAAGGAGCCCACTCTTAATTCAGTCATAGCTATACGACGTTTCATGACATGAACTCACAAAACAGATTTAGAATAGGCTTTTAAGTATAAGTAGTATATGAGCACATCACCGAGAATATTTTAAGAATAGTTATATGATAAATGCTTCAAATAATTCATACTTATTAAGAATAAGTATATGCATTATACCATCCTCCTCAACATTGGTGTTTATAAAAAAAATTGATACTTTCTCTTATCTCTCTAGTGTGATATTTACTTTTGCAACACATTTACGATTGTCCCATCTGTATTAAGTTTAACTTCAAAAATATCTGGTATCTGTTCTGTATCCAGCTCCAGGAGAAAACTGCTCTGTCCTACTATCATCCATTATTATTATTATGTTTTCTGCAGTGCATTATACCATGTGTAACTAATATTTTAGAATTACAGAGAAGCATCTGCTTCTGTTTTAATGTCTTGATAAAAGTGTTGTAAATATTGTAGCTGTATGAGATTCTTTTCTTTAAAGAATCTGTTTCATTTCACCTGGAAACTATCTTAATTCTTAAATCCTTCACCCAGATGTTGCATCTAGTAGATGAAGTACATGACTTTTAATCAACTTCTTTGTTAATTAGTTATAGAAAATATACAGCTTTACATTTTCAAGAAGTGGTGTTAGAATTCTAAGATAAACAAAGAGCTAGTGATGTAACATTTACTCCTGTACCATACAATTAACCTTTTAGAACATTCATATTCACTTAATCACTCAAGGCAGGAAAATTATACTTACAAGGCAGAAATAACTGGTTAGGGCCAGCAGAGCCTACTGCCCACAAAGCCATGTGGCTTTGTTCTGGGAGCCCTGTCTTTTGGAGAGCTACCTCCAGATTGTGATTGCCTCCTGATGCCCCTTTCACTCAGTGATAATCACTTTAAACAAGCTTAGAGGGACAGCTGGAGAGTTGCCCTTTTCTCCATTAAGACATATATCCCAGTGGGAACAGGGAGCAGTTAAGGATGTAGCAATGAACTCAAGTTGGGTTATATTCAGTTTGTTGATTTAAGGTTGGGGGTAAGGGCTAAGGGCTAATTAACTCTGGTTTTTTCCTGGAAAACCTTAATTTCACAGAATGTAAGAGCTGAAAGTGAACCTAAATATCTGGTTTAATAACCTGCATTTTGTGGGTCAAGAAAACAGTTTCATAAGTGTTATAACCATGTAACTCCAGGGAAAATAGTCATCCTGGGTGTTATGATCCTCATTCGATTAACATAACTGTCATTTCGCTCTTTGTAGGAAGACCATTAGTGTGCCTGAGGTTTTTGTAGATTATCAAATTCACTTCCGGCTCTGACTTCCCGCCCATACTAACTTTGATGAGAAGTCGCCTTGCCCTCTCTCATGTGTGCTTCTGAATCACACAGGACTTAATCATTTTTCTTAAATTTTCCACCAAACAATAGTTTCTCCAACCTCCTGCCATTCAGTCAGCCCTGCTCTTTCCTTTGTCCCCAATTCCGATTTTATTTTCAAGCTATTTTAATTCTTCTTGTGCTTATCTTCTTCCTCACATAATGTATTAAATTTTTCTTTTTCTTTTTTTTGGTATACACAAAGTTCCATCATACTCTAGGAAGTGTCAGGTGCCAACCAAAAATATTGTTCATATAAGCCAATAAATAAACATAAATAAAAATACAATTGATTTTAATTAATGTTTATTAAGTGAATTTACACATAAATGTTAGAGCTGTTCCTTTTCATTCCTTTTCTTATACATGGACTCTTCACTCCTCTCTCCATTTGCAATACTTGTCTGGCAAAACCAAAATTCTGGTTGAATCTGACTATGGCTCTCTGTGCCTGCTCTTGAATGACTGAATGTAGCTGGAAGAAAGTACCCAACCGTGCTGATTTCTCATTAGCTCATGACTCTGTGAGCCCTTGGCACTGCCTGCAGCTGGACTTCATTTCCTAGACATTGACTCTTCCACTCTCTAAGATGGCTGTTTCACATCTCCTCTCTCCTAAACCTTCAATACTTCCTCCTCTCTTCTTCTTTCAGCTGATGAATCTGCCTCCTCCTTCACTGAGAAAACAAAGGCAAGTTGAAGAGCTATTTCTCATCTCCACACCACCTAATCAACCAGCATCTCTACCCATAAACTCCGCTATCTCTCTTGTTAATATGGATGAATGCTTTGTGCTCGTACCTAAGGCTAGCCCTTCCACTTGTGCACTGTTGTATCCTCAGTACTTACAGCTGTGCTTGGTGGATAATGGGTTTAAATGCAACAAATACTTATAAATGAGTGAATAAAATCCGCTCTTTCCTTAGTTGACATAGATTCAAGGGCTGTCCAATGAGTAAAATGTTGAGCTTTAAGAGTTGTTTTTATGACCTCTGTATTGCCGCACTGACGCTTCCAAGCTTCCTCTATGGGTTTAGGTTGGATGTGGCTACCATGCATCTGAATTTTCTTCAGCTGCAGCAGAAGTTCCAAGGATTGTGCTAGGGGATGAGGATAGAACAGGGAATAAGGCAACATCTCTGTTGTCAAAAATTTATTCTATTCAAAATCTGATAGGTTTTGAGATATTTTGAATCTTTCCCTAAGTTTGTTAATTAATTAAAATATCAAATTAAACAAATATAGATGGATATTTTCCCTTTCTACTTGTCTGATTGCCTTTTCTTAGAGCTTATTTGACTTGATGAGTATTGTTTTTCTTTACAATGCCTTTATTGCTCTTTTACCTGAATTCCAACCACTGCAGCTGCTTTCCCACTGTACTTTACCCCATGATACGTAATTAAGCTGCCCATTTTCCTGTAATTAAAAAGGTTAAAGAATTGATTGTAATCATCACTCTCTGAGGAAAAGCAGCAGGAATAAAATTACACATGATAGTTTTATTTAAAAAACCAAACATGTTTAATACATGTTTCTTTCAAGTGGATTTCAGGATTTACAGAATAGAGCTTCTTACCCATCCCCAGGCATTTAGGAAGAACAGGAAACTATCTTGTTCAGTTAATTATTCTCCTTAGTAGTTTTAAACGAGGAGAATATTTGTCTCTTTCTCTCTTGGTTTTATGTTTTATAAGTTTACATCTTTATAAATTTTTTTCTTATATCTTACCTGGCTCCTTTCTGCAGAAATTTAAGCTCAAGTTTTCACCAAATATAACACTAACCTTATTTATTTCATCCATCTTACTTCCTTTCTTTAGCCTAAATGATTTCATTTCTCTAAAACTTTCCTTTGGGGCTTTTCCTTACAACCTTCTCTTTCTCATTATTTTTCTATAAACATAACTATCAAATAGCAAAATATCACTCTGTACCTATTGTCAAACAAAATTTTTATTTGGGTCAAATACAGCAAATAAATTACTCCTTCCCAATTTTTTTAAAAAGTAAAGTTTACTTACGTGGACTAGGAAAAATATTGTAATGTCTAGAGTGTTCTTACTGTATTAAAACATTTGCCACTATGTAAGAAATGCAGATTTAAACACATGGATATAATCAAGAGAATGGACTTTTTAATCAATCTGTTGCTAAAATTGCTGGTTCTTCTCTTAAACTTACAGTTTAGTGGAAAGATAATATATGTACCTAAAATTATAGATTATCAGTATTTGTGTGCTGAATTATGTGTTATGGGAAGAAAGGAAGAAAGGATTTCACAGGAAGAAAGGATTTCACAGGAAGGTTTCACAGGAAGAAAGGATTAGGGTGGGCTTGAGTAATTGGGAAAGTAATTATGTCCAGGTAGGAGATTGGCCTTAAAAGAGGGAGTAGGATTTGCCTGTGGGAAAGAAGATATTATAGATAAGGGAAGTTCCTGAGTGGAGACAAGGGGTCTTGGCATTAATAAGCTATATGAGGATACTTGGAATATTGGCTAATATCTTCTGAGAAAGGCAAGGTATTAATCAGTGTTCTCCAGAGAAACAAAACCAATAGGATCTATCTATCTATCTATCTATGAATGAAGAGGTTTATTGTAGGAAATGTTTCATGCAATTATGGAGGCCAAGAAGTGCTACTATCTGTGCTATCTGCAAGTGGAAGGACCAGGAAACCAGTGGTATAATTCGGTCTGAGTCAAAAGGCCTGAGAAGCAGGGGGCCAATTATGTAAATCCTGGTCCCAATCTGAAGGCCCAAGAACCAGGAATGCTGATATCCAAGGGCAGGAGAAGATGGATATCCCAGCTCAAGCAAAGAGAGCAAATTTGGCTTTCCTCCACCTTTTTGTTCTATTCAGGCTCTCAATGAATTGGATGAAGCTCACATGTGCATTAGTGAAGGTCTTTATTTAGTTCACCAATTCAGATGCTGATCTCTTCTTGAAACACCCTCACAGACACACCCAGAAATAATGTTTTACCGGCTACCTTGACACCCTTTAGCCCAGTGAAATTGAAAGACACAATATTAACCATCACACTCCTAGGAAAAGAAATGTTTAGTTGATTCCTCCAAAAACAATGCCTTTTCTGATTAACAGGAAATAATTGGGAGTTTTGAAGAGCAAAACACTTGACTAATTCTTTATGCTTACTTGATTCACTTATGGCTCCTTTTCAGCCATCTGTCTACACCCAGTCTTAAACAGATGCATTTTAATATGTATTTTCTCTGGATATGGTAATAATTCTAATAAAAAAGATAATAGCTTCATGTACTTACTATGCGCTAGGAACTGTTCTAAGTGCTTTGTAGTGTTAACTTGCTCAGTCTCTTAGAAAAAACTTACAACATAAGTACTGCTATCATCTCCATTTTACACATAAGGCAGGTGAGGCACAGAGAAGACACATAAGAGGTTCTTCAACATGATAGATTTATAATTGGCAAAGCCAAGATCTGAGCCCTAGTTGTCTGGTCCCAGAGACTATGCTCTTAATCTTATTCAGAGCCTGTGTCCTGGACTTAGTCATTTAGGCACTTTTGTTGAGCACTGTGTAAGTGCTGGACACTGTGGTGCTAAACAAATATGAGATTTGGTTCTCCCCTTAAAGGGTTGACAACTTGTTGCTAAATTGTGAGGGATGGATTCAGAGGCTTTAGCTGTTGAGAAGAGACACGATTAATGAGATCAAGGAAAGTCAATGAGGTCTGCACTGAGGTTCAGAGAGGGGTTGGATGAATCCACTGGGATAGAAGAGAGTGTTTAGGCAGGATACCCATTGGAGTGAACATGCAGATGTGGTGTATTAGTTTTCTAGGGCTGCTGTAACAAAATACCACAAACTTTGTGGCTTAAAACAACTGAAAGTTATTCTTTCACAGATCAGGAGGCTAAAAGTCTGCAATTAAGGTGTGCGCAGGGCAACTCTCCCTCTGAAGCCTCTGGAGAAGAATCTTTCCTTGCCTCTTCCTAGCTTCTTGTGGCTCCTAGCATTTCTTGACATTCCTTGGCTTATAGCTGCATCATTCCAATCTGTCTCAGTCGTCACATGGCCTTCTTTCCTGTGCCTTTGTGGGTCCTCTCCTCTTGTAATAAGGACATAAGTCATTGTATTTAGGGCCCATGCTAATCCAGCAGGGCTTCATCTTAACTAATTACAACTGTAAGCCTCTATTTCCAATAAGGCCACACTCTGAGGTGAACATGAATTTGGACGTGGGTGGGGACACTATTCAATATGCTATGTGTTAACAGCACAGGGAATGGTGTAGGTACCATGCTCTTTGAGAAAAGGGAGTAAGTGGAAGATCTTTGGGGGGAGAAAACATGAGTTGTACTTTAAAGTACATGAGTTTGAGGTGACATTTTTGGATATGTTTCAATTTCAATATGGAACAGTTTTATTTCCTTGGAAGTATCACCCGTTTCTAGGTCCTGTAAAGCACTTGGTTATTGCCATACAGAAAATTAAGTAGGTTATGCCTCTGCTGAAATGTTCTTTCTTCTCTTTCATAGGTTTATATCCTGCAGCTGATTTCCATGCTCTTCTGCATCCTCCTCCTCTGTCTCATAATCAGCATTGTCATAGAACAGCAAACATTTATTGAATACCTATTACACGCCCAGCACCATTCTAAGCCTTTACGCTTAATCTTTGTAACAATTTGATGAAAACTGCCCTATAACATATTATAGGTGAGGAAACTGAGATGATTTTTTATTTCAATGCTGCTTTTTAATGAAAATTAAATATTCTTGGGATAATTTCCTCATAATTAGTAGTGCAAATTTTAGTTAAAATGTAACCACATTCTTATGCTACCCAAGACAAGAATCAGATGCCTCTCATACTGGGTACGTTCTTAAAAGCTAGAGAAATACCCTGACTGGAGATGGGAAGTTTCCTTTGACTTTGATCACAAGACAAAATCCAGAAAACACTGGAGCTTAAAAACATATGTTGTAGAATCTAGGATATCTGATAAATCTAGTTTATCAATTCATAAATTATACTATACATTTCTTTTGGTGATATGAAGTTACTGAGAACTTGAACTACTAGTTGTCACACATATATATTCAGAAAGTGTTACCTTTCAAACAGCTATTTTAAGTTTCTATTTCTCAAAATCTTATGTGAGGGATTCTAGAAGGGTGATTAAGAACATCACTGTTGGAATCAATCTCCTGACTTCCCGCTGTGGTTTGCTACATGAATATGGGAAAATTGCCTACATTTTCTGAGCCTCAATAACCTCATGGAGATAAGGATAATTAACATATGGAACTATTTTAAAAATTATATAGGGCTTCCCTGGTGGCGCAGTGGTTGGGAGTCCGCCTGCCGATTCAGGGGACGCGGGTTCGTGCCCCGGTCCGGGAAGGTCCCACATGACGCGGAGTGGCTTGGCCCGTGAGCCATGGCCGCTGAGCTTGCGCGTCCGGAGCCTGTGCTCCGCAACAGGAGAGGCCGCAGCACTGGGAGGCCCGCGTACCGCAAAAATAAATAAGTAAATAAATAAAAAATTATATAAATTTTTATGTATTTGCCTATAACAGAGTAAAGGCTATACTTATTAACTAAAATTTAGTAATGAATAAAGAACACACGTTTACTTCATTATTTATGAGATTATACTTAATGGCTCTTTTTTAATGCCTGGGTTTGTTGTTTCTATTTCATTAGTTGGTAGATGCATTTTAGCTTATCTTCTTTCAAGTCATAAAAATTAAATGCAAAATTCTTTCAAGTTTCATATGCAGACAAGTGAGTGTAAGGAAACATGAAAGATTTGACTCATATGATTATTAAATTACTTATAATTATGCATAATTGTTATTTTGGATTGCAGTTATGCCTTTAAAATATGTAGTGCACATTAGAGCTTGATGCAATCAAGTGTTTTGGCATTTCTAAAAGTCTTTGAAAAGATGTCAATATTATTATTAGACTACTAGAATAATCTCCAGCTTAGGTAACTCTTTAAACTCTGGTTGAAGTATTAGTTGATAATGATCTTATAATTTCCAAAATCCCAAGACAATTTATCATCTTCTGATGCATGGAATACTCACTTATAATTTTCAAAAATAAGATGTAGCTACTTTTATAAATATTAATTTTGTATATAAATGGACTTTGTTGCAGGTTATCAAACTTATTATGTATGTTTCCATCCTCTTTTGATTCCAAAATTTCATTCTGTTTGCCACATATATGAATATTTTAAATAAAATAATATTATTCATACTTCCTTTGCCTTTACAGAAAAGTGACTAATTCACAACTGGATGCCTTAAGTACTCCCTACCCCAAGATGATTTATTTCCCAAGTGATTAATTTAGTTCTCAGTATCTTAGAAATCTATTAGATGATTTATTTTCATTTTTCTCATAAAGCAATATGAAGATTGTGGACATGTCTTGGATCAAGAAGCTCAAGACATTTACAGACGGGAACTGGAAATCAATAGGGATAAACGTTTGTTGAAACCTTTATCTGGCTAATGATTTTTTAATTCTATCAGAGTTCAGGCTTGTAAGCTAGTTATAAAATTATCTACTTCTGTATAATAAACTTAATGTAGACTCTGAAAATATCATACATAGCTTAGGTTTTGAAGTTTCCATGGATCTCCATCCCCATATGTTACCAAGTATTATTTCAATTTGACATCTTATTTATAGGAAAAGAACTGAGTAGATAGTTTTCTAAAGATTTATATATAAAAATCAGTTGCTTTATTCTAATTTTAATTTTTAAAATATCTCATATTACAGACATTGTACATTCTTTATTTTTAACACTTGCTTAGATTTGTTTTTAAGTGACACAGTTGTTGACTTACATTTTAGACCAATATTTGGTTTACATAAACACAACTCTAAACTACAAACAGATTTTAGGTCACTTAAATATTTGACCCATTTATAATAGAAAAATATGATTAAAATAAACCTCTCAACACCTGCTTTCTAAGGGATGGTGTTATAAGTCATAATACTATACTCTTCCTTTATTTCCGCAAATATTCATGGGAAATGAAAGAGTAAGCATGGCTTATTAAGATGACTGGATATAAAAAAGGTATTGCTTTGCTGAGTTTGGGTACAGGAGCTGGCAATAGCGGAAATACTCTCTAAGAAGATAGGAGAATTTTTTTTTTTTTTTACTTCTGAAGGTGGTCAAAGAGAAGAGCAAGTGGTGGGGCAGAACAGAGAGTAGAGAGGAGGGCTGAGTCATCTAATAAGGTGTGTGAAAGGCACTTAGAAATAAGGATCTAACATTGAATTTAAAATGTTTGAT
This sequence comes from Phocoena sinus, assembly GCF_008692025.1. Lineage (NCBI taxonomy): Eukaryota > Metazoa > Chordata > Mammalia > Artiodactyla > Phocoenidae > Phocoena > Phocoena sinus. The sequence goes on along the minus strand of NC_045766.1, from coordinate 104,231,469 downwards.
TCTTCAAAATTTCTCCCTCTCTCCAAGCTTTCATCGAAGTCTGCAGCACCAAATATCTTTTGCTTGTGTGTATAAATCAAGGAGAGGTGCTAGAGGTGAGGTCAGAGTTATTATTTGAATTTAAATTTGTTCCCTCAATCTTTTTAACTAACTAGAATGAAAGTGTTCTCGGTTTTTTCTCTCAAATTTTGAAATAATCATCAATTTGACAGTATTCCCAAATAGAACATTGTGAGCTTATGTCATTTTCAAGTGACACAAACATCATTTTAAGGTCTCCAAGGAATGTATGGCAATGGCAATATAGTAGATCTATGCAGTGTCTGTGTAGTTGGTCATCAGCGTCCTGCATGGTGGCATGTGTTAAAGTCCAGAATGGTGTTAATAGCCCTGAGGGCATATTTATCTAATACCATAATGATGGGAAAGTATGATCTACTGGCAATTCATGCACTGAGTTTATGTCAATAAGGAGTCAACCAACTGATTTAGAGTGTGCACTATCATTATCCTGTGTCATAGGAGTCAGGCATCCGTATGCGTATAGGGACTATGCAACCATTTGTCATGCCGTCAAGCATTTAACAAGAAAAGAGGATTTCAAGTGATATTAATGGTATTAATGGTAATATTACGTTACACAAATTGTTCTTTTATTTGGTTTTTAATGTATTAAGCAACAATCATAAAAATCTCTTGAAACTGGGGCTTAGTTATGGTGAGGTCAACATGTGTCCTTTATATAATGTGGTACAAAATTCATCTCAGTTGCTACAGTCTAGTGAAGTTATAATGGGATTATTCTTTATTATGCAGAATCCAAGGATTTCTACTCCTTTTCAAAATGCAAATCTCAGGAGATTGTAGTTAAAGACTATGTTATTGACCTAATTTCTCTGATGGTTTAAAATCATTCATGTTTTCATCTGAGGAATTTTATGCTTGTAATTGTCAGCTCATGGAATGTGCCCTATATTCCAGTTCATGGCAACTTTGCTTCATACAATCCTATTAGATGACCTAGTGTGCTGTTTGAATATTTAGAGCGTTAGTTATATAAATGCCTGCCTCTACATGTTTGCACACATATTTAAAACTGAATAAGCAAGATACCAACTTTAATTTATATGAAGTGGAATGACTTCATTATAGATTAGTTTTCTACTATTAAATAGAATATGCCATGCCATATCATGGTTTAAGATAACTGAGAATGTTTTTAGGATCTTTGTAAGAACAGAGAACATACAGAAATACTTTAGAATACAACAGTTAAGTTTACCATAACATTTAGTATCTGTACAGTTGAACAGAGGGATTCAAACTATCTACTGTATAAATTATTAGATTAAGTTGCTTCCATTTCCTGTTACTCAAGTTCCAGTGTTATGTCAAAGCTATGTATTATTCATTTTTCTGAATTTAAAGATCTTTTTCCTTTTCATTAAGGTAACTATGAAATTTTATTGATAATAAGATGGTATTATTTTAGATCTATTTATTGCTATTTTGTTTTGGAAAGAGATGACTGCAAAGAATTATAAACTATTAGTGGAAGCATATATTTACATTGTGATGTATTATAGGAATTTGAACAAATAGTGTTACATTTGATTTTGAATATGTGCACTCGTATATTCATAGAAGGCTCACCATGGAAAGATCTGGGGGGAAAGTGAGGTCGATACCCTCATCTTCTGAGAACAACTCTTCTCCCCAGATGCTTCTTTCCTGATGCTCCATTGCTCTCTCTCCTGGCAGATGGCATGAGTGGATTTTATAAGTATTATCCTGAAAGGAAAACCTATTTATCATTTAGTTAAATATTATATAAATACTACAAAATGAAGCAGAGCATATTTCTGTGATTCCTAGAATTTCTCTTTTTTTTAAATATATTCTTTTTTTTTTTTAATTAACACCTGTGGCTGACCTAGCCAGTTAGCAAATATATTTCTATTTCCAACTCCTTTATTCCTATCCTTCCACTGGAAATCAGGAGAAAAACCTAATTTTTCACTTTCCCAGCAGCTCTTGTGTTGAAGGGTCATGTTGGGACACAGTTCACAGATATAAGTAGAGGTAATCTGGGAAGGACTTTACTGGTGGTGCCTTTTCCCTGTTCCTGCTTTGGATACTGATGCAATGTCTGGTATTTTGGTAATCATTTCATGAACCTGAGATGTTAAATATGAGGAGAAATCCTGCAGACTACTAGGAATCTAACCCCAGCAGCCACTTCTCTTACTTGTGTGATCCAATATGGTAGTCACTAGCTGCATCTGGGTAAGAGCACTTGAAATGTGGCTAGTCTGATTTGAGATAAACTGTTAGCACAAAATGCACACTAGATTTCAAAGACTTAGTATAAAAAACAAGAAGGAAAATTATATCATTAATATTTTTAATATTGATTGCATGTTGAAATGATAATATGTTGGATATATTGGGTGAAATATTATTACAATTAATTTTACCTGTTTTATTTTACTTTTTTAATGTGGCTACAAGAACCTTTACTAGTACATATGTGACCTGAATTTCTCACATTATATTCTTATTGGACAGCACTGTTCTAGATTTTCTCATGTGTGAGAAAGTTGTGTTAAGGCCAATAAAAGTTGGGCTGACTGTTACTTATGGTTGAAAGCTTCCCTTAGTGTTACCAAATGCCATTTTCAATCACTGAATATTGGGAGCATGGAAGTCATTAGTTAAGTCTTTCCAACACACATGTAGATGTTATGTTTTTATAGTATTTGATCAAACCATAGCACTGGCTTTATCACTTTTGTGCTCATCCAATGCTACTTCCTGACTATTATTCCTTTTAGAAAAATACTTATTTTAAACATTGGGACAGAACTGGTTATGCATCTAGACTCAAATCTTTATTGTCTATGGACATAATGCAAGTTATTTAACCTCCCCAAGTCTCAATTACCCTAGTTTTAGAACAAACAAGGTCATTACTGACCTGTAAGTGTTAAGTGATAAAATTTATATGGGAACATTCTCCAGAATAAATCATATCTTGGGTCACAAATCAAACCTTGGTAAATTTAAGAAAATTGAAATCATATCAAGCATCTTTTCTGACTACAATGCTATGAGATAAGAAATCAGTTACAGGAAAAAAACTGTAAAATCACAAACACATGGAGGCTAAACAATATGCTACTAAATAAGCAAGAGATCACCGAAGAAACCAAAGAGGAAATCAAAAAATACCTAGAAAAGAACAATGAAAACATAATGATCCAAAACCTATGGGATGCAGGAAAAGCAGTTCTAAGAGGGAAGTTTATAGCAATAAAATCAAGAAAAATCTCAAATAAACAACATAAGCTTACACCTAAAGCAACTAGAGAAAGAAGAACAAACAAAACCAAAAGTTAGTAGAAGGAAAGAAATCATAAAAATCAGAGCGAATATAAATGAAATAGAAACAAAGAAAACAATAGCAAAGATCAGTGAAACTAAAAGCTGGGCTCTTTGAGAAGATATACAAAATTGATAAACCTTTACCAAGACTCATCAAGAATAAAAGAGAGAGGACTCAAATCAAAAAAGTTAGAAGTGAAAAAGGAGACGTTACAACTTACACCACAGAAATACAAAGCATCATAAGAGACTACTACAATCAACTCTATGCCAATAAAATGGACAACTTGGAAGAAATGGACAAATTCTTAGAAAGGTACAATCTTCCAAGACTGAACCACGAAGAAACAGAAAACATGAACAGACCAATCACAAGTAATGAAATTGAAACTGTGATTAAAAATCTTCCAACAAACAAAAGTCCAGGACCAGATGGCTTCACAGGTGAACTCTATCAAACATTTAGAGAAGAGCTAACACCTATCCTTCTCAAACTCTTCCAAAAATTGTGGAGGGAGGAACACTCCCAAGCTCATTCTACATGACACCATCACCCTGATACCAAAACCAGACAAAGATATCACAAAAAAAGAAAATTACAGACCAATATCACTGATGAACATAGATGCAAAAATGCTCAACATAATACAAGCAAACTGAATCCAACAACACATGAAAAGGAGTATACACCATGATCAAGTGGAATTTATCCCAGGGATGCAAGAATTATTCAATATACACAAGTCAATCAGTGTGATACATCATATTAACAAATTGAATAATAAAAACCATATGATCACCTCAATAGATGCAGAAAAAGCTTTTTTACAAAATTCAACACCCATTTATGATAAAAACTCTCCAGAAAGTGGCCATAGAGGGAACCTACCTCGACATAATAAAGGCCATAGATGAGAACCCCACAGCAAACATTCTCAATGGTGAAAAACAGAAAGCATTTCCTCTAAGATCTGGAACAAGACAAGGATGTCCACTCTCGCCACTATTATTCAACACAGTTTTGGAAGTCCTAGCCATGACAATCAGAGAAGAAAAAGAAATAAAAGGAATTCAAATTGGCAAAAAAGAACTAAAACTGTCACTGTTTGCAGATGACATGATACTGTACATAGAAAATCCTAAAGATGCCACCAGAAACCTACTAGAGCTAATTAATGAATTTGGTAAAGTTGCAGGATACAAAGTTAATGCACAGAAATCTCTTGTATCCATATACACTAACAACTCCTGCATTCCTAAACACTAACAGTGAAATATTAGAAACAGAGATTAAGGAAACAATCCCATTTACCATTGCAACAAAAAGAATAAAATACCTAGGAATAAACCTACCTAAGGAGGTAAAAGACCTGTACTCAGAAAACTATAAGACACTGATGAGAGAAATGAAAGATGACCCAAACAGATGGAGAGATATACCATGTTCTTGGATTGGAAGAATAAATATTGTGAAAATAACTATACTACCCAAAGCAATCTACAGATTCAATGCAATCCCTATCAATTGTCATTTTTTTACAGAACTAGAACAAAAAATCTTAAAATTGGTATGGAGACACAAAAGACCCCAAATAGCCAATGCAACCTTGATGGAAAATAACAGAGCTGGAGGAATCAGACTCCCTGACTTCAGACTATACTACACAGGTACAGTAATCAAGATGATATGGTATTGACAAAGCAGTCTTGAGGGAAAAGAACAGAGCTGGAGGAATAAGACTCCCTGACTTCAGACTATACTACAAAGCTACAGTAATCAAGAAAATATGATGCTGGCACAAAAACAGAAATATAGATCAATGGAACAGGATAGAAAGCCCAGAGATAAACCCATGCACGTATGGTAAACTAATCTATGACAAAGGAGGCAAGGATATACAATGGAGAAAAGACAGTCTCTTCAATAAGTGGTGCCGGGAAAACTGAACAGCTACATGTAAAAGAATGAAATTAGAACCCTCCCTAACACCATACACAAAAATAAACTTACTAAATGTAAGGCTGGACACTATAAAACTCTTAGGAGGAACACTCTTTGACATAAATCACAGCCAGATCTTTTTTGATCCATCTCCTAGAGTAATGGAAATAAAAACAAAAATAAACAAGTGGGACCTAATGAAACTTAAAAGCTTTTGCAAAGCAAAGGAAACTATAAACAAGACAAAAAGACAGCCCTCAGAATGGGAGAAAATATTTGCAAATGAATCAACGGACAAAGGATTAATCTCCAAAATGTATAAACAGCTCATGCAGCTCAATATTAAAAAAACAAACAACCCAATCCAAAAATGGGCAGAAGATCTAAATAGACATTTCTCCAAAGAAGACATACAGATGGCCAAGAAGCACATGAGAAGCTGCTCAACATCACTAATTATTAGAGAAATGCAAATCAAAACTACAGTGAGGTATCAGCTCACACCAATCAGAATGGCCATCATCAAAAAATCTACAAACAATAAATGCTGGAGAGGGTGTGGAGAAAAGAGAACACTCTTGCACTGTTGGTGGAAATGTAAATTGATACAGCCACTATGGAGAACAGTATGGAGGTTCCTTAAAAAACTAAAAATAAAATTACCATATGACCCAGCAATCCCACTCGTGGGCATATACCCAGAGAAAACCATAATTCAAAAAGACTCATGCACTGCAATGTTCATTGCAGCTCTATTTACAATAGCCAGGTCATGGAAGCAACCTAAATGCCCATTGACAGACAAATGGATAAAGAAGATGTGGTACATATATACAATGGAATATTACCCAGCCATAAAAAGGAATGAAATTTGGTCATTTGTTGAGATGTGGATGGATCTAGAAACTGTCATACAGAGTGAAGTAAGTCAGAAAGAGAAAAACAAATATGTATATTAACGCATATATGTGGAACCTAGAAAAATGGTACAGATTAACCGGTTTGCAAGGCAGAAATTGGGACATAGATGTAGAGAGCAAACATATGGACACCAAGGTGGGAAAGTGGCAGGGAGTTGGTGGTTGTGGGATGAATTGGGAGATTGGGATTGACATATACACACTAATATGTATAAAATAGATAACTAATAAGAACCTACAGAAACGAATGCACCATTGTAGAGCAATTATACTCCAATAAAGATGTTAAAAAATAAATAAAAATAAAAGTAGTCCACTGCCGAGAATCTTTAGAGTTGTCTTCCTATCATGCTATATAATAATGATAATGATAACAATAATAATAAAGACACTATCTCTTTCCCTCTTCTCCTTTTTATATAAAGTTGGATTGTAGAGAAAGAGATGCAACTTGACAAGAATACAAATCACGTTAGCTGCAGGTATAAAGCATTCTGAATGTCTGGCTGGCACTCCTAGCTTCTCAAACTTTCTTTTTCAGGTCCCATTTCAGAGTCAGCCCTATGTCTAACTGGCACTAATCCTCCAGATTACAGCTAGAAAAGGAAACCAGCTGCCTACTGAGATCTTAGTCCACCCATTGGCTTACTCTATAGAGAAGTTGTGAAGTCCAACCTCAGAGGTGCTGGAAGTGGCATCTCCTGAACCCGCTGAAGGATAAGGGTTTTGTATTGTTCTAGTGGTTGTGATTGGGATGGCAGAAGGAGGCTAGACTGTGGGCAGTGCCCAGAGCAGGGAAGAATTGATTTTGTTCGCTGCTAAAAAGCTAGCAGTGGGAGCACTGGGGAAAATGGCAAACTGTTAAAGAGGCAGGGTATAAGACAATTAGAGGACACTATTGGCTAATCTGAATATCAAGTAAACTTTTGGAAGTCTAGCAAAATATAGGAGATAAGAAATAAAAGTATAAATTATAGGCCTCATTTCTAATTTCAGGTGGCCAGTGCTCTTCTACCCTGGAAAACTAAGAGACTAAACCTTCTTCCCCAACTGCCGGAATGGGTTGTTTACAAGGACCCAAGTTGTGTGTGTGAATGTGTGTGTAAAACATGAGTGTGTGAAAATGTGTGTACAGTTTTTGTGTGCATGCTTATGTGTATGAGTATGAGTGTGTGGGTGTATGTGAGTGTGTATGTTAGTGTATGTATGTGTGTGAGTATATGTGTGCACCAGTGAAGAGGACTCAGAAAAAAAAAAAAAAAGCTGGCTTTCCTCACCCAAGCACATGCTGAATTCATAGGCTGAGACACTTCAAAGTGGCTTTTGTTTAGAAACAAAGAAATCTGAAGAAAGGAACCAAGATAAGAGGAAAATGTAGTGGTTGATGTCTTATGATTACAATTGTGATGAGATTTTCACCTATCTGTATTATTTATTTAGTTATTCGACCTTTCAAGATAGAGAAAGCTTTTAGCTTGCTTTTGTATGTTAAATGGTACCTAGTGTAATGCCTTGTGTTATAAATACTTGGCCAAATACAATAAATTTATTCTTTCCATTACTGTGTTCTTGTATTTGGAAAGTCCTCAATTACAGCACCTGGTGTTGGCCTTTTATTTCATCCATTAGTTTCATGACTAGGTGGACCCTTTCAGTTTCAAACTCAAATCCTTGAGTTCTGGGAATTTTTTGAATCATTTTTTTCACTCTTCTCCAGCTTTTTGTTTTTTCTTTCTGGAGCTCTTACTATTTATTGAATTCCCTGTATTGATGTTTTATTATTTGTATCTCCTTTTCCTTATTTCTATCATTTCCCACTGCATTTCCTAAGAGATTCCTTAAACTTTATGCATATTTTTAAAATATTTTATTTCTCACATCCTATTTTTAATGAGTTTAAAAATTTTTAGTTTTATTTTTTCTCTGAATTCTTTTTTCTTTTCTCATTTCAAAGATCTCTTCAATCTCTGAGGATATTCCGTATAGTTTATTTACATTTTCTCTGTTTTCTGCTTTGTCTCCAGTTTCTTCTTTTATTTGTTTGAGGCTTTTCTCCAATGTCAGGTGATCTTTGACTGACCGTATTGAGAGTAAGGCAGATAAAAGCTGATTGAAGCCGTGTGTGTGTGTGTGTGTGTGTGTGTGTGTGTGTGTGTGTTGTACCGAGGGGTTAATTTATTGAGTAATGACTTCAATATATTGGGCTCAGTGTGGACTATTTCACTGAACTATTTCACTGTCAGAAGGTTTTCTGTTTCCTGTTTTTCTTTTGAGATAATCAGTTTCCTCAGAGAGGAACCCTCCAGTGTAGTATCTGAGTTATATAAGCCTGACTTTCATTGTTCTCAGGGCAAGGTAGGAGAAAGGAGTTTGTAAGTCATCCCTTCACTTAATCACCTCATCTTCAGTGTGATATCCTACCCTATGTTAGTCAGTTCAGGTGACTATACCAAAAATACTATAGACTGGGGGGCTTAAACAACAAATAATTATTTCTCACAGTTCAGGAGGCTGGGGAATCCAAGATCAAGGCCCTGGCAGATCTGACGTCTGGTGAGGACCCACTTTCTGTCTTTCAGATAGCTGCCTTCTCACTGTATCCTCACATGGTGGGGGGAAAGAGAGAGAAAGAGAGAGAGAGAGAGAGAGAGAGAGAGGGAGAGGGAGAGGGAAATAGAGAGGGAATGTGAGGGGAAAGAAAGAGAGAGAAGGAGAGAAAGAGAAAGAGAAAGAGAGAGAAATGATTTTTCTCAGTCTCCTCTTAGAAGGGCACTAATCCCATTTGTGAGGGCTCCACACTTATGACCTATTACCTCCTAAAGTCCCCACCTCCAAATACCATTATTTTGGGATTAGGCTTCAACATATGAATTTGGAGAGGACACATTCAGTCCATAGCACACCCTCAGCTGTGCTTAGTGTTCCAGAGTATCTGCTTCAGTTTCTCCATAGAATACTTTTATGACTTATGGTGGAAGGAGGTGGCAAATGTTAATCACCTAGCTGCATGCAGAGGGAATAGGGAGAGGATGAGTGGGAGAGTCTGATTGTTGTAGTGCATCTCTTCTTTGCAAGCTACCAAGCACCTCCTACTCCTGGGGCATCCTGGGGTTTTATACAATTAATCAGTTGGCATCTAAGACCACTTCCACATAGGCCTTGATTTCTCTTTCCCTTCTCTGTTGTGCTAAATCAATCACAACTCACCTATTTCCAGATTTGAAAATTTTGCAAGTTGTCTTTTCTCCAGTTTTCTTTCCCTTGGGATCTCTACTCTCTGCCATGCTCTTAAAATTTCACAGCTGTCCTTTCAGTAAAGTGTGGTTAGGGAACAGAGTAAATGTGTCTTCAATCAGCCAGGTTTTACTGAAATAGATCCCCAAAATATAAAGTCTGGGGCAAATGCATGAAATATTTAAAGCTGTTGATACATATTAGCATTTGAATTTTTAAAAAATGATTTTAACAGCTTTGTTGGGTATAATTGATGTACAATAAGCTGCATATATTTTAAGTGTACAATTTCGTTAGCTTTATCATATTTATATGCTTGTGAAGTCATCATTACAATCAAAACAATAAAGATATTCAACATCCCCAGAAGTTTTCTTGTATCCTTAGTGTATTTTATCTATAGATCATATTGGGAAGAATTGATATCTTAACAATATTAAGTCATTTGACCGTTGAAATGGTATATCTCTCCATTTATTTAGGCCCTTTAATATTTCAGCAATGGTTTGAAGTTTCTAGTATACAGGTCTTGCACCTTTTTTGTCAAATTTATTCCTAACTATATCATATTTACTTATAATATTATAAGTGGTATTTAAAAAATTATGTTTCTTATTATTCACTTCTACTACATAGAAATAGAATTTCAATTTTGATGTTATATTCTACAGCACTGCTAAACTCACTTATGATTCTTATAAATTTTTGTGGATTCCATCGGATTTTCTGTATAAATGTTTCTTTTGTTTGTGAATAAAAACAGATTTACTTTTTTTTTTCGAATCTGGATTCCTGATATTTTGTTTGTTTGTTTGTTTTAATCTTGTCTGATTACATTGGTCAGAACCTCTAGCCCAACATTGAACAAAAGTGGTGAGAGTGGACATTCTTGTCTTCTTCCTAATGTGAGGAGGAAAACATTCTTTCAACACTAAGTATGATCTTACCTGTAGGTTTTCCACAGATACAGCTTATCAAATTGAGAAAATTTCCTTTAATTTTGAGTTCTGTAAGAGTTTAAAAAGGTTTTTAATCAGGAATGAATGTTGGACTTATTCAAATGCTTTCTTTTTTTGTTTGGCAATAGAGTTGATCAACTGGTTTTTCTTTTTTAGTTTGTTGGTATGACAAATTAAGCTGATTTTCAAATTTTCAAACTGCCTTACATTATTGGGATAAACCCTAGTTGGATATAATGGGTTATCTTTTTAATATATTGTTCCAATATATTTGCTAAAATTGCATCTTTGTTCATAAGGGATATTTACCTGTAGCTTTTTTTTCTTGTAATGTATTTGTCTTGATTTGATATCCCAGTAATACTTGCCTGATAGCATGGATTAGGAAGCATTCCTTTGCTTTCAGTTTTCTGGAAAAATTTGTGTAGAGTTGGAATTATTTCCTAAATGTTTGGTGACTATCACCAGTGAAGCCATTGGGGCTTCAAATTTTCTTTGTGGGAAAGTTTTTAAGTATAAGTTTATTTCATAGATAAAGGATGGTTCCAGTTAACTATTTCTTGTTGAGTATTTGTACTTTCTTTCATTTTGATATTGGTAATTTGTGTATTCTCTCTTTTTTCTCCCAATGAGTCTAGCTGGAGTTTTATCCATTTTGACTCCCTCTAAGCATCAGATTTTTAAAAAGACATCTTTTTTACAGCAGTTTTAGGTTTACAGCAAAATTGAGAAGAAGGTACAGAGATTTCCTATATACCTTTGCCCCCACACATGCATAGCCTCCCCCATTGTCATCATCACTGACCAGAATGGTACATTATTTATTTATTTATTTATTTTACCAAGGATGAACCTACATGGACACATCAAAATCATTGAAAGATTATAGATGACTTTATGGTTCACTCCTGGTGTTACACATTCTGTGGGTTTGGGCAAAGGTATGAAAGATACCTATCATTATCTCATAGATAGTATTTTCACTGCCCTAAAAATACTCTGTGCTTCATCTATTCCTCCTTCCACCCAACCCCTGGCAACCACTGATCTTTTTATTGTCTTTATAGTTTTGCCTTTTTTGGAATGTTGTATAGTTGGAATCGTATGGTATGTAGCCTTTTCAGATTGCCTTCTTTCACTTAGTAAAATGCATTTAAGTTTCCTCCATGTCTTTTCATGGTTGATAAGCTCATTTCTTTTTAGTGCTGAATAATATTCCATTGTCTGTATGTAACACAGTTTATTTATCAGTCACCTACTGAAGGACATCTTGGTTGCTTCCAAATTTTGGCAATTGTGAATAAAGCTGCTATAAACATCCACATGTAGGTTTTTGTGTGTATGTAAATTTTCAACTCCTTTGAGTATACACCAGGAAATACAATTGATGGAACTAGGGTAAGAGTATATTTAGTTTTGTAAAAAAATTGCCAAAATGTCTTTCAAACTTCCAAAGTAGCTGTACCATTTTTCATTCCCACCAGCAATGAATGAGAATTACTGTTGTTCCATATCCTCAACAGCATTTGGTGTTGTTGGTTTCTGAATTTTGGCCATTCTAATAGGTGTGTAGTAGTATCTAATCGTTGTTTTAATTTGCATTTCTTTGATGACATATGATGTGGAATGTCTTTAAGAATCAGCTTTTGATTTTATCAATTTTTCTCTCTTGATTTTCCATTTTTAAATTTTATTGATTTCTGCTCTGATCTTTATTATTTCCCTTCTTACTTTGGAGTTTTAATTGTTGTTCTATTTTTGGCTCTTAAGGTAGAAGCTGAATTTATTAATACAGGACCATTCTTCTTTTCTAATTCAGGCATTTAATGTTGATAATTTCCCCCAAAGTACTGCTTTGACTACATCTCACAATTTTTAATTTTGATTTCTTACTTCACTATTCTTAAACATTTGAATTCCTTAGGCATTTTAAAGCATAATAGTATCTTGAAATTGTCTAACACTTCACACTTTCTGGATTTAAAAAAGTTTTTAATCTCTTTTTATTCTCAGAATAAGTTAAAATAAGCCCCTAATATGTCCCCAGTTTGTCAGTCATTCAGAAAATATTTGGTGAATGTCACACTTTGTGCCAGGTACTGGGGATACGGTAGCAAAAAAAAAAAATTTCCCTCTGCAAAGGAGTTTATTTTATTTTTAGCAGAATAATAATTTTAAAGATGAGATGTGGAAACACAGTGAAGTTAAGTGACTCCCTGAAGATCACACAGATATAAATGCTAAACTCTAATCTTTCAACCACAATGTCAAAGGCTCTTTCTTATACCATAACACCTCAGAGGTTTTTTTTTAAATTAAATATAAAAATGTAAGTGTAGTAAAAAGACATATGCACATTATTAAAGCAAAGTCACATAAAGAGCCCTCAATAGAGTTATAGACTACTGTTTGCTCATACAGGTGTGAAATTAAGTCTCTCATGACAGATTCAATGAAAAGAGATATACTACAATGTTAATACTACCTGATTGGGAAAAGAACTATTCCACCAACACATATTCATTTTAGGCAAATAGTCTTACTTTCTGGTTTTCAGTTTCCACATTTAAAAATAAATGAGGTTAGGTCATATGATCTTTCACATTCCTTCTAACTTTTAGATACTAAGAATTTAAGTTCTAAATATTTATTGAGTGTTCACTGCAGTGCTGTATAAGGGATTCAAAATAAAGTAAGACACAATACTTGTACTAAAACAATCTAGCTTAGGAAGTAAGATGCATACCTATGAAATATATTAAAAGGCCAACATGATTGATACAGACAGTAATGATCTGGAACACCTGGCAATGATTTTGCCCCATGGGGGACATTTGACGAAATCTGGAGACAATGTTGCTTGTCACTACTAAAGGGTGACTCCCACTGGTAGAGCCACCAGTAGAGTAGAGGCCAAGAATGCTGCTAAACATCCTGCAGTGCATGGGACAGCCTCCCATACAAAAGTTACTGGTACCAAAATATCAATAGAGTTGAGGTTGAGAAATTGTTCAAGAAATTCAGAGGAAAATCATTGTGGGGAGGAAAGATTAGGAAAGTTTCATCAGAGAGCTGTGTTTTTCCATGAACTTCTAACATCTGGAGAAAGACAGCATAAACAAGGTTATGGAGAAGGGAATCAGCATTGTTTATTTGGGGAACAGCGAGAAATACAGTGCAGCTGGAGTGGAGGGCTCACATGTCGGACAGAGAGTTCGATCGCTACCATATTGTGGAGGACCTCAAATGCCAGGGTGAAGACTTCTTACTTTATTTATTAGACAATGGGGAGCCATTCAATGGGCATACTTTAGAGTAAGCATTGTTTTAATTAGATGAGTCTGGCAGTGGTCTGAGGTCTATTGCAGTGGAGAGGCTGGAAGACAATCCAGAGGTTGTAACAATCCAGGCTTGAGGTACTATTAATTCAAGCAGAACTTGACTTAACCATGATGCTTGCACCACATAGCCTTGTCTAAATGCAATTATAGATTGGGGTAGAACATTCAGCAGTGGTAGCGCTGAATTTTTTTCATGCAAGTGCTTACATGATAAGTTCTAGTTTATAAGTGATGTGGGTTTTTTATACCACGCAATTTTGCTCATGTGTTTATATTGAGTATGGTTGGTATGTTTAAAAAATTGTTATTTTATTTCATAGACTGAAGCAATGAAAAACTGTTATTTGAGAACATTAGCTTTTATCACTTTAATTTTGTGACCTTTCTGTCCTTGGTCTCTCTGTCCCCTCTAGAGTAATAATGTTCCTTAAACACTGGATTCCATGAATTTTTACAGAAGTACTTCGCCTTGTAAGTTTGCAACATGTTTGTTTCCACTTGCCTAGGCAAAAATAACCACCCAAAATTTCACCCTCAGAATCTCAGTGGGAGGTGAGGTGAAAAATATCAGGACATTTTTTCAATGCTTGTAAGTTTCATTGACTTTATATCAGTAAGGTCAGTGCAAGCAACAATTTTTCCTCCATCCTCTGGTTTCCCACTGCTCTGATGGAATAACTAACTCTAGTTATCTCTGTGTAATTGTTCATTCAAACTTATATATGGGCATCAGAATTGTTCCTTTGAAGTCTGGAAGAAGCAGTCTTGTGACCATCACTGCACAAGTAAATTGTTCTACCCAGTTGTTATAATCACTTTGTTATACTGTCCTTGTAGCAGTACCTCAATAAATATCAACGGTGTGAATGAACAAATGAATGAATGAAAGGTACCCAATATAGCATGGCAAAGATCCTGGAATTGATTTCTGGCTTTTTCAACCATTAGCTTTTAGAAAAAACAAGAATTTTTGAAAATGGAAGGAAAAAGTAAATGTTCTTCCTCCTTTACTTTTTCTTTTTCTATTAGAAGAGACCTTCTAGGAAATTTTATTTTTAATAAGTTGCTTTCAAACACTGGCTATTTTAACAATATTCATGACTGATTTAGATGTATGCTTAAAGCATAGAGAAAAAATTGATAATAACTGACTTAGTCTTTTAAATGGAAATTTTCTTTCATGGTGAATGTGCCTCTTGGAAAATTAAACTATGAAGAAAAATATTGAAATGATTTACATGACTAAACAGCAGGTACTTGATCTTTAAACTAGTTCAAGTTAAACTGTCACCTAGTGATCAGATCATTTTGCTGATAAGAGCAAAATCCAATCCAGTAGATCATTCTATTGATGAGAACACAGTCTTACTCTGTGCTAGGCATTTTACTGAGGGATGAGAAGACAACCTTTCACTGACTAGTAAAGATAAGGTAGGAGACACAAGTGTCAACTAATATGTACATTGAAACATCACCATTTTGGTTTCCATGTGCATAGAATGCTCTAAATTACTTCATAAAAGAGATAATCTGAGTGGACAGATAATTTCCTTTGCAACAAGAAATACTGGAGGTGAAGACACTCAGAATGCACTTGTTAGTGATCACTCAGAATAGCATTAAAGTTGCCTGGGCGTTGGCTGCCTATCATCGACACAAATATTTTCTCAGATTATTCCTGCAGTTAACTAGGAAGGCCTGGAGCTGTCCTTGGGTATGATAATACCATCACCTTTGATCCTACTAAACCATTTTTTTTTTTTTTTTTTTTGTGGTACGCGGGCCTCTCACTGTTGTGGCCTCTTCCGTTGCGGAGCACAGGCTCCCGACGCGCAGGGTTAGCGGCCATGGCTCACGGGCCCAGCCTCTCCGCGGCACGTGGGATTCTCCTGGACCGCGGCACGAACCCATGTCCCCTGCATTGGCAGGCAGACTCTCAACCACTGCACCACCAGGGAAACCCCTACTAAACCATTTTTTAGGGCAACTTCTTGGTAGAGATTGCCTGCCTGCCGTCCAGCATTGTCCCTCATGTCAGGCGCTTGCTTCCTCGGGACAGCTAGTGTTGCCTGGTTCATACCAATCACTGTCCACCATCTTGGCACCTTATTTTAAAGGTTCTATTGTAGACTTCTGATAAGCTACCTCAAAACTTCTAAAAGGAAGGAAAGTGTTTTGAATCAAAATAATGATTTATAAAACCTAAGGCATCTGTTTTGAAATATGGTTCACCATGCAGGACCTGATTTAGGAGAAGCAGTTGTAACTAGACTGCTGTGGAGACTTCAGGATGGTTAGATCACTCCTGCACTGGAACACCAGGCACAAATAAAGGTAGTTTCACTTGTAAATCCCCCTTGAATGACTCTGCTTCTCAGACACACAGACGCTCAATGTTTCCACATTTGGAAAAAACAGTTATGAAAAAAGGAAATGAGTTCTGCTGCTCCCACTTTACGTAGGAAGGTGATAATTAATCTTTGTTGTCTAATAAATTTCATTTACAGGACTTTTGGTTATATAAAAATAGCCCTTAGAACTTAGTATTGAGTAGAGAATAAATAAATGTGAGATAAATTATGACTCATGATTAAGTAAGAGGAAGTTGGGGATTCTAATATGGCATCTGGAAGGGATGATAGGTTAAAGGGATCTGGAAGTGGGTAGCAGAGAGGACACAGGTATTGGGACAAAAGATGATATTGGGACCCAGGACACTTTACTAGACAAAGACCAAAAAAGATAAGTGACTGCTGAGAAATTCCCAGTGGTGGTGATAATTAAGAAATTTAGAAAGAAAAGTGTCTAACTATTTATTTTAAAGTCATTTTTATTTGGTTTTGTTTCATTATCTCCCTTAATTATCCCCATATCTTTAGTAAAAATAGATACACTATCCTTGAGTTAATGGTGCTCTGGGAAATGCAAGAGGAGAACCTCTATCTTCATTTGAGTACATAGAGAAGGTAGCAGCAGCAGTGAGCAAGACAGTGGGGTAGGAAATTGAGACCTAAATCTGGCCTAAAAATTTGGAGCTAGAGTCAGTAGTCTAAGGAATATTAAAGAGGTGCTGAATTTCCCACTGTAATGTGCTCATGGGAGCTCTTTTTAAAATTTTTTATTATTTTCTAAAAGACTCTTTTTTCAGAGCAATTTTAGGTTTATAGAAAATTGAGAGGAAGGTACAGAGATCTCTCCTATAACCCCTGCCCGTTCACATGCATAGCCTCCCTCATTATCAGCATCACTCACCAGAATGTTACACTTTGGTTTTTTGTTTGTTTGTTTGTTTTTAAGAAGATGTTGGGGGTAGGAGTTTATTAATTTAATTTATTTATTTTTGCTGTGTTGGGTCTTCGTTTCTGCGCGAGAGCTTTCTCTAGTTGTGGCAAGCAGGAGCCACTCTTCATCGCAGTGCGCGGGCCTCTCACTATTGTGGCCGCTCTTGTTGCAGAGCACAGGCTCTAGATGTGCAGGCTCGGTAGTTGTGGCTCATGGGCCTAGTTACTCCACGGCATGTGGGATCGTACCAGACCAGGGCTCGAACCCGTGTCCCCTGCATTAGCAGACAGATTCTCAACCACTGCGCCACCAGGGAAGCTCTACACTTTGTTTTTTAACCAAGGATGAACCTACATTGATACATGAAAATCACCCAAATTTATAGTTGACCTTAGGGTTTACTCTTGGAGTGTACATTCTGGGGGTTTGAACAAAAGTATAATGACAGATATTCACATTATAATATCATACAGGGTATTTTCACTGCCCTAAAAATCCTCTGTGCTCTGCCTATTCATCTCTAACCATGGCCACCACCACCCCTCCTCCCACCCTGTCCAAGCTCTTGTTATTTTATACAGATATTAAAAGGAAGGAAGACTCTGGAAGACTAGACGATTTGGGTAAAATTCCTTATGTTAGGGATAAGCCCAAGAGAAGAGAGGAGAAGTGAAAAAGTGAGGCAATAGAGCCCCAAATTCATAGCATTTTAGTCTTTTACCTCCTAAATATTTCATCTAGGTTAAATCAAGTTAAAATGAAGTAGCACAGTCTTCAGAAAAGAAAATGTAAGAAAGCAACAGCAAGCAGCAAGCATTCTGAGGACAATGTGATGCTAGTTAAAAACGGGCTGTCTTGAAGTTGATCCCTTTCAAAGGGGTTGTGTAACACTGCAGGCTTTTATTTAGCACCATCTGGCAAAGCCACATCTCTCCCTCAAGGCTCAGGACCTTTCTCAATCTTCTAGTTTTACTACCCCCTTAGGACATCTCTGAATGGGATACACCCTGACAGAAATGATGCTTGATATTTTTCTGAAGATAGAGAAGACTTAGAGATGCAATCACATCACAACGGCTCATTAGCCAGTGGTCCAGAGGGAGGGGATATCCTTATAGGAGTAGAAAGTGTAGAAGACAATCTGGACCAATGTCCTTAGTATTCTCAAAAGGAGTTTGAACACTAAGGTGGGATTTGAGAGGACAACTGAAATGTGCATGATCCAGTTAAGTAGCTCTACTGAGATGTCAGTTAACAAGGCCCAGTCTTCAAGAGAATACCTGACAATACAACCCTCAACCTTTAGAAGATCAAGGTTGTTCTGGAAGGAAAGCACAAATGTGAAGCTTTATGTGTGACCTGGAAAATGTAACATCCTGGGCTTCAATTTCCTTGTCTGTGAAATAAAGAGATTGGAATAAAAGATTTTCTGATATTTCTAGTTCAAAGATTTTATAATTTGATAATGTTAATTAGACAGAATTCATTAACACAGAGTCATCCAAGGCCCTCTGACAAATTGTAGTGATACAGGAGTTTAAGACTGATCTTTGTCTTCAAGTATCATACAAGTAATAATCAGCAAAACAGGGCATAGGAATAAATTAAAAAGTAGAAATCTCATTCCATAAACTCAATTGTACAAAAAATAAAGCAACTTGTTGTTATCTGAAAAGTAACTTAATGTAGTATGACAAATTTGATGTTAGTTACTATCCTTCTCCAGTGTTGTGCCACACACAATTCTGGGGACTTGTAGAGGCTAAGCTGGGGTAGACCCTGGTATGCAGCTATTGGTCCATGTAAGTAAATGTTAAGAGATTCAGGGTTGCACTCTGCATGGTGTCCTCAGATCCTGTGATGGTCTGTTGCTTCCTCGTCATGTCTGGGGCATGGGGAACTTCTTCAAGGCTGCCTATGACCAGCTGTTACACCTACCATACAGACAAAACTCTCTGGGTTTGTGAGGTTTTGGCGGGTGCCTTCAGGGACCTGTGTGCTCTGAAGAATTGCAGATGTTGCCTGTCTTTGCCTAGGATATATCCTTAGTCTGGGGTGAATCATTTCCCCTTCATGTTCTTCAAAGATACTCTGTTTATGTTTGTGAAGTCTCTTAAGTTCTCCACTGGGTTTTGGCTTTTGAAATTTCCAAAATAAAAAAGGCTTTCAAGCTACCTCTTGGTTTACCTCCCTTGAAACAATGAGTCACAGAGGCCGCTGTCTTCTTTAAATGGAGGGAAAAGAAAGGGAATATATATCAAGAAAAAAAAGTTAATATCTCAAATAATTTGATTAATGATTAAAAAATAATAGAAAGCACAGTAGAATGATCTTTTCTTCCTGGATGTGTGTTTTTTTTATTAAGTGCATTTTAACCCTGCCTAATTGTAATATATAGATTTTTGCAAGGCCTCTTGGAGGATCTGAGAAAAGGGGGAAGAATTGTCAGCCTCTCCTAAGAAAGGCCGGGTGTCAATATTCTCTGCTTTACAAATTAACAGAAAATTAAGAGTATCATTTCCAGAAAAGAACTCAATAAGAGTGCCAGATGGGGGTGGGTAGCCTAAGAAATCTACTGTTGTTGTTGTTAGGTGAAGAACAGAGGGCATGGGGGGAGAAGCTGGCAGAGAATCACAAAAGGAAAGAGACTTTGGGAAGTGGTGCTCCCTACCTGAGGCCATGAGGTCACTAGACTCTGAAACATGGGTTCTGAACATGAGCTTCATGGGTCTGTGAATACCTGGAGAGAGCTTGCAATATTCTTTGTGTAAGTGCTTGTTTTTCCTTAGAATCTGGTGAGTGAATATCTTCAAGTTTGGGGAGGGATGTGCGTGGGGGTTGCCAGAGGCATGGTGACTTGCCGAAGGGTAAAATAGTTTCGCCTCAAGGCACAGAAAGTCAGAACTTGAGTTTTTATGTCGGCGTTACTGTCCAGATGAAAGACAGGGAAGTCTGAAATAAGAGGAAGCATTGAGATGGCCCAGGACCCAGAGAAATGACCAGCACAAAGGCTCCAGCATGAATATTCTTCAAAGTAGACTTATGGCATCTGGGACAGACAGAGTTGGTGAGGACAAAAACTAAGGGCCTGTATACCCAGAATTTAAGCCAGCTAAGACAGTCTGTGGTTAGACCAAATTTCTGTATGGTTAAAAAATATGCACCATAAATAGGACTGTTTCTATGATTTTGTTGCTATGTCATTGTTCTTGTTTTTTTCAATTTTGCTTTCCCTTTAGCATTTTAGGAGAGCGCTTTTTGAGAATTCCAGGTTATCTCAACTAAGACATGGGATGAAAAAAATGTCTCCCTCTTCTCCCCACCTAAATTTGGAGAACAAAGGAGTCAGTGTGAGGGTAGGAAGAAGTGGTAGAACTAAGCGCACATTGGAGGGATCCTGAGCTAAAGGCAGGGTGTGCTAAATGCTGAACATGTAGTTCTTAATCTGAACACTATAAAATGTCCTAGGAGGAAGAAATCAGTGCGGTTGGGTTGCTGGGAAAGAGATCATGAAATAGTTATTTGAAATAGACTTTTAAATATGAGTAAGAACTCAAACAAATGTACTTGGGTATGAGTAGACCTTATCTATACACAGGCACACATCATTTTATTGTGATTTGCTTTATTGCATTTTGCAGATAATGTGTGTGTTGTTTTTTTTAAAACAAATTGAAGGTTTGTGCCGACTCTATGTTGAGCAAGTCTTTTGGTGCCATTTTTTTTTCAACAGCATTTTCTCACTTCACGTTTCTGTGCCACATTTTGGTAATTCTTGCAATATTTCAAGCTTTTAAAATATTATCATATTTGTTATGATGATCTGTGATCTTTGATGTTACTATTATGACTCACTGAAGGCTCAGTTGATGGTTACCATTTTTTAGCAATAAAAATGGTAATATGTTTTTAATTAAGTTATGTACATTTTCTTATACATAATTCTATTGTGCACTTAATAGACTACAGTATAGTTTTAACATAACTTTTATATGTGTCGGGAAACCAAAAAATTTGTGTGACTTGCTTTATTGCAGTGGTATGGAATTGAACTCACAATATCTCCAAGGTATTCCTGATGCCAAAAACGGCCTCTGTGCACTGGTGCCAAATCAAATCTCAGAGACAGAGTTTGGGGTGAAGTAGAAAAGAATAACTTTATTGTTTTGCCAGGGAAAGGGGGAAACAGCAGGCTTGTGCCCCTCAAAATTGCATGTTCCAACCTGGGAGGATTTGGTGAGAATTTTTATAGCAACTGTTCAAGGGCAGGGTTACTGATAAGGATTAGGGTGTGTGCAGGGCCTGCACTCCTTTAATCTGGTCTCAGGTAGTCTCTTGATGAGCTTCTCTTGTTCCTTTAATCTGGCCTCAGGTGGTCTTCTCTGGAGTGAAGAATGCTAACATCTTCCATTTGTTGGGGGTTTTAGTTCTGTAAAGAGCTCAAAGATCCTGTTATGTACTAGCCCTTGAGGTGGAACCAGGACCCTGCCCCAAGGCTGCACTACTGTTTCTTTGCTGCTCCTGCCCTTTTCTCTGCATCCCCTCCCTTCCCTGATTAGCAACTGTTTGAAAGGCTTCCATGCCCAGGAGCCTCACTGGGTCCTGCTTGGTTTCATGACTGTATTATTTTCTACTAATTCACTAAACATAGCCTGTCTTCCAAAGTCATGTTTTGCACAATGGATTCTCACACTTGGCTGTGTGTGAATGAGGAAGGTGGCAAGTTACTTTCAAAGTTACCACTGTAAAGTAAGTTGATAGTGGATTTAAATAAAGATATATGGAATGTTGTACAGAACCTAATTTTTAGGAGATCTGGAAACCTGAATGAATCATGGTTTTAACATATTCTTATATGAGTTATGAGATAAGAGATAAATATTAGCAGGCAGCAAATTACTATGCTTTAGCCTTTGGTTAATAGAACTCTGACCTTGTCCTTCATAGCTTTTTCTGCAGTGGCAAGGTAAGAAAATCGTTTGATTATTTCCTTATGCATTTGTATATTTTGCACGATTTCAACTGGGAAATTGATCATTGAACTGTAGATATAATAACTTTTAGATGATTTGTTTTGGGAGAGAGGCTTTCACTTCAGGAGGACTGCCTTTTAGATCTTGTTATATTACTAACTAGCACTGTGACCTTAGGCAAGATACTTAATCTCTTTTTGTATTTCCTCATTTTGAAAGTTAGATTATGTCAGGGGTCCCTGATCTTTCTCTGAGTTGGATCTACTTATTTTCTCTACCTCTGAAAGCTTATGTTCTGATTTAAAAAAAAATTCTACATGCTTTTTCAGTTCTGAAGAAAGCTAGCAAAGAACTGTTGTTATTAACTTGATTTCATAACTTAATGTATCTTGTACTATAAAATTCTAACCCTTCCATCTATGTCAAGGTCTCTGGGGTTAGAAGAATTTGAGAATAGTGAAGTTGAGACAGGGTAGAAGTGATTATTATTAATAAAATTCCTGAGCAGAATAAGGGGGGGAAGTCACCACTGACTTCTTTACTAGGCATAGTAGAAAATTGTAGGAAATGGACATTTGTTAAAAAATCTCGTGGGCCTTCAACCATTTACATCCCAACTGTGTTTACTTTGCAGACCTGGAGTCTATTTATTCTGTACCAGGGATTTCAGCTTACTTCCCATTTTCTTAAAAGATTCTATAATTGACTCAAAGTTGGAGATGAAATAGATTATAGCCTCCTAAGATCTTCATGTCCTACTTTTATGAAACTGATACCCTTTTCATTTGGGGGAATTTACAACAATTACTTGGGGAAGGTCCAGGCTAATAGTCTCTTAGATCACTGTAGGCATGGCTTGTGTTGCCTGTAGGGACTATTCTCTTGGCTAAATGTTCTGTTGCTCCTTCTTCAGACAGTTCTGGATTATAGATCTGGGATAATCAGGCTGATGCCAGATATTTTCCTTGCCCCTTCCCTCCCTAATGTAGCTTCTAACTTCTGGCTTCTGAGTAAGAAACACTTTCAGTCTGCGCAGTACTCACACACACACACACACACACAAAACCTGTCCTAATAGTTTCTTGGTTCCCATCCCTAGAGCTCCAGAACATCTACTGCCACTCTTGGGCTTAAGCAAACAGTAGATAATGCTGATTCTTTCTTCATGAGGTATCTGGCTTCTTTGAATCTAAACTCATCACTCCTTTTCTGAAATTCATACCACCCGATTTCAGGCAAGTGCTCCCCAAAAGCCATTTTTGCCCTATTTCATGTTTCTGCTACAATCCCAAGGGAATGAGGTTTCTGTTGGTTCAAAAAATCCCCATTTCTTGTGGGAACTTGGACTAAGTTTCAGTCTCTAATATTTAGAAACTTTTGTGTGCAGTCCATTGGTAGAGCTCAGTGACAGACACACTGTTTGGCAAAGAATTTGACCTTGCCCAAAGAGATGTCTGGCTTTTGTTCCTGTCTGTGGGAGGTAACTTTTAAATCCTAGGAGTTTCCTGAGTGGCAAGAGTGTCTTTGTTATTCATGGAGGGCCCTTTGGACCACACCTGATAGTTTATGCCAATGAAATGACTTAGGGCAGTACCAGTCACACCCAATAGTCTTAGGGTGAGGTCTGGCCACACTGAAAATGTCAACAGGATGATTTAGGGTGGGGGCTTTGGGTCATGTGGCATTAGTCAACCTAGAGACTAAGTGCAACCACTGGGCAATCAATAAATTATGCCTATGTAATGAGACCTCAATAAAATCTCTAGATATTGAAGCTCAAGTAAGCTTCCAGGCTTGGCAATACTCTGTGTGTTGAGAAGGTAATGTGCCACTGAGGACAATGGAATCTTCTTATGTGGAACCCTTCCATCATTTGCCCTAGGCATCTCTTCCTTTGTCTAGTTTTAATTTGTAATCTTTCCTTGCAATAAAAGTAAATGGTGAATATAATGCATTCAGTGAGTTCTGTGAATTTTTCTAGTCAACTATCAAGCCTGATGGTGGTCTTGGGAAACCTCTGAATATGCGGTTGGTGTCAGAAGTGAGGGTGATCATATGTGGATTCTTCCTTCTAACTTTGTAGTGGAACCTTAACTCCTTACAGTTGGGTTCAGAAGCCTTGAGAAGAGTTGGTAGTCTGGAGGACCACCTTCTCTTCACAGTTTGGCTAATGTTGAACACACACATTTGCACAATGTAGGACAGTCCTTTTTCAGATATCAGCTGAATTCTGAGCCTCTGGTTTTCCAGGATGATTCATTAAAGTGCTTTCATACTCGCTGGCAACCTATTCCCACCTCCCTTCCAGTAAAGCTGTTTTTTAGGAATATATTAAATCATATTTTACTTATTAAAATATGATTATATATGGCTTATTTAAGTCATAATTTTACCCATTAAATTATGCTTATTTTGCCCTACATGTTATTAAATATGAATAAAAAGCATAAAGGTGGATTCTCTGCTTTATCCCCTCTGTGATACTGGGATATAATAATAAATATATATTTGGTCTGCATCCCTGTCTACTGGCCAGAGCTCCTAAAAACCCCTGTAATTTCCTAAGTGATTCGAGTGATAGGAGCATCTTTTGTTACAATGTTTGTCTTTTGTCTCCAGCTCCGGAAACAGCGCTGGAGCAATAAACTTAAAAGGAGTGTCTTTTTGTTCATAACAAGCCCCTTTCAACCACACCTGAGTTTGTGTTAATGAAGTGACTTTTGGAAAGCCCCTAAGGATGAGGACTGGTTGCCAGGGGAACCAACCATGGGATTAGAGGGTTGGAACTTTCAGCACCCCTGATCCCCCCACCCCAATCCTCTGGGGAGTGGAGAGGGGCCAAAGATTCAGTTCAGTTACCAGTGGCCTGTGATCTAATCAATCATGCCTGCATAATGGAGCCTTCATAAAAACTCTAAATGATGGGGTTCAGAGAGCTTCCAAATTGGTGAACACATTGAGGTGTTGGGAGGATGGTGCTTTCAGAGGGGACACGGAAGCTCCGTGCTCCTTCCGCATGCCTTGTTCTATGCATTTCTTTCATTTGGCTGTTCCTAAGCTTTATCCTTTATAATAAACCATTAGTAGTAAGTAAAGCACTTTCCTGAGTTCTGTGAGACATTCTAGCAACTTATTGAACAGAGGAGGGGTTGTGGGAAGCCCTGATTTACAGCAGGCTAGTCAGAAGTTCAGGTCAAAAGTTGGGACTTGTGATTGGCATTTGAAGTGGGAACAGTTGTGTGGGACTGAACCCCTTAACCTGTGGGGTCTGTGCTAACTCCAGATAGTGTCAGAATTGAATTAAACTCTAAGACACCTAGTTGGTGTCCAGAAAGAACTGGAGAATTGCTTAGTGTGGAAAACTCACACATTTGTAGTCAGTAGCTGTCTTAGTCTGTACAGGCTGCTATAGCAAAATACCACAGGCTGGCTGACTTATAAATAGCAGAAATTGATTTCTCACAGTTTTAAGGCTGGAAGTCTGAGGTCCTAACTCTGACACGTTTGGTAGTTGATGCAGGCTCTCTTCCAAGTTGCAGACTGCTGTGTTCTCCTCACATGGTGGAAGAGAGCTAGGATTAACTCCTCATACAAGGAGAGTTGAAGTTCTCTTTTGCTTGATGATGCTAAACATCAGTGACTCATGTTTCTGCATATGAGTTTTCTTAACCTCATAAAACTCTGTATGAGTCCCAACATTTGTGACTAGGGGCAGGGGTTCTTACTATGTATCCATCCTATCTTTTTCCTTCAAAAATATTACAAGCACCCCATAAAAAGTACTGATTCTTCTCTGGGAATGATACTTGCTGACATAGGAATTCAGTGTTTGCATTATGTGTAAGGAATTGGTGGGCAAGTTTTAAATACTATTGAATAACAAGGCAGTTCTGGAGTTTTACACATGAAGCAGTATCTTGTGATTTTTGTCCTATGTTTTCACTTCAGGAGCACTTCTCTCTCCACTAATTTAAAAAATTAGATGTAGATAGAAACTTAACCTAAAGTTTTTAATGAAAGTGACATTTTGTCACATTCTTATATTTTCTTACCTTACATTAAAAACATGTGAATTAGCTCTGAAAGAAGGGTACATAGAAGTTACTGCTTTTGCCCCCTTTGACCTCAAGCTTCTGAAATTATTGATTGTTCAATATAGTGAGAATTCATAACCTTGATTTAATTTGTAACAATTGAAGTCACATGGGCATTTCAGAATTATTACATATTTATAGTATACAGATTATATGATATTTATAGTTCTAATTTAATTGCAAACACAGAGTTTCCATGCTGCAAATGGCTATTAAAATCACGAGAATCATGGAAATTAGATTTATTTGGGCTTCTGTGGCTGCCTGAATTCCACAAGATAATGCCAGATTATTTTTTTTATTGCCAGACCTCATACTTAGGGGAACCATGAAAATCTTGGAATTTCCTAAATAACTGTCACAAAGATAGAGTTCAATTTAGACTCTAAAAAATGCATTATTATGCAGCTTCCTCTTCCCCTCCAAACACTGCCATGCCTTCCTTTCCCTCCAACCCCCAGTACTCCTGCCATGCTGCTCAGATTTTATTGGTTTCATATTTGACATAAAATTCTGAAAATAATATGACTATAGGTTACTAACTTTATTATTGAAAGTCATAGCTAAATTTTATCACCTTAATAGTCTTTTATTGCCTGGGCTAGATTCTTAAGGAGGAATTTCAAGCTGCATCTGTCAGTAAATATTTATGGATCACTTGTTATGAGTTCAAAACTGTCCTTATATTGCTAGGTATATGATAAACTCTCAGGCATTATTCCTACCCTCAAAGGACTGATAGCGGCAGGTGTGATGAACAATTTAGAAGAAAGATTGAGGTTAAAAACAACTCTTAGAAGACTGCTGTGGATAGATGAGCTTTGGGTAATAGTGCTTCTTATTAGTTTAGTACGTTGACAAAAGGCCTATAGACCAAGGAATTAGAGATACACTGACGGCTACTAGTGAGTTGTGGAAGTCAAAGGAGACAGATGATTCTGGAATTGAGTTCATGGTACAGACATACATTTGTCTGAATAGTGGCTTTATGAGTAGATTTTGGATCTCTTGGAGCTTTGAGAGATTTACACCATATCTAGTAGAAATTACCTATGAAAGTGTAAGATATATGCATGTGTGTATGCATGCATATATAAAAAGATCGAAATATTCATTTATCTCTCTCTCTCTCTATCTCTGTGTCTCTCTACCATCTCCTATCATCACCTATCTATTCACACACATATATAGGCAAAAACAGATATATAGACACCCCATTAAATAGCCATATTGATCCTAATCCAAAGTTTAAAAATATCTGGGAATATTTCTGAAGAAATATATCTATTAATTGTCTGTTTTTCAGATTGCTCCATATAGGTACAAGCAGTTCCTTTCTTCTGAAGATTTTCATTCTTTATTCATGTTATTTATTTCTATGGAATGCACTATGCATGTCAGCCTCATTTAGATATTCCATACATCATCAATAAGAAATCACAATCCACATTCATTCTTCTTTTTTATAAACTCTAACTTTCTGATTTATTTTTGACACTATTGTATTTTTCATGGTATTTCTTCAGATAATCTCGGATTTGAATTCATAAACATGTGGTAGAATCAAGTCTCTGCCTTTTCCCTCATAGCTATTTTATTTCCAAACAATGGAGTTTTAGGATATATAAACATTAACTTCTGGCTGACCACTTTTATGGGGTCATATTATTTTGCTTCAATTAATATTACATTTGCATATTTACATATCCCATAGTGTCTTTGGGTTAAATAGAAAACATATGATTAATTCCACATCACTGCTGTAGATACCTTATTAACATATAAATGATTCAGTTGAAAATGGAATGTATTCCCACTACATTTAGTCAGAACGTGGTAAAAACTGCCTTACTAGTGATATTTCCCATGTATCTTTCTCATCTTTCTCCACCTGACATCCCTGTCCTCCTTTTATTCTAATACCCTATTCTTGCAAGATCCTCACTGATAAATGTTAGCTTCTCCCCTGTGCTTAGAATTATACCTTCCACTTCTTTTTTCATTAAGTTTTATAATATAATAGGTAAAATTTAATATAAATATTAGCCTGGCTTTTTCTTTAAGGAAACCAAATCTAATTCTAAATAAATTGTCATCAGTGTACATTTCAGGAGAGGTCTTAATTTTCATTTGTTGTGCTGGCTATGAAATGAAGAAACTGCACAGAAAGCCAAGGTGGTAATGCTGTTCTAAGGCTGGTGATGCTGTGTATTCTGGGCTGAACTTGGGTAGGGGCATCTGAAAGGTTTCTTAGAGAAACAACTTCTAAAGCAAAGTGAGGAACCAAAGTGAGCCACAGAGAATGGGAGTTAGGAGAGATATCAAGTGACAATAAGTATGTGAGGGTGATATGACTCAGGTGATATGACTCAGTGATTCAGTGAGGCTGGGGCATAGAGACAGATGTCAGCCCAGACAGGTAAACAGAAACTAGCTTCCAAGGGACTTTTAAATGAGCTAATAGGATTGGATTTTATGGCAAAAGCTATCAAAGTAACACAACCCATCAACATACTTTGTGTTGTTAAATTAATTAAACAAGGAGACCATTAGGCTGAGGGAGCTCTAATGCCCAGGCATCCTATGTAAGCAAACCAAAATCTAAGCCTGTAAAGGCTTCACTGTTCCGAAATCAAAACGCTAAGGACAACCAGTCACAAACAGTCAGCTAGGCTTTACGCTATAGCCAATCCAACAATTTCCTTTCTTTCCTCTGCACTTTGTCTATAAGTCTTTTCCCCAGGCTCCTTTTGTCAGAATACGCCTAACCACTTCCGGTTTGGCACTGCCCGATTCCAGTTGATTTTTGCTCAAATAAACTCTTAAAGTTTTTAATATACCTCATTTATCTTAACAGTTCCTAAGTAAGAATGCTATTTTTGTCTCGATAATGTAAGTGTAGGGCTAAATTTTCTTTTAATGCAAAGACTGTCTTTAACAGCGTTCTGAAAGTTCAACCAATAAATTCATCAGCCAACATCAATCAATGAAACGTAATTTCTTTAAAACAAAAACTACCTCTAAGAAAATGATCTTATTTTGGCATTTCTTAAAATCTCTAACATGGCTTTGGATCATTTCCCTGCTTTTAAACTACATGTAGTTTAGATCTGAGAATGTGACTGATATGTAATAGATTCGAGTTAACTTAAATGATATTTCTGACTTATTTATATCCCCCCACAGTCTTTTAGGAATAACTTTCTTCTGATACAAGCAATATAATTAAAGGAAAGGAACTTTCCATAAGTATTTTTATATTTTGATATGAAACATCACTATTATGGAAACATTTACAAAAAAAACAAAAGAGGAAACAATTATCTAGGGAAAAACGTTGGGAAATACTTCAAAGCCCTTGGAGGAAAGCACACATTTACAGTGTTATAAAAAGAATAAGAAATTAGTCACTGTAAACAGAGCCCCTCAGGTGTTTGGCACTCTCAACTGTCTTAAATAATCAAAAACCATAAATAATTTGAAAATAAGGCTACTGAGCATGAATGTTGACAAAAATTGCCAAAAAAGTTAGCAATGGAAAAGTTACAGGAGAAAAAATTACCAGCACTCACATACACAGTGCTAGCTTTCAAAATCAGTTTTTATCAAATTAAAGTGAAGACATATGAGAACTTTTAGGTAATACAAAGGAAAATAAGAAAGAAAAAAAATAATGTGGTAGAAGAAGGGAAGAAATTGACAGACAAGAGAAATGACAGCAGAGATTAGAAGCAATGATAGGTGAAAAACATCAAAGGATGACAAAGCTGTCCAGGTGTGAAAGAAGGAAGAAGCACTGACCAGAAAAATATTGAGCTCTGGGGACACGCAGCAAAAAAGAAAAATCATACTTACTTCAATAATTCTGAGCGTGTTTCTTTGTCAAATTTAAATGCTGCAATAGTATTTGTCCAGTCTAGGGACAAATTTAAGTTTTCTTAATATATGAAAATATCATACATAAAATAATCCTAACTCATTAAGGAAAATCAGTATGCTCCATTTCTTTAAATATGACAATAAGGAATATTTTAACATGTTTTAAAAATGTGTTCATAAAATGATTAATGTGAAAATTCCAGAACTTGAAGTATCAAGTCACCATTTGTCTGAAACTTAATTTATCCAAATAACCCTTTTCTAAGCTCTACCCACTCCACTATTGTATTTGTCTCAATATCAATGAATTAAAACTTATTTGTCTGAATTATCCAGCTAATTTTATTGTTTCACCCATCTCCTCATTTCCTCTGGGTAGAAGTGCCCTGATTTTGGTTCTTATTACTAAATTACTTCTTTTCTACTGGATATAATCACTTGCTTTCTCAACTGCTAAAAATTAGAAATCAAGATTTCAATACTACATTATGTGTTCAACTGGATTCTAGAGCGTTCAATGTTAATGAAAATTATGATAGTAATCCCCTGTCCGTTAATATACTGCCTGAAGAATAAAATGAAACAAAATGCAAATGTTGAGACTTTTCTACAATCAGAGGGTTTGGACAGTTTCCATTTTTATCTGCTCAAACCACACAGCCAAGGGCTGTTGAATTTCCTTATCTTTAGTTTCATACCTGAATTGGATGCAGTTAGTTGTTTTTTCCATTTTAAATGTGTGATTCGATTTTGAGAACTTCTTAAAAATAGTCTGGGGATTGTAAAAATCCTTGGAGTAGGGCCAAGATTTTCCTGAATTAATATCCACTCTTCTCTGCCCTCAGCTACACATGACTGCCATTGACGTTTGTTGGGTACCTTTTCATACCCATTGCTAAAGTGCCATACGATGCCGTTGTACTTTTGCAAACACTTCTCCAAATTAGCTTTAAGCAAGTAGAATTCTCTGCTATTAATATGTGATGATCTTAATAGGAACATGTGGTCAGAATCCAATAAAATAAATACAAAATGGGAAAATCAAATTTTAAAAGGCTGGCAGCTTCTTATTGCTACACACATCTTTGCATTGCTGGTGAGTAAAATTGGCATGTGTATTAGCAGGAGTTTTCTGCCTTGTTTTTAATTTCTCTGTTTATAACATAGAAGAACAATTTGCTTTGGGAGCTTACTCTGACACCCCATACTGTTCATTTAAACAAAAATATTTGGAATAGTTGTTTACTATAATGTGCTAATTCTGAAAGGATACTGAAATATTGTAGAAAGATCATTTCCATTTGTTTTGTTTGTCTATCTCTGTGTGGGCAGGTATGTATAAATGTTGCATGGATACTAATAAATGTCTATTCATATACTGTTTTCATGGGCTGCAAACCTTTAAAGTGCTTCTATCCTGAGATAAATGCCTAGAATATGATTATACACCATTTATTTAGTTCCATGTGTCCAGGAAAGATTATAAAGCCTCACACAGACTTAGTCTTACAAGGCCTTTAGCACATTCTATGAGCAACCATTTATTGACTCCCATGTATGGGGAAGTTAATGAGGACCAAATATCAGATATAACACATAGGGTTCCCCCACCCCAGTAGAAAACAGGGTAATTTATGGCAAGTGTAAAGAACAAATGTTCCAAAGAAATATTTTTAGTATTTGCTGGGGACTTGGTGTGACTTCCCATTATATTTATGTGTAGTTAGTGCTAGATGTTGAAACAATTTTCTACAGGACTCTACTCTTGTTCAATCTGTTTAGAAATTTCCTTGGGAAGAACTACTGCACCACTATTACAATATAACTGTACTACAGCTCACTGAAGTCCTTGGTGTGGCTTTGCACAGTTAATAGTTATATATATTTCAGGTAAAAAAAAGCACACACAAATATGTCAGGTGAAGAAGCCAATCCCTCAAAGTGTGGAGCTATGAATTCACTGGAATAGGAGAGAAATCAGATATGAAATTGAGAAGTATCTCTAGATAACCTACTTTTGAAAAAAGAGATTGTGCTGATGTACGAATTGTTTGTAGAAGCTGGTGGTGTTTTACCCAGATTCCTCCCAAGTGCAAGCACCCACAGTTCAGCTGCAGTGAGCGTTGGCTACTAGAGGCTCACAGTTATTTCCCTTCACAGGGAATTGTCCTCCCTGGGCTGACATTAGCTGCTGGTGTGGAGCTGGTGAGGGGGGTTTTACTTCCCACCAGCACTGCCCCCCAACCCTTGGCAGAGTGCACCCAGTGACTAACACAGGGTCCAAAAGCCTGGCCGCTTTGGTTCAGTGGGACACACTCGGGTATGCCATTAATACTCCAGTGCTCCTGATAGGCTGAGGACTCAACTAAAACCACATCTTTGCTTAGCTTCTTTCTTGGCCATGTCCTGTCTCCTCGCTGCCCTATGGGTTTCTCCTAAGAGCACTTCCCCTATCAATCTCTTGCATAGAAATCTAATTCCAGGCTCTGCTTCAAAGCAACTGGACCTAAGACAACATTGATTTCACTCCCTCATGTCTAGAACCCTATTTAACAGGCAACTATTGCAGGCATTGTACATTCACATACAAAATTGCATAAGAAATAATTCCTGCTCTTGAGGTACTCAGGGTCTGGTGAGGGGGAGAACACATGACAGGTCATTACAAAGTGATATGTGTCAGAAGAGAGAGCAAGAAGTTTGGCATGAGGTGGGGTCAGGAAGCTTCAAAGAGAAGGTGACAGTTGAGCTGCATATTTATTAGTAAGGATTTGTAAGGCAATAAGAAAGGAAAGACAGAAAAATTCTTTTATCCAAGACACAAAAACATGGTGTCTTTGGGAAACCATCATAAGCTCAATGTGTTTAGAAGGTGCCTATGGAAAAGCAATGGAGGATGAGATTGACTTAGGCAAGGGGACAGACTGGACACCAGTGCAAAGAAATTAGACCTTCTCCTGTAGAATATGGACTTCTGAGGAATGCTAAACATCTGAGTGACATGAGCTTATTTAAAATTAAAAAAATATTGAAGATCTAAGTTTAGAGAAATAAGGAGGTGCAGTGAAGAGAAGGAGAAGAAGGTAAGTGAAAAATATTGATGATGTAGGCGATGGCAGAGAGAATTCTTTAAGGATGTGGGATAGGACAGATAGAATCAAGATACTTAAAATAACTTGGCAATTTATGAATGTAGGGAATTAGAGAGAGAAAGAGTCTAGGGTGAATTCTGAGGACCTGGGTTTAATAACTGGGTATCTGATGGTTCCAAGAGGAATACAAGGGGAAGATCTTTTGATTCTAACACCGAACATTTTTTACTTATATTGTCTTGCAAATTTCTAATGTTTCCTTAGTAGGCAAATTCACTGGTAGACACAGGAGGAAAGATCTGATGATTTTTACCTTTAAAAAGTCTTTATTGATGTCCCTTTTTGAAGTTGCTAATGCTGCCCTAGTTGGCAAATTTAAAATTTTTCCCCCCTACTCTCTTTATCCAATTCAACCTTTCCTGTCAGGTGAAATATTTTATAAACCCCCATCCTCTGGAAAACCTTGTCCCTTTATTTATTTATTTTTATTTATTTCTTTAACTTAATAATATTAGCAGTTATTTATTTATTTATTTTTTGCGGTATGTGGGCCTCTCACTGTTGTGGCCTCTCCCGTTGAGGAGCACAGGCTCTGGATGTGCAGGCTCAGCGGCCATGGCTCACGGGCCCAGCTGCTCGGCGACAGGTGGGACCTTCTCGGGCCGGGGCACCAACCCGTGTCCTCTGCATCGGCAGGCGGACTCTCAACCACTGCGCCACCAGGGAAGCCCTGGATTTTTATTTTTTAGAGGAACAATATTAGGGATGTTAGGGATCAAATTTAGATATCTGGTGTTTCCCACATCTCTCTCTCTATGTATATATTTATCCATATAGTATTTTGTGTATTTTTAAAATCTTTATAAACATGATTTCAGACTTACAGAAGAATTGTAAGAATAGTACAAAGACTTCCCAGATACCTTTCAGCCAGATTCCTCAATATTTGCTTCATCATTTTGTCTCTACTTTTTTTTGTTTTTTTTGTTTTTGGCTGCGGTACATGGCATGCGAGATCTTCCCCAACCAGGGATCAAACCCGTGCTCCCTGCAGTGCCACCTTATTTATTTTTAAATGTATTAGGTAGTTCTTAAAAACTACAAACTATGTTTCTATTTCCTTGTCAATAATTGCTCGGTTTAGAAGTCTTTTTGTAAAAATAATATCCTTTTATAGCTTTCAACATACTGTTATTTCAATTGGTTTTGATTGAAGATGCTAAAGAAATGGTTTCCACTAGAATTTTCCCAGAGTTTCTTCAAGGGCATGTAATGGAAGATTCGTGTGCATATTTCTATGAAGTTTGTATGGTACTTGTAATCAATGGAGGCAGCTAAAACTGAGGTACCACAAAAATTCCAAGGGATTGGCCGTAGTAGAAGCTTGTGTTGAGACATCATGCACACAGAAAGCAAACAGAGCCTCATATGGAAAATCTCATGGACACATGCTCTGAATTGCAGATATTGATTTGCAAATGAACTGCTTCTCAAATAGGGAACTCTAATGTAGGCAATGTGATTTAGCTGCTGCACCCGAGACTTATTTATTTAATGATTCTCCCAAGGAACATTAGAGAGACTTATTGGTCTTTATTTTTTTAAAATAAATTTATTTATGTATTTATTTATTTTTGGCTGCATTGGTCTTCATTGCCGTGCACAGGTTTCTCTAGTTGTGGTGAGCAGTGGGGGGGGGGGGAGGGGGGCTACTCTTTGCTGTGGTGCCAGGCTTCTCATCGTGGTGACTTCTTTGTTGTAGAACACGGGCTCTAGGCGCACAGGCTTCAGTCGTTGTGGCACGTGGGCTCAGTATTTGTAGCACATGGGCTTAGTTGCTCCACAGTATGTGGGCTCGAACCCATGTCCCCTGCATTGACAAGCGAATTCTTAACCACTGTGCCACCAGGGAAGTCTGAGACTTGTTGGTCTTTAAAATAAAATGTGTAGCTAAATTGAAAGTGAAATAAGAATATGTGTGTCATCACTTTTGTCAGAAGAAAGTGAAGAAGACTTCTATTTCTAGATTATTAAGTTGGGAAGTCTATTTTTAGAATATGTTCTACAATAATCTTTGATTGGTAACTATAAATTTCCACCAGGGTCAGGAAAAAACCCCAGTTGTTCAAATGATTATAGGCCAAAATTGTTTACTTACTTGTAATATTTTTATTTCTAATTTGGCCTGAACTTATAGCCTATCCATTTTACATGGATAATGAGATTCTATTTCTATTCATATTCGTGTAATAAATATAAGTATTCCTGAAAATAAATAATATCAATCTGACTTTGATTACTGACTTTGTTTTCTCTTTGCACATTATCAAACAATATATCTATGAATAAGTATTTATTGAGTATGTGCTAGGTTTATCATGTTGTGAAATAATTATATCCTATAAGATAAGGTACAGTTCCTTAAGATTTAATGTAAAACTGTCTTTTCACAATGCCATTTTGGTATTTCAGTTACTAAGTTTTCTACTTATACAAGCTAGTGTGGACTTGCATGCCAACTATGACTAGATTTTAATATTTTACTACTTGGTAGAACAGAAGTATTCTCTCTAGGAATAATTCCATCTCAATTTTGGTTGATAACAAAAATCATCCTCATATCTATAAAGACATTTAGAATACATAATTTTAAATTCTGAGACTATGTAATAGATCAATGTTTATTGACTTTGTAAAGAAATAGAATGTGGGAAAGCAATCAAAGGATTCAAATAATATTTGATTTGGTGAATTTAGTTACAATGTGCTATTGATATTTAGTGAGGAACTGGTATCTAATAGAAAATTATTTTTAAACCAAAACACAAAGTAATTAGCCATTTTTTGCTTTTATGTTATTTTACAAAGAGCATTTCTGTTTTACCACAATCAATTTTGCCAACCTGCTAATGCCTTTGACCCTGATCTGAGAACCATTTACTTGAACTTGGCCTCCCAAATAAAATAAATACTCTCATGGATGTGGTTTGCAGAGGGCAGAAGGACAGCCAGCTCCAGCTTACCCAACTGATACTAAGTGCAATATTATGGTGTAGAAGAGGAAACATGCCAACTCAAAGATGAAAAAATGTCCTGTGCTTTACTTCTCAAAGCATCCAGAATTATTGAGTTGGCCACTGATATACAGAAAAATATTCTAAACTGGAGAGTAATTTGTTTGAAAGGATTTTCTGCCATGGTGAAAAACCATGAAAATAACTTCTATGTATTATAATATATAAGGTGAAAGTTGATATCCTATATCTCTAAGTAATATTTTTCTTACATGAGAGAAGTCTCTGGAGTCTTGATAATTAAAACTATCCCATAATACTGGTGAAGTGGAAGTCGGTTGAGATTTCCTACCACATAAGTATTGGCTAAGTTTTATTGCCTGAAAAAAAATGTGGCTTTTCATTAATGAGCTTTTCTATATTACTGTGTGCCAGTTGTAACATCTATTTTTGTTTTACTCGAGTTTTGATTTTTCCTCATTTAATTAAATTCAGATTTTTATTGGTTGGAGTTGGTTTCTTGGAAATTTTTGCCTTCAAAATAATTCCAGCAAATAACCTCCAAGTCGTCTTGTTTTTACGTTGAAAAAAAGTATGATTTAGATGGAGAGGAAAGATGAGAAGTGAATACTGCTGACAAATGAATATCTCTTTCATCATACTGTTCCCATAATTAAGAATCTAATGTCTCTCAAAGCTTATCTCAAAAAGTACTAAGTCACTTATTTGGCACTGGAGTTCTTTCATCAATAGCACTTTATGACCCTAATTTTATTTTTCGTCTAGGAGTAATCTATGTCCTACCAATACTTATCCAATTATATCTGCTTTCCCCTTCTGAATCTTTTCACATGATTTTCCAGCTGTCTAAAAAGCCTTTTCTTCTGCTTTCTGCCCATTCAAATCTCACATATTCTTCAAGACCTTGCTGAAATAAACATTTTGGATGAATCTTTCATAGATAAACTTTGGCCAGGAAGGCTCTTTGTGCACCTCTGTTACTTTAAATGCCTTTAATCATGCATATGTGATTATGTATTTACATAGCTATCTATCTATCTACCTATCTATCTATTTATCTATCTATATTTATGTATGTGTCTATCGATCATCTACTAATCATTTATCTATCTATCTATCTATCTATATCTAGCTTGGAGATAAATACTTAGGTTTTGGAGTCTATCTGCCAGGATTAGAATCTTAAACTTTTGTCCCTTGTGATGTACAAGACTAGATTGCAATACCAATTAGTAATAAATTTATACACAAATTCAAGCTGAGGACGTGGGTTATTTCATTTCTTAGATTGCCTCCAAACTTTAAATTCAATATTTTTCTTGGGGAATTCCTCACAGAAATGAGGTTTGAGCTAGCTGAGCACAATTTCTGTTTGATATCTACCTGAAGAAAAGAGAGAGTAATCTAAGTAAAGGAATAGCATGAGAAAAATTCTGAGACAAGAAAGAACGAGGTATGTTTGCACAAACAATAGCAGATTGAATATAACCTACGAAATTGAAAGCCATTTAGCCTGTTGGTCCCTTATAGCCCTTTTATTCCATGTGTGCACTCTTTGTTTACATGTTTTGATTTTATGAAATAATCAAAATACAGCAGAGATAATATGCATGGCATAATAGCACCAAAACTGTTTTGAGAAATGTGACGAAGCAGATTTTTTTGGCTCAAGGAGTCTGAATGTGTACATGAATTTTCTGGTTCAGTGTATTAAATTTCTTCTGTATTTAGCAATTTTTTACATATTTTACTGTTTTGTGGTTAATAGATTACTTAATTGTATGCATAACGTATTTTAAGCCTACCCTAAGAGTTATGTGTTTAATGGGAGCAAAAAGAACCTTAGTCTTTCTTTTATCATAAATACTGAAGAGAGATCATAAGGTATACAACCTACCATCAAGGTTCCAGAAAGTTTCACTTTATGCAGACGATGAGGCATCTATCAAAACATGTGACTGCTGTGAGGAATTCTGATAACCAACTTTATACATCTTAGCTATTCTTTTGTTTCAGGTTAATATCTTCCTTCTAACTTTATGGAGTCAAGAACTGATTTGAGAGGCGTGGCATAGTGCTGATATAAGATAATCCTCATTATTTACTTCAATTCAACAAATCTGTATTGAGTACCCACTCTGTGAGATAGGCATTGAACTAAACCCTCTGATATATCAGTGCACCAAACAGATAAGTAAATCTGCCCTGTGGAGCTAACATTTTTGTGGTTATACGTGATGAAGGAGACTGTACTATAATGGTTACTTGAGCTCAGAAGTTGGACATAACTGGGCTGAAATTTCAGCTCTAATTTCATTTAGCCTGGGTCAGTTACTTTTCCTCTAGTTTCCCCAAGTGTAAGCTAGGGATAATTATGATACCTTCATATTCGATTTATTGTGGGAATTAAATGAGATAATGTTTTTGAAGAGGATAGTACTAAAAATACTCTCAAAATTATTAAGTGCAGTTTATGTTCTTAAAATATTAGGGTATTATTGATATCATCTCTTTCAAAAATAGCATTTTATTAGAATGAGAATGGCTAGGGAAGCTTCACTGAGTGTACCAATTACACAAGTTCATTTGGCATTATTAATATTTTTACAAAAGATAATCCTTTTCTCTTATGAATCTACAAACTTGGAAAAGCAGCTCCTGCTGATTATTGCCATGGTTCTAAAATGCAGTTTTAACTCTCCAGAGATTTAACTGCTCTGTGGTTATAAAAGAGTCAAGAGTTACACGAATTTTTCACAAAAATAGGGTATTATGTAGCAAATGACTACTTAAATATACCAAATGATACTTTACTGGTCTGAGAAAACTTTCCAAATAGCCTAATATGTACCTAGAGGAAAAAGTTATTTGATTAAAAACTGACTCTGTCATTCACTCTGCTTACGTTTTATTACTATTTTCATATCAGGTGGTTCGTAATCAAAGGATAACATTTATCTAAACAACTATTTATCTGAATTTATGGAAGTAAATGAACTTGGTTCAGTTATCCATTCTTTTACTCATACATTGCTCATTCAATCATATTTTTTCATGTTACTATATTAAAATCTACAAGAGAAGGTAAAGATTGAAGAGAAGTTGACCTGGGGAGATGTAATGAATTGAACACCTAGAGAATAAGGCTGTGATATTGGTGCAGTGTAACAAGAGTGAATGACCTGTGGTGGCCAGGGACGTCTTCTTGCAGTCAAAGTTTGAAAGAAATGAACCCTATGCATTGGATAAGAAACAGTCAGGTGTTAAAGGGAGGGCATGTAATCAATCTTTTAGGGATATTTTGTAGTAAGGCTATTTTATGTCCTTTTTGAACAAAACACTATTTTGTTAGGTAATGGCATTTAAAATACAAATAGCCAAAACAAAGCTTGTTCTTTAAACATTCTACGCAAAGTTTTGAAACTACTGGGAAATTTTCTTTATACATTGAAATTTGCAGTAGTTAAACTTTTCTTTCCCTTGACTTTTTTTTTTTTTTTTATCCTTACCAATAGGAAAATATGTCAGGACTAAAACGCATTCACATACACACCGAAAACCACTTTAGCAGGATGCACAATTTTCCTCCAACCCGTGTGGCTTTGAAAATGAGCATGTGAAGGAAGAAACGGGTCTGTAAAAAAGTGTCTCTGATTCTTGGGTGGCTTATGGTTAATGTTATTGTTTTTAAAAACCACTCTTGGCTTCTGTGGTACATTGACCTGTGTATGGAATCTCAAAGTAAATGTTTTCCACTCTGTGGGACACTGGGTCAAGGATGAAAGGTTTTCCTCCCTTTCCAGTAAATTTTTTTTTTTCTCTGTATTCAAATGATGATTTAAAGCCCTTCTCTTTATTTGAGGCAAACCTTCTTTCTTAGGACAAGCATTGCATCATTTAGGAAGCCAGCCTTCGAGGCCTGAAGTTCATTGTAAAGCACGGTGAGCACGGTGAAGCAATCCTCCATTTGGTCTAATTTTAAGAGTGTAGAGGGTTTTCTTTCCACTCAAGGAACTGCTGTTCCCAGCATTTGCCCTCAACATTTGGTTAGGTCAGTTTTCTCCAGAATGCCTATACTGATACCCTCTCTCATTTAAGCCTATCAGCTTGAACACAGATTAGTTTATTAGACTCTTTAGAAAGGCTGTGAGGGGATTGACAGTGGATTAACACATTTTTATAGGGGAGAGAGAAAGGGCAAATCAGGAGTTTGGTGCATTATACAGGTGAATGATGAAAGATAGTGACACTATTCATTGGAGATAGCTGAAAAGATACCTTATGAAGGGGCAAAGACTGAAAGTGAGAAAAAAAGGATGGTAAGAGATGAGGACCCCCCAAAACAAACTGCCCATTTAACAAATTTGTCTCAGGTTTTCTTTCATTAGAATGAGATCTTGTCTGGGGTTTCTGTAGCTAGAGTGAGGCCATGTCTGACTATCAAGACATTTGGACTATGAGAAAGCAACTTCAGGGATTATGAGAGTTCAGATATAGCCTTAGGGCTACATCATGCAAAGTTGGAGTAACCTAAATGATTCCATAGTATTTAGATGAGACCATAATATTTGAGACCATAATATTTCCATAAACAGAAATCTGGAACACCCTTCAGAATTTTAGAAGGGCTGGATCTTCTTTGAAGAGTGAGCCTTTCAGATACAGCCTGGCTTATAGTCCTGATAGTAAATATCAGGACTTTGTCACCTTGTTCTTCCTGATGGATTATGGTAAAGCCGTGTGATGCTCCTAAACTGGTTTTCTATGTCCTTTGCCTTGTATTTGCCAGCACTTCCAAATACCACCCCATCCTCCCCCAACTCATAAAAGTTTGACTGCACCCCAGATCAGAAAGACAGATTTGAGCTCTGCCTCCTGTCTCCTTGCCTGTTGACCTAAAAATAAAGCTTTCTCTTTTCTCAGAAGCTGCCCTTTGCTCAGTAACGATAGTCTCACCAGTCATTTTCACTCTTACGTATAGAGATTGTAGTACAGTTCCTGACACATACAGTAGCTACTCAATAAATATTTGATATGTAAATGGCCAAGGGCAAGTCCTGTTCCCAATCTACATGACTCTCCTGCCATATGTTAAATTTGCATCTGAATGAATTGGGTTTAGACATCTCAGGAGGTATTACACTTCTAAGTTATTTCCCTCTAAATAAATTGCTAAACAAGGTTTTTGCCCTGAACCTAAGGGATTGTCATTGCCAGAATCTTAGGTTTTGAAATATACTAGTCAGCTAATCCAAAGCCATGAATACACTGATTTTATAGTTTCCCCAAGCAAATCATGCATGCCATAAACCTTTTGAGATTTTATTTAAAAGATTGCTTTCCCAGCCATGCACATCTTTCTGTTTTCCCACCTCCTCATGTCTCTTATCTATCTAGGAGAGCTAATTGCAAAAAGTTCACAGATGTAATTGCATTGAAACAACAGGATAAGCTATTCTTTTGAAGTAAAACTGAATATCTAACTATAGTTATTAGCTCCAAAGACCCAATGGCATTCAATAGCATATATATCTCATCACTATATTGTGCAAAAGGCTTGACTCCAATCCAGGAGTTTAAACTTTGCTCACTGTACATTTACTTTTCAGTAATGTTAATTAGCTAATTTGTGAGACACAAATAAGCTATAATTAGCATGGTGCTTTGATATTTTATTTCTAACAACAGGAAGATGATTACCTTCAAAAATAATAAAAGATTTAAATTTAAGTAAGGATCTAA
Source organism: Phocoena sinus (assembly GCF_008692025.1). NCBI lineage: Eukaryota > Metazoa > Chordata > Mammalia > Artiodactyla > Phocoenidae > Phocoena > Phocoena sinus. Next base: position 104,189,592 of record NC_045766.1, on the reverse strand, counting down.
ATTACAGTCATTGAGTTGTGAAGAAAAGTGAATTCAGTTAATCCCCATTTGCATGTGCCAATTAGTTAAGTATTAATCAATTTCCTATATAAATGGAAATGAGGATACCAGCATTCTTTGGTAAGATAATGTTTCTCATTAACACAAACACAACCTCCTGACATTTCATGAGAAAAAAAAAATCTTCCCCTTTCCATTTTTCTTTTTCAAAATATCTCTTGATTTATTTTTCTATGGTTATGGAATCTGTGCATCCTAACACATTTATAGAATTTTTTTCAGAATTTCTCTTAGAACCTAATAAGAAAAAATACTGATTGAGCAGAACTTAGGGTATACATTATTTTTCTTTATTAAAAAATTTCAAATCTTAAACTTAATTTGATGTTTTAAGATGTAGGAATGTAAAATAAGAAGCTGAAAAATTTTGGATGAGCTATGTTTTAAGAATTTATTCTTCTCTCTGTTTCTCTGCCTCTCTCTCTCTCTCTCTCCCTCTCCCTCTCTCTCTCTCCCCTAGATATGTAGTATGCACAAGCATACATGTTTAAAATCCTTACATTTAAAATAGATATTGGAGTTTTAAAAATCAGTTAAATGGGCCTGATTTTTAAAAAGGTATCTGATACTTGAAAAGTCAAAGAGACACAGATTTCAATATGACTATTAAATAAATAAACCATTTAAAAATGTTTTTACAAAACTTTTAGCTTTGGAGCTCAGTTTTTCACAATTCAGGCTGACATAGACATGAAATTCACAGAAGCCAGAATATGTCAACATTCTCTGCCTTTTAGAGTTACAACTTTGGGGTATATTTGCTCCATGGAAACCTGGCACTGTATCATCATATCGACATACCCCTAAAATTCAATTAAAAATTATTACTGCAAGAAGTGAGAAATTAAAATCAAACCAGAATGGGTCTTCAAAATGTGGTTAATGTGGGAAGTATTCGTAGTGGTTTGTTTTTCTAATCTTATTACAAATTTTAGTTTTAGGTGCTTCTAAGTGTCAGCTAGCCTGTAGATTTGCAAATTATACTTTCTTGATTAACCATCACATTTTTTTCTCTACCATTTATGAAAGGCAATATTAATCAGTGTGATTATTTAGAAAAATATTGACCAAAAACACACTTATAAAGATAATGATGTGGACTACATGAATATCTGATTGTCCTAAAGTATTTTCCTTTTCTCTATTTAATAAAAAAATGAACAAAAATTACCCACAATGCTGACTTAAAACTAATTAAAGAGTAGCCTCCTTTGCCCAGTCTTGTTCTTAAAATCCCAATACCCCGAGATAACTACAGTAAACATTTTAGTGCTTATCTTTAAAGTTGTTTCTTAATTTAAAAAAAAAAAATCCACACACCACTTTTTGTTTTTGTTGTATTTTACGTCTTTTTATTTTGTGTATCACATAAATAATTATTGTAAATATAGATGATTTGACTACTTTTGTCTTTTAACATTCGTACTATATATATAGTTCTTTGATCCCCTACCTTTACCATATGTTTGCTTTTACCAGTGAGGTGTTTTCTGTCACAATTTTTGTATTTCTAGTTATGGCCTTTTCTTTTCTGTTTAAAGAAGTCCCTTTAACATTTCTTGTAAGGTCAGTTTTTGATTGTCTGGGAAATTCTTTATCTTTCCTTCAATTCTGAATACTAACCTTCAGATAGAATATTCATGATTGCAAGTTTCCTCCTTTCTGTCCTTTGAATATGTCATGCCACTCTCTTCCATCCTATAAAGTTTCTACTGAAAAGTCAGCTGATAGTCTTATGGGGGCTCCCCTATATGTAACTAGTTGTTTTCCTCTTGCTGCTTTTAAGATTCTCTTTTTATCTTTAATTTTTGACATTTTAATCATAATGTGTCATGGTATGGGTTTCTTTGGGCTCATCTTGTTTGGGACTTTCTGTGCTTCCTGAATTTGGATGTCTGTTTTCTTTCCTACGTAGGGAAATTTTCATCTATTATTTCTTCAAACAGGTTTTCTGTCCCTTTCTCTTTCTTTTCTTTTTCTGGGACTCCTATAATGTGAATGTTAATATGCTTGATATTCTCTCAGAGGTCCCTTAAAATATCTTCATTTTTTTTTTTTTTTCGTTCTGATTGGGTGATTTCCACTACCCTGTCTTCCAGATTGGTGATTCATTCTTCTGAATTTTCTAACCTGCTGTTAGTTCCTTCTAGTGTATTTTCCATTTTTTGTTACTGTATTCTTCAGCTCTGATTGGTTCTTTTTAATATTTTATATCTCGTTGTTGAAGTTCTCACCACCATTCTTCTCCTGAGTTTGGTGAACCTATTTATGACCATCACATTGAACTCTTTGTCTGGTAGCTGCTTATCTCCAATTTTTTGAGTCCTTTTTTTTTTAATGTTTTGTCTTCCTTCATTTGGAACATATTCCTTTGTCTCCTTCTTTTGTCTAACTCTCTGTGTTTGTTTCTATGTATTAGGCTGATTAGCTATATCTCCTTGTCTTGAAGGAGTGGCTTTATGTAGAAGGTGACCTGTGGGACCCAGACCATGATCCCTCTGGTTGCCAGAGCCAGGTGCTCCAGGAGTCCCTTGTGTGGGCTGTGTGTGCCCTCCTGTTGTGGCTGTGCTGTGACTGATGTGGGCATGCTAGTGTGTGTGGCTGGCCTCTGCTGTGGTTGGCTGTAAGACCTGGCTGTGACTGTTGCAGGTGCTCTGGTGTGTGGCATTGACCTTGAGACAGAAGCTTCTTTAGGGGGATGACAGTCCCAGCTAAGGACACCTGCCAAGTGTGGAGTGTTGGTACATCACTATGGAGGAGAATTGTCTGGGGTGGGTCTGGTTTTGAACCTTGGGTGGGGCAAGCAGTGCCATTAAGATAGATGGGGAGAGTCAGAATGGCACCTTCCAGTGCCAGGCCAGCTCAGTAGAAGGTGAGCAAAAAAAGCCCTGGCCCCTGCCAGCCCCCCCGACCAATACTCAGAGTTCCAAGAGATTCCTGCCCCTTGGGTACATATACTAAAATTAATCAATGAATCTCTTTCATGTATGACCCAGGTACTTTTCAAGCTGCTGCCTCTGTGCTGGGACTTAGAGCAAGTGAGTTAGTGCATGCTCTTTAACAGTCTCAGTTTCTTGTAGCCCTCCAGCTCTCCGAGATTTAAGCCCTACTGTTTTCCAAGGTCAGACATTCTAGAGGATTGTCCTCCTGGTGCAGGTCCTCTGGGCTGGGAGCCCAAGGCATGGTTTGGACCCCTCATTTTTCAGGGAGGATCTCCATGACTGTGATATTCTTCCTGCCTGTGAGTTGCCATGCTAGGGGTGTAGGCGCTGTCCAGATTGCATCTCTGGTCCTCTAGCCCATCTCCGTGAGGCTTTTTCTTTTTATCCTTAGTTGAGGAAAATCTTTTCTGCTAGTTTTCAGGTCCTTCTCAAAGACGTTTCTTTATATGTAGTTATAGTTTTGATGTGTCTGTGGAAGGAGACAAGCCCAGGGTCTTCCTACTCACCATCTTGTCCCCCTCGTCCTGAGTCATGTTTCTTCAATCATGTCACACACACAAAATTAATTCTTGATTTTATAATTAAATATGAAAGGTAAACCAATAAAGCTTTTAGGAAAAAAAATAACATCTTCTTGACCTTGAGGTAGTCAAACAAGACATAAAAAATACTAAACATAAAATAAATGGGGATAAATTGGACTACATTAAAATTAAGCACCACTGTTTATCAAAATACCCAAATTAGAGGTTAAAAAGGCAAGCCTTGGGCAACAAAATGAGAGAAAAGTTTTGCTATGTTTGTGTGTGTGTGTGTGTTTGTGTGTGTGTATGTGTATGTAGAAAAATGTGCTTCAGAAAGGAGACAATCCAAACGGCCAGTAAACATAATAAAAGATACTTTAATTCAAAGATTGATGTATTTCTGCTGTAAAGGGCCAGATAGTAAATATTGTGGGCTATGATAAACTGAAAAATGCCCTCCCACCCCCAGAAGATATACATGTACAATTTCTGGAACCTATGAATACTACCTTATATGGAAAAAGGGTCTTTTCAGATGTAATTAAAGTAAGAATCTTAAGATGAGATCACCCTGGATTATTCAGGTGGGCCTAAATACAGTAAGTATCCTTATGAGACACACAGAAAACAACAGACACACAGAGGAGAAGTCCATGTGAAGTTAAGACAGAGATTGGTGTGTTGTAGGCATAAACCAAGGAAGCCAAGGATTGCTTACAGCTACCAAAACCTGGAAGGGGCAAGGAAAAATCTCCCACTTAGAGCCTCCAGAGGAATTGCTGCTCTGTCAACACTTTGATTTCAGACTTCTGCTTTCCAGAACTGTGAGAGAATAAATTTTCTTATTCTAAGCCAACCAGTTTGTGATAGTCTGTCATGGTAGCCCAAGGAAACTAATGCATGAGCCATATGATCTCTGTCATAACTATTCATCTCTGTGGTTGTAGCATGAAATCAGCCATAGATAATATTAAACTAACGTAAATGACTATGTTCCAGTAAATTTTTATTTACGAAAGTTTGGAGAGACTGTGGAGCAAGGGAATTCTCATACACTACTGGTGGGAGTATGGATTGGAAGAAAAATTTTGAAAAATTGTTTGCCACTCTCTATAAACCAAAAATTCTGCTCCTAGATTTAAATAGAAATGTACACATATGTGCACCAAAACATACAAAATGCTCATAGTAGCACTATATGTAATAGTTCTAAACTGGAACAAAATTCCATCGACAGTAGACTCAATCATGTAAGTAAACTGTGTTATGTGTATAGACATACAGTCACACATACATACACATTATTAATTGATACATTATTAATTGACAATTAATAATTACATTATTAATGTAATACTGTATGACAACGAAAATGCGTAAGTACTGCTGCTTCTGATGCCATGGATCATTTTTGTAAAAAATACTGAGAGAAAACGGTCACAAAATACAAAAAATAGTACATAGTGCATAATTACATTTTTGTAAAGTTCAAAAACAGGCAAAGTATTGGTGGAGATAAGAGTTCTAAGAGAGATTACCTTTGGAAAGCAGTGACTAGGAAGGGGGACATGAGGGATGTCTGGAGTTTTATTCCTTGCTCTATCTGCTGGTTATCTAGTTGTGCTTTGTAAAACTTGTTAAACTGTATAATTTGTAGTCCTTTCTGTATCTATGTTATACTTCAACCAAATATTTTTATACTTTTGGAGTCTGTATAGTATGAATTTCAATGGAAGTCAGATCAATAGTACTGTATCATGGGTCGAATAAAAATCTTCAGTAAAATTTAAGTAGTGACACTTTCTGAATAGCATTTCTTTAAGAACCTGTAGAACTTTTATTGGTAGTAGTTTTGAAAATTAATATTTAAAAAACAATTATTCTGACCAGAGCTAACTTAAACATCTAAGTTAATATTGTTCCTTTTTCAATAATTTTTTGAACATTTCCAGTAGTTGTTTTTCCTCAAACATGATTAATGATGAAAAATGGAAAATTCCTGAACAATTTTCTTTCTAAATTCACAGGGAAGTTTTAATTATGAAAAAATTATACTTTAAAAATGGAAAATACTAGCAAAATTAATTATGTAATAGCTCTTTGGGAATAGCAAAGGTTAGAAAGGAAACATGGGTTGTTGGCAATGGCCATTTATTCTTCTAAGTGCCATAGTTGAACAGTGTCTGAGATTGTAATATGATATTAACTTGCACTGCTTTCTTTATTTCATATACACACAGTCAATTCCCTGCTCTTATCATTGAGTTGAAACTTTCCTGAGGTATTAATATTTAGACTTTCTGAAGTCTTTCACTGACATCAGCCACTTTATTTAATTCCTTCATCTCAGAAATGGGAATTCTACCACCTTCCTGACATCACAGTGACATAATGATTAATTGGTTAATGTTTGTAAAGTGCTTTGAGGACATAAAGTGCTAAATAAGTGTTAAGCACTGTTAAGTATCACAATCAATCAACATAATGTTTTATTGAACAGAATCTCATGTGTTACTTCAAATGCTATACACTAATTTAGTTAATGTGAGAGTTCTTATGAAATTAGGACTATATCACAAAATTGGCAGAAATTTTATGAATTATAAAGTTGCAGTAGGGATCAGAGAATTATACTGATTTATTTATTTAGTGTTTTAATTTATATCCATTATTAATTTTAATTTTTAATCAAAAAGAAGTAAAATTTCTCATCTCAAATTTCCATTTAAAATTTTTGTATTAAAATACTTATAAAATAATCTACGCTGGAGTCTCCTTATCCGTCTTCAATTCTGAATACGTATCCTTGTATCTTCATAAAATCTAACAAATGGCTTTGCATATTAAATGGCAAGAATTTTGTAATATGGGTTTTGGGTAATATAAGACAATTTTTCTATCTAATGGGGGCAGTCTAAGAGTGACTGAAAAAGGCTTGACATAGTCCAGATATACTGACTCTTAAGACCAGATGTACAGAATAATAAAAGTAAGAAACATAAATTCTTTTTCATTTTTTTAAATTCCAGAGGACATTCATGTTTTTTTGTGTGGGAATGAAGAGTTAAATCAAGTTTATCTATCCATATTTAATACAGAAATGAGCAAATAACATGAAAATAATTCCGTATTATTAAAAATAGTTAATAAACTATTCTTAAAAAAATACCTGAAACAGACTATGTAAGTGCATGAAAATATATTGCACTCTCTGTTGCAGCATATAATTTACCTTTTTTGGGGGAAGGTTTAATGTGTATAACAAACAAAATGGAAGAGCAAACACAGAGGTTATGTACTCTAGGCAGATTTCCCTTGCTTTTGTGGACCTAAGGAAATTCCTTCTCTGTGTCAACGTCAGTACTTGTGTGAGACTAATCTAAGTACAATAAAGGATATAATTAGATAACTGACTTCGCAAAAACAAACCACACTTTAAAAAACATACAGATCCCCAAATCTTCACTTATTCGGGGAAATTATTCTGAGGTCCTAAAGATCATCTAGTGTAATCTTATGGGTGAGAACACTCAGCTTAAACATATTCCCTGGATTTGCCTGGGGCACAGGACTGCTCAGTCAAGGGCCCTCACCCTGGTCACCTTGACATTGTCTTTGTGGGTGAGGGACCAGGCACATGTTTTAGAATTAGGCAGACTAGGCCTGGAGTAAACATCTGGCTTTACCACTTTCTGTGTCTGACTTTGAGAACATCACTTCTCTGAATATCAGTTTCGGTAACTTATAAAATAGAGAAGGATGTTGCTTTTCAGGGTTGCTGTAAAGATTACAGATAATGTGCCATAAGGACCCAGTGAGGAGCCTGACGTGTAGTCAGGAGCTCAGTAATTGAGGGCCAGATAATACAACTAGTCTACAGTCCCTTTATACATATTACCTCCTTTAGTAACTCTCAATGATTATAATAATTATATTAAAATAGTAACTTACATAATATAGTATCTTATACTCAACTCTCTACATTCATTCACTTAATTTCTAAACAGCTATCAGGTTGTGTTTTATTTCTATTTGACCAATGAGGAAGTTGAGACGTAGAGAGAGTAATGTATAACACAATCAAGACTCATGGAAATTAAGTAAGCCACCCAAGGAAGGCCACACAGCTTGTGCCCAGGGAGCTGGACCTTTGTCAAGTTGGCCCATCTTCCCTTCTGAATCTTATACTATAGCTGCTTACCTAGATAACTCATTAATTTTACCCTGTAGCATTGATTCTAAATATAAGCAGGAGGAATCCCCCTAAGAGAAAGAGTATGAAAAAATGAGGACAGAAAAAACAGGTAAGAGTAGAAAAATTCACAATGTGGTATGTAAGGTTCTTGAATAACTGATGCCATTGATACATTGCATTGTTTTACTTTAATTACAGGATTAAAAAAGAAACCCCACTATTTTGTCACTCTGTCGTAAAGTTAATTTCATAAGAATTTAAACTTTTTCTTAGTCCTAGTGTATTGTTAGATGAGGTCAGTCTACATAATATCCTCTCTTTGCCACCAATTTTACTGACTAAAATAAACTCAATGTAGTATCTGTTACTGACACAGCACTCATTTGTCACTGGTGAATGCACCTTATGTCCTCCACCGTGGCAGTGACTTTATCCACGTTTCCTTGGGGAACCAGAGTATATCACTTACAGTGCTTGGTGAGCTCATAAAGCTATTTATAATGTGTAACACAACCATTAATAGTTTAAATATTTATAACCATCCTTAATAGCTATATATCACTGGTACAACAAAAAAAATACATATGGAAAGGAAATGGTTTCTTTCTCAAAGGTAAAATTGATATCTTTGCCTTTAAATGCACTTGGGAGAAAGACTAGATTAGCATGTGCACAGAACTGGAAATGGTCCCTCAGGAGAAATGGCTCCTAGGATTTCTGTAGCATTTGCTAAAGCATCATTACTTACCTGAACACTGCATTTGCTTTTTTGTTTGTTTGTTGGATTTTCTTACCTTCCTCTGTTCAGTTAGTTCAGGATGGCTCAACTTATCTAATAGACATTTCACAGTTAACCCATACAAAACTGAACACCTGACCCACACTCTCTCAGCTCTACTTGAAATTCCCAGATCCATGTGAAATCATCCCCTCCTAGTCAATGGCATGTTCCATTCCTCTGTTTCTTGGACCGCAGGCTTTCAAGTCATCCTTCACTCTTGTCTTTCTCCCTTCTCTCTTCTCTCTGAATCCTCTAATTAGAAACATGTTCATCAATATAAAATATCTTATAGTTTCAGAAGGTTCACGCTGCCCCAAAGCCTAGAAATTTAAAGAATTTAGATTAAGAACACCTATCCAGTGCCCCTTCCCAGTTTATAATCACATTATGCTTTCAAATGAAAGTTTTTATTGTAAAATGATACAAAATGAAATATGATTCATTTTCCAAAGAAATAAATTATACTTTAATAATTGGTTCTTTTAATCAATAGAAAATAATATCTTAATTGGGACTTCCCATTTTTGTTTCAAGTATTGGTAAGAAAGTCTTATGTGGGAAATCTGTCATGAAGAGGCTTAAGGATCAAATAAAGGACCTCAGGTCTGCCTGACTAGATTCTAGAGAACTTAGATATTCACAGTATGACCAAAGAACAGGGTTTATATGACTCAAATGACTTTAAAGATTAATTAGAAATTTCAACATGAAAAAAAACTGCCACCTACCGTGCGTGCAAGCAAGAGAGTTGGATTTCTTTTGAAGACTCACTGGGAGCCTTATTCTTTTGAAGATTAATCAATAGCAATCAAGTAAATTTTTATTCTACAATTAGTAATTGCAATGTTATCATACAAACTTAGTTGAGTGTGAAAAACCCCTGCCTGCAATTCTAGGAAGTTCTTGACCTTAAAATTATGACAAAGTCTATCTATTGCCCTAGAATTTTGCTTATCATTTTAAGTTTTAAACAATAAAAAGGGGGGTGGTTTTTTATTGGTTATATCTTTTTTCTATTCTTTTTCAATATTCTTATTTCTAACAAAATTATGTTTTTATTTTAAGCCTTGAATCTTTATGCATTTATAAGTGAGAAATTCATCTTTTAAATTAATGTTCCCAAACTTAAAGCAATAATTGAAACATTTCAATTGAAAATTGGCTATTAACCCCCTTGAGATGGCAGGGGTAAAATTTACTTGCTATGAACAGAACAAATGAAAATTTAGACTCTCTAGGTATACTTGTGCATTCTTATAGCAAGGTTGAGAAGTTCTAAAGAAATTTTAGTAATAATTAGCATTTTGGACTATAACTAACATACTTAGAATTCTAATTTTCAGAAGAGTTTATGGCTAAGAAATGAATAGTTTTTTAAAAAGTCCTAGTGAGTTAGGGATTTTTAAGAAGCTAAAAAATGTGTGTTTGTAAGACCATTTTGAAACATGAACAGCAAAGTCAGAATTTGAGAGTCTATAAAATTTTAAACAAAATACAATAATATCATCTTATTGGTAAAAATGAAAGAAATGTTTTTACTTACTCAAAATAACATTAGTATAAATGGCTACCATAGAATCATAAACTTTTGGTGATAGAAGGGACTGTAGAGTTTATTTCATTATAATAAGGTGCAATAATAAATTTTTTAGGAGGGATAAACAAATCCAAAAATACTTTTCATCATTAAATGTGCTAGGTGCTCTGAAGTGTAAAAGAAACACATGACACCATTTTATTGTTATCCTTATCTCACAACAAGCAGCATGATAAGTAAATATTTTGCTATTACTCTCTTTTCTCCCACCACTAACAGACAGTACTAGCTAAAAACTGCATATACCTGCCAAGACCTGGGAGTGGCCTCAAAATTCTTTTCAACATATTCCCTAAAATAGTTGCTCCCTATTTATGAGTTGGCTAATAGATGAAACTTATTTACCATTCTCTCCTCATAGTACAACAGCCTTCAGATAGCTTATGATCTTGTCTGGGTGAGAATTATGTCTTTTTTGTTGTTGTTTTTGGAAAGGTTTGACAGTCTATCACATAACGTTTTCTCCAGGATTGTTTGATATACTGCTATTGAATATCCCAGATTTCTCCTTAAACTGGCCTATGTCCTTTGAACAAATCCAAGAATATAACTTTCACATTTGTAAAGAATAGATGATATAACATGTCTAATAATTTTCACGAATCCTAATAAATTATCACCAACCCTAAAATTCTGAATATAAGTAAACTAGTTTAGGAAACAACACTGAATAACATTATTTAAAAATATTAAAAGACTAGGGCACATTTAGGTATATCTTTGGTACCCAGTGTAGCAGCCTATCCATGCTTAATAAAGATATATTTTTTCCATATTTTTACTGATGTAATTTAAAAGTTTCTCTAAAAGATCAATACACAGCTAAAAAAAATCCAAGAATAAACAGCATGCGTATCTTTGTTGCAACATTCTTTGCTTTCCTCAACATGAAGCATAAAACTCTTTCAGTAACCAATGTTAAATTCTTAAAATAGATTACATTATCTTCAACCATATTATCTATTCCCATATGTCATAAAATGATGAAGTTTCCACCAGAATACCAGGAAATACACAAAAGGAGTCAGTAAGTGGTATTATTTCCCTAATGCCTTCTGGGAGAGATGCTAAATTTGATTCTGATGATTTAATGTAACCTAATAAAATGGGAGAGGAAAAAATATATTTTCATTGTTAAAATTATCATGTTAGAATACTCTGTGTTAAATTTTCTCTGATTTCAAACACACTATAAACATGTGAAAAGACAGATTATGCATTTGCACTAATATTCATTCATTCGTTGGACAAATAATTTGAGTGCCTTCTAGATGATAGTTGTTCTAGGTTACAGCAATAAAAACCAAAACAAAGCCCGTTTTTTCTGTGGAAGTCCGTCTCTAAAATGGTTCCCAGTGATCTCAGAGTCCTGATATTCACAGTCTTGTCCCCTTCCCTGAGTGTTTGCTGGACATAATGATTGACTTCTAATCAATATAATGCAGCAAAAGTAATGGGATGCCATTCTGAGATTAGGTTATAAAAAGACTATGATTTCTGTCTTGCTAGGACTCTCCCAGGAACTCTCACTCTGGGAAAAACAGTCTGCCATGTTGTGAGTTGTACTATGGAGAGGCTCACGTGGCAAGGAGCTAACATCTCTGACCAACTGCCAGTGAGGACCTGGGGCATGCCAACAGCCATCTGTGTGAACTTGGAAGCGAACCTTTTGAGGCTTCCCAATTAAACTGAACTTGAAAGTGGGTCCTTCCCCAAGTTGTGCCTTGAGTTGACTATAGCTCTTGCTGGTACTCTGATTGCAGCCTGTAAGACACCTTGAGTCAAGGGCTAATGAGCCCTCAGATTCCTAACCCACAGAAACTGTGAGATAATAAAATGTTGTTTCGAACTGCCAAGTTTTGGGGACAATTAGAAACAGCAATAGATAACTAATACACCTGATCTCACCATTTATACTCAAATGTATATATCTGACATAAGGAGAAAATATTTTAAGGCATGGTAGGTATAAGAACTAATGTGAACAGTATGGTGGTTCCTCAAAAACTAAACATAGAATTATCATATGACCCAATAATTTCCTTTTGAATATACACCCCAAAGAATTGAAAACAGGGACTCAAACAAATATTTGTATACCTGTCTTTGTAGTGGCATTATACACAATAGCCAGAAGGTAGAAACAACCCAAATGCCCATTGACAGATGAACAGATAAACAAAATGTGGTATATACATACAATGGACTATTATTCAGCCTTAAAAAGGAAGAAAATTCTGACATATGCTGCACTATAGGTGAAACTTGAAGACATGGTGCTAAGTGAAATAATCATACAAACACTGTATAACTCTAGTTAAATGAGATTTCTAATGTAGTCAAATTTACAGAGACAGAAAGTAGAATAATGACTAGCAGGGGCTAGGGAGAGGGGTGAATGGGGAGTAACTGTTTAATAGGTATAGAGTTTCAATTTGAGAAGATGAAAAGAATTCTGGAAATGGATGACAGTGGTGATTGTACAACAATGTTAATGTTCTTAATGTCACTGAACTGTACACTTAAAAATAATTAAAATGGTAATTTTATGTTATGTATGTTTTTAACCCTGTAAAAAAAAAAAAGCGAGAATGGGGACTTCCATGGTGGCACAGTGGCTAAGACTGTGCTCCCAATACAGGGGGCCCAGGTTCGATTCCTGGTCAGGGAACTAGATCCCATACGCATGCTGCAACTAAGAGTTTGCATGCCACAACTAAGGAGCCATGTGCCTCAACTAAGGAGTCCTTGAGCCACAACTAAGGAGCCTGTCTGCCACAACTAAGACCCCATGCAACCAAATAAATAAATATTAAAAAAAATAAATTAAATAAAAAGCAAGAACAGGGCTTCCCTGGTGGTGCAGTGGTTGAGAGTCCGCCTGCCGATGCAGGGGACATGGGTTTGTGCCCCATTCCGGGAGGATCCAGCATGCCCTGGAGCGGCTGGGCCCATGAGCCATGGCCGCTGAGCCTGCGTGTCCGGAGCCTGTGCTCCACAACGGGAGAGGCCACAACAGTGAGAGGCCCGTGTATCACAAAGAAAAAATAAATAAATAAAAAAGCAAGAACAAACAAACAAAGAAATAAAAAGAAATGGGAAAAGAAAGAACTAATGTAAAGGAAAACCCTCCCCTCACACCCACATTTACCCTATGCTTAGACAACCAAGGATAACTGTTTGAGTCAATTTCAAAGTGGGTATGTTACAAGGCTTGTCAAGGTATAATGTGAATACTCTTGGTGGTGGTGGTAGACATTGGCCATGCTTTTCCATCATCAAGAAGGGTGAAAGTTGCTTGAATGTACAAGAAAATGATGAAATCACATTTAATAGAACAAGACAGTAAATACACAGAAAGCACAGATAACAGAGCTTCCCAGCCAGTGTGGACATTGTGGGATCAGATGGAACAAGTTAATAGGGAGCTACGGATTATGTTGTCTGGGAAACATGGCTTAGCCTTGGTCACTGTTGCAGTGGGGGTGTGGAAGCTCAAAGGTTATTCAAACTTTTAAACTCCCCTGGACTACACTCTCAGAGTGGCTTATGTGAGTGGGGTTTTCAGGGCTAGGCTGTCATGACACTTCACATAAAGTTGAGTCTATTCTATCATATAGCCAGTAAAAACACAGAGTGGGTAGTGGGGATTTGGGGCTGGAGTGAGAGAATACATTCAGTCAGAGCACATGTAGATATATATATTTCTGAGTAGAGTAGAGGCCTTTGCCTTTACCTGCAGGTAAGATTTAGAGAACAAAGGTAACCAGCAGAGTATCAGGCTGTCAGAGACACTTTGCCCTATCCTTCTCCTGCCTGGAGAACCAGGTGATGAATCTGTCTAGTCAGATAGCACACTAGGCAAGCTCAGGGATGGTACATACCTCTCTTAGTCTAGCAATGAAAGTTTCTAACTCCTGGTGCCACTTTCTTCAATTCTAAGTTTTTTGGTTTCTTCAACATCCAAATAAAGCATAAAGAGGACTTAATACAATCAAAAGATTGTATCATGACTTACTTTTCTGGGCTTTTTGAGCTGAGCATTGTCTCAGTGGTGAATTCAGAACTATGTGGTGACCGAGTGTAGGAAGAGCCTTGGAACAGAGGGCTCACTGACAGAGTGGGGCTCAGGGACATTTGCAGAGTGTTACACTATTCTGAAGGGTAACAGAGAAGGAGAAAGCTAAGTGGAGGATCATAGTGAGTATCGGACTAACCGGGAAGGGAAGCATTTTCTCCTCCCTACTAATGACCTGACTATTTTTATCATTTGTACTTCACACTTGGGTGTTATTTATATCACCAAATACTGACATTTTGATTATTAATAAATATTTGATTTAGACCATATCAGTGTAATTGTGAAGTGAGGTGGGTCATAAATTTGCTATCTTCATCCATTTATTTTATTAGGTCTATCTAGGACATTGCAGGGGATCACAGGACATGAAGATGAGTAAAAGTAAACTATTTTTCCTTTCACAGTCTGAAATAAAATGGAAGGAAATAAACATTTGCCTTGCAACATGATCAGTAGGATACAGAGGTATGGAAAGGGCAGAGAAGGAGTGCTTGTGGGGTGAGAGAAACCTTCTTGGGAAAGATAAATGTTTGTTAAAGAAAAAAATTCAACTGAGTAAGTTTTAAAGATATTAGTTTTTTTTTCAGCAATTCATGAATCGGACAGCATCCAATCTAGCACATAGAATGGAGGTCTGAAGAGCTGTCCATGGCGCGAGATTTTTACAGAGCAAAGTGAGCAAGGACAAGGAAGTTTCACTGGGCATTTGCTGATTGGTTAAAGCAGGGTTACTTTCCTTATATGAAGCAAAGGGAAGTGCTGGAGCCTAGTTAGGTAACCGTTACTGAGCAGGCAAATGCTGATTGATTGCCGTAGGACTTATTTTTCTGGGATTGCTGAGTTCAGAAACTGAGTTAAAGTTTTTCTTGCTGATGGAGCCCATTGTATGGTTTAGCAGGAGTGACTCCATCTTGGTTCTGTTCTGGTTACTGTAACATGTTAAACAGTCTTGAATAGGTTCTAGCTCATGGAGAAGCAGGGGACTGTGAGAGAACATGAAGAAAGCAGGCATATATTTTAATACCACTCTAGTCCTGGATATGGATGGGAGAAGAGCTTGAGATATGTCACAAGAGTCAGGTAGAAGCCAGACCCAGCTGGGCCCTGTGTGCCTGGCTGTATATCCTTGCAGATGATGGAGGCACTAGTGATAGAAGTGAGATGATCAAATTTCTATTTTTTGTAGTTGACCACCATAAAAAGGATTGTTCAACTATAGTTATAAGTGATAGGAATTCTATGAATTATGTGGACTTTCTCCCTCCCCTTTCTCTGTCTCTATCTCCACATTTTTTAAGGTCAGCTGTGATTACTCAGATGTAGATAATTCCCACTCCACCTCACTCCCTGTCCACCCTTCCACCCATCTGGGGAGATATAGAGGATAATTGTTGAATTAGAGGTAAAAAGGTTAAATAAAATTGTTGATTTATTTGTAAAAAATTAAGACTACTGTGATTTTTTTCAAAAATTCATTTTTGGAGAACTTTTTATCTGGGAGACAAAACTGATCATTAGGGTTCCTATATTTCCAAAACTGAAGGAAGTAAAAATGCATTTTTCTTCAATTTAAAATTCTCCCTCTTTTCTTCTATTACCTTCCCTCCTCCTCCTAAATATTTTGTGCATTATTATTTTTATTTTCAATTATTTTTGAAATGTTATCAAATTAATGGAACATGGTAAAAGTTTTATATATGGAAAGGATAACCACAAGAGGAATATAATAATAGTATTTCATAGATACTGGAAAAAAATTGTTTGTCTCCTTAGATTACTTAAGTGTATCTTTAGACAAGCTAGTTTGGTTCGATTAATTGCATGCTATTTATTGAATTATTGCAAAAATAAGATATTTGTATTATAAAATGGAACATTGGATATAACAGTTCCCCTCCCATGAAAATTCTCCACTACAAAAGTAATATAATCACCAAGGTAAAAATAGCTTGAAATTTTATAATATAAGGATTTGTTTCTGGATGAGCCTGAGAGAGATTAGTTACTAAAAATTAAATTAAATTAATTAATTAAAATTTTAAAAATTAAATTAAATTATTAGCTAAATATTTTGAATTATTTGATAGGATTTCTGTTCTTCCTATTTGGAATTGATTCTCAAGAATAGTGTGGGTGGAAAATCAGTTTGAAGAGAATATTAAAAAAATCCTCCCTAAGATCCAGTGAAGAAATATATTGCAAAATCAAGTAGCAATAGCAAAGCAACAAAGAAAAACAAAAATAAACAAAACTAAAATCCTAGGCATACCTGAATTAGTTTCAGGCTGGAGACTAAATCTTTATGTTTTGAGAAAATATATTTTCCTTGATGGAAATTATGAGTTAGGTGGAACTACTACTTTCTGTGCCTTTCTGCTTTTCATTCGTTAGACAATGGTTTTGGGTGAGTTCGATGCACTGGTCACTATACATAGGTGCCCTTATGGAGCTAACAGTTGAATGAAGAAACAGACCAGAAAATAGTAAACTAGAAATGAGATAAGAACTGAGAAGTTTCCATTGGATATATCAATGAGGAGGTGGCCTTGGTCAGAGCTGCTTCTATAGAGAGTTAATCACTGTGTGGTTTGAAGAAAGATGGGTGGAGAGGTATTAGAGACCGACTTTAGACATTTTCATCAAGTTTGGTTCTGAAAGTTGAAGAGAGAGAGGTGATAGTTACCTGAGGGTTTACGAGTAGAGGGAAGACTGTTCCAAGATTGAAGACAGTTAAGCTTGTTCAGATGCTAACCAGAGGGAGCCAGAGGAGACGGAGAGTTGTAGGTACTGGAGAGAAAGTCACAATATACAATGACATACTTATGTGTGTGAATAAACAATAAAACCCTTGGGCTGATAAGGGTAGGGATTATATATAATTTCTGAAGTAGAGAATAGATTGAGCATCTTTTGGGATCCTGTTTTCAAGTAAGATTGAGTCAGATGGTAAGCCTTCCCTACCACTCTCCTTGCTTCTTTACCCAGATTTTTATAATGTGAAAGATGGGGAGATAAAAATCGCTGAAAAAAGCCATTTTTTGGTCATAGACTCTACCACCCTTTGTGTCCCCTATAAAGTTTATCATGACTGGACCTAAAATAATTACTTAAAAAATCAAAAGCAGTGTATCTGGATTAGGACAGTAGGGTTTTCTGAAGAGCCTTCATGTATTTCAAATGATTTTAGTGAAAAAAAAAAAAAGTAAGGTGATATTCTTTTGGACTGAACATTTCAGGATGTGCATGTATAGTTTTCCTGTTGTATTCTGTTTTCCTGTTCCTTTTGCATTAAGGAGTTATTTATCTATCATGGACATCAAACCAGGCATGGGTAGATTGGAAAGGAGACAAATTTGTGTGGATTTTGTTTTCTGAAAGCCTAAGTCTTTAAAATAATTTGGAGGGATGGTGGAGGAGTCAAAAGGAAAGATATTCATGGTTATAGACAAAACGACTTGAACAGGTTTTCTTGGTGACTGGTGTTTCCCCTCCAGTTTGGAAAGATTTCTCCATGCTTAGAAGTTCAAGGAAGATGCTGGAGGAGGAAATCTGAGTCCTGAAATTACCAATAACCACTCGCTGTATCCTGCAGCACTGCTGGTGAGACTGCAATATCTGAGGGTAGAATGTCTTGTTGGTGTCTTAGCAGGAGGGATCATAGGCAGCTTCAACAAAGTGTCCTGTGGCCCCTGAGCCTAGCTCAAAAGCAGCAGAGCCTTGAGGGCTGGCTGGGCCATGCAGCAGGAGCAATGGGTAGCTGAGCAGAAATCTGTGATGCTCATACAGCCTCAGATGCCTTGGTACTGATCTGTTTCAAAGTCACTAGAAGAATGCAGTGTGACATGAGCTTACTGTTCTGGAAGGGACATCTATTCTCAGCTTGGTGAATTTTGAAGGACAAGAAGGGCAAGCCCCACCGAGAGACATAAAGAAGTAAAGAATCAAAACATTATAGGTGCCGCTCTCCCCCAAACTTTAACCAACATATTCATACTGAAGTTTTTACTTTGGACTCACTTTATGATTCACTAACAGAGAAAGTAACCCACACTCTAAGTATATGACCACATTTATTGGTTCCTGCTGCTGGACAGTTGAGTCATAAAGCTTCTTAATAAAGAATTTTAAAAGTGGAATGCATGTATATAGTAACCATCAATAAGAAAGGGATCAGCATTAAATTACCTTTTATTTCAGTTGTAAGGTAAAAGAACCCAGTGTACACTATATGTTTTACATAACTTTCACGTCATTCTCACAGCAATCATATGAGAAAAATGATGTTCAAAAGTTAAGTTTCTGAGGTTAAGTAACTAGTAGGCTGCAGAATTGGTTTGTGAATGCAGATTTTTCTCCTCTTTCTCTCTCTCTCTCCTTCTCTGTCCTTTTTTTCTGCCCTTCTTTCCACTAGTGTTTCTATTTTCTTTCCACAGTTGTGATTTTTTTTTGATAAATATACATAATTTATAGATTCAAGATAATATCTTTTGTCTCAAAAGTAGAAAATTTGTACAAATATTCTAATAGTATTATCTTTTGTAAAACAAATTTAGGAAGCTTTTCTGCATTTGCCTTCAAAATCAATTTATGAACCATGCAAAAAGAGTTGTATTTCATGTCTCGTCACATCATACATGTCTAAAATTGACCCTGGCTTGGTCACTGACAATTATCATGAGACTTGGTACTGGACAACTAGTGGATAACTTAAAAAAATCTTATTGGATAAAAGATATGACATCTACGTTGACTTTTGGAAGAAAATAGTGTTATGAGCTCTTGAGACAATTTTTAAAAAAGGCTTATAGTGTGAGATCATAGCATTTTAAAACTGAAATAGATCTTCACTCAACTTTCTTACTCAGCTCTAAGTTACTTTTAAATGGTTTAATTGTAGTTTAAAGATAACATACAGATTATCACATTAGAAACACAAAGTTATGCAAGAAAATGTTCACCAGAAAGACTCATTTTCCATCTTTACACATTCTTAAGACATTTAATTCCAAGAAGGAGATTTAATGTCTACCACTAGAGCTAATGGAACAGTGAAGACAGACTTCTACTTAATCCCCCCAAACCAAAGAAAGCTAATTTTTAAGGCTTCATATAACAATGAAGATTAAGAATTTCATGAAATCCAGGTGGATAAACAATGTCCATATTATGTCCTTAAAAATTTATACCTTTTCTTAAATATGTTTTAATTTCACTTTTGAATACTCTGGATTTTAATCATTATTCATTACTGTTATTTTTATGATATAGAAATATTGCATGCATTATGTTTCCCTAGAGCTGAGTTAAATATATACTTGTACTGTTTAATAGCTTTAAAATGGACAGTCGCTTCTAAAATTCTGAGTTATTCATAGTGAAATTTCAATTTTCTTACAACTGAGGACTTTTTACTGAATTTACATTAGAAAAAATATCTCAGTACTATATAGCTGTACTTTATTAATGGGAAAGCAATAGCGTGCAATTTTATTTAGAGAAGCCAACTAAGTAATCACTTTTAAATGATTGTTACACTATTTTTTATAGCTGTAGTTCTCCATGTAATATTAGGAATTGCTCAAGAGATTACATATGGTCTAAGATTAACATTTTTAAAAAGGTGCTTAAAAAGGGCTTTTTTTTTTTTTTTTGCCACATCTAAAAACGTCTGCTGTTGTGGGACAAGCAGTATCAATTTGCTGGGTAGAACACGTGTAACGCAAAACTGCTTGTGTTCTTCAAAACAGTGAAAAATTTACAAAAATGTAAATATACTTCTCTCATAAAAATACAGATTAAGTCAAATGTTTAGACCATCAAAATCCCTACTAAAATTTGAAATGAGAGAAAATATTTTCAAATATTCTTATAATACTTACTATTGCCTGTAATTCAATATATATTTTAAAAGTTAATTTTAAAAATATTCTGTTAAATGGATTATCTAATTTATCTAATGAAGGGAATATTCTTTTTTTTTCTACATTTTTTTTTAATTGGAGTATAATTGCTTTACAATGGTGTGTTAGTTTCTGCTTTATAACAAAGTGAATCAGTTATATATATACATATGTTCCCATACCTCTTCCCTTTTGCGTCTCCCTCCCTCCCACCCTCCCTATCCCACCCCTCCAGGTGGTCACAAAGCACCGAGCTGGTCTCCCTGTGCTATGTGGATGCTTCCCACTAGCTATCTACCTTACGTTTGGTAGTGTATATATGTACATGCCTCTCTCTAGCTTTGTCAAAGCTTACCATTCCCCCTCCCCATATCCTCAAGTCCATTCTCTAGTAGGTCTGTGTCTTTATTCCTGTCTTACCCCTAGGTTCTTCATGACATTTTTTTTTCTTAAATTCCATATATATGTGCTAGCATATGGTATTTGTCTTTCTCTTTCTGACTTACTTCACAATGTATGACAGACTCTAGGTCTATCCACCTTATTACAAATACCTCAATTTCGTTTCTTTTTATGGCTGAGTAATATTCCATTGTATATATGTGCCATATCTTTTTTATCCATTCATCAGATGATGGACACTTAGGTTGTTTCCATCTCTGGGCTATTGTAAATAGAGCTGCAATGAACATTTTGGTACATGACTCTTTTTGAATTATGGTTTTCTCAGGGTATATGCCCAGTAGTGGGATTGCTGGGTCATATGGTAGTTCTATCTGTAGTTTTTTAAGGAACGTCCATACTGTTCTCCACAGTGGCTGTATCAATTTACATTCCCACCAACAGTACAAGAGGGTTCCCTTTTCTCCACACCCTCTCCAGCATTTATTGTTTCTAGATTTTTTGATGATGGCCATTCTGACTGGTGTGAGATGATATCTCATTGTAGTTTTGATTTTCATTTCTCTAGTGATTAATGAAGTTGAGCATTCTTTTTTTTTTTGTTTTTTTTGCGGTACACGGACGTCTCACAGTTGTGGCCTCTCCCGTTGCGGAGCACAGGCTCCGGACGCGCAGGCTCAGTGGCCATGGCTCACGGGCCCAGCTGCTCCACGGCATGTGGGATCCTCCCTTACCGGGGCACGAACTCGTGTCCCCTGCATTGGCAAGCAGACTCTCAACCACTGTGCCACCAGGGAAGCCCAAGTTGAGCATTCTTACATGTGTTTGTTGGCAGACTGTATATCTTCTTTGGAGAAATGTCTATTTAGGTCTTCTGCCCATTTTTGGATTGGGTTTTTTGGTTTTTTGTTTTTGAGCTGCATGAACTGCTTATAAATTTTGGAGATTAATCCCTTGTCAGTTGCTTCATTTGCAAATCTTTTCTCCCATTCTGAGGGTTGTCTTTTGGTCTTCTTTATGGTTTCCTTTGCTGTGCAAAAGCTTTGATGTTTCATTAGGTCCCATTTCTTTATTTTTGTTTTTATTTCCATTTCTCTAGGAGGTGGGTCAAAAAGGATCTTGCTGTGATTTATGTCATGGAGTCTTCTGCCTATGTTTTCCTCTAAGAGTTTGATAGTTTCTGGCCTTACATTTAGGTCTTTAATCCATTTTGAGCTTATTTTTGTGTATGGTGTTAGGGAGTGACATACTCTCATACTTTTACATGTACCTGTCCATTTTCCCCAGCACCACATATTGAAGAGGCTGTCCTTTCTCCACTGTACATACCTGCCTCCTTTATCAAAGATAAGGTGACCATATATGCGTGGGTTGATCTCTGGGCTTTCTATCCTGTTCCATTGATCTATATTTCTGTTTTTGTGCCAGTACCATACTGTCTTGATTACTATAGCTTTGTAGTATAGTCTGAGGTCAGGGAGCCTGATTCCTCCAGCTCCGTCTTTTGTTCTCAAGATTGCTTCGGCTATTTGGGGTCTTTTGTGTTTCCATACAAATTGTGAAATTTTTTGTTCTAGTTCTGTGAAAAATACCAGTGGTAATTTGAGAGGGATTGCATTGAATCTGTAGATTGCTTTGGGTAGTAGAGTCATTTTCACAATGTTGATTTTTCCAATCCAAGAACATGGTATATCTCTCCATCTATTTGTATCATGTTTAATTTCTTTCATCAGTGTCCTATAATTTTCTGCATACAGGTCTTTTGTCTCCTTAGGTAGGTTTATTCCTAGATATTTTATTCTTTTTGTTGCAATGTTAAATGGGAGTGTTTTCTTGATTTCACTTTCAGATTTTTCATCATTAGTGTATAGGAACGCCAGAGATTTCTGTGCATTAATTTTGTATCCTACTACTTTACCAAATTCATTGATTAGCTCTAGTAGTTTTCTGGTAGCCTCTTTAGGATTCTGTATGTATAGTATCATATCATTTGCAAACAATGACAGCCATACTCCTTCTTTTCCAGTTTGGATTCCTTTTATTTCTTTTCCTTCTCTGACTGCTGTGGCTAAAACTTCCAAAACTATGTTGAATAAGAGTGGGCAACCTTGTCTTGTTCCTGGTATTAGTGGAAATCCTTTCAGTTTTTCACCATTGAGGACGATGTTGGTTGTGGGTTTGTCATATATGGCTTTTATTATGTTGAGGAAAGTTCCCTCTATGCCTACTTTATGCAGGGTTTTTATCATAAATAGGTGTTGAATTTTGTTGAAAGCTTTCCCTGCATCTATTGAGATGATCATATGGTTTTTCTCCTTCAATTTGTTAATATGGTTTATCACATTGATTGTTTTGTGTATATTGAAGAATCCTTGCATTCCTGGATTAAACTCCACTTGATCATGGTGTATGATCCTTTTAATGTGCTGTTGGATTCTGTTTGCTAGTATTTTGTTGAGGATTTTTGCATCTATGTTCAACAGTGATACTGGCCTGTAGTTTTCTTTCTTTGTGACATCTTTGTTTGGTTTCGGTATCAAGGTGATGGTGGCCTCATAGAATGAGTTTGGGAGTGTTCCTCCCTCTGCTATATTTTGGAAGCATTTGAGAAGGATAGGTGTTAGCTCTTCTCTAAATGTTTGATAGAATTTGCCTGGGAAGCCATCTGGTCCTGGGCTTTTGTTGGAAGATTTTTAATTTCAGTGCTTGTGATTGGTCTGTTCATATTTTCTATTTCTTCCTGATTCAGTCTTGGCAGATTATGCATTTCTAAGAATTTGTCCATTTCTTCCAGGTTGTCCATTTTATAGGCATAGAGTTGCTTATAGTAATCTCTCATGATCTTTTTTATTTCTGCAGTGTCAGTTGTTCTCCTTTTTCATTTCTAATTCAATTGATTTGAGTCTTCTCCCTTTTTTTGTTGATGAGTCTGGCTAATGGTTTATCAATTTTGTTTATCTTCTCAAAGAACCAGATTTTAGTTGTATTGATCTTTGCTATCGTTTCCTTCATTTCTTTTTCATTTATTTCTGATCTGATTTTTATGATTTCTTTCCTTCTGCTAACTTTGGGGTTTTTTTTTTTTGTTCTTCTTTCTCTAATTGCTTGAAGTGCAAGGTTAGGTTGTTTATTCGAGATGTTTCCTGTTTCTGAAGGTAGGATTGTATTGCTATAAACTTCCCTCTTAGAACTGCTTTTGCTGCATCCCATAGGTTTTGGGTCGTCATGTCTCCATTGTCATTTCTTTCTAGGTATTTTTTGATTTCCTCTTAGATTTCTTCAGTGATCACTTCGTTATTAAGTAGTGTATTGTTTAGCCTCCATGTGTTTGTATCTTTTACAGATCATCCCTGTAATTGATATCAAGTCTCATAGCATTGTGGTCGGAAAAGATACTTGAAACAATTTCAATTTTCTTAAATTTACCAAGGCTTGACTTGTGACCCAAGATATGATCTATCCTGGAGAATGTTCCATGAGCACTTGAGAAAAATGTGTATTCTGTTGTTTTTGGATGGAATGTCCTATAAACATCAATTAAGTCCATCCTGTTTAATGTATCATTTAAAGCTTGTGTTTCCTTATTTATTTTCATTTTGGATGATCTGTCCATTGGTGAAAGTGGGGTGTTAAAATCCCCTACTATGAATGTTTTTCTGTCAATTTCCCCTTTTATGGCTGTTAGTATTTGCCTTATGTATTGAGGTGCTTCTATGTTGGGTGCATAAATATTTACACTTGTTATATCTTCTTCTTGGATCCATCCCTTGATGATTATGTAGTGTCCTTCTTTTTCTCTTCTAATAGTCCTTATTTTAAAGTCTATTTTGTCTGATATGAGAATTGCTACTCCAGCTTTCCTTTGGTTTCCATTTGCATGAAATATCTTTTTCCATCCCCTTACTTTCAATCTGTATGTGTCTCTAGGTCTGAAGTGGGTCTCTTGTAGACAGCAAATATATGGGTCTTGTTTTTGTATCCACTCAGCCAATCTGTCTTTTGGTGGGAGCATTTAGTCCATTTACATTTAAGGTAATTATCGATATGTATGTTCCTATTCCCATTTTCTTAATTGTTTTGGGTTCATTATTGTAGGTCTTTTCCTTCTCTTGTGTTTCTTGCTTAGAGAAGTTCCTTTAGCAGTTGTTGTAAAGCTGGTTTGATGGTGCTGAACTCTCTCAGCTTTTGCTTGTCTTTAAAGTTTTTATTTTCTCCATCAAGTCTGAATGAGATCCTTGCTGGGTAGAGTAATCTTGGTTGTAGGTTTTTCTCCTTCATCACTTTAAATATGTCCTGCCATTCCCTTCTGGCTTGCAGAGTTTCTGTTGAAAGATCAGCTGTTAACCTTATGAGGATTCCCTTGTGTGTTATTTGTTGTTTTTCCCTTGTTTCTTTTAATATGTTTTCTTTGTATTTAATTTTTGACAGTTTGATGAATATGTGTCTTGGCATAATTTCCCTTGGATGTATCCTGTATGGGACTCTCTGTGCTTCCTGGACTTCATTAACTATTTCCTTTCCCATATTAGGGAAGTTTTCAACTATAATCTCTTCAAATATTTTCTCAGTCCCTTTCTTTTTCTCTTCTTCTTCTGGAACCCCTATAATTCGAATGTTGGTGCATCTGATGTTGTCCCAGAGGTCTCTGAGACTGTCCTCAGTTCTTTTCATTCTTTTTTCTTTATTCTGCTCTGCAGTAATTATTTCCACTATTTTATCTTCCAGGTCACTTATCCGTTCTTCTGCTTTAGTTATTCTGCCATTGAACCCATCTAGAGTATTTTTAATTTCATTTATTGTGTTGTTCATCGCTGTTTGTTTCATGTTTAGTTCTTCTAGGTCCTTGTTAAATGTTTCTTGCATTTTGTCTATTCTATTTCCAAGATTTTGGATCATCTTTACTATCATTATTCTGAATTCTTTTTCAGGTAGACTGCCTATTTCCTCTTCATTTGTTAGGTCTGATGGGTTTTTATCTTGCTCCTTCATCTGCTGTGTGATTTTCTGTCATCTCATTTTGCTTATCTTACTGTGTTTGGGGTCTCCTTTTTTCAGGGTGCAGGTTCATAGTTCCTGTTGTTTTTCGTGTCTGTCCCCAGTGGCTAAGGTTGGCTCAGTGGGTTGTGTAGGCCTCCTGGTGGAGGGGACTAGTGCCTGTGTTCTGATGGATGAGGCTGGATCTTGTCTTTCTGGTGGGCAGGTCCACATCTGGTAGTGTGTTTTGGGGTGTCTGTGGACTTATTATGATTTTAGGCAGCCTCTCTGCTAATGGGTGGGGTTGTGTTCCTGTCTTGCTAGTTATTTGGCATAGGGTGTCCAGCACTGTAGCTTGCTGGTCGTTGAGTGAAGCTGGGTGCTGGTGTTGAGATGGAGATCTCTGGGAAATTTTCGCCATTTGATATTATGTGGAGCTGGGAGGTCTCTTGTGGACTCGTGTCCTGAAGTTGGCTCTCCCACCTCAGAGGCACAGCACTGACTCCTGGCTGCAGCACCAAAAGGCTTTCATCCACATGGCTCAGAATAAAAGGGGAAAAAGTATAAAGAAAGAATTAGTAGAAGAAGAAAGAAAGAAAGAAAGAATGAAAGGAGGGAGGGAAGGAGGAAGAAAGGAAGGAGGGAAGGAGGGAAAAAGAAAGAAAGAAAGAAGATAAAGTAAAATAAAATAAGATAAAATATAATAAAATTATTAAAATAAAAAATAATTAAGAAAAAAAGGAAAAATAAATTAAAAAATGGATGGATAGAACCCTAGGACAAATGGTGGAAGCAAAGCTATATAGACAAAATCTCACACGGAAGCATACACACTCACAAAAAGAGGAAAAGGGGAAAAAATTATAAATCTTGCTCGCAAAGTCCACCTCCTCAATTTGGGATGATTTGTTGTCTATTCATGTATTCCACAGATGCAGGGTACATCAAGTTGATTGTGGAGGTTTAGTCCGCTGCTTCTGGGAGAGATTTCCCTTTCTCTTTTTTGTTCTCACAGCTCCCAGAGGCTCAGGTTTGGATTTTCCCCTGCCTCTGCATGCAGGTCGCCGGAGGGCGTCTGTTCTTCGCTCAGACAGGACGGGGTTAAAGGAGCTGCTGATTCGGTGGCTCTGCCTCACTCAGGCTGGGGGGAGGGAGGGGCATGGAGTGCGGGCGAGCCTGCGGCGGAAGAGGCCAGCGTGACGTTGCACCGGCCTGAGGCGTGCCATGCGTTCTCCCGGGGGAGTTGTCCCTTGATCCCGTGACCCTGGCAGTGGTGGGCTGCACTGGCTCCCCGGAAGGGGGTTGTGGATAGTAACCTGTGCTTGCACACAGGCTTCTTGGTGGCGGCAGCAGCAACCTTAGCATCTCATGCCCGTCTCTGGGGTCTGCGCTTTTAGCCGCGCCTCGTGCCCGTCTCTGGAGCTCCTTTAAGCAGCGCTCTTAATCCCCTCTTCTCGCGCACCAGGAAACAAAGAGGGAAGAAAAAGTCTCTTGCCTCTTCGGCAGGTCCTCCCGGCTAGCCGTGGCACACTAACCCCTTGTAGGCTGTGTTCACGCCACCAACCCCAGTCCTCTCCTGGCGCTCAGACCGAAGCCCGAGCCTCAACTCCTAGCCCCGCACGCCCCAGCGGGTGAACAGACAAACCTCTCGGCCTGGTGAGTGCTGGTCGGCCCTGATCCTCTGTGCAGGAATCTCCCCACTTTGCCCTCCGCCCCCCTGTTGCTGTGCTCTCCTCCGCAGCTCCGCAGAGTCCCCCCTCCGCCACCCCCGTCTTTGCCAGTGAAGGGTCTTCCTAGTGTGTGGAAACCTTTCCTCCTTCACAGCTCCCTCCCACTGGTGCAGGTCCTGTCCCTATCCTTTTGTCTCTGTTTATTCTTTTTTCTTTTGCCCTACCCAGGTACGTGGGGGGTTTCTTGCCTTTTGGGAGGTCTGAGGTCTTCTGCCAGCATTCAGTAGGTGTTCTGTAGGAGTTGCTCCACGTGTAGATGTATTTCTGGTGTATCTGTGGGGAGGAAGGTGATCTCCGCGTCTTACTCTTCCGCCATCGGGAATATTCTTCAATAAGTCCTTTATATGGCCCTTGACACAATATGTGAAATTCTAGCTTTGAATACCTTTTTCACCAAAATGTGCCAAGTTTCTGAGGCAATGTTATTTTTAAAATATGTTGATTATAATGGTATTCTAGTAAACTGCAGCTTTCTGAAGTCAGAAAATTTGTCTGATTCATCCTAGTGTCCTTAGCACATAGCAAAATTCTTAGGACTTGGCCTATTTATTTAGTCTATTGAATGAGTGGATGAATAAGTTTTTCTTAGCATATCTATAGTTTCTTTAATATATTGTATTTTTATTTTTCAATGGAAGCATATCTTTTGAGTTTCTTAATATATCTCCAATTATGACAAATTATTTCTTGAGTACCCATGTGAAAATGAAATACAAGTTATAGTATCTAGGAAATTTTTTCCTACGGGAGATACTGAATTAGTAAAGATACCTTAGTAAAGATGCATTGGGCTAGTAAAGCTGCATTGGGCTAAATTATGAAGCCCTTGAAACTGAGGCATGAAACTTAGGCTTAGTGAGGTAGGCAATAAAATCCATTTTCGGTCTTAATCTAGGGTTTAAGTATGATAAACTCAGGATTTAGAACAACTGAGCCTAATTACACTATCAGAAACCTTGAAAGAATGAGAAGTTTGAAGACAGGGAGATCAGCTGAGAGACTATGGCTGTGATTCAGGTGTGTGCTGTATGGTGGAAATGTGACTGGAGAGGGATGTAATGGAAGATATTTGACAGAAAATATTGATAAGAAGGGATACAGGCCAAAGAGGAGTTGAATTAAAAGTCTCAAACTTTTCTTACTGAGGAAAATACTTTGAACAATTAAGGCAGGAGGGAGGGGGACTGGAAAATGTGATGACTGATTTTAGGCTCATGAAATTTGAAATGACAGTAGGGAGTCAAAAACATCCATATATATATATATTAGCATAATCAGCAATGAAGGAGTAGCTGAAGTTAAGCTAAGAGAGTGTGCTGTGGGATTACGTAGGGACAGAAGAACAGACTCACATTGAATCCTATAAATTGAAAATGAGAATAGGAGAAGGAGCTACCTGAGAATAAATAAGGGAAAGTCAAACAAGAAAGAAGAGAATCTGATTAAAATAGGAGATGCAGAGGGTAGAGAGAGTTCAAGGAAGGAGGAATAGCTATGGTATGCAGAAGCCTATTTCTATCAGTTCCCGAGAGCTGATTGTTAGATTTTCAGGAATTTTATGAGTCAAGTTTTCTACACAGCCTTTAAAAAATTAAATTATATAAACTCTAAGTAAATAAAATATGTCAAAAACAGAGTTAATAAACACAACTCATCACTTTCTAATTATTTTAATACCTTTTGCTATTATCCATATTCTTTAGTTTATTTATATATATTATATCTCTAATAGACTGGAAATACCATATAGTGGTTCCTATTCTACTGTTCATCTTTTCCTAACTAACTCAGCATGCAGTGATGTCACATTGGTAGCTTGAAATCAGCAGTGTGGAAGTATTTACACCATAAAAATGGCAAGTGATAAAATTCAGGTTCATAGTTCTGTTAGGCAAAGGATTGGCAAACATCTTTTGGGCCAAATCTAGCCCATTGCTTGCTTTTGTACATAGTCATATTATTTGTACATAGTTCAAGTTTTATAGGAACACAGACACATCCGTTTTTTAAATAAAATATCTATGGCTCCTTTTGCATTATAATGGTAAAGAGGAATAATTATAACAGAGACTGTATGGCCCTTATAGTCTAAAATATTTTCTATTTGACCATTTACAGAGAAAGTTTTTCTACTCCTGGTCTACTCATAAGAAAGCGATGGAGAACATATGAATGATGCAAATTAAACTTAAAAATGTGTTGTGCGTACAGGTGCTACATTGTGAGGACCACAAGAATTCGAGAAAATATTTCTCTAGTGTTTGAAAGCTACTATCTGACTCAGCAAAAATTTGCTCACACTGTTGACAAATGTGCGAAATTCTGACATATGTCTGTTTTGTCATTTTCACTGTACTAAAATCGTAGACAAAAATGTCAACCAATATCCACATTGGAATTACATTGATTTGTGAATTTCAAATACAGATTGACTATGGATACAAGAGTTTGGCCAAAATCATCAAAAGCATTCTGTGAGAAGTAATTGGCTATATGGGATTTTCTATAAAGAATTTGGTGTATTTTATTATTAGTTGTAAATTGTATGTCAGTAAAACTTACAATAAACTCATGAACATATATACATGCCTAACTTTTCATTCAGAGAGCAGGTTGTCCATCATTTACCAGCCCAGCACAGTTTTAGAAACAATGGAGTCTTGGAAGAAGGTAAGAAAGAAGTATTACATTTAATGAGTATTAGTATATTTGTCATTCAGAAAACTACGAATCAATTAAAAAATTCTCAGAGCAATTAACTGTATATTTTCTTTCTTTTGTCTTTTACTCATTTAGCAAACATTTAATTACCTGCTCTGTACTAAGCATCTTGCTAAATGATGAATATAGTTGGAAGAATTAAGAAAGACAGCTTGTTTTGTGGAGTTTATAATCTGATGTAGAAAGCAGATGATAAAGGAATAAATACGTAAACAAATATATAATTTATAAAATTATATAAACGACTTTAGAGTTAGTGAATAATAGAAATGAGTTTGAATTGACCTTCGTGAGCAGGGCATCCAAGAAGGTCTCTCTGCTGTTTCAGCTGAGACAGAACCCGGGCTGGGGAGATTGTGCCTGGTGAAGGGAAAAACCTATATAAATATCCTGAGGATTTAACTTTTCAAAAAATTTACTCACTTGCAATAAAAAGGTAATCACTTTCAATTGTTCATTAATTATACAAGAAACTAAATTTTAAATAATATTACTCGGGATATAGGCAGTTACTTTCCTCTAAAAACCTCAAAGTTAATCATGTGTGGAAGTTAATTTCCCGAGTTTCCTTTTAAAGCTAGTGTGGTATTCTCTGTATGTGTACATATGACCTTCATTAAGGCAAAGAATTTCTTCATTTAGATTCTGGCTTTATTTGATGCTAATATGTTAAGTCAGGTTGTTTCTCAATACTATATGTCAAAGGAGGATAATTCTTTTTTCTTTCTTCACTTTGTGTGCCTGAATCTCTAAACCATACTTAGGCTCAGAGAGGGAGACATTCCCACGTTTATCCCATTTGATTTTTTCTTAGTACATCAAACCTCAGAGCTAGTGTATTTTTTTTTAGTTTCATGAAAACACTGGGTAACTTCAACATTACTATGGAAATCTGTCTTGTGAGAAAAGATTAATTACATTTTCTCATCTTTTATTCTTTTTGCTACATGGTTATTTTTCAACAAAAGGCTAACTCAGGTATGATAAATTCTTCAAGTGATAAAGATTAGAGCTCATATTTGGGACATATTGAAGTGTTGACTGAAATATCCTCACCGTCACTTCCTCCCTTTTCTGCCTGACCTCATTCCCCACATTTAAACTTTGATTTGCATTTCTTGGGCTTTGAGACCTTTTTTTCCATTGCAGACATCCAGAAATTAGTCATCAGATGTTATCATTTGGAGGACTGGGGGAAAAAAAGAAAAGGCAGCAAATCCTTGGCTTTTAAACTCAAAAGCTTTATTTCCTATGCAAGAAGGAAGTGTTTAGGAATAATATTTGTTATCCAGGTCCAAACTCCGCCCCCCCCCCCCACACCCACCATGAGCTTCTCTGAACTGTAGAGGGGAAGAGAAAAGGAGAGGAAGCAAGATAGTTAAAACTGCTTAGGGCTGGGCCCATGCTCTGCTTCTCTTCCCTATCAATGGTTATTTCAAAACAGGAGGAAGAATACTGATAAAAACCCCCAAGATAAGTTTGGATATCCAAAAGATAGAGGGTGCTAGTTCTACAATGTCAGCAGGCTCTACTCTTGAAGATATTTCCCATATTGATAAGGGTGTGAGTTCTTATGGATTTTTGTGGTATCTAAGACAAAGTCTTGATAAAGATTTTGGGCGATTCCAGAGAAGCATGTGAAAATAGTTTAATTTTCCCAACAGCCTTCAAAGAGGGTGCAAAATTGGCTGAAAAAAAGAAGTAACCATAAAAGTGCCTTCTCAGTTTTGGTTGTTTGATGCTACTGAACACCATGGAGTAATGACTGATTCTCAGAGAGTTGCAGTGTGGATGGATGCAGGAGCAGAGGCCAGGAGAGGCAGAGGCCATCTCAACAGATCACTGTGTAGTACAGAAGGCAGCCACAGGCCAGACATGCCCTCCTGGACTCCCTCTCCTCCATATAAGCCCCCGGAAAATTATGTACCAGGTTGAGGAGAAAGAAGAGGAAGGGAAATTTTGAATGAATTACACTTAAACCTGAAGTGACAAAGGATAGCAGGAAATGACTAAGATTCTGTTTTCTGACATTAGGCAAGATTGGGCTTGACATTTATTATTCAACATATGTTTATTGAACAATTACTATGTGCCAGCCAGTGTTCTAGCTACTTGAGATACCCTGGGGGCAGAGATATATGCCCACAGTGAGCTTCATTCTTGCAGGTTGACACAGACAAAAATGACTGCAAGAGTGGGATGGGTGAGGTAGTTGCAGTATTAAATAGAATGGTCAAAGTAGGTCTCATTTTGAAGATAAGATTTACACAGACATTTGATAGAGGTGAGGAGATTAGCTAACCTGATATTCTGGGGAAGAGGGTTCAGCAAGAGGCAAAAACTTGAGCAAAAGTCCTAGAAATGGCAAAAGTGTAAGGCTTTTGGCAAAAGTAATGGCAAAAGTAAGAGAAGAGGTTAGAGAGGTAGTGGAGAGCAGATCGTTGGGACTTACAGCTCATTTTACAGAATTTGGCTTTTACTTTGAGTAAAACAGGACTCCAGTGTTGAGTAAAGTGATCTGATTTGCCTCTTTAAAGGCTTGTTCTGCCTACTGTGGTAAATACAGACCAAAGGGACAAGGGTAGTTACAACAAGAGCAGTTAGAATGTTATTGCTGCAATCCAGGCAAGGGATGACAGTGGCCATTGTGAAGGTGAGCACAAGTGATTCAATTATGAACATATTTTAAAGGTGGAGCTAATAGGATTTCCTACTGTATTGGATGAAGGATATGAGAGAAAGGGAGGAGTCAAGAGAACTACAAAGTTTTCTGTGTTGAGTTACTGGAAGGATGTAGTTGAGATGGAGAAGGTTGCCTGATAGACACGTTTGGAGTTGGAGGAAATATCAAGAGATTGATCTTAGATATATTAAGTTTGAGATGTCTATCTCACAGCCAGTTGGAATGTTGAGCATGCAGTTTGATACATAAGGAAGATCTTGATTGGAGATATAAGTTAAGGAGTTTTAGGCATACAGATAGTATTTAAATTCAAGAGGCTGAATTGAGGGCTGGTTCTCCATTTGTATGTTTGAGTAATCTAACAGACCTTCATCTTGCAAATAACAACAATAAATTCTAAATAAAATATCTAAAAGAAGTATTCAAAGGTACTAAGAAGCTATCCAAACAGGCAGATTATGAAGGAAAATTGAAACTTGTAAGAAGTAATTGGCATTGAGCAAGATCCCCATTTTCTACAAATTTTATCTTGAGTGCATCTTCAGTAGTTTCTGCAAGGAATGTTTTAAACTGCAATAGAAAAGCTTAAGTTTCTCTGTCCTGAAGAATCAGTAGATAGAATTTTGGGCAACCACAGAGAGTACAAAGTTATGGGGAAACAAAGAGCCAGAGAGAGGGGGCCCTACTCTCTGTGTATAAACTCTATCAAACTCTTGCTGACACTTGAACCATACATGATTGAGAAAGATTTCAATTAAGGCCAAGAGAAGTGAACTGATATTTAAGCTACCTCTGGTGAGACAGTTTGTAGTTTGAGTCCAATTAAATTGACTATCTGATTAAACAAATATTCCACTCTCTGAAAGAATAAGATAGAATATTTTATATACATAAAATAGAGACTCTTCTCTACAACATACCATTTACAGTGCTCTGACTATAATCTGAAATTGCTCAACATATGAAGAATCAGGAAAATGTGATCATTCTAAAGAGAAATAACAATGGAGGCCAACTCTGAGATAATGCAGATGTTGAAATTAGCAGACAAGGATTTTAAAGTTGCTATTTTAACTGTGCCCAATAAGGTAAAGATGGTTATAATAAATAAAAATATATTTCTCAGCAGAAAACATAAAAAAAGAATCCAGTGAAAATTCTAGAACCAAAAAACACAGTATCTGTGTTAAAGAATTCCCTGGATGGTGTTAAAAGCCGAATGGAGATGACAAGGGAAAGAGTCAGTGAACTTGAAGAAAGATCTGTAGAAGTTATCCAATCCGAAAAAGCAAAAAACAAAGATTCAGAACTTTGAACAGGTATTTAGAATCTGTGGGCAATACCAAAATGTCTAACATAACTGTAATTGGAGTCCAGAAGAGAGGAAAGAAAATAATCCAGGAAAAGTATTTGAAGAAAAAAAACGACTGAAAAATTTTCCAATTTGATGAAAGAATACTACAGATTCAAGAAGCTAAGCAAACTCAGATGAAGGTAAATATAACTCAAACTATGTCTGGTCACATCATTGTCAACTTCTGAAAAACCAAAGGTAAAGAGAATATCTTGAAAGTAGCAAGAGAAAAATGAGTTCTTACCTATAGAAGAATGATAATACATAAAATCACAAACTTCTAATCAGAAATTATAGACATCACAAGATGATGTAACAAAGTCTTCAAAGTACTAACATAAAGTCCTGGAACTACATAAGATCCCTAAGGAAGCAGATTGAGAAGAGGAACCAAGAAATTAGGTGAAGTGTTAAGAGAGATAAAACAAAAACTGAGTGGGAGGTATCCTGGAAAACGTATCAATAAAGAGGGAATGCTCATCTGTGTCAAATGCTACTATCCTGTCAAGCAAGGGCAGAAAACTAACCATTGGATTGAACAAGGACATCAGTAATAATCTTGACAGGAAAGGTTTGGTAGAAAGGTGAGCTTCAGGTTTGATTGGAGTAGGTTTAAGAGAGATGAGATGAAAGAAATTGGAAGTTGTAAGTAAAGGCAACTCTTTCACAGAGTTTTGCTGTATAGGAAGGAAAGAAATTGAATGGTAGTTAATGTGAAGAGTGGGGTCAAAGAAAGTTTCTTTTGTTCTGCAAATATGCTACTTAGCATAATCTAGTAAAAAGTAAAACAAATGTGATATTTTAGATAAAAAGAAAGATATTTATCCAGTGTTACCAGGTCCGTAGAAAATAAAAACCAAAAAATCCAGTCAGTTGAATTAGAATAAAAAATCAACACATGAATATGACTTGAATTCTCATATCTCCTTTATATTGGTCAAATCTCTCTACTCCTTAGATTTTACTATTTATAATTTGATCATTTGTCAATGCAAAACATTTGAAAAGTATGTCCACTAAAAATTATGTAAAATCTATGATTTTACAGAGTGCTAACTTTGATTTCTTCCTTTGTTTTCTTAATTTACCGACATTTCCCAAATTATGGACAGCATATATTTCAAAAATTGATTTTCAGTTATTTTAAAACTCCAAGTGTATTTTTCTAATAATATTGACATTATATGAGTAGTTTATCCTGGCAAGACCACAAAATCATATAAAGTAGCCGAATTATAATACTAATTATCTGGAAAGCTTTAATTATTCAGACTTTTATTTGTATGGGAAAACAATTCTAATTTCCACCCCAAGATTCTGGAACACATCTCCCATTATGAAGTGGGCCTGAAGGTGGGAGTGGAAACACAGCCCCCTAGTCACAATCCCCACCCTCATCTTCCAGTAGTAAGGGTAGGACATCAAGGTTTTCATGACACCAAGGATTCAAGCAATGGGGTAATGGACATCCCGGACATTTATTTCCTCACCAGTGAAAATTAAATGAAGACCCAGGATTCACTACAACTATAGTGATGAGAAGGAAGTTTCAGCAGCTAGAGTGTGTTGGTGAGTTCTTGGCTACATGGCTGCTTATATCTTTAAGGGCATGTTAAAGTCTTTTTGTGCTGTACAAGATTGTGTGTGTCTGTGCGCACGCACGCCCATGTGTGCACATGTGGGCTATTATTTCTGTATACACTGAAGCCTTGTTGATCTGCAAACCCAACATCTAAAAAATGTCAGTGAATATGTTTTGCATCAGATTTTTAATTTCATGATCAACAGATAAATGTCCATTAAGTAAACTAAAAGCAGATTTATTCCCACATATATTTTAAAGTACATATAGGAAAACCCCATTTCCTATATATTCTGCACCTACAAGACTGCACAATAATAATGACTTATGTGTTTAATGATGATGCACAAGGCAGGGAAAAAATGCTGAAGGAAATTCTGAATTATCCATAGTTAAATTATTTTCAGCATAAATTCAGTACTCTTTGTAAATCTTTGAACATTGATGAACCGTATAATTTTGAGGTAAAAGGATGTTAAACAGAACAGCTCCCAATTATGGTGGTGAGAACTTATGGTTGTTTCTTTGAGTGGAGAGACACTTTATTTAGATCTACTGAAGTAAATTTTTAAAAAACTTTTCCTCTTGATCTTCTGGGTCATCGTTATAACTGTCTCCATCCTGCCTATTCTGAAATGTAAAGCTCGTAATTTTAGGTACATGCTGGACTTTAAGAATTGGAGGTGCATTCACCTATTTGTGAGGACACTGAATGATTTAAAATTCACTGGATTGGATTTTTAACTTAGATGGACTAGGGAAGCACTTGAGTTCAAAAGGCTTAGAATCATTGTAATTACAATTCATAGAGAGTAAGAATTACAGCTAAGTAATTTTCTTTTCTTGTCTCAAAAGAAATGGGTACACAGATGTACATTCTGAATACTTACAGAGTCTTAATTGCCTGCCATGCAGTAGTATTTTGGAGCATGATTAAATGGGTTAAGACATCTATAGAAAGAAAACCTCTAAGTAAGAGGGAATGTACTTGTTAACATTACTTCTGAGACTGAATTTAAGGTTTATAGCAACCACCATTTTTTTTAAAAGTTGCATGTGGTTTAATGCACACATTGTTGTAAACTAACTGACTTGTTCCCAAATAATATACTTTATGCTGATTCATTGGCATTGTTTCTCAATTAATAGTTGCTATTTCAAATCTTCTTACTTTTTAAAAACTGCAGAGACATTCTTAAATACCAAGATCTCTTCTCTATAATCTTGTTCTCCTAAGATATCAGTGGTTCTGTGATCAGGAGCTATTTGTTCAGTCATGACCTGTGGGGCTTTCTTAACCTCTTATAAACCTAAGTGTCAATCACCAAGCTGGAAATAATTACATTTTGGTGATTTTTTTCAGCTTTGAAAGCTAATGGATAGCCTCAAGTATTTAAATAACTGCTTGAACTTTCTTAATTGATACAAACTCTCTGTAATAATTCCACTTTGTCTAGTATGCCATCTGAACAGCTTTATCTTAGGTTTATGTACTTAATTGATAGTGTTCAATGGTACATGATATTTATATGAGCCTTTGTCTTATTGAACTGTATATAGGATAATCATTCTAAGTTATATTTGAAAGCTATATACTAACTTCATAAACTAAAATATTGGAATCAATGTTTGTAAATTTAACACTTTATATCAAATTTTGTTAGTCTTTTGTAAACATACTAAAATTTATACAGCCACATGATTTTTCCTATTTTTTTCACATTGCACATTTATATGGATACATATTTACTTTTCAATTAAAATGAAAGTATCCATGTTAATTTAAGGAAACTATACCAAATGATTTAATATTTATTTACAACAAATAATTAAAATAAGTAAATAAATATTTGAAGGCTTTTACTGAAGGGATTTATTAATTTTCTACATTAAAAATAATCTATGTATTTGGAGGAATAAATTTGTTCATAGCTTACTTTCCTTTAAAAAATGACATCATAAAATGTATATTAGATATTGATCTGGATTATGATATAAGTTGTTATAACTGAAGTTGTGGGAGTAATAACAATTATAAATTAAAAAAACCAATTTTTGGAATTTCTCATTGAGAATTAACCTTAGCATCCCAGATTTGCACTAGCTAGATATATCTGAGTCTGAATCCTTGCTCTGCAATTTGCCTGCCATGTTACAATAAGCAAGATATGAAGCTTCTATGAACAACTGTTTCCTCATCTGTAAGATGGTGCAATAATTATCAAGACTAGAATAATTATGTTAAATACTCAACACCTCTTGATATTTCATGGCCGTCCAATAAATGCTACCTCATTAGTATTATTCTCACAGTATTATTTTTCAGTTTCATTTTGATTATAGTCAGAAATTATGACCCAGGTTTGGCTTTAGATGACATTAAATTATTTTTGAAAACAAAAATGTACTCAATTAAGATCAGACACCACTAATGTTATCCATAAGAATATTTCAGAGACTTTAAAGGCAATTCATTTTTCTGAAAAGTAACTGGTTGAGTAACATTTGTGAATGTATACATTTTAGAATGTTTGAAAACAATGCTGATGTTCTATAATTACTCATATATTAACATTTGAATTCATTGTATTCTCTTTCTTAATAAATAGAGGATTATATAAAATCATATGTCATTAAGTAGGTATTATTAAATCTAAGCCACTAGGCTTTAGATCATTCTCAGATTGCTTGCCTATATACTAGTATGAATATGTTATTTTTGGTGTTAGTTTTTGTTTCATAGTTTTTATTTGAAAAGAGGTTTGTGGTGTGTGTGTGTATATGCGTGTCTTTTTTTTTTTTTTTTGAGTATCAGCAACTAATATGCCATAGTAAGCAATCTTTGAAATAAATCTTTGCTATAATATTATATAGGTATATGATTTGCGGGTTCTGCATGACCAGTAAGACATGCCTTAGTATTGAGGAGCATGTATATACTCAGAACTTTTTTATTAAAAAGGAAGGAAAGTCATTTGCATATGTCTTGCTCCACAGGGAAAACGAGAGGGTTAGAACCATGGTTAAAAAGAACAAAAATTATACAAATGACTCGGCTACCTCCATTTGTTATTGGCAACAGGTCGATAATTTTGCATATTGGTCATTTTGGTGTGTATTGTGCCAAGTTCCAAAAACTAATGGGTACAGCATAATCATTTATGAAGAATTTTCTTTCTTAAGGGTAGCCACTAGCCACATGGGGCTATGAACACTTGAAATTTGGCTTCTATTACTGAGAAATGGAATTTAAAAAATTTAAAATACATCTTTATTGGAGTATAATTGCTTTACAAGGCTGTGTTAGTTTTTGTTGTACAACAAAGTGAATCAGCTGTATGATACATGTATCCCCATATCCCCTCCCTCTTGAGCCTCCCTTTCACCTTCCCTATCCCACCCCTCTAGGTCATCGCAAAGCACCGAGCTGATCTCCCTGTGCTATGCTGCTGCTTGCCACTAGCTATCTATTTTAAATTTGGTAGTGTATATATGTTGATGCTACTCTCACTTTGCTCCGGCTTCCCCCTCTGCCTGGTGTCCTCAAGTCCATTCTCTATGTCTATGTCTTTATTCCTGCCCTGCCACTAGGTTCATCATTACGATTTTCTTTTTTTTTTTTTAGATTCCATATATATGCATTAGCATAGGGTATTTGTTTTTCTCTTTCTGACTTACCTCACTCTGTATGACAGACTCTAGGTCCATCCACCTCACCACTAATAACTCAGTTTCATTTCTTTATATGGCTGAGTAATATTCCATTGTGTATATGTGCCACACCTTCTTTATCCACTCATCTGTCGATGGACACTTGGGTTGCTTCCATGTCCTGGCTACTGTAAATAGAGCTGCAGTGAACATTGTGGTACATGCCTCTTTTTGAATTATCATTTTCTCAGGGTATATGCCCAGTAGTGAGATTGCTGGGTCATATGGTAGTTCTATTTCTAGTTTTTTAAGGAACCTCTATACTGTTCTCCATATTGGTTGTATCAATTTTCATTCCCACCAACAGTGCAGGAGGGTTTCCTTTTCACCACACACTTGCCAGCATTTATTGTTTCTCAATTTTTTGATAATGGTCTTTCTGACTGGTGTGAGGTGATATCTCATTGTAGTTTTGATTTGCATTTCTGTAATAATTAGTGATGTTGAGAATCTTTTCATGTGCCTCTTGGTCATCTATGTCTTCTTTGGTGAAATGTCCATTTAGGTCTTCTGCCCATTTTTTAATTGGGTTTTTTGTTTTTTTGATAGTGAGCTCCATGAGCTGTTTGTGTATTTTGGAGATTCACCCTTTGTCCATTGTTTCATTTGCAAATATTTTCTCC
The DNA here is from genome assembly GCF_008692025.1 of Phocoena sinus. Taxonomy (NCBI): domain Eukaryota; kingdom Metazoa; phylum Chordata; class Mammalia; order Artiodactyla; family Phocoenidae; genus Phocoena; species Phocoena sinus. The sequence continues at coordinate 104,149,732 of NC_045766.1, read as the reverse complement.
CATTTGGAGGGTTGTCTTTTCATCTTGTTTATGGTTTCCTTTGCTGTGCAAAAGCTTTTAAGTTTAATTAGGTCCCATTTGTTTATTTTTGTTTTAATTTTCATTACTCTAGGAGGTGGGTCAAAAAAGATCTTGCTGTGGTTTATGTCAAAGAGTGTTTTTCCTATGTTTTCCTCTAAGAGTTTTATAGTGTCTGGACTTACATTTTGCTCTTTAATCCATTTGGAGTTTATTTTTGTGTATGGTGTTAGGTAGTGTTCTAATTTCATTCTTTTACATGTAACTGTCGAGTTTTCCCAGCACCATTTATTGAAGAGGCTGCCTTTCCTCCATTGTATGTTCTTGCCTCCTTTGTCATAAATTAGGTGATTATATGTGCTCAGGTTTATCTCTGGGCTTTCTATCTTGTTCCATTGATCTATGTTTCTGTTTTGTGCCAGTACCATACTGTCCTGATTACTGTAGCTTTGTAGTATAGTTTAAAGCCGGGGAGCCTGATTCCTCCGGCTCCATTTTTCTTTCTCAAGATTGCTTTGGCTCTTCGTGGTCTTTTGTGTTTCCATATGAATTGTAAAATTTTTTGTTCTTATTCTGTGAAGAATGCCACTGGTAGTTTGATAGGGATTGCATTGAATCTGTAGATTGCTTTGGGTGGTATCGTCATTTTCACAATATTGATTCTTCCAATCCAAGGACGCGGTATAACTCTCCATCTGTTTATGTCATCTTTGATTTCTTTCCTCAGTGTTTTATAGTTTTCTGAATACAAGTCTTTCACCTCCTTAGGTAGGTTTATTCCTAGGTATTTTATTCTTTCTGTTGCAGTAGTAAATGGGATTGTTTCCCTAATTTCTCTGTGTGATTTTTCATTGTTAGTGCATAGGAATGCCAGAGATTTCTGTGCATTAATTTTGTATCCTGCAACCTTACCAAATTCATTGATTAGTTCTAGTAGTTTTCTGGTGGCATCTTTAGGATTGTCTATGTACAGTATCATGTCATCTGCAAACAGTGGCAGTTTTAATTCTTCTTTTCCAATTTGGATTTTTAAATTTCTTTTTCTTCTATGATTGCCGTAGCTAGGACTTCCAAAACTATGTTGAATAAGAGTGGCGAGAGTGGACATCCTTGTCTCATTCCTGATCTTAGTGGAAATGCTTTCAGTTTTTCACCATTGAGTATGATGTTTGCTGTGGGTTTGTCATATATTGTCTTTATTATGTTGAGGTAGGTTCCCTCTAGGCCCATTTTCTGGAGAGTTTTTATCATAAATGGGTGTTGAATTTTGTCAAAAGCTTTTTTGCATCTATTGAGATGATCATATGGTTTTTATTCCATAGTATGTTCATATGGTTTATCACATTGATCGATTTGCATATACTGAAGAATCCTTGTATCCCTGGGATAAATCCCACTTGATCATGGTGTATGATCCTTTTAATATGTTGTTGGATTCTGTTTGCTAGTATGTTGTTAAGGATTTTGCATCTATGTTCATCAGTGATATTGGTCTATAATTTTCTTTTTTTGTAATTTTTTTTTCTAGTTTTGGTATCAGGGTGATGGTGGCTTCATAGGATGAATTTGGGAGTGTTCCTCCCTCTGCAATTTTTTGGAAAAGTTTCAGAAGGATAGATGTTAGCTCTTCTCTAAATGTTGATAGAATTCGCCTGTGAAGCCATCAGGTCCTGGACTTTTGTTTGTTGGAAGATTTTAAATTACAGTTTAAATTTCATTACTTGTGTTAGGTCTGTTTATATTTTCTAATTCTTCCTGATTCAGTCTTGGAAAATTGTACCTTTGTGAGAATTTGTCCATATCTTCGTGGTTGTCCATTTTATTGGCATACAGTTGTTTGTAGTAGTTTCTTGTAATCCTTTTTTATTTCTGCGGTGTTAGTTGTGATTTCTCCTTTATCATTTTATTGATTTGCGTCCTCTCCCTTTTTTCCTTGATGTGTCTGGCTAAGGGTTTATCAATTTTGTTTATCTTCTCAAAGAACCAGCTTTTAGTTTTTTTGATCTTTGCTATTGTTTTCTTCATTTCCATTTCATTTATTTCTGGTCTGATCTTTATGATTTCTTTCCTCCTACTGACTTTTGGTTTTCTTTGTTCTTCTTTTTCTAGTTGCTTTAGGTGTAGGGTTAGATTGTTTATTTGAGATTTTTCTTGTTTCTTGAGGTGAGATTGAATTGCTCTAAACTTCCCTCTTAGAACTGTTTTTGCTGCATCCCATAGGTTTTGGGTAGTCATGTTTTCACTGTCATTTTTTTCTATGCATTTTTTAATTTCTTATTTGATTTCTTCAGTGATCTCTTGGTTATTTAGTAGTGCACTGTTTAGCCTCCATGTATTCATGTTTTTTTATGGTTTTTTTCCTTTAATTGATTTCCAATCTCATAGTTTTGTGGTTAGAAAAGACGCTTGATATGACTTCAATTTTCTTAAATTTTCCAAGGCTTGATTTGTGACCCAAGATGTGATCTATCCTGGAGAATGTTCCATGTGCACTTGAGAAGAAAGTTGATTCTGCCACTTGTGGGTGGAATGTTCTATAAATATCAATTAAGTCTATCTGGTCTATTGTGTCGTTTAAAGCTTGTGTTTCCTTATTTATTTCCTGTTTGGATGGTCTGTCCACTGGTGTAAGTGGGGTGTTAAAGTCCCCTACTATCATTGAGTTACTGTCAGTTTCCCCTTTTATGGTTGTTAGCATTTGCCTTCTGTATTGAGGTGCTCATATTTTGGTTGCATAAATGTTTATAATTGTTATATCTTCTTCTTGGATTGATCCATTGATCATTATGTAGTGTCCTTCCTTATCTCTTGTAACAGTCTTTAAATTAAAGTCTATTTTATCTGACATGAGCATTGCTACTCCAGCTTTCTTTTGACTTCCATTTGCATGGAATAACTTTTTCTATCCCTTCACTTTCCCTCTGTATGTGTCCCTAGGTCTGAAGTGCATCTCTGTATACAGCATATATATGGGTCTTGTTTTTGTATCCATTCAGCCAGTCTATGTCTTTTGGTTGGGGCATTTAATCCATTTACATTCAAGGTTGTTATCGATATGTATGTTCCTATTACCATTTTCTTAATTGTTTTGGGTTTGTTATTGTGGGTCTTTTTCTTCTCTTGTGTTTCCCGCCTAGAGAAGTTTCTTTAGCATTTGTTGTAAAACTGGTTTGGAGTTGCCAAATTTTCTTAGCTTTTGCTTGTCTGGAAAGCTTTTGATTTCTCTGTTGAATCTGAATGAGATCCTTGCTGCATAGAGTAATCTTGGTTGTAGGCTTTTCTCTTTCAACACTTTAAGTATATCCTGCTACTCCCTCTGGCCTGCAGAGTTTCTGCTGAAAAATCAGCTGATAACCTTATGGGGATTCCTTTGTATGTTATTTTTTGTTTTTCCCTTGCTGCTTTTAATATTTTTTCTTTGAATTTAATTTTTGTTAGTTTGATTAATATGTGTCTTGGTGTGTTTCTCCTAGGGTTTTTTCTGTATGGCACTCTCTGAGTTTCCTGGACTTGGGTGACTATTTCCTTTCCCATGTTAGGGAAGTTTTCCACTATAATCTCTTCAAATATTATCTCAGACCCTGCCTTTTTCTCTTCTTTTTCTGGGACCCCTATAATTTGAATGTTGGTGTGTTTAGTGTTGTCCCAGAGGTCTTTGAGATTGTCTTCAATTCTTTTCATTCTTTTTTCTGTATTCTGCTCCTCGACAGTTATTTCCACCATTTTGTCTTCCAGCTCACTTATTCATTCTTCTGCCTCAGTTATTCTGTTATTGTTTCCTTCTAGTGTATTTTTCATTTCAGTTATTGTGTTGTTCATCTCTGTTTGTTTTTTCTTTAGTTCTTCTAAATCTTTGTTAAATACTTCTTGTATTTTCTCTGTCCATGCCTCCATTCTATTTCTGAGATTCTGGATCATGTTTACTATCATTACTCTGAGGTTTTTTTTGAGTAGAATGCTTATTTCCTCTTCATTTATTTGGTCTTGTATGTTTTTACCTTGCTCCTTCATCTGTGACATATTTTTCTGCTGTCTCATTTTTTTTTTTTTTTTTTTTGATGGGTAGGATTGTGTTCCTGTCTTACTGGTTGTTTGGTCTGAGGCTTCCAACAATGGAGTTGGTAGGCTCTTGGGTAGAGTTGGGTCTTGGTGACAAGATGAGGACCTCCTGGAGACTTCACTCCAATAAATATTCCCTGGTTTCTGAGGTTCTCTGTTAGTCCAGCGGTTTGGATTCAGAGCTTCTACCACAGGAGCTTTGGCTTGACCCCTGGCTTGTGAACCAAGATCCCACAAGCTGAACAGGGTGGCAAAAAAATAAATAAATAAATAAATAACAAAGAGTAAAAAATAAAATTAGACCAGGAAACTAACAGATATGTTAGAAAGAATATAAAAATAAAAATATAGATGAAACAACAACCAGAAGATAAAACAGAACCACAATAGTAAAAAAGAGGAGAAGAAAAAAAAAAAGGTGGAAAGGTCTTGGCTGTGGAGGGCAGGGCCTAGGCAGGGGCGGGGTTTGGGCAGTGGGTGGGGTCTATGCTTAGGACCCACAGGGCTGGAAAAGGCCCTGAGGAGTGTGGGGGGTGGGGCTTAGATTCAACAGAACAGAAGGGGCCCCTGCGTGCCTCTGGTCTCAGCAGGGGGGATTCCAGCCTGGGAGCCCAGCAGATTTCCTGGGCCCAATTGGGCGGGGCAAATGCCCTCTGCTCCTCTCTCACTCCTCCAGTCCTGGAGGGCCCCTCCCGCCTGCCTTTCCTGTTCTCTCCTGGCCTTACTTGTATGCCCCCTGGACCAATGTGGCCTGGAGGGGGCCTTGGACGTTCGGGAATCCGGACTGGGAGCTCAGCAGGTTTCTGGGGCTCTAGAGAGCCGGGCAAACACCCTCTGCTCCTCTCCTGCTCCTCTGGTCCTGGAGAGTTCGCCTGCCTGCCTCTCCTGTTCTCCTCCAGCCTCCCTCCTATGCCCTCAGAACCAACGTGTCCTGGAGGGGGCCTCTGAGGGTGTAGGAGTTTCCCCGAGAGCTGGGCAGACTTCCTGGGACAATTGGGCAGGGGAAACGTTAGGCTCGCTCCCCACCGATCCGAGCCCCTGAGGGTCCCTCCAGCCATGGGAAACCCTCCCCGCCTCAGCCACCCTTCAGGGGCACCAGCCCTGTCCAGACTCCACTTCTCCTCCCCCCTCAGTTTCCCCATTTCCTACCGGTTTGCTTGGGGGGTTCCTCCCATCTCCTTGGGCATCGGGGTCCCCCACCAGCATCCGGCAGGCACCCTAGTCCTGGGTAGACATGAACTCTGTGTGTTCCCACTCTGCCATCTTCTTAAATTTTATTTACTATTGGTTTCTTTATATTTTAATAGCCATATGTGGCTAGGGCATACCTTATCAGACAGTGCAGTTCCAGATTTATGTGTGATTTTCATATATAGTTACATTTATATCTTGGCTTGCTGCAGACAATGCCCAGGGTACAAGTGCCCTGGGGTGGCATGTCCTTATACCAAACTCATCTTATAGACACAGCCCATGCAGGTGATTACCATGCAACATAATGGCAGATATGTGACTCAGCTCTCCAGATACTGGGTCTCAGTCTCAACGTCCACACCAGAACTTAATTTCTGATTTCTTATGACAAGTGATAAACTTGGTATATGGTGATAATGATATACAAAACCCACAATAATTAAACTCTATGTCCCTTTCTGTGGTGTGCTAAGAAAGGAGAAAAAGGAGACAGAATAAGAAGAACATTTTTGTGACTACTCTCTGCTTCTTATCTCTCCAGTGAGTCTGTTGACAGAAGTGGACATATTCTTTTTTTTTTTTTTTTTTTGCGGTATGTGGGCCTCTCACTGTTGTGGCCTCTCCCGTTGTGGAGCACAGGCTCCGGACACTCAGGCTCAGCGGCCATGGCTCACGGGCCCAGCTGCCCCGCGGCATGAGGAATCTTCCTGGACCGGGGCCCGAACCTGTGTCCCCTGCATCAGTAGGCGACTCTCAACTACTGCGCCACCAGGGAAGCCCGGACATATTCTTAATAAGCATTATCATTGGGCTTGGTTACAAATCATTATCTGAGTTTGCTCTGTGAAATCATTAATCTGAGTAACACAACCCTATTTGATAAAGAATAACATTGATATGTAAATCCAATAGGGTAACTTCTTAGAATTATTTTCTGATAATAAAATGTGGACTATTTTAATAATAGTAAACTCACCTTACACTGAACTACACAGGGTAGGCGATTTGGGAATCAAAGGACCATTGCACATAAATTACTGAACAAATGCCAAAAGCCATCTAGAGACTGAGACAAGAATCTTTATATCTTCTTTTCAGTTATATACTAGCTGTTTGATATTTTGTTCTTTTGTTAAAACAGAATATCAAACAAGTAGTATGTAAGAAGCAAATAAGTACAATGTATGTGCCCTTCAAAGTTACCATAACAATGATAGAACACAGAAGAAATTGCCACATAGCTTCTTTCATTTTCCCAGTCTAGATTTCACAGTGGATCTCTCAGGTCAGTCTTCTATTATTAGGATTTATTTATAGGAGGGCACAGAATAAGAAATTCTGATCCATGGCACTTCAGTAATAATAATTTCGGCAATGTTTTTGCACGATTAAATTTTTAAGATTTCACAACTTCTAATTCCGAGTGCTATAGACTTTGTGGTAGAATTTTAGTAGATATTAATAATATTTCTGCTAGAAATTACAATCAGGCTCAAGTTCTATTTAAAATGTATCCTTGCAATTAATAGTACTAAGCTGTTAGCTATTTATAGGAGCTAATCTTATGTTTAGAAACTGTTTATAATATTCTGGTGTTGTATATGAATATATGAAATAATTCCTGTCACCAACAAAATTTTGTTTGTGGAAAAGGCAAATGCTCTGAGTTTTAAATATTGATATATTTTGAACTTGCCATGAATGCATGTGCTTTTTATTTTCTTGAGATGTTGTTTTAATATCCTCTGTTTAAATTGTTCTTCTCTGAGCTTTAGTAATAATTATAGGTTTATATTGAGTAGTTCATCAAATCTTGGGCAGAAAACAACAGAAATAATATAAGAGAGATCCTGAATTTAGAAAAACAGAGTCCAAAGCTGAGTTTAAAGTTAATCACACTTATTTTGGGTCTATATGATCCACACTGGATATCTACATGGATTTTATTTACTTACTTTTTTCTTGATGTGCAACTTCTTTTTCATCTTTGTGGGTAACCTATGAATATAAAATTGGCACTCGTTTAAACTTGCTATCTCCTATTCCATTGGAAAGATCTCTGTTTATAACTACAGGAAATAAGGGTAAACATACACATTTCTCATATTAAATTATTAATGAAAAGAGAGAGCTATCATTACTACATTGTAATTATACAGTAAGCCTTAGGTGATTTATTTAGTACCTTAAACTCCTAGGAAATTTCACTAGTTGGCAGCAACTGGCAATGTGTATTATTTACATGCTCAATCACACATCTGAAATAAAAGGAGAAAGTCAGGAATAGACCAATTCTTGTTTCCTTTTGAGTATCATGTTTTAATTTCTTTTATGTTTCTTTAATCTTTTCAGCAGTGCTTAAGGATTTGGAAGATGTTGATTAAAGCATTTCCTCTGATTAATTATATTTTGGCTTTCAACTGTTTTATTTTAAAATGAAGCGCACACACATTGTCTGGATTATAGGAGCATCTGCTCTTCCCAGCCTCTGCAAATATTTATATAAATCTTACTGCCACCCTGTTCTCTCCAAGTTCTCACTGCTTAGCTAATCCTGATTGCATCTCCTCATTAGGCCATGTTCAGGATATGGAAACATAAATAAAACAGACTAACAGCCTACATTTCAGGAATACTTGTGTGCATGGTTTGCCATTTAACTTATGTTATTAAATTCTCAGAATTCATTCTGAAGTCATAGGTTTCCCTTACCTCTCTTTATTTATTTACACATCTGATTACTGTTAACCTAAAAACTATTTTGGGTATAATAGCTTGGCCCTTACCAAGAGGATATACTATTTTTAAGCAAGGTCTATGAAATTATTATGACTGAAAATTTAGAATTAGTAGGAAGTTTAAAGGTAACACATAAATGTTGAATGTCTTCTGTATTTGTTTTTCTTTCAATTACCCTTAGTATTTGTTCCCTCCTTTTTTTATGTGTCTGTGGGCTGAGAGAATATATAAAGATAGTACCTCTCCACAGGGATGGAATGTTAGTACTTTCCATAAAAATTGTCCTTCACCTGGGTTTCCTTAACTAATTAAAGCTTTCATATGGGGACAGTACTTTAATCTGGGGTCCTAGCTTTATATCATGCTTTGATATAGAGTGAGAGACATCTATTTGACTTCATTTTACAAATTGTCTTTGACCATGTAGTTTCTATAGACAGAATGATTTTTTTTGATAATAAATTTCTAAGACTGAGAATTTCTGTTCTTGCAGCTTTATGTAATTATGTTCAAAGGGGTTTGAATTAAAATGGAACAGATGTGTCCATCTTTAATTATGGTGTAACAAATTGTGTTACTCTCAGTCTTTATTAAGTGAAATGCTCATCTTTATGTAATAATGGGTCAGACACTTTCAAAATGATATCAGTGAACACAGTGTATTACCTATTCCAATTAGACTTCAAAAGGACTGTTAAAACTCAGAGGCTATGTATGTAGAGCCAGAAGAAACTATGGAAAATACATATACATATTTGTTTTTTTATTCCAAGTTAAGTGAAAACAATCGTTAGAAATACATGATGAATCGTAATGTCATCTAAATAAGACAAAAAATGTAATATTTGTCTTGACAGGTCTACCTAATGAATAGTGGGAATATACAACTGTCTGCAGGGAAATACCATTTAGGATTTCCTGAAAACCCTTTGTATTTCTTTGTGTAAACACTCTCTTTTAAATGAGTGGCCAGGGAAGTCTTTTTTTTTTTCATCTCTTCTAAGTCAGTACACAAAATCCTTTTTAGGAATAGCTAGTAGCTACCTAAAGAACCAAAAATTAGCTAGAATAAAATGAATAGGCACAAATCCTGTGACGTTAAGTCCCATCCCACTGTTTCCATTTCTGTCATTTGTACAAAAATTCTTTCATGCTTTGAAACGTCTTCAACTCCTCATATATTTTGCCTTTCCGCAACTCTATCTGTTATCGATTATTATTTTTATTTTCTGAATTTTCTTAACATACTCTCTGCGCCATTATCATCACCACTCTAATCCAGGCTCCATTACCCCATAGCCAGGTTATTGCAACAGCTTTCTAATGAGCTTTCTTGAACTTTGTCTCCCCTTCCCATTCTCTAATTCATCACCAATCCAATGTAAAAATAATAATTTTATTATGACACATTATTTCTTAAAATATTGTGATAGATGCAGGCAAAACTCAAAGGTATTGTGGGTTCAGTTTCAGACCACCACAATAAAGTGAATATCACAATAAAAGGAGTCACACAGATTTTTTGGTCTCTCAGTGCATATAAAAGTTATGTTTGCACTGTTTGCAGGGCAGAAATAGAGACACAGATGTAAAGAACAAATGTACGGACACCAAGGGGGGAAAGTGGCGGGGGGGATGGTGGTGGTGGTGGGATGAATTGGGAGATTGGGACTGACATATATAGACTAATACGTATAAAATAGATAACTAATAACCTGCTGCATAAAAAAATAAAACAAAATTCAAAAAAGATAAAAGTTATGGTTGTAGTATACTATAGACTACTAAGGGTGCAATACCATGTTTAAGAAAACAATGTACATAACCTTAATTAAAAAATACTTTGTTAAGAAGTGCTAACCATCATCTGAGCCTTCAGTGAGTCACAGTCTTTTTGCACTAGTAACGTTAAAGATCACTGATCACCATAACAAATATAATAAGAATGAAAAAGTTTGCAATATTGTGAGAATTATCAAGATATGACACAGAGACCTGAGGTGAGCAAAGGCTGGTGCAAAAATGGTGCTGATAGACTGGCTCATGCAGGGTTGCCACAAACTTTCAATTTGTAAAAAACTCAGTATCTGTGAAGCACAATAAAGCAAAGCACAAGAAAACAAGGTGTGCTTGTATTAATTGTCCAGTATATGAAGCCATACTTTTTTTTACATGTATCTATTCTTTTTTATATTCTTTTCCCAATTATGTTGTTACAGAATATTGAGCAGAGTTCCCTGTGCTATACAGTAGGTCCTTGTTGGTTATCCATTTTAAATATAGCAGTGTGTACATGTCAATCCCAAACTCCCTAACTATCCCTCCCCCGCATCCTTCCCCCCTGGTAACCATAAGTTCATTCTCTAAGTCTGTGAGTCTGTTTCTGTTTCGTAAATAAGTTCATTTTATCCTTTTTTTTTTTTTTAGATTCCCCAAATAAGCCATACTTTTCAGTCTGACCTCGAGGACCATCCATAATCCGTAAGCACCTTCTTCTCACTACTCCTTAATAAAGCTAGTGATAAGATCTTTCATAAAGTACCTTTACTTTCAGTATGAAAAACAGCTTCCTCCAGGAGGATTGTTCATTGCATCCCAACATACATGCCTTTATCTTCACCTCCATGCTCTTTCTCCAATCTAGGATGACCTGGTAGCTTTCTCATTAAACACATCCCTTTTCTTTAAAGGCCAGATTCTCTGTGATGCTTCTTTCTCTTTTTCCCTTTTCCCTGTCTCTGAGATATCAATTCAGGTTTGATTCATACCCTAATCGTTTTCTGAACTGGTTTTGAATCCTCATAAAGATCTTCATCTCCTCAGGTCTTATTCAGAGTGACTAAATAAGGAATTACTCAGAGTGACTAAAGCAAAAGTATAGATTGGTTGCTCAGTTGACATGCCTTCTTGAGGGATTAATTGCTGAGGCTGTCTTCATGGTTATTGGGATGGGCAAGGGGCAGAAACATGAGATGGGTAAAAGAGAAAATTTGCAGAACAAATATTTTATTTTATTGCAATGTCCATAAAATTGTTGGTCTTAAGGGAACAAATACACTAAGTTCAAAGATGAGAAAAAAAAAAAAAAAGTAAACTTCACAGAGCTTTAGTAAACACCAGATGTTGAAAGAGAATCTTACCAGACAAGCCTTCTTCAGCTTTCCTCTCTAGGAGATGAATTACAACAGTGAATCAAAATAAACATTAAGAAATCATAGAGGACATTAAGTGACAATGCAGAGCTATAGATTTCAAAACAGAAGACACACCCAGGGAGCCATTATCAGTGTGTCCCTTCACTATCCAGGGTTGCTGCTCTGGGTCCTTCTGCTTTCACAAGAATCTGCTGCTCTCTGTTATTTTGCCTTCCTCTCTTTTCCCCCAACAGACAAGCACAATCACAATTTCAGTATCCAAGGAAGGGAACAAAGCTCAATTTTCTGGTTCCATCAGGGCAGCACGATAGCGATGTAGTTAGATACTTTCTCCTGCTAATACTCAACACAAAACTCTGAATTCTCATCTAAGGACTAAGAATACCTTTAACTCCGATGAATCAAAAATAAGAACTATAATTGAGTTACTTATCTAATATTAAAAAAATGAAGAAATGTTGATCATTGGGTTAGCTTGGTTCACTAAGTGTAGTTTTATGATTTGTACATATACAACGATATAGGATTTTTCTTATTCTTTAATAACCAATTTAAAGTAACATAAATCTCATCTACATTAAAAAATATAGGGATGGAAATTAAAAGTAATAAAATCAGAGTACGATGCTACAAATGAATGATACCTTATTAGATAAATAGATCTGTTATTTTAGATCAAATAATGAGGTGCAAAGTAGACATGGCTTCAGAGAAGATGTTGATTTCTTGTCTTTTATTTTTCTAATATCAAAATTATTATGTTTAGGGGGCTTCCCTGGTGGCGCAGTGGTTGAGAGTCCGCCTGCCGATGCAGGGGACGTGGGTTCGTGCCCCGGTCCGGGAGGATCCCACATGCCGCGGAGCGGCTGGGCCCGTGAGCCATGGACGCTGAGCCTGCGCGTCCGGAGCCTGTGCTGCGCAATGGGAGAGGCCACAACAGTGAGAGGCCCGCGTACCGCAAAAAAAAAAAAAATATATATATATATATATATTATGTTTATTGTAGAAAATTTGGATGGAGAGAAAAATATGAAGCAAAAAATTACCTTTAATCTCATTCTACCATCTAGTGATAACCACAGTCAATATGTTGGTCAACATCTTACCAAGAGGTAGTTTTGCACAAACATTTTCCTATTACAAAAATATCACATTATATGCTAGTTATTAAAAACTTTTCACTTAACAATATATAGTCTTTTCCCACATCAAATAATATAATATGCAAAAACTTTTATGCCTAATATAAACAACACTAAATGTAGGCTAGCTCTTATTTGCCTTATTAGTAGGCCAATTTATTTAGTTACAAAAACTTATTTAAAATCATATTTTTGCAAATACTAAATTTATTTTAAAATGTTAATTTAAAAAATCTCACATTCCATGAGATGTCATTAATTTTTCATCATTGGAGATATTCTTTTGAGTCACTGCTTCTTTTAGAGTTTATCATCTATCCTTGTGTATCTGTTTATGATGCTGTTACTGGAAACCTTATCCCAAGATATAAATATTCATTTATATAACATTAAGACTTTTAGTATCATTGCTAATTGCCACAATATGACCTTTTATCATCTTGCTTTTAAAAGGGATCTTGTTTACCACAATATCATCACTTGGAATTATGTGGCCAGACTCCAGGAAAAACTATTAAATATGTGTTAATTTTCTCCAATTCCAGTTTTTACAGTTTCAGTCATATTATCTATCATTAATCTATCTATCTTCTGTCTAAATATACACAGACATAAAACTAACATTGATGAAGGAAATTTGGGGCTAACGTCTTTTCTCAATCCTCGTAATGCTATTCAAGACAAAGGAATTGAGAAAGTACCCTTTGAAAAGCTTGATTTAAGCTTTTTTTTCTTTTTTTTTTTTTTTTTTTTTTGCGGTACGCGGGCCTGTCACTGCTGTGGCCTCTCCCGTTGCGGAGCACAGGCTCCGGACACGCAGGCTCAGCGGCCATGGCTCACGGGCCCAGCTGCTCCGCGGCATGTGGGATCTTCCCGGACCAGGGCATGAACCCGTGTCCCCTGTATCGACAGGCAGACTCTCAACCACTGAGCCACCAGAGAAGCCCGATTTAAGCTTTTTTAAGGGATCACTTCGTGAAAAAGAAATTTACCTTATATTTGAGTATGTAGGTTATAGGAAAAGGGATGATAGGATTATGTGAAATATGTATTTGAGTTTTTCTGTTTAACACTTAATAAAATCTTTTTATACTCCACAATTAGACAATCAGAACTTTTTTTAAAGAACATTGAATCTGAAAGTGATTTTTTAGATTTCTTCAGCAGATTGCCTATCTCCACTTCACTTAGTTGTTCTCCTGGGGTTTTATTTGTTCTTTCGTTTGGAATGTGTTCTTCTGTCCCCTCATTTTGCTGTTTTTATTTCTTTGTATCAGGTAGGTTGGTTATGTTTCCTGACCTTGGAGAAGTGGCCTTTTGTAGGAGACGTCTTATCAGTCCCAGCAGCGCACTCCTCTCTGGTCAGTAGAGCTATATGCTCTAGGGGTGTCCCTTATGTGGGCTGCTTGTGTCCTCCTGTTGTGGTGGGCTGACTATTGTGGGTGTCTGGTAAGTTTGGCCAGCCCCTGGTCCGGCGCTCTGCCTTGTGCAGAGGCTGCCGGATGCTGCATGGTGGGTCCACCATGAATCAAGGTGGCTGGTTGCAGAATCTTGGGAGGGTAGTGGGGGGTTGTGCTGGCCTACTTGTGGTCAAATTTGGCGTCCAGGAGATCCCGAGGCTGGTGCCCGCCCACTGGTGGGTGAAGCCAGGTCCTGGGGCTAGTGCTGGCCCACTGGCAGGCAGATCCATGTCCTGGGGTCTGACTGCAGGGCCCATGGATCCCAGAGCTAGTGTTGGATCTCTGGTGGGTAAGGCCAGTTACTGACACAGTGGCTGGGGCTGGGAGGTCCAGGGTATCTCAAAGCCTGTGTTGGCCTGCTGGTGGTCAGGGCCAGGGCCCAGGGGGTCCCACGGCTAGTGCTGTCTTGCTGGTGGATGGGCTGGGCCCGCAGGCTGTGGGGCTGTGGTTGTCCTGGGATTCGTGTTATCTCACTGGTGGGTGAGGGTAGTCCTGAGGCTAGAGCAAGCTTGCTGATGGGTGGGGCCAGGGATTCTAGGGCTGGTGCCTGCCCACTGTTGGGTGGAGCTGGATCCTGGGGTCTCTGGCTACAGGGCCTTGGGGGTCGCTGGTCTAGTGCTTGCACACTGGTGTTTGGAGCCTGGTCCTGGGTCCTCTGGTGGGCAGGGTCATGTCCAAGAGTGGCTGTGGACACAGCTGAATCCTAAGGTGTGTCTGTCTGCTAGTGGGTTTGTCTGTGTCCATGCCCAGTTAGTTTTTTGATCTGAGGCATCCCAGTACTTGTGCCTTTAGTCTGGCGGACGTGGGCAGGGCTGGGTCCTGAGGAAAATAAGCTAGTGGTAGAACGAGCACCCAAATATACTTGCTGTCAGTGTCTGTGTCCCCAAGAGTGAATTCCAATTGCCTCCTGCCTCTTTGGGAGACTCTCCAAGATCAAGCAGGTAGGTATGACCCTGGCTCCTTTCAAGTTATTACTTCTGCCCTGGCTCCTGAAGCCTGTGAAATTTTGTGTTGGAGTCCCTATTTCCCACAGCCCTCTGTCTCGCCCCAAAGTAAGCCCCATGGCCTTCAAAGTCAAATGTTCTAGGGGTTCGTCTTCCCAGGCTGGGGAGCCTGATGTGGGGCCGGGTCCTCTCACTCCTTGAGGAGAATGTCTGCAATTGTAATTATTCTCCCATTTGTGGGTCACCCACTGGGGATATGGGTCCTGACTATATTTCAGCTCTGTTCCTCCTACGCTATAGTTTCTTCTTTATATCTTTAGTTTTAGAAGATTTATCCTGGTAGGTCCCGACCTTTTTCATCAATAGGTGTTCTGTAAATAGTTGTAATTTTGGTGTAACTGTGAGAGGAGGTGCATTCAGGGTCTTTCTACTCCGCCATCTTCCCCGCCTAGTACACTCTATTTCAGGATAATTTCCCCTTAATTATCTCTTAAGAAATCTTGCATTACTTGTTGTTTAAGAAAATGAAGATAAACTTCTCTACTTTTTCTCCTGAGAAATACTGTCCTTTATTATCTGTATGGATGCTGCTTCCTCTCTTATAGTTCCTCATTTAGGGAATATTACTTAGATGAACTAAGCTTAAACTTTTTTCCTAGTTTTTCAGCCCCACATTATCTCTGGCATTCATTTATTTATTTGTTCAACAAATTTACACCTATTGAGTAATCTGTTATTTTGCACTGAGACAAATGAAAAAGATAAAATTTGTGATAGTCACTAGGGCTATTCTCAACATTCCAATTTTTCTATTTCTAGGTATATGGTATGACTAAATTGCATTTCTTCATCTCCTTGCCATTAGATATAACTTTATTACTTTATTTAGTTATCTATGCTTGACTCTGCTGGATCTCATTTCCCCACCATGGAAGCATATGTTAAGAGGGAACCTCTGTCAGTCTGGGTCCCTGAGTGACCACCACAAACAGAGCTGTTCTCCTGGCCAATGCTGGACAAATAAGATGAAGGTATTAAACTACTGAGAGTTTAGAGCTTGCTACCACAGCTTAACTTAGCCTATCCTGATGGATAGAAAGCCCTTGCTTTCAAGATCCTCTTAATTTAGTGGAGTAGAGGTGATAATGAAGCATTTCAACTACACTCTTATCAGATTTACTATTAAAACATATTTCTATATAATGGAAGGACCAAGGAAAGAAATCAGACGTAAGAGTCAGATAGCCCTGATTTGAAATCTTAACTCTATCTTTTAGTTGTATTTAAGTTATTAAACTTTCTAAATCTCACTCTCCATGTTATAGAATATGGGCAATAGTGCTATTTATCTCATAGGGTGTTTGTAATAATTAGGTGAGCTACATAATAAGCATTCAATAAAAAGTAGTTACTACTATTATTTTTAATATTGTTATTTTCTAAATCTGTATTTCGTATAAATGGGTAATGTTGGATTGGCAAAGTTTCATATAAGTAATGCTGAACAGTTGAGGAGTTGGGGAGTTGAACTGTGAAAGAGCCATATCTGGTAGAGGCTTGGGCAAATATTTTGGGTGAGGAGATGTTATGCATAGAATACAGGTGAATGGTGAGAGGTTAAGCTGGAAGGTAGCCGAGAACTGAAGGAGAAAGACCTACCTACCATGACTAGGAAGAAACGGTGACACTGATGGAAGTGAAAAGCATCAAAATTTTAAGATGAAATCAACATTTTAGAAAGATCATTAAAGTAGTGGAATGAAAGAGGGATTGGAAGAAAACATGAGATTGGAAACAAATCTGTAAAGGTGTTACTGAAGTCTTCCAGGGAGAAGAGAGTAAGTATACTGATAATATTTGAAACCATGGATGCACATGACTTCATAAAGAGGGATCTCTTGATGTCAGGGCTTGGAATTGGTATTGCTAACATTCCAAGGGTCGCATGAAGCAAAGTGTTCTTGGGGAGAAAAAGGACAGGGAGGAGAAGACAGATAGGAGCCAGGAACCTTGGCTATCATGGATGCCAAAGTAGGGGAGAATGTGAGCAGGGGATAATCAACGCTGTGAAATATGGCTGAAATGCAAAGTAAGATACTGTCTTAAGATTCTTTTATGTCATGTAAGAATTAGGAGGTCATGGTGGATTTGTGTGGAAGAATTTTGGTAGATTGCCAGAGGTTAAAGACAGACTGCCAAAGATGCATGAGGGAGGGTGGTGGAGTGTGGAAGTAGAGTGGGTAAGAGTACTTTCAAGAAGTTTGGCTGTAAATAATAGGGGAAAAGTGGAGACATAGAGTAAGGAAAGTTATTTTCTTTGAAATGGAAGTGACTTTAACATATGTATGCTTTGGAGTATCCCTCTTAGATGCAAGCAAACGTTTCTCTTACCCTGGGTCTATACTTTAAAAGGACACCTCTGTCCTGTTGACCACATCTGTCCCCAAGGCAAGGAATCTCAAGCCCAAAAGGACACACACCACTGAAGAGACTTCTGGACCCAAATGTCTCTGATCACACTTCCAGAACCTACACAGACTTCTTCCTTGAATCTGCCCTCCTGAGTTTATGGGCTGCTAGGATGTTCACCTCTAGGCTTAGGTGGTGGCCATGGAATAGCTGTCATGAAGGTGGAGAGGTGGGTGGGTGGGAAATCCAAGGAGTCTAGGAAATCTAAATTCAAATCTGGCCTTCCACGTCATCATAGGGCAGTAGTTGTCAAGGCAAGGTGATAAAATATATTCTTGTGATCTGTTAGGTGGATTGATTTATCTTTTAAAAGCTTCAAGTTATAGTTAATGTATGATAATCTGCACATATTCAAATTGTACATTTTGATGTTTTGACATCTGTATAGACTTATAATACATTACCACAATCCAGAGAGTGAACGCATCTATCCATCATCTGCAAAAGTTTCCCTGTGCCCCTTGTAATGACATCCTCCATGCTCTCCTGCTTGCCATGCTCCCTGGTAACCACTTACCTGCTTCCCATCACTCTGGATTCATTTGCATTTTCTAGAGCTTTATATAAATGGAATCATATACCATGTATTCTTTTTCTGTTTGTTTACTTTTGGTCTGGCTACTTTCACTCACAACAATTATTTTAAAATTTATTAATGTTGTTGCATTTCCAATAGTTCATTCCTTTTAATTTCTGCTTATTTCATTATATGGATATACTACAACTTGTTTAGCCATTAACCTGTAGGTGGGTATTTGTTTCCAGTTTTTGCCTGTAAGAGATAAAATGGCTATGAACATTCTTATACAAGTTTTTATATGGATGTGTAAGATAGAATATATATATTCTCTTAGGTAAATACTAGCAAGGAAAGGGCTGAATTATATGGTAAATGTGTGTTTAACTTTTTAAGAAACTGCCAAAGTGTTTTCCAAAGTGGTTGTATCATTCGACTTTCTAGCCAGCAGTGTGTGAGAACTCCAGTTTCTCCACATGTTTAACAACATTTGGTATGATCGGTGTCATTAATTTTAGGCATTATAATAGGTGTGTAGTGGTATCTCACTATAATTTTAATTTGCATTTTCCTAATGACTAATGATGTGGGCATTTTTAATGAACTGATCTTCTTTGGTAAATTGTCTATTCAAATCTTTAGCCCATATTTTAATTGGGTTGTATGTTTTCTTATTGAATTTTGAGAGTTCTTTATATATTGTGGATAGAAGTCTTTCATTAGGTATAAGTTAGACAAATATCCTCTCCCAGTCTGTGGCTTGTCTTTCCACTTCCTTAGAAGTATTATTTGAAGAGCAGAAGTTTTTTGTTTTGATGAAGTCCAACTTATTTTTTCCTTTGAGAAATGCTTTTGATGTCATATCTAAGAAATGTTGGCCTAACTTAAGGTCACAAATAGGTTTTCTCTTAAAACTTTTATAATTTTAGGTTTGACATTTAGATTTATGATCCACTTTGAGGTTTTTTTTATGGTGCAAGAAATTGATCAAATTTTCATTACCATTTGTTGAAAAGACAATCTTTTTCCATTGAATTAGTGTTGCATCTTTGTCAAAAAATCAGTTTTTTATATCTGTAGGAATCTATTCTCTTTCAATGATCTGTGTGGCTATCTTGAAGCCAGTATCACACTATCCCGGGTACTACAGCTTTATACATCTTGAAGTCAGGAAGCCCTCCAAATTTATTTTCCTTTTCAAAGTTGTTTTGGCTATTCTAGTTGAGTTGTATTTCCATATAAATTTTAGAATGGGCTTATCAATTTCTACTAAAATATCTGCTGAAAATTTGATTGTGATTGCATTGGATCTATAGATAAATTTGGGAAGAATTGATATCATAACAATATTGATTCTGATGAATCAAGAACAAATTATATCTCTCCATTTCTTCAGATCTTTTAATAATTTGCTCAACATCATTTTGTTGTGTTATTGTACATTTCACATCGTTCATCAGGTTTATTTCTAAGAATTCCATCTGATGCTATTGCAGATGGTTTAAAAACTTTTTTTTTTTTTTTTTTTAGTTTTCTATTGTTCATTGCTAGTATTTAGAAATACAATTGATTTTTATATATTGACCTTTCTGGAAATTTTGATAAGCCAATTTATTATCATTAGCAGCTTTTTGGGTAGATTTCATCAGACTCTCTATAGGCAATAACATAAACTACAAATAGACATGTTTCTTTCTTTGTTATATGGATACGTTTTTCATATGGATAACTACAGTAGTCTGAACCCCCAGTATAAAGTTGAATAGACATAGTACGAATAGGTTTTCTTAAAAATAAGGAATGGATATTAGATTTTGCCAAAAGTTTTTACTACCACTATTGAGATAATACATTTTTTTCCTTTTATTTTGCGAATATGTGAATTACATTGATTTTCAAATATTAAACCAACCTTGCTTTTTTAGAATTAATTACTATTTGGTCATGATATATTACTTTATATATATTTATAGAGATATCTATCTATTTATATCTATTATCTATCTATCAATCTATCTATCTATGTATCTATCTATCTACCATCTATCTATCTGTCTATAGAGAGAGAGATTAAGAATGAGAGAGATTGAGAGAGTTGAATTCTATTTACTAAAAATGTGTTTATAATTTTTGCAACTCTATTCATGTTTTGATTTTGGGGGATTTATTTGCTTTTCTTTTTCTAGTTTCTTAAGGTGGAAACTGAGGCAGTTAATTTGACCTCTTCTAATATAGGCATTTAGTGCTATAATTTCCCCATTAATACTGCTTTCTGACATTTAATTTTTATTCAGCTTAAACTATTTTCTAATTTCCATTCTTATTTTTTCCTTGATCCCTGGGTTATTTGGAAGTGTATTATTATTCTAAAATATTTGATGATTTTCAGATATTCTGTTATTGATTTCTAATTTAATTCCATTGTGGTCAGAGAACACTTTTATGACTTGAATACTTTTGAACTTATTGAGACTTGCCTAAACTGTGGTCTGTCTTGGCAAATAGTCTGTTTACTCTTGAAAAGAATGTGTATTCTGATGTTGGGTGGAGTGTTTCATAAATATTCCTTAAGTTTGTGTATTAAGTTTCTAGAAGTTATTCCACAGCTGACTGATGCTCCTTAATTTTTCAAATATTATTTCTTTCTCTCTGTTTCATTTTTAATAATTTCTATTATGTTCTCAAGTTTACCAATCTTTTGCAATGCCTAATATACCTCTAATTCTATTCAGTGTATTTTTTATCCTAGTCACTGAAGTTTTTATCTCTAGAAGTTAGATCTGGGTCTTTTTTTTTTTTTTTTTTTTTTTTTTTTTTTATGCGTTACGCGGGCCTCTCACTGTTGTGGCCTCTCCCGTTGCGGAGGACAGGCTCCGGACGCGCAGGCTCAGCGGCCATGGCTCACGGGCCCAGCCACTCCGCGGCATGTGGGATCTTCCCGGACCGGGGCACGAACCCGTGTCCCCTGCATCGGCAGGCGGACTCTCAACCACTGCGCCACCAGGGAAGCCCTGGGTCTTTTTTATATTTTTCATGTTTCTACTTAATTTTGTAACACTGAATACTGTTATTATAAGCATTTTGTTGTCCTTCTTTACTAACATTTGTGTTAGTTCTGGGTCAGTTTCATTTTATTCATTATTCTCCTCACTATGGGTCGTTTTCCTGTTCTTTTTGCAAGTTTGGTAACCTTTGACTAGATGCTGTACATTGTGAATTTTACCTTTTTGAGCACTGGATCTTTTGTATTCCTATAAATATTCTTGAACTTTATTCCAGGATATAGTTAAGTTATTTAGAAATAGTTTGATCCTTTTTGGTTTTTCCATTATGACTTGTTCATTGGGCCTAGTTTTGTGCTCATCCTGGGTTAATTTTTTCCTCACCCTGAGGCAAGACTTTTGTGAGTAGTCCACCTAATTACCTGTGAATGATAAGTTTTCTTAGTCTGGGTGATGGGAAAAGGCACTCTTCCTAACCCCTTGGTAGTGCCAGGCATTGTTCCTGTTGATTTTGCCCTGGCTTGGGGTAGTTTTCTCACATGCACGCACTATACTTTTTCTGCCAAATTATTGAGCTGATCCTCTGCAGACATCCAGGGTTCTGTTTCTGTGCAAGTCTCTCCTCTTGAGTACTCTGTCCTTTGAACTCTAGCAGCCTTATTCTCCCTGTACTCTCAGCTCTGTCTCCTCTATTCAGAGAGTCCACTGGGGTCCTCCTGGATTCTTCCTCCTCTGTTGTGGCCTGAGAACTCTCTCAAGACAGTAAATTAAAGAAATTGTAGGGCTCACCTTATTTGTTCCCCATTTCTCAGGGATCACTGTCATCTGTTAACTGTTGTCCAAACTCTTAAAAAACATTGTTTTATATGTTTGGTCTGTGTTTTTGAAGCATGGGTTTGTTTCAGGTGGGATAGTAAACCTGGTTGCTGTTACTCCATCCTGGGTAGAACCAGATGGTTCTGTTAGTTTGCTTTATAATCTTTAAATATTTAAAAAATTGTACACAGGCCTCCATTTGTACTTTTCCCCTGGACTCAGCAAATGTTGTGGCAGATCTAGGAAAAAGTCAGTAGTATGAAAATATATGAAAAAAAAAAAGAGAGATAATTGATGTAATAACACAGTCTCAAAGGGAAGGAATCATTATTCTTAAAATGTTTACAGAAAGGAGAAAGTAAAAGATATTTGAGGAATATGGCTTATAATATATGCTGTCAATATTTAGAGATATTGTTGTTTGTTGACATGTAAAAGGTTTACTGAACCATAGCAATAGCACAATTGCCTTGGAAGGTCTTATACTTTTGGTAGTTAATACCCAGTTATGTATTTTCCCATTGGTTTTTAGCAGTGTTGGTGTGAAGCAGAGCAGCTAGTTTGTTAAGTTTGTCTATGTCTTATGTGGAGAAAAGAAAATAATGGAGCACAGATTTTAGGCTGGATATGGAATAAATTAGGAGAAAATGAACAAATTTAAGAATAAATAAATGGGTACAAAATAACTAACATTTATTTAGCACCTACTATGTTCCACACCCTACACTATGCTAAATGTTCCATGTTGCCTCATTTTATCATCATAACAACTGTATTAGATGGACATGAGTATCTGCTAGAATAGACATAATTCCATTTTCTTTATAGGAGGAAATTAGGCCTTGTTTAAGTTGACACAGCTAGGAAGCAACTGATCCAGGATGTGGATCCAAGGAGACTGATTTAAGAGCCCACACACTTAACCACTGACTCTGTTGCCAATGAGGTTAAAATGGAAATGGATTAAAATACGCAAGGGAGCTGGAAGAATTGAGGGTTGTGGTCAGAAAGCAAGATATTAATGTTAAAGGTGTCAGAGACAGAGCCGCTTTGGGTGACGTTGGATCTCAGGTGGGTGGCTGAAATAGAGCTGAAGTTAATATAATTAAGTTAAGGCAATTTAAGAAACTTTAGGCAGGGTTTTGCCTAATTTGTGTTCATGGATATTAAAATCACCCATGATTCTGGCTGAATTTGAGATGGAGGGTAAGATTAATGAAGTTTTATTTCTCTATTTGTCCTATTGGATGGTTTTCTCTAAGCCTTTAGAAAAACTCAAGAAGTTGAGGAACCCTAACATTGGATACCTTATTTAATCCATCAGGAAATGTTCCCAGGTCCCCAACCTGCCAGCAGACAATCTAGTAAATGGATATGCTTACTCTACTGGTGTCCACTACTTATCACTCCTGAAGTAATCTGGGTCTCAATCATGTATCCCTTCCCCAAGGAGAGGTCTTGATGTCATTGTTTGAGATTTACTATCTATGCAGAGTCCTTTTGGCCCCTTCAGTCAGGTATTTCATCAGTGCCAGAGAGGAACTGCAACACCTAGGAGAGGGGTCATCTGAAGTTTCCTGCTGTAATAAGGGAATTCACCAGAATAAATATATATAGAAAGGCCAAACTTGTGGAACCCTTGAGTTTCTTGGTTGTTGGTTTAATATTTCTCAGGTAATCTCACAGAGTATCAGCTCTCTAATGTCATCTTAACTCACAGTATTACATTATATTAATGTAACATATCATTATTATTTTAATAACAAATTCCTTTAAAAGGCTTGTTATTTATATAAATTCTTTGATGGGGATTACAGAAAAAGGTGGTGCCGATTTCACCCTATGAAAGGAGATTATCATGGATTCTATACTGTACCCGATGGGATTATAAGGTGAAAATCAGTCCTAAAGTAACTGTAGTTTGGCAATATTCTCTTTCCTCTGATTTTGTTTAGTGTGGGTTTCCTGCCCTGTAGCATGTGATTCTCAGCAGAGGATTTTAAACTCTAGCACTTTTGAAGTCCAACGGACTCACAGACTTATGCCAGGTCCTGGGTTTCCATCTGTGGCCAGTTCTATGATTAAAAAGCTTCAGAGCACGTCTGTGACAAGGCAGAGTTGATATTCCAGGGCAGTCAGTTTGTGTAATGGTTAAGCCACAGTTGTATGTAGGTATCATATTGTCATCATGTTCTAGAGTGAGTCGACCAAAAACCAAATGAGGTAGGGAAGGCATAAAATCAACCTATAAGGCAAGTTAAGAAAGAGAAATTTGTTTTTCTAAAAGAGAATTGAAGTTTTCATGTCAGCAAGTCTTAAAATTTGGTTTGTAATTGAGTCTTGGAGTTGAAAACAAAATAATTTTATTTCCTCAAGCCATAATTCTGTGTGCCCCACCATGTTTATATTTTAATAGAGAGTGAGTACATACGGGGTAAGTTTAAGTGGTGTGTTAGAGTGATCACTATTTTCTAGGATTAAAAAAAAAAAAAGGTAGTAGTTAATTGAAAGAGGAGAATGAGGGGCAAATTAAGGGTGAAATATGTAATTGGAGCCGATGCAAGAAACAAGGGAACATATTATAAATAGCATAATTAATACTGTAAGTTAAAATGTTTTTTGGTTTTTTTTTTTTAGAAAGTTAGTTTGTGCCTCAATCTGCCCCTTTATTACTCTCAAGAGAAGCTTTCTAATTCACAGGAGGGAATAGAAGAAGAAATTAAGGTGAAAAAGAAGAGTCAGATAGTTGCTGGGTACTTTGAGGCTTCATATGTGAAAGTCGTGCTCAGAGTGAGTCTTAATTAAGGATGGGGCACTAGATGTTTAAGGCTGAGATGGGCAAAGTGTCATATAGGGACAGCGGCAGGGAATGGAGAAAGGCTGTGTTGAAGATAGTGCTTGAACACAGTCGCTTAGTACATGCTGAGTTTTAATTTTCATGCATTATTACCCTGTAGTATTTGTAACTAAGATAAAAAAAAAAAAAGAGTTCCAAAGCTATTAGAGATAAAAAACAAAAGCAAGAAGTTTTAAGGGGACTCCACATTTTATACTTACGTTTCCTTAACATTTAGAAATCTGTGTTTTCGAAACTGGTCTTTCAGTTTGTTGCAGACAGTGCTTTGGAAAACAGATCCCTAAGTCTGAAAAGGTCAACGCAAGCCCTTCACACCAACAAAAATGCACATTTTCCTTTCATCACTCAGGAATAGTTCTTCTGATGCTGTTGAATATTAAAGTAATGAAGAAATTCTGTGTTATCTAAATTATTTGTTTTGTTCTCTGGGCATATGAGCTAGCTAATTTACAAAGTCTGGTTGAAAAATCCTCATTTGGATAGCAGTTAATAAAAATGCAAGTCTTTTGACTAATGGTAAGATGATAGTATTTGGTTTTTCTCCCAAGTAAACAGATTTGTTTCCAGGAATTTGAGTGATGGAAAAATGACCTTTAAACCTATTTTTCAAGTTGAAGAGACTGTTCTGTTGTGAAAATTCATATACAAATATTTTGGAGAGTAAAAATCTCCAAGGAATTAATGGGGAACAAACAGCTATGAACTAAACAATATGGACTTCAGATGATATTATGGACATTTTTCTCCTATAAGTAAACTAGTTTTATAATATAAATTTGGAAGAGTTTTATTCTAATGAAGAATAAGTTTCACCATTAAAACTTTTTCTAGCCAAATTGACACATTTATGCTATTTTTTAAGTTGATAACTGATTGTCGAGGGTCTATTAGCTACAAATCCTCTTCTAGGCATTGAAAATACAATAGTGAATAAGACAGTGTTTGCCTTCAAAGAGTTGAAATTCTTACTGGGAAAGATAGATAGATAATTAAAAGAAAAATATGAACAATATATCAAATAGTAGTAAGTAGAAAAAGAAAATAAATTAGGGACAATAAATTACTTCGGAAGAGACTGTACTTGAATTGGAATTTGAATGATAAAAAGGAGGTAGGCAAATTAAGATCTGGAGAAAGAGGTCTTAAAAATAGGTAATAATAATTGAAAAGGCCTGAAGACAGGAACAAGCTTGGTATTTTTGTGAAATAGAAAGAAGGCCAGTATGCTTTCTTTCATAGGAGAAAGAAAAAAATTTCCAATAGTTTAAAACGATTAGGACACAGTTTGGCTCACATAACCAGAAGTGCAAAGGTCAAGTAGTTTTCAGGGTTGTTTGATCCTGTTGAGCCAGTGGCATCTGTTGACTATTTTATCAGAAGTAGACGTTCAAAGACAGTTTTGCCCACGGCATCTTGGTTGGAGTCATCAAGGAAAGCATGACGCAGGCAAGCATTGGATTGGATATAGGGAAGGGACAGAGCAAGATCAGTTCTGGAGTGGGCGTTGGTTCCCCAGGGCCAGCAGTTCCCTCTGACAGCCGATGTAGGGCAACTGGCTTACATGCATGTCTCGTGTGCTGTAGCAGAAGGAGTCTCTCTTTGCAGGAGAAGCTATTGCAGCAGGGTTGACCAGGTGCCATATATTGCACATGCTTAAGCAGAACAGTGGAGAACACACTGAATCCGAAACAGGGAAAGATATTCCCATGCAAAGAGATAAGCCCAGCATGCTTATGGCCATGAGGAGTCTTGATGTCTTGACAAGGATGTGTTCCAAGCCCAAGGCCTATTCTTAAACAGCTAAGATGAGGTGGAAAGACTGCAAGCAGAAGACTGCCTTTCCCAACAGATCCCATCATCAAGAACCCATATTTTTTTCCCTTCTTTTCATTTTCTTCCCCAGTATATTCGCATTAACCTTTGATTTGTACGGAAGGTCTGTTCACTTTGTGGCTATAGGATGGAGGCTGGTATCCATCAGACTTTACTCATTCAGGTTCAGGGGACAAGGAAATTAATTCTCAAATCTCTTAGAAGAATAAGGAACTTTCTTAGAAGCTCTGTCAACCTCTTCTCACCTGCTACCCAAATCTTTCAAACAACCAATCCTGAACTAATCAGTGGTGAAGGGAGTACAATTATTCTTAGGTATATCAGGTCCACCTCTAAATATGTCTGTGGAAGCAGGAAACCTATACTTCCCACATTCCTGAGATATGTAGCTTGTATAAAAAAACAAGAACATGAAAAGAATTATCATTCTTTTTAGAGGAATAGGGTGGGGGCAAACTGTTGATTAAGCAAACTATTGATTACCTGATATAGCTATTATGGCTATAGTATAGTGAATAAGGCGGAAAATGGAAAGAAATGAGGCCAGATATTTAGACAATGGATAGATTATGGAGAGTCCTGTAGGATATTGAGTTTGCACCTTACTCTACTTGAAGGAAAAGCGAATTTTGGATTTTTAAGCCACTGTGTATGTGTGTGTTTGTATGTGACATGATCTGATTTGTGTGTAAAATTGATCACTGATAATAGGTGGTGTGACAAGTTCAGGCAGTTCTTCCTGAAAAAGACAATTACAGAAACTGGAAGAAAAGCAAAAACAATCATTTGAAGATACTGGAAAATGACCAAAGGCAGGCAGAGACTTGAGAAGAGTTTACTACTGAATGATTGCCACTATGTCATGTAGAAAGTACAATTTTGTGGCTTAAAAAAAAAAAAACTCAGCCTAAATGACTCAATTTCAAAGCAGGAAAAATCACTGGAGATTTAGGAATAAACTTTAGAAGCAGGAGTACCACAAAAGAGTTGAAATCCAAAAATATGAGTATAAACCTTGTCCAAATGCTTGGATGACCAGTAGAGTATGCATGCGTATGGATGACCCCAGGCATTCTGGTTCAAAAGCAGGGAGAAAGTAGAAATGGGTCTCTTGAAAGACAGAATTAATTCTGTCGAAATACTGGAGTTTGTTATTCCTTTGATTGAGTGCATTCCCTAGTACACAGAGAGCTTGAGTGGCAGAAAACAGTAGCCTTATTAGATTGATTTGTCAAAATAAAGAATTCTGGGATAGAAAAGCAACTGGAAATTTACTACAGGGGCCCTGGAGGCAGGAAACCACCAAAAGGATGAGCCTAAAAATCTGAGTATCAGCTCAGCTAAATTCCTTGGCAGACATCTAAACTAAACAGGTACAGAAGAGACCAACATGGGAGCTAGGCCAAAAAAGCAACTAGAAGCCAAGAGAACTTGGCAGGGGTATCATCTTTTCTACACTATGGGACAAATAAATTTTAGTTTGAGTTCAGGCAAGTTCATGGCACCAAAACCCAATAATCTTAAGAAGAAGAAAAGAGGTTTCAGAGTAACTATAACATATTATCTGCTTATAGACTGATTTTTTTCAATTCATGTGTTGAAGCCCTATCCCCAATGTAGCTGTGTTTGGAAATGGGGCCTTTGAGGAAGTAATTAAGTTTAAATGAAGACATAAGGGTGATGCCATGGTCCAATAGAATTTGTGTCCTTATAAAAAGAAACACCGGAGCATTCTTTCTCTCTCTGCACACACACTGAGGAAAGATCATGTGAGGACACAGTGAGAAGACAGTGGTCTGCAAGCCAGAAGAAGAATTCTCATCAGAAACTGAATTGTTTAAGAGATGAAGGAGAAAATAAATTGTGTAATAAAAATTATTTGTTTAACAAAAAAGAAGGTGGGAAGGAGGAACAGAGGAATAAAATGCAGGTGAGGCAAACAAAAGATGAATAGCAAAATGTCAGAAATAGGTCCAACCATATTGATAATTATATTAAATTTAAACAGACTTGAATCAGTATATTGCCACACTAGAAAAAAAGCAAGACTCACATATTTTGACCATAAGCGATGGATTTTTAAATATAAATATCTTTAAAGTAGAATAGTAGAAAAAGTATAATATATAAACAGTAAGCATATGAAAACTGAAGTGGCTATATTAATATAAGATTAAATAGACTTGACACAAGGACTATTACTAGACACCAAGGTAGAGATTTCATAATGATAAAAGTATCAATATAACATGAAGATATAACATTTATAATGTGAATGCATCTAATAACAGAACTCCAAAATACTTCAAGAAAAACTTTATAGAACTGAAAGGAATAATAGACACTTTAACAATTATAGTTATTACCACTCAATAATTGGTAGAACAAGTTGACAGAAATTCAGTAAAGGTATAGAAGAATGAAAAAAATACTCTTAGCTGATTTGACCTAATTGTTATTTATAAAATACTCTATCCAACCACAGAAGAATACACTTATTTTCAATAGTATATCAAACTTTTAGCAATGTAGACAATATTCTGGGCAATAAGACACAGTATCATTCAAAAAGATGTATAAAAGAACATTTAGGGCTTCCCTGGTGGCGCAGTGGTTGAGAGTCCGCCTGCCGATGCAGGGGACACGGGTTCGTGCCCCGGTCCGGGAAAATCCCACAAGCTGTGGAGCGGCTGGGCCCGTGAGCCATGGCCGCTGAGCCTGCGCATCCGGAGCCTGTGCTCCGCGGCGGGAGAGGCCACAGCAGTGAGAGGCCCGCGTACCGCAAAAAAAAAAAAAAAAAAAAGAACATTTAAAAGTCATAGAAAGTATGTCCTCTGACCATAATGCACTAAATTAGAAATCAACATCAAAGATATTGGGAAAATCCCCATATATTTGAAAATTAAATAATGCTCTTTTAAATAACTCGAGTTAAAGAAGAAATAAAAGGAAATGAGAAAATATTTTGAACTGAATAAATTTAAAACACAATACAACAAATTTAAATTTAAAACACAAATAAACTTGTGGGATACAGCTAAAGTGGTATTAGAGGAAAATGTTACAGTAAATTCTCACAGAAATGAAAGGATGAGTCAATTATCTAAGTTTCCACTTTAAGAGGCTCAAAAAAGAAGAGCATATTAAATCTTATGTAAGTAAAATAATGAATATGAGTGAAATTATTGAAATAAAAATAGAAAAAAAATAAGCAAAGCAGAGAAACTCAATGAAACCAAAAGTTAATTCTTTGAAAAGAAAAAAAAAGATAAATATCTAGCTCAACTAATGAAGCAAAAATTAGAAAACACAGGTTACCCATCTCAAGAATGAAAGATGAGACTTCAGTACAGATACTGTATTTTAAAAGGATACAATTATAAACAATTTTGTGCCAATAAATGTCACAAATTTAATGAATGAATACATTTTTTGAAGACAAAAATTACAAAAATGACTCAAGATAAAATAGAAAACCTGAATAGCCCTATAGCAATAAAAATAGATGATTGAAATCTGTAACTTAAAATTTTTCCACCAAGGAAGTCTGGACCCTTATGGCTTCTCTGGCAAATTCTATCAAATATTTAAGAAATAATTAATACCAATTCTATGTGGATTCTTTTAGGAAAGGATTACTTAGGCTGCTTTATGGAGAACGGATTGTAGAAGAACAAGAGTTGAAACAGGGGGACTGGTTAGGAGTTTACTAGAACAATGCAAATTAAACTGAAAAAATAGAGTTGTAACAGTGGACTTGGTGAGAGTGGTTTATTTGGAGATGTATTTTGTAGATAAAGATGACAGGACTTACTGAGTTTTGACAGGTGTGGGACATGAAAGAAGAACAGTTAATATGCCTGCTTAGTCTTTGCCCTAAGCAATTAAGTGGATGAGAACTATTAGCTACAAAATAGGGGACAAGAGCAATGTATTTGAGGGTGAGGGAGTAGTGAAGAATTCTAGTTTGAATGTGCTAAGTTAGAGATGCTTCTGAGATATCCAAGTAGAGTTGCCAAGTGGGCAACTGATGGAATGGTACTGTGTTCAGCAGAGAGGTCCTGGATGAAGACATGGATTTGGGAGTTACTGGCATATAGAAAAGTGTTACTAAGGAACTGGATAAAATCATCTTAGGCTGTGAGTGTAGATGATGGAGTAAAGATGTTATGGTCAGATTGCTGAGATCCACTAGACTTTTAGAAGCATATGTGAGCAAGAGAAGACAGAAAATTATGTGACTCTATATCTATTCAATACTTTTCATTTCTCTATGTCTCTTCCAAAATTCTATTTCACAAGCACTCAAAACTCACTTCTGACACCAATATTTACTCAAGACACCAGACCTTCTCCTTCATTTTGACTGTGCAATGGCCACTCTTTCCTTTTTCTATCCCTCCAGGCTAAAATCATTCCCATTTTGGATTTTTAAACTTGCTATCTCCTTTTTCTGGAACATTCCTCCTACTGGTCTCCCCATAGTGGACTTGACCACATTCAGATTTCAGCTTATATTAGCCAAACTCAGAGAGGCCTCCCTGCTTTCCCTTGCTGACCAAGAGCTATCCACTCAGTCTCTATCTAATTGTCTTATTTAATTTTCTCCAAAACCATGTCATGATTTATAATTATTTTGATTATTATTTGCCATTTCCTCTTTCTTTTCTCTTTTACCCTATTTCTAAATGTTGGTGTTCTCCACCATCTACTGCAGCTTTTGTTTACTTGCAGCTATATTCCTCCTCACTCTAGAATATATTAACTGGGTAAGTTCAGGTTTTTCCCTGTCTGGTTCATTTCTGTGTCACCAGTTTATAGAACAGAATCTCTCTTGCACATTGTGGATTCTCAGCAAATATTTTTTGAATAAGTGAATGAATATTGAGGACTTTTGACCTTAGTTACTGAAAATGACAAATTTCAGTCTAACTTTCTGTAGATCTTCACCTATCTCCTTCATCTTTTCTTCCCAAAGAGAAAATTCTCCTCCCTGTCCAAGATTGAACTCTCTTGGTGTTTTCTAGATTCGCTCTTATTTCACTAGCTTCAGGATCTAGCTCTTTGGATTATAATCTCTGTTTCAGTTTTCAGTCACCCTTTATGTTCACTAGTTTTTCAGCCTACAAATATATTCAAAGCAAAAAAAGTAAAAACTTTCCCTTACTCCTGTCATTTCCTCAAGCAAACATACTTTCCCTCTTTCCTTTTGTGGCTAAATTTATAGAAAGACTACCAACATCTGACCTTCAAGTCAAGCTTGAACTGGTTTTGGCCTATCCCAAACTTTTTATTCTAAAGTTACCAATAATTCCTAGTTGCTAAACCAATGACTTCTCTCAGTTCCCATCCTCCTCAACCACTCTGTAGCACTTAATACCACTGCTTATCTTTTCTTTTTTGTAACTCTTTTGTACTTTGGTTTTCATCCACATCTCTGAATTCTCTATCTCAATCTCAGTTGTTGTCTCAGGTTACCTAAAAGAGAAGATATTCTTTAGGAATTCTTTTTTCTACTCTCCTTCCAATGTCAACCTCATTTGGTGTCATACTTTTAATAGTTAACAATGTGCTGGTGATCTCAATCCTGTAGTTTGACTTTTTTTTTTGCAGAACTCCAGATCCTTATATCCACTGTTTTTTTGGATACCTCAACCTGAAGCTCATACCAAAACCTCAAAGTCAATATTTCTAACATGAAACCCATCATCATTTCTCCCAAACATCTGCTTCTCTACGTAAACTTGGAAACTTTGGTATTTTCTTTTACTTGGTGCCCCTCTACCTAGACTTGGGAACCTTGGTATTTCCTTTGACTTCTCTCTTTCTTTCATCTTTCTATTATATTATTTATCAAGTCCTGTTTATTCTACCTGTAATATATCTATATATTTGTCCCCCTCTCAACATTCCTATTGCTTATTACTCTTTTCAGACACAGGTACTACTTTTGACTTTGAATGACTGAATCTGTATTCCACCTGCTTTTTCCAGATTGCATCATCTCCTTCTCTCATCCATGTCACATTCTGCTGCTGAATTAACTTTTCTAAAGCACATCTCTAATAATGTTGCAGATTCCAATATTAATAGTAATAATAGCAAAACTTAAGGGCTTATTACACGCTATGCACTCCTTTCAGTGCTTTAACATTAGCCCTTACACAAGCACTGTAACATAGGTACTCTTAATATCTCTACTCTTAAGATCTCTCTCCAGAAGAAGAAACTGAAGCACAGAAAAAGGTAATATGCCCATGATCACATAGTTGGAAAGTGTTAAAGCTGGTATTTGATGATTTTAGCCAACACACTGTGTACTGCCTTAACTATAAAACCTTGGGACTTATCTACACAGTGATCATCTGTTAATTTGATTCAATTGACTATTTTAATGGAAAAAAATTTAGTCTTGTCTCTAACAATGATATCAGTGATATTAAAGATTTTGCATGCTAATATATTTTTTTACATAACCATAAAATACATATAAAGCTGTTAAAATTAAAAATGCCATCAAAGTACCACTTAAAATCATACTGCACACCGTACTTCAGCACATGTCTGCAAAACAAACTTAAAGTCGTTATGGTGTAATGCAAATTTTTTTTGCCATTCAGCTTTATTAATGATCCAAGTCCATCTTAAATATGTAATTTTATTTCCCACTTCTATCCTTTATTCTTCCATCAGTAAAAATAAATTAATTAATAAGTGTGGCCACTCCTCCTTGTATATACCCTGTATGCTGGTTTCCTTTTGGTTTCTTGACTTTTGTTCATGCTGTTTCCTTATATTTAATACTCTATTAAATGAACTTTTGAATATGTCAAAATTTTATCCATTTTTTCCACTCATGAAGACTCAGCTAAGTGGGTTTAATAAATTCCTGCAACTTGATAGGATATTTCTATTTTCTAAGCCAATGCTTTCCAATAAGCCTCTTCACAGTGATGGAAATGCACCACTGTCCAACACAGTAAACATTAACCAGTAATGAGCACTTGAGATCTGGGTAGTGAGACTGAGGAATTAGATTTTTAGTTTTATTTAATTTTAATTAATTTAAATTTAAATAGCTGCATATGGCTAATGGCTCCTGTACTGGACAGTACAGCTCTAAACTCAATTCATTACATTAATATTGCTGATTGACCAATGTATTTAAAAAATTTATATTATAGCAGCATACAACTATGTTGTCTTATTGTTTATAGTGTCCTGAAAGGAAGGATTTGCATTTTATAAGTTTTGTGTGTATTTTAATGCACCTAGCACATTTCTTTGTGTGCAAAAGTACACAGTAAATATTTATTATGTGACTAAATGGATGACCATCTGTTAACTTCAGTATTAGGTATATAAAAAGCTGCTCTATAATTTAATTTTTTCAAGATAACAAAGGTAAAATAAATGCTTATAATAAACAACTTGCCTTCATCTTTGCAATTGCCTATGTGATTCTTTAAAGTAAAGTGCTTTTGTCAGTTCATCTTTGTTTGCATGGCATTGCTAGAAATGAAAACATCTATTTTGTTAACAATCTCAATTCCAAGGTCAACCAAACTGCAA
Organism: Phocoena sinus; assembly: GCF_008692025.1. NCBI lineage: Eukaryota > Metazoa > Chordata > Mammalia > Artiodactyla > Phocoenidae > Phocoena > Phocoena sinus. The sequence goes on along the minus strand of NC_045766.1, from coordinate 104,115,955 downwards.
AGCCCCAGATTTACAATAACTAAGTCAACAAACCTGGAACATGTTGGCCTAGATTCATCATGGTTCTAATCAGCATTTTGCACATGGGAAGCTCCCCATGTGGCTCAGACCCCTGTGACACTCATTTCTTTCTAATGCAACTGCCTGCTTCTCCCTCTGCTTGTTTCAGAATAAACGTCTTGTCAACAAAAGAATTAGATTTTGACAGCTTTTTCCTACGGTTAATTGAGGTGATAGATATACTTGACATTTATCTAAGAATAGAAGATTAAGAAATATTTTTTTCCTGACCTCCTCCTGAGCTCCTCTAAGAGCTCTGCAAAAAAAAAAAAAAGTCAAGCTACAGGATTGAGATCATCAGCTCATTGTTAATTATTAAAAGTATGACACCAAATGAGGTTGCCATTGGAAAGAGAGTAGAGAAAAGAATTCCTAAAAATATTCCTGACCTCTTCTAAAACTTTCTCTGTTTTAGAGGAGGTCGCTTTCTGGGGTCCTTTTAATATGCCTGTGCAATTAATAGTAGTGATAATTCTGCTTCATATCACACATCTTTAAAGTTCTTCCTTCAAATTGACAGATAAACTTTTCTTTTTGTAGGGTTTGAATTATTCGAGTCTTAATTCACCCTCTAGTTCTTCCCCAGTTCAATCCTGTAAATTAATAGTAGTTGAAAAATACAAAAACTAGTGTGCAAACCCACTTAGTTCAAAGAAAATAGGGAAAGAGGGAAGTAGTTGAGAATACCTTCATTATTGTCCCTCAGTTTGTAAGGGCAGTCCCTGGCATTGTTAGGCCGACAGAAATAACATTTGAAAGTTTTTTTGTGCATATTAAAATTTCCTTAGGATTTAGTTGTGTTTGTTGTTGCTGATAGAAGTTCATACTATCATTTTAAAAAATTTTCTACATTTGTTTTATTTAAAAGTTTTTTTTTATCATGCCAGGGTTATCTCATGTAGATATCTAATAATGTCTTCAGTCTTGAGTCTCATTATGCAATTTAATGTTAGGTATTCATTCATTATAGCTACTATATTAAACATTGTATTGTGTTTGCCGTGTTTCATTTCAGCCTGTAGAACATTAAAAAAAAAACCCAAAATATATAAGTACATTTTTGCATTTGTGAAAGGGATTATGAAAACATAAATGCTTTTGAAACTGTTAATGAAGTACTTCATTGTTATAACTATGATAGGTGATGTTAATATTTATTGAGAGGGTTAATACAAATAAATGGAAGATTAGAAAATGTATTTAAAAAGGAAAGCAAAAATAATTTTCAACTTAGAAAAGTAAACCATTCTTTTTAGGCTAAACTTTGAACACAGGGAGTAGGTGAAGGAAACTAAAGTAGTAATGTTAAAAAAAAAATGTTTGCAATGTAAGAGACAAAAGAATTAGCCAAAAAGAATATTAGATTATGTGAATAAATACTAGTGGCTTACAAAAGGAATCTGGTAGCAAGGGCTTCAAACTGAATGTTAACTCTTTCTTAAGTATTACATTTGACTTTTATATCACTTATTAAATTCATTAAAGACAATAACACTATTTAGAAAACTATTTAAATAGCACTATTAAAATCCATAAAACTATTTTAGAAAACTATTATTTCTAAATAGCACTACTTAAAAAATAAGGCTATCAAGTTATATTTCTGTTGACTGGCAATGCCCATGTAAAAGGGAGTAGAGTAGGTTAATACTTCTAAAGTATATTCAGAATTAAGGCAAGAAAATAACATAATAACTATTAGAAATAGAAGAAAAATAAATAAGAGCATTGTGCCAGGAAAATAAAATGAATGGAATAGATTCACTATTTAAGTTTTTGGGAGGCAAAGGATTCATAGATTTATTTTTATTCCCTGCACATGTCGAGCTATAAAGAATTAATGACTTCCTGCCAGTGTTTAATTTATTCCTGCCAAGGAGCTTAGATAGTAGAAAGTTTGAGCTTAAGCTATCTTCTTTATACATGTGAAAACAGGATATCAGTCAAAGTAGAGATTAAATAAGTTCCTTATGGAAGAAGTTACTTAAAATGCCAGTCTCTTGCTTGTCTCAGGTGGAGACAAAAAACCCCTAAAAAAAGGAAAAGACAACTCAATGGCCTTGCACATGTGCTAAGATAGGATAGGATCCAGCCATTGTCCTGAGATGAGAGTGTGGCAGAAGCTTTGTTTATTACAGTTACCACTCTTAAATGTCACTGGTCAGGAGATGTGTTCCTTGAGAGAAAATGTATCTGTAAATGAAAATCTGGGGCTTTCTTGAAGGGAAGAGGTCAAGAGCCTAAATATACCTCCTGGGAGCTCCTAGTACAGGAGACCAAGTAGAATGACTCTGAATGACCCAGGTGAAGAACTAGTGGCGGACAGAGGCAATGGAATAAAATTTCCTTTATGAAAGGAGTAGTATGGGGTAGTTCTTTAGGTGGTACACAAGGGACCAACTTTTCATTGTTGTTGTGGGGGAGTGAGGTCTTGGTGGTTACGATATGACATGGGGCTGGGGCATGAAGACCCTCACACACATAGCTTTGTGGCTGTCACATGGGGAACAGTCAATATGTGAGCTGTTTTTAAAAGAGGTACTGTATATCCTCAAACTCCAGCATGGAGACCCACTAAGGCTATCTTGGCAGATAAAATAAACATCTACAAGACTGGATAAAAGTAAACTTCAGCAGTAATACAATTTTAAAAGTGAGAAACAATGGCAATAATGGAAGGACCAACTATGAGATCCTTATAAGCCTGATTTCACAAGAGGGTTAACTTCCATTCCTAGGGTTAAGCCTTTAGCGTCTTTTGGGAGCAATTGAGGAAAAAGTGGGTCATAGTTGGAAGAAACAGCCTTCCTTCTGATAAGGCATGCAGGGGCTCAAATAATGAGTTAGAAAAGTAAAAAGAGATATAATTATACATGGTACTTCACAGCAGTTCATATCTAATGATAGAAGTAACTATTATTCAATAAGTTAAGCTTAAAAGATAGTTTGTACTGGCCAAGGATCAGCTGTGAATGCTGGCTTCACCCATTCTGAGAAAAGTGGTCACAGGCAGTTCTTTTACTCTGGTCCTCCTCCTTATTTCTCTCCTCACCTGCTTCTTCACCCAATTTTTCTACCAAACAAGGACTTTCTCTGTATTCCTCTCATTCAAACACCTCATGAGAAAGGATCTAACTTGTTCAGTCAGTCACTATTCAGTATAGAACTTTTCTATTGAAAATGGTTCTTGGGCTAAGCTATCTCAGAGCTAGCTTCTTACACAAAAGATGGCTGCCTTTGAGAGAGGAACTGATCCTTGTTACGATCCTCTGTACTCAGGGTGTCAGTATTGGGAAATTGAAGAGTAAATTGGTCCCCATAATTTTGTGATCAGAAGGGTGATGACATGATAGCCCTACCAGACTGGGCAGAAGCTGCCAAGTGATGGGGCTTTATTGAGGCTTCTAGAGACCTGAGCACTGAGAATATTATGATACTTCTGGATGTGTAATCAAAATGTATTAATCTGTACAATACATATACAGAAGTCCAAAACAGTTCTGATTTTCTCCACCAAGCATTTTTCCCCCTAAGTTCTTGCTGCTGCTGTTTCTGCCTCTGTGAATTCTACCTAGCAGGAACCCTTGGCAGCTTCTTTGTTCATTGAAAAATACTTCTGAACAAATCTGAGCCTGTAGTTGGGTAGGAAGGGGTACTGGGCCCAGCTGTGGAGCTGTGAAGATGGAAAATTCAGAAGAAGCAAATCATGGACTCATCAACTCTCTGAACAACTTTGTCCTTGTGGTTAAAGCAGCTCTGGCCTTTGAAAATTCATATCCTAGAGGCCTGATATCAATCTTATTTTTTAAAAAACTAATGGATTCTGTTAGTGAACAGAATTGTTGGCTCACTAATGGCTCACTAATAGTTCATTTGTACCCATGCAAACCTAACCTTTCATTTTTACATTATTAATTAGCTACATGTTTCTAGTTTATTTTAGCGAGTTATTTGGATGAGTGGATTAGTTTAGTTCTAATTTAGAACTAAATTTAGAACTAAACTAATTTAGTTTAGAAGCCATTTTCTGCTCTCACACTTATTAAACTAACCCAGTGACATTGCAAGACAGCTTACCATTGCAGACCTAAAATTAGTCTTAAGTGTTTCCTCCTTCTCTTCCTTCTTTTTGGGAGGTCCCTTAGAAGATGCAAATTAGGGCTCCTATAGGTCTCTCCTGGGTCTACACTTTAATTCTCAGATTCAAAGGGTACTAACTTAAACTTACTGAAATAGAAAACAAAAGATGAGAGCATATGTAATATTGTAGAAAGAATATATACTTTGGAGCTGGGCAGATATTATCTCTAATGTAAGATCCATCATTCACTATTTATGAAATCTTAGGCAAGTTCTTATCATCCTGAGGTCCGAATTTTTATGTGTGAAGTGATGATGACAATGCATACTTCAGAGTATTGTACTAAAGGAGATAATTTAGATAAAATACCCAGCACAATATTTGGTGCACAGTCAGTTCTCCATTATTTTTAACTCCCTTTCCAGATGGACACTCAGGGAGTCATTTTACTGTTTACTCATCAGCATATGGCTTAAGTGGTATTTCTTGTGCTTGGTTAGTCATAGGCTAGATCCTGGGAGTTATTCATCATTTTGAACAGCTCATGGAAGCCTGTTTCTTCTCATGCTGTAGCTTTGCTTTGACACTGCAGATATTTGTGCAGAAATAGAAAATAATAACTTTTCCCAAATTAACCTTTATGTGATAGTTCATATTCATTTATTACTTCATTCTGCTCAGAAATATTTATCAGAGTGGTTATTTTGTGTCAGGTTACCTTAGTGACTAAGGTAAAGTCCCTGCCCTTATGAAAATTGCATTCTAGAAGCCTGGGATGGACAACAAACCAGGAAGCAAATACATAAAACAAGTAATTACAGACTGTGAAAAATGATAAGAAGGAAATAGTATATTCAATTAAAGTAACTGGAAGCAGAAAGGGTCGAGTTTTGATTGGGTGGTCAGGAAATTTTCTTCCTTCCTTCCTTCCTCCCTCTCTCCCTCCCTCTCTCTCTTTTTCTTTCTCTTTCTTTCCTTCTTTTTTTCTCTTTCCTTCCTTCCTTCCTTTCTTCCTTTCATTCACTGAGACAAAGTTTTTTTTTTTTTTTTTTTTTTTTAAGCTAGCCATGTTAAGAGCCAGGGGAAGAGAAATGCTAGACATGGGAATAGCAAGTCAAAACCTCTGAAGCTGGAAAGAACTTGGCAGGAATGAGGAGAGTAAAGGAAGCCAGTGCAGCTGTTGCATGGTGAGATGTGACAGAGGGATAGAATGATATATTATGAGATAAAAATAATTTGACAGGAGCCATTTTTTCCTCCAAAGAACAATAGGAACTCCTGGAACCATATCATACAAAAATGACATGATTCAACTTATGTTTTAAAAGAGAACCATTTTTTCTAGCTATGGAAAATGGCCAATAGTGAGATAAAAATGGAATCAGGGAGACCAGAGTGAGACTTGCAGTTGTCCAGGTAGGAGATGCTGATGGCTTAACTAGGATGGAGAAAAGTAGAAATGAGAAGATTGAGATATAATTAGGAGGTAAAATTGAAATGATATGGTGATAAATTGGATGAAAAGAGTGAGGACACTGGAATAATAAAGCCAGGCTTATAAGTAAATAAAAAGATGGTATGTCAGTCTGAGATGTTAAAGATTGAAGGAGAACAGTATTGGGGGAAGAGGGAGCAAAATTTCTTTTTGATATGAGATATATTGGAGGAACTTAGCTTAAACCATCTAAGCTGGAGATCTAAAATGGGTAGTTTGTTATAGGAATTTAGAATTTAGGCAGTTGGGAATAGGAATTTGGAACTGGGGAAAGGTATTAGATGAAGATGCAGATTTAGAACTAATCAGCATAAAGATATTTCATACTTTAATGTCATCTTGGCAGAAAGTATAAGACAAAGATAAACGGTGATTCCAGATAGTTTCCTGATGCCAGCCAATAATTTCATGTGGTCACAGGATGAAGAGCCAGCCAAAAATACTGAAAAAGCAGGACTGGTGAGGCAGGAGGAAACCTTGGAGTGTGTAGTGATATAGAAGCCAAGAGAAGAGAGGTATTCAAGAAGGAGGGGTGAGATCTTTAATGCCACTGAGCCATCATGTAAGAATAGAATGGAGAGATTCAAGTGAATTTTGGGAATATATAGCTCTTTGGTGACCTTGCAAGGCAAAATCCCCATCATTTTGGGTAGCTAGAAACCACAGTGAAGGAAGTTGAATTGGAATTGGAATATGAGGATCTGGAGATGGCAGCTGTAAACAACTCATTAAATAAGTTAAAAAAATTTTACTTACTATTTATTTAAATGAGCTGAAAAATAGATGGTACCTGGAAGAGAATGTGGGGTCAAGAAAGTTTGCTTTTAAAAAAAAAAATTAATTAATTTACTTTTTTTATTTTTACAAGAGATAAACTGACACCATGCATTGTAAATGGATGACCACAACAAAAGCAACAATGATTGCAATTACCAAACACGAAACACACTCATACTACGTCATAATATTGACATTCAGTCCAGTAATCCTCCAGTGTAACAGCTCCTTTACTTTGCAGTGAAAATTGATTTGTGTATTTTTTGCCTCTGAGTCCTTGTGGGATATTTTTTTTTTTATTCAAACAGAAAGTCACAAAAATTATAATCATCCTCATCAGTTCACTCAGTCCCATGTATTTAATTTTTTTTATCTTGATCTTTTGTTAGCACTTTTATGAATTCGTCAGTTTTCCATTAGAGTTCTGAAAATGCTTATTCATTCAGTTCAGCAGTATAGTCAATTACCAGAAACCTGTACTTGTCAGAGTCTTTTCCATGAATTCCTTGAAGATGAAACCCTTTTATAGGAACATTTTTGTGAAAGCATTATAGTACACCCAGAGCTGTCTGTAAATGACAAAAGACTTAAAAATGACCACGGTTAAAGATTTGATGAAAGTTCATAATAATGCAATTGACAAGGAAATTTAGTTATTTCTGAGATATACATTTTAAAGTAATAACTAGAATTATGACATAACATTATACCAGAAAATATAAGACTTTTAGAAATTTCATGTGATGTCTGAAACATTTATAGTAACATATTTCCATACAAATAACCCAAAGAAAGTTTAGTATTAGTTGTTTTGTTTGTTTGTTTGTTTGTTTATACTGCAGGCTCTTATTAGTCATCAATTTTATACACAACAGTGTATACATGTCAATCCCAATCACCAATTCAGCACACCACCAAGAAAGTTTGCTTTTTAAATATGAGTGCTACTGGAACATATTTTTAGGCTAATTAGGAATAATTAAAAAGAAAGAGAGAAATTGGTACAGCAGGCAAAGGGAACCCTTGAGAAGATGAGAGCAGTTGGAATCTGTAGCACAAGCTGACAGATGAGGTCATGCCACCTATTCCATTCTAACAGGAAGAATAAAAGATAAAGAAGATGGTCATGTAAGGAAGTGATTTTTGTAGATTTGAAGGTGGGAGAATGAAGGAGTTATCTTTCATGGCTTCTATTTTCTCAATAAAGTATGCAATCATTTACAAAAAATGTAAGAGGGGTGTATATGGGTTTGTTCGAGGACATTGGAAAAGATGTGGAATATGAGCTGGAGCATAGGAAGGTGGATTTACTTGGGAAATGTAGTAAGACTGAGAGTAATATGGAGAATTCAATTCAAGTTGAAATTTATGAATGGAAAATAAAATATGCTGTCCATTTGTGAAATAGTTTTATAGCAATGTTCAATTTCTTATACAGAAAGTAGAGAGAAAGCAAATAATTTGATTAAACCTGGTCTGAGGTTTGGCAAGGCATGGATGACAGAGAGAGGAAAAAAGATTTGAGGCTATTTTCAGGGAGTGATTATAATGACAAAACATGTATTCTAAACTGGATTAAGAAGGTGTAAGATGTAAAGTTGGGGAGAATAGAATACCAGAATCAAGAAAAATTGGTGGGGTTATTAATCATATAGTGTAGGTAAAGTTGTAAGTGGAATAGAAGAAAAGCATATGGTGGTTAGCAAATGGAATGCTAAAATGGAGATTTCTAATGTACAGTAGTTATTGATGTTGAAAAGTCCAGAGTGTGACAATATGAGTGGGTGGCTGAGGTTGGGGAAAAGAAAATGATGGTTAAAGTTGAGGAAGTCAAGGAACTGAGACTAGAGTTGCTAGGTGGGTCATTCACATACATAATGACATCACTCAGAATAAAACCAGGTGAGACTGAAGGAAGATGTGGGATGGAAATGCGGTGAAACAAAAGCTAAAATCTTCAACCAGTAAATAGAAGGTTAGAAGGTACCTGGAGATGAAAGTGAGCAAGAAACCCTATTCTCTATCTAGTCATTTTATAATTCTGTTTTTGATTTCAGCATTACAATAGCCAAAATCCTTGAAATATAATTGGCTGCAAACACAGGCTTTTACTAAACTATACCATTACATTTATGTATCCCACTGTAGAGACTAGATATAGCCACCATAATTCCCATTTTATATATATATATATATATATTTTTTTTTTTTTAACATCTTTATTGGAGTATAATTGCTTTACATTGGTATGTTAGTTTCTGCTTTATAGCAAAGTGAATCAGCTATACATATACATATATCCCCATATCCCCTCCCTCTTGCCTCTCCCTCCCATACTCCATATCCTACCCCTCTAGGGTCACAAAGCACCAAGCTGATCTCCCTGTGCTATGTGGCTGCTTCCCACTAGCTATCTATTTTACATTTGATAGTGTATATATGTCCATGCCACGCTCTCACTTCGTCCCAGCTTACCCTTCCCCCTACCCATGTCCTCAAGTCCATTCTGTATGTCTGCACCTTTATTCCTGTCCTGCCACTAGACTCTTCATAACATTTTTTTTTTTTAGATTCCATATATATGTGTTAGCATACAGTATTTGTTTTTCTCTTTCTGAATTACTTCAATCTGTATGACAGACTCTAGGTCCAACCACCTCACTACAAATAACTCAATTTCATTTCTTTTTATGGCTGAGTAATACTCCATTGTATATATGTGCCACATCTTCTTTATCCACTCATCTGTCGATGGACACTTGGGTTGCTTCCATGTCCTGGCTACTGTAAATAGAGCTGCAGTGAACATTGTGGTACATGCCTATTTTTGAATTATGGTTTTCTCACGGTATATGCCCAGTAGTGGGATTGCTGTGTCAAATGATAGCTCTTTCTTAGTTTTTTGAGGAACCTCCACACAGTTCTCCATAGTGGCTGTATCAATTTACATTTCCAGCAACAGCGCAAGAGGGTTCCCTTTTCTACATACCCTCACCAGCATTTATTGTTGGTAGATTTTGTGATGATGGTCATTCTGACTGGTGTGAGGTGATACCTCATTGTAGTTTTGGTTTGCACTTCTCTAATGATTAGTGATGTTGAGCATCCTTTCATGTGTTTGATGGTAATCTGAATATCTTCTTTGGAGAAATGTCTAAGTCTTCTGACCATTTTGGATTGGGTTGTTTCTTTCTTAGATACTGAGCTGCATGAGCTGCTTGTAAATTTTGGAGAATCCTTTGTCAGTTGCTTCCATTGCAAATATTTTCTCCCATTCTGAGGGTTGTCTTGTTTATGGTTTCCTTTGCTGTGCAAAAGCTTTTAAGTTTCATTAGGTCCCATTTGTTTATTTTTGGTTTTATTACCATTTCTCTAGGAGGTGGGTCAAAAATGATCTTGCTGTGATTTATGTCATAGAGTGTTCTGCCTGTTTTCCTCTAAGAGTTTTTATAGTATCTGGCCTTACATTTAGGTCTTTAATCCATTTTGAGTTTATTTTTGTGTATGGTTTTAGGGAGTGTTCTAATTTCATTCTTTTACATGTACCTGTCCAGTTTTCCCAGCACCACTTATTGAAGAGGCTGTCTTTTCTCCATTGTATATCCTTGCCTCCTTTATCAAAAATAAGGTGACCAGGGCTTCCCTGGTGGTGCAGTGGTTGAGAGTCCTCCTGCCGATGCAGGGGACACGGGTTCGTGCCCCAGTCTGGGAAGATCCCACATGCTGCGGAGCAGCTGGGCCCATAAGCCATGGCTGCTGAGCCTGTGCGTCCGGAGCCTGTGCTCCACAATGGGAGAGGCCACAGCAGTGAGAAGCCCGTGTACCGCAAAAACAAAAACAAAAACAAAAATATGGTGACCATACGTGTGTGGGTTTATCTCTGGGCTTTCTATCCTGTTCCACTGATCTATATTTCTGTTTTTGTGCCAGTACCATACTGTCTTGATTACTGTAGCTTTGTAGTATAGTCTGAAGTCAGGGAGCCTGATTCCTCCACCTCGTTTTTCGTTCTCAAAATTGCTTTGTCTATTCGGGGTCTTTTGTGTTTCCATACAAATTGTGAAATTTTTTGTTCTAGTTCTGTGAAAAATGCCATTGGTAGATTGATAGGGATTGCACTGAATCAGTAGATTGCTTTGGGTAGTATAGTCATTTTCACAATGTTGATTCTTCTAATCCAGGAACATGGTATACCTCTCCGTCTGTTTGCATCATCTTTAATTTGTTTCATCAGTGTCTTATAGTTTTCTACATATAGGTCTTTTGTCTCCTTAGGTAGGTATCAGTGGGGTTTATGCCAGGAATGCAAGGATTCTTCAATATATGCAAATCAATCAATGTGATAAACCATATTAACAAACTGAAAGAGAAAAACCATATGATCATCTCAATAGATGGAGAAAAAGCTTTCAACAAAATTCAACACCCATTTATGATAAAAACCCTCATTTTCAGCAGATTTTTAACCAACCAAAAATTAGTGATGAAGATAACTTGGCTAATGAGAAAATGTTTATGTGTATGCAGGAACAAGAAGGTTTTCCAGAACAACAAAGGAAAATAAATAAGATGCCAATGAACTGGACAGCCAGTCTTATATCTGATTACCATTAAAAAAACAACTTTTTCCACTTCCTGATTTGGGCGCCTTTATATTCTGTATCCTAATACTCAATTACAGACTTGCATTTAATTAGATAATAAATTCTATACATTTACACTTCCTGTAAAATAAGGGACCATTATCTTGACCTGTTTGACTTAATCTGCCAAGATTCTGACCACAGCCTCTAACATTTTGACATTACATTTTGCAAAAAGCTTTTATATATTGAACCTTCATCAAATTGAATAATATATGTGCAGAGACTGGAAATATGTACTTTGCTCCGTATACTTTTATTAACATAACTGGCTTAGCACCAAAAATGATGATAAGAGTTACATTTTAAAACACATAGGTATTAAACAGACCACTCTTTCATCTGTCACTAATAGTTTATATGTTTTTCTGTGTATGTGATTAATCAGGAATTTATATGGGAAAAGCTAATCAGTAAAGAAGTAATGGAAATTGTTGGTGCCTAAAATAGGATTGGTAAAAGAGGAAGTCTAATAATATAACTGCTTTCAGAAAAAAAAAAAAAAAGGATAAGTACTATGCTAAAATAAGTAGGAAATAGTTAATTAAGAAGCCAAACTTGGAAGAACACTATGGGAAAGGAGGATTATGATAAGGCTTATCTCAAGGCAGTACTACAAGTGGGAGAAAATAAAAAGAAATAAAATTCACATACCAATATCATCCTATAGACTAAGTGACAGCCTACACACAAAATTACAATGCACTCCCATGAAAAAATAATTTAAAATATAAAGCGTATTTTATTCTTTTTGTTGCAATGGTAAATGGGAGTGTTTCCTTAATTTCTCTTTCAGATTTTTCATCATTAGTGTATAGGAATGCAAGAGATATCTGTGCATTAATTTTGTATCCTGCTACTTCACCACATTCATTGATTAGCTCTAGTAGTTTTCTGGTAGCATCTTTAGGATTCTCTATATACAGTACCATTTCATCTGCAAACAGTGACAGATTTACTTCTTCTTTTCCAATTTGGATTCTTTTTATTTCTTTTTCTTCTCTGATTGTTGTGGCTAAAACTTCCAAAACTATGTTGAATAATAGTGATGAGAGTGGACAACCTTGTCTTGTTGCTGATCTTACTGGAAATGATTTCAGTTTTTCACCATTGAGAACAATGTTACCTGTGGGTTTGTCATATATGGCCTTTATTATGTTGAGGTAAGTTCCCTCTCATGGGCAGTGAGGGGCCCGTGTACCGCAAAAAAAAAAAAAAAAAAATCTGCTGAATTTACTATCATGTTTAGCTATGGAAGGAGTCTTCCATGGAGGATATATATATATATATATATATATATATATATATATATATATATATACATATACTCTCTTTATAGGATTATTTCTCCCTTCTGCTCAGTTTAAGACCAAATAGTAACGTTTGTTGTTTCATCCGTTTAACAAATGTATAGTCTCTTTTGCACTGTTCTAGGAAATGAGCAGATATCAGTGAACCAAATAAACAAAAACAAAGTAAAAAACCCTGCCCTCATCAGCTTACATTCTAGTTGGGGGAGATAGATAATAAAATAAGTAAGTTATATGGGTATATTAGATGGCAATTAGTGTTCCACAGAAAGAAAACACCAAATAGGATTGGGAATATTAGGGTAAGGTAAAATTTAAAATAGGGTGCTCAGGAAGGCCTCACTGAGAAAAGAACATTTGATTAAAAACTATTAATACATGGACATGAGAAAATGAGGACTATGTATATCGGGAGGAAGATTGTTCCAGGAAGTGGGAATAGCAAGTGCAAAGGTCTTGAGTTGGAACTTGTCTGGCTGCGGAACAGCTCAAAAGCCAGTGTGGCTGGAGGGGTGTAGGGGAGGATGAGAGTGGAAGGAAATGTTAGATCATGGAGGGACTCCCAAAGCAGTGTAAGAACTTTGACTTTTCCTTTGATTGAGATTGGAAATTAGTGAGCAGAGAAATGAAATCATCTGACATAAGTTTTAAAACAGTCACCCTGTGTTGAGAATAGACAGTACGGAGAGCATGGGTAAAAGCAGGTAGAATAGTTACCATATATTGAAATAATCTAGGTGGGAGATTATAGTGGTTTATAACAGGTTGCTGGGGGCAAAGATGGTGAGGAGTAGTTGCATTTTAGATGCATTTTAAAGACAGAACGGGGACTTCCCTGGTGGTCCAGTGGTTAAGACTCTGAGCTTCCACTGCAGGGGGCACGGGTTCAATCCCTGTTCTGGGAGCTAAGATCCTGCGCGCTGTGAGGCCAAAAAAAAAAAAAGACAAAACCAGCAGTAGAAATCTACTACAAAAGTATGCACTGAGGTGCATGACAGTGAAAGGAGACAGAAAAACCTTTTTTTTTTTCCTTTATTAAGCTGAAGAAGCGCTGGTTTTTCTAAACTGGGGAAGTGTCCTATAACAATGCTAACGGGTTTCTCTCCATTGGAAAGAATCTATGCTTGTATAATTCCTTTCTTCTGAGAAAATCACCAGAATAGCTTGTGTCAATATGCAAATATAAAGTAAGTACCCCCTCAGTGTTCTGGAGAAAGAGTAAAAACAATCTGTCTGAATCAGAGAACAGGTTCATCTCTGAATATGGATGGGATTTTAAAGTCTCTCCCTCTCCTGCATGGATATAAGAAGAATAAATAGCTTAAATTTGGGGGGGAGGAAATTTACGTGCATGTGGAGGATGGAGTTGTACATTTGGATAAGTATAAGTTCAAAATTATTACAGCACATCTGATGTATTTGGCTGAAGCCAAATGAGGCTGGCAAACAGGAATGAGGAAAAAAAGGCTCTCTTAGAGCAAGCTTACTTTACATGTAGCATATTTGGACCAGTGAAGAGGAGTAAACATCAGGACATGAGATTTTGAAGGTAAAAGTTTTATCCAAGCCCAGGAAGTGAGTAGTGCTAGAACATTCCATGGTGCAGTAGCACTAACCTGGCACTGTGGCATGTACTGGAAGAAAATGATTACCCCCTCCCCCATGAATAAGGAATTAAAGAGCTGGTCATGAAGCATTGCAACACTTCATTAGGCTGTGGACCAACTGTCACACCCATTGAGTGGTCTTCTCAGAGGGACATACCATCTACGAATATTTGTTGAAATAAAAATATAACAAAAGAATAAACCACTAAATTAAGCAGACATTTCTTAATGTCACTTCACTTCTCTGGTTAAAAGTTGCATATTTTAAAGGTACATTAATTCTATTAAGATGTGGAACTATTGCTTATTTCATGAAGTATTAATTAAGGAGTTTTTGAAAAACCTAAAATAATTAGTACAGCAATATATGTGTCTTTTTTTTAAACCATGGATTATTTTAAGGTCTAGGAAAATCTAGGTTTCTGCATCTGTATTTTAATAGATTTACATATGATAGTATACTGAGAAAATCTATTAATGCTCTAACAACAGCATTAATAACATTATTTTGTTATTTTATAGCCTCTTCCTAAAATGTAAGACTTAAAGAAAACTTAATCAGTGCTTATTTAAGAGAAAGTCTTGCATGATGATTAAGAATTTGGGTTCTGGAATCAGACTGCTGTGTGTTCATTTCCAGCTATCATTTTCCAGCTTTGTGATTGGGCCATATTATTTAAACTTTGTATGCCTAGTTGTCTCATAAGCAAAATGAGGATAATAGTACTCAGTAGGCATCTGTAAGGACCAATCTATATTTCTATCTATGTATCTAGATCTATCTATAGATATAGAGATAAGGTAAAATTATATAACTATCCTAATATTAGTGCCTACTGCATAATAAGAACTAAAAAACTTAGTTATTATTATCTTGGGAATAATTTTTCCAATTATGATTTTTAGATTTTGGCGCTGTTGAATTACACTGTTCACTCACTTATGTATACAACAAATATTGAGAACCTACTATGTGCCATACAATGTGCTAGGCACTGGGGATATATCTGTGATCTAAAAGGATATAATACTTGCACTCATAGATGTTACAGTTGTAGGGGAGCAGAATAGGCCACACCGAAATGTGCCACTTTGGCATGTGAATTATTTTGAGCTGAAGACAATCAAGGTCCAGAAAACCCAGGAAGAAATTTTTTACTTCCCCCTTAACTGCCATAAAGAATTTAGAAAAAGGGTCTGGTTGAGGAAGAGAGCTATCACCAGAGATAACTACAAAGAGTGTAGGCTAGGTGTGGTAAGCTGTGGGGAGCTCAGCAGGGTTTGTTTATTCAAATTACTCTCTGTGTCCCATTGTCTCTGCATGGCATGACAAACATTTGCTTAGCAAACATTTTTTCTTCCCATCTTCCTGCGAATTGTCTTCTTCCTCTTTGAAGCCACAGAGCTCTATCCCTTCTTCTCAGCTCAGGGTGGCATTTAAGCCTCAATGTTCTGACTCACTTGAAGTGTTTCATGTATATGTAAGGCTCCTGTATGTATGAAATTAAATTTTTCTACTGTTAATTTGTCTTATGTCAATTAAATTATTAGGCCAGCCAAAAGAACCTAGAAAGGTAGAGGAAAAAAATTCCTCCCTTAAAGTGTACAGGGCATAACATATTTAAAATACTGAAAAAGCAAATGCAAACTTGAAAAGTAAAATAAACAGGTTTTAAAGGTTCAAATAACAGGTCAAATCTAAGCTAGAATAATTTTTTGTTCTTAAAATTATATTTAAGATAAAAAAGATAAGGCAATCCATAGATTCAATGCAATCCTTATCAAAATACCCATGTTATTTTTCACAGAACTAGAACAAATAATTCTAAAATTTATATAGAAACACAAAAGACCCTGAATAGCCAAAGCATCCTTGAGAAAAAAGGAGAAAGCTGGAGATATCACACTCCCTGATTTCAAACTATAATACAAAACTAATGTAATCAAAACAGTATGGTACTGGCACAAAAACAGACACATAGATCAGTGGAATAGAATAGACAGCCCGGGAATGAACCCACACTTACATGAGCAATTAATCTACAACAATCAAGGCAAGAATATGCAATGGGGAAAAGACAGCCTCTTCAATAAGTGGTGTTGGAAAAACTGGACAGCTACACGTAAAAGAATAAAACTGAACTACTTTCTCACACCATACATGAAAGTAAATTCAAAACAGATTAAAGCCTTAAATGTAAGACCTGAAACCATAAAAGTTCTAGAAGAAAACAAACAGTACGCTCTTTGACATCAGTCTTAGTAATATTGTTAGGGGGATATGTCTCTTCAGGCGAGGGAAACAAAAGCAAAAATAAACAAATGGGACTACATCAAACTAAAAAGCTTTTGCACAGTGAAGGAAGCCATCAACAAAACAAAAAGGCTGTCTACTGAATGGGAGAAGATATTTGCAAACTATGTATCCAATAAGGGGTTAATATCCCAAATATACAAAGAAGTCATACAGCTCAGCATCAAAAAAAACAAACAGCCTGATTAAAAAATGGGCAGAGGGGGCTTCCCTGGTGGCGCAGTGGTTGACAATCTGCCTGCTAATGCAGGGGACACGGGTTTGAGCCCTGGTCTGGGAAGATCCCACATGCCACGGAGCAACTAGGCCCATGAGCCACAACTACTGAGCCTGTGCGTCTGGAGCCTGTGCTCTGCAACAAGAGAGGTCATGATAGTGAGAGGCCCATACACCGCCATGAAGAGTGACCCCTGCCTGCCGCAACTAGAGAAAGCCCTCACACAGAAACAAAGACCCAACACAGCCAAAAACAAATAAATTAATTAATTAATTTTAAAAAATGGGCAAAGGATCTGAATAGGCATTTTTTCAAAGAAGACATACAGATGACCCACAGACACATGAAAAGATGCTCAACATTACTAATAATCAGGGAAATGCAAATCAAAACCACAGTGAAATGTCACCTCACAACATGTCAGAATGGTTATCATAAAAAAAAACAACCCAAAACAAAAACAACAACAAAAACAAATAAGAAGCGTTGGCAAGGGAGTGGAGAAAAGGGAACACTTGTGCACTGTTGGCAGGAATGTAAATTAGTGCAGCCGCTATGGAAAATAGTATGGAGATTCCTCAAACAATTAAAAATAGAACTATCATACAATCCAGCAATTCTACTCCTGGGTATTTATCCAAAGAAAACACTAATTCAAAAAGATGTATGTACCCCTTTATTCATTGCAGCATTATTTACAATAGCCAAGATATGGAAGTAACCTAAGTGCCCATCAATAAATGAATGGATAAAGAAGATGTTTTATATATATACACACACACACACACACACACACACACACACACACACAATGGAATATTTCTCAGTCATAAAAAAAGAATGAAATCTTGCCATTTTGTGACAACATGGATGGACCTATAGGGTATTATGCTAATTGAAGTAAGTCAGGTAGAAAAAGACAAGTAATGTATGATTTCACTTATATGTGGAATATAAAAAATAAGACAAATGAACAAACATAACAAAACAGGAACAGAGTCATAGCAGAGAACAAACAGGTGGTTGCCAGAGGGGAGGAATGTGGTGGGGGGAGGAGAGAAATAGGTGAAGATATTAAAAAGGTACAAACTTCCAGTTGCAAAATAAGTGAGTCGAAGGTACAAACTGTACAGTGTGGGGAATATAGTAATTATGTAATATCCTTGTATGGTAACAGATTGTAACTAGACTTATCATGGTGATCATTTTGAAATATATAGAAATATCAAGTCACTATGTTGTGTAAAAGGAACTAACATAGTGTTGTAGATCAATTATACTTAAAAAAAAAAAAAAGCAAAGAAAATCATAGCAAAAGAGATCAGATTTGTGGTTACCAGAGTCAGGGGTTGGTGGGAGGGGAAATTAGATGAAGACAGTCAAAAAGTACAAACTTCCACTTATAAGATAAATAAGTACTAGGGATGTAACGTACAACATGATAAGTATAATTAACATTGCAGTATGTTATATATGAAAGTTGTCAAGACAATAAATCCTAAGAATTCTCATCACAGGAAAAAATTTTCTTTTTCTATTTCTTTAATTTTGTATCTATGTGGATGATAAATTTTCACTAAACTCATTGTGGCAATTATTTCATGACATTGGTGAGTCAAGTCATTATGCTGTATATCTTAAACTTATACAGTGCTGTACATCAATTATATCTCAATAAAACTGAAAGAAAAAGAAAGATAAGATTGTGTAGTTTTGTGGAAATATCCAGGTGAAGAATAAGGAAAGAGTATTCTAGGCTGAGGGAATAGCAGGGGCCAAGAACCAGAGCCAAGATTTGTTCAAGAAATGAATAAATCCATCATCACTGGAAGTAAAGGGAGAATTCTATTGATGAGGTTGTAGTAAAAAAGAATGAGATTGTGTAAAGTCTGGTAAGCCATGCTAGAGAGCTACAGCTTCACCCTAAGAGCTGTGGGAAGTCATTTTATATGATTAATGGCAAGAGTAATATGATCATATATGCATTTTAAAAAAGATTACTCTGAAATTAGATAATGAGGCTAAAGGAAGCAACTGAGAGTAGTTGCATTGGGAACAGTGAGGAGACTTGAAGCCGTTCATTCGAGTGATGGTGGCTTGATGATAGTTTGAATGAGGAAAATGGATGGAAGAAAAAAAATTTTAGGATATAAAACCAAAAAATATTGTAATTATTTGGATATTAGAAAGAGTAACAGAGAGAGAATAGCCAAGAACAACCCCCAGATTGCTGGGTGGATCACCTGAAAAGGTTGGGGTGCCATTTATAGAAATAGGAAATATAAAAATGGTTGGGGGGAGCAGGGCAGGCCAGAGCAATAGAAGATAATACTTACTGCTTCAAACTGTGAATTGTGAATGTATTAATGCCAAGTAGGTAGTTGGATAAGTGGTTACGAATTCAGGAGAAAATTTGAGACTGAAGATAACTGTTTTTGTTATACTTCAAAATAGTAACTAAAGCCCAGTGGGAGGAATGAGATATCTCCAGGGCTAGACTGGGAAGAGAATGAGGCTTAGGATAGATCTTGAGGAATTCATTGGAAGAAAAGAAAGAAGAAACAAAAATAAGGAGGAATAGTCAGAGAAATAGTGAAAAAAATAGGAAAACGTGGGGACATGAAATGTTAGGAAAAAGAGAGTTCTACAAAGGAGGAAGCAACCAGCAGTTCAAATTCTTCCAAAAAGTTAGGCAAGGTTAGAACAAACACATATCAGTTGAATTTTGGAGAAGGTAAGATATTATGACTTTTCTAAAAGTAGTATTAGTAGATCTGTGGAAATTGAAACAAGATTGGGATGGGCTGGAAACCGAAAATGGCATGAAGAAATGGAGAAAAGTGCTGTCAAAAAATTGCATCTGTTTGGATGGAGAGATAAGAGATAAAATACTAGCTGGATTAGTGGGTCAAAGAAATATGCTTTTGTTTTAGTTTTATTTATTTTTTAAAGATAGGGCACTATAAGCACTCTTTTTTTTTTTTTTTTTTTTTGCCGTGCCTCAGGGCATGTGGGATTTTAGTTCCCCTTCCAGGGATTGAATCTGCGTGCCTCCAGCAGTGGAAGTGTGGAGTCTCAACCCCTGGATCACCAGGCAAGTCCTTATAAGCACTCTTAAAAGCAGATAAGATTGAGGTTAAAAACAGTTGAGATACCGTTGAGAGGTAGATAATTAACAGTACAAGGTCAGAGATGAGAAAAAAACTGCAGTCTACAGAATAATGAGAGGACTAGCCTTGGAAAGGATAAAGGGCATTCTTTCCTTTGTATTAGAGAAAAGGAGAAATGAATTTAGCTGTACATTGGATTATGTCTTTGGTGGTAAGAGTTGGAAGAAAACTCTCACATATCTGCAGAAGATATGAGGGAAGATGGAGGGTTTTAGTTTCAAGCAGACTGGAGAAGTTTCAAAGTAGTTATGGGAAATGGAGAAGAAAGCAGCTTAGGTAAACTTAATAAGTTAGAGAAAAATTTCAAAGCCCAATTGAAGAATATTAATTTTTTATATTAATCTGTAAAAGATATTCCTCCACCTAGATTATAAGCATGGAGAATGTACATAGTAGATTCACTTGGCATTAGGGATTTGGCATTTATATGTGGACCAAGGACTTTTAGAAATGGAAAGAATGTAGTGCATAACATGGATCATAATCAAAAGAGATGGGAGGGATACAAGTAGAGATATTGATAGACAAATGGATATAGACAGGAGAGATAGATACAATGATAGAAAAGGAAATGGTTTGATGGACTCAGAAATATTTTTAAAAAGCATAATTGCAGTAGCAGATGATATGTCCAGAATTTTAGGAGATTGTGGTCAGACAGTGAGATTTCTGAAGTAGTTTAATGTGATTGTCTGATTTATTCTGTGGTTATAAAAATGTGTGGTTAAAATGGAATGGAGAAAAATACCATTGGAGATGCAGAATTTGAGATGCAATATTTAAAATGTAGAATTTAAAAATAATAGTACAGTTTGGCCAGAGAAGAGCAGTGTGAGCTGGGTGCCAAGGGTACTAATGAATAAGGAAAAATGACCAAGAGATTGGTAGATGGTATGGAGGGTCGGGGGGGTTGGAGAAATGAAATGACATAAGCCACAAATGAGCAAGGGTAATTGTCCGAAAGTAGTATTAGGGAACAAGGAAAACACTGAGACAACTCTATCATTATATATGGTGTGTGGCGCAATATATGGCCCTGAAGTAGAGAAGAAAACCAGGGATATGGTGTTCTCAGAGAATAACAAGTTTCTCAGAGAATAATGTATCAGGTCAGTAGATGTAGGGAGTGCTCAGTGAAAAATTTTAACAGTGTATAGGAGATTGTTAAGAAATATATGAGCTGAACTACTCTTGAAGTTTGCAATGGGGTAGTGGTCAAAATAGTTTTAGGTGGGGAAGAAGTATACAGGTGCAACAAGGAAAGAGAGATAATGGAACACCATGGGGGCTTAATTTTTGGCATTTCCCAAAGAAAATAGGGACACAAAATGATTACTGCAAATTCTCTCAGTTCCTTGGGTAAGGTGTGTCTATTATCTCCTCACTTTGAAATAAGGTATGGTCTCAGTTGTGTTGGCTGAGGCTTTTTATTGTCTTGTAGTCTTTACTTATTTTTCAACCCATAGTATTTAAACATTAAATTAGTTTTTTCATTTACTTAATTTTGTTGAAGTATGATTTACATGCAATAAAATTCACCCACTTTTATGTATAGTTTGATGAGTTTGACAAATGTGTCCATCCATGAAACCACCACTACAATTAAGTTATTGAACTTGTCCATCACCCAGAAAAGTTCCCTGTGTCCATATGCCATCAATGTGACCACTCACTTCCCTAGTCCTAATCAGCTACTAATCTGGCTTTGTTACTATAGATAACTTTTGCCTTTTCATATAAATGGAATCCTAGAATATGTGCTCTGTATCTGGATTCTTTTGCTCTGTATAACATTTTTGAAATTTATCCTTGTGTTTTCATGTCTTAACTCATTCCTTTTTATGGATGAGTATTATGGATATACCAAAATTTGTTTACCTATTCACCCATTGATGCAAATTTTGGTGGTGTTTGGTTTGAAACTATTATGAATAAAGGTGTTTTCTTATTAAGTTGTAATTGTCCTTCATATATTCTAGATACGAGTCCTTTGTTATATACACACATATATTCACACACATACATACACATACACACACACATAAAATCTTCAAGTTGTCTTTTCATTTTCTTAATCGTGTCTTCTGAAGAATAGAAATTTTACATTTTGTGAATTCCACTTTATCAATTATTTATGGTTTATCCTTTTGGTTTCTTTTCTACTCTGTCTCAGAAATTTTTTTCTAGTTTTAAGTATAGAAGTCCTTTACTGATTTTGCTTTAAGTGTTTCGTATTCTTATGTAATGTAAATTGCATTATTTAAAATATTTATCTCATAATTGTTTATTGCACTTAATTACTTTTAACTGGTGTTCATATTAAACTAAAAATTTTTGAGTGTCTACCATATGTACTCACTTGCTCTATCTTTGAGTTACATGATGAGTAAAGTCATAAGCCCTCTCTGCTTTTTTAGAGTTTATAGTCTATTGGAGGAGACAGACATTGATAAACAGGTCACACAATAAGTGCAATAAAAGAGGAGGGCCTTGTTCTGTAGGGTATAGAATCAGGCAATTTGACCTTGCCAAGAGGGTCTTTCCTGTGAAAGCAGTAGGGAGTTGAAGTCTAAAGGATGAATAAGAGTTGACTAGGCAAAGGAGGGAGAGGAGAACTGTTTACTTGAAAGAAAGAACATGAACAAAGACCCTGGGGTGGGAGGAGGCACAGTGAGGAGGTGGCACTGAGAGATGATCATGGTAGTTAGGAGAGGGAAAGAAGTTAGATTTGGCTCGAGAGATGTCTTAAGTGACCAGATCATGGTCTTGAAGCCATCGTTGTCTTTATCCTGAAAGGTTGTAGGCAGGAGTATAACATTATTGTGGTTACATTTTAAAAAGATAAGTGTGGCAGCCATGTGGGTGATGGTTCGGAGGAAAGCAATAGTAGAATTAGAATAGTTAGGTGGATATTACAATAGTCCAGGATGGTAGCTTGGAATAGGGTGGTGAATTGGAAATGGAAAGAAGTAAATACGTTCAGGAGATAATTCAGAGAAAACAACCAATATGAGTTAGTGGTGTATTGTATTGAATATGGCAGGTAAGGAAGAGGGGAGGGTCAAGGGTGGTATTAATGTACCAGATATATGGCAGTAACATATGTAAGACAAGCTAGAGGAGATGAGGCTGATAAGTGTATTCAGAGCTCAGAAAAGAGATCTAGGTAGTAATAGAGATTTATTGCCCAAAGGATTATAGCTGTCAATTGAAGTCTTAGGTGTAGATAAATTTACCTAGGTAAGGATTATAGAATGAAAAGAGAAGAGGTCCACGTTCAATTTCTGTTCTCCCTCTCTCTAATTCAAATACATTTTAGCTATGTGTGTCAAGATTATCCTATTATCTTGTTCTTTTTTCCCTTGAAATTTCCAAGTTTTCAGTTTTTCTCCTTTGATTTCTTATCTTTTGTCTTATATTTGTGATGGTTTACTTATGATGTTACACTTGTACTGTTATTAATCTTTTGTTAGTTTTATCAAATTCTATAGAATAATAAGACAAATGACAAAGGATACTTGTCAAAACATAAATTCCTCATGTGACACTACAAAACTGACAAATAATGAGGGTTTGCTGAGCAAACCTTTGGGTGGGCATATTTACTTTGTAGGTGATCACTAGAAAGATAAAACGTGAATAGGCTGAGGAAGAAAAATTGAGAATGAAGTAGAAGAGATGTGTTATAGTATCTATATTCATAAAATATTAAAATTATCAGTGAATGTGAGTATTGTGGAAAATCTGCTTTATTATTATTATTATAGTTGGAATATATAGCTATTTTTTTTGCCTATTTCTTTCTTGCAAAATACCAGCATAATACGAGGCATCTCAATTCCAACTAGTAACTATTTTACTACTAAATGTGAAATGTAAGAAGTAGACTGAAAATACATAAATTGTCCATTCCCCTTTTAGATACCATCTATTATTTTACTTATTCATAAAGCAATTCTTAATCTGGGAACTGAGCCAGTAAATTGATTTCATTTTCATGACTTATAACAGCTTTTGGATAAGAACCATTGTTATCATTTAGTAAAATTGGGTAACTGTTTCCTGATAACCTATAGAAAAAAAATATGATTTCCTATAATAAAACACTGAACTACATCCAGTTCAGAGAAATATACTGAATTCATAAACAGAAAAATAAATCCTCTAATGTAAAATGAATATAGATATTATAGCCACTGGAATTGTTCTTAGATGTGAGCAGCTATTACTTATGCAAAGTGTCCAAGGAAGATGAATAGCCCATTGTTGAAGCCATTGAACAAAAAGCTTTGATTTCCAACAGTGATTTTAATCAGGACTCATTATATGACTTAGAATAAGATACTTAAAAATGTTATGCTCCTATTTCATCATCAGTGAACTAGGAAGAAAAATATACTTTCTCTGTCCTTGAACTCCTTTTTTTTTTTAATAAGTTTATTTATTTATTTTTTTTTTGTGGTACGCGGGCCTCTCACTGCTGTGGCCTCTCCCGTTGTGGAGCACAGGCTCCGGACGCGCAGGCTCAACAGCCATGGCTCACGGGCCCAGCCGCTCCGCGGCATGTGGAATCTTCCCGGACCGGGGCACGAACCCGTGTACCCTGCATCAGCAGGCAGACTCTCAACCACTCTGCCACCAGGGAAGCCCACCAATTGTAGTTATCTAAATAAATATGACTGTATGCATACATAACCTACATGATACCTTGAATTTCAACAATACAGTGAAACAGAAACCCATTAGTTAATAGTCCTTAGTTTATAGGACTTAGTTTATAAGTATGGCAACTTATAGATGTTTTCATTTAATTTTAAAAAATATCTTTTAGGGACTAACTTGAGAAACAACGATACTTTTTGCAGAACATTTTATTCAGAAGGTTTTGACATTGCTATAATGGAAATATAAATGACTGGATAAAGTCAGCCTTTTAGGAGAATGATGGGTTTATTAGGATTGTCAAACTCTGAATGAAGAGTTAATGAAATGCTTAAATCCTGCTGCTGTATTAGTGAAAAGACTCAAATGCAAAGTCTCTGTGGAAAGTTGTAGTCTCTGTCACTTTCAAGAAGGGGCTAACCAGTCCAACTTCACAACTGAGTAGTATATTTAAATGGGTTTAATTATGAAAAAAAAATAAAAAATAAAATAAAAAAAGGAAAAGGAGGTGCTGGGGGACAGGGAAGGGAGGAATGGGAAGAAAACAGAGGGTTTCTAAGGATGCTACTATTTACAAAAGTATAAACTAGCTAAAAAAGTTCTGATTCATAGGTAAGTGATCTCTTGCTGAGGATCAAGCTAATTTTGGGCTTGAGAAAAATGGTTGAGAGCAGCTGTCTTCCTCTGTTTTGGAAAGAAAGGGAATCTGCTATGTTTCACTCATCATTCTTTGGACAACTCACTGTAATATCACACACAGTAACATTACAAATTGGTACAAAATGGGTTAAATGGAAATTTAGTAAACTGCTTCAAGTCCAAATCCAGTAATTTACTGCTTAAAAGACATGCATTTGAAAATTTGTTTTAATTTCACTTAAAAAAAATCTAAACAATGTTATTCAATCTCATATTCATCAGAAAAATAAACATTAAAAATATTCTGATACTATCATGTGCAGGTTAGGATATGGAATAAAGGGAACTCTTATATGTTGGTAGTGGTTGCATAAATTAATGCAGCAAGTTTTGAGAACATTTTGGCAATATCGTCAGGTTGATCAGATTCCAACATGCCACTCCTAAGTGCTGTATTTACTTCAGAAAAACTTACATATGTGCACAAGAAAATATGCACAAGGGTATTCAATGTGACATTGCTGTTTATAGAAAATAAACACTAAAAACAACCTAAATATCCATTATTATAAAGGAATAAAATTATATACAGCAGGCACAATGAATAATAAAAATAATAGAAAAACGTTGAAAGAAAAAGCAAACTCTTGGGCTTCCCTGGTGGCGCAGTGGTTGAGAGTCCGCCTGCCGATGCAGGGGACACGGGTTTGTGCCCCGGTCCGGGAAGATCCCACATGCTGCGGAGCGGCTAGACCCGTGAGCCATGGCCGCTGAGCCTGCGTGTCCGGAGCCTGTGCTCCGCAATGGGAGCGGCCACAGCAGTGAGAGGCCCACGTATCGCAAAAAAAAAAGCAGCAAACACTTAAGAATTCCTACAACATTATATGTGTTATTTAAAAATTTGAAACTTAAAAATAATATATGTTATATGTAGACATACACGTATATATTATATATTTGTATGTAAAAATATGAAAACATGGATGGAAAGGATACATTTCAATTTCAGAATGGTGATTATTTCCAGGATGCAAGGGGGATGGATGGCATGGAAGAGAATAAATTAGGCTGCACAAAAAGGACTTTGATCAAAATTTTACTATTTTATGTCTTTTCACAAGTATCCAAAGAAAATGTGATAATATTTTTTATTAAGTCTGAGAGGTGGGTACCATGTGTTTGCTAGATTACTGTTTTGTACTTTTCTGTATTTTCAAATATAACCCAATTAAAAAAAGACCACATTTAATTATTTTATCATATGTACTAATTATCTCATACATAATCTGGTATGGTTTTAATTTGGGTTGTTTTGTGTGGTTCTGTTAATCCTGTTGCAGCCTCAGACCATAGTTTTCACTTCAGTTAGCTGGCCTATATTCCTCCCAAGATTATGTGTTTATAGCACAGAGGTTTCTTCCAATACTATCATGCATTTGATGATCCATTTGCAAAGTTATTTCTTGAAGATATTCAGAATATCTATGGAGCTGTACTCTGCAATATTTCTATTAGTTTTTTTTTTTTTTTTAAGAATCAGTTGAATGCCCCAAATATGTTTTATTAAGCACAACCTCTGGAAAGATAAGGTCACCATTAAAAAAGGTAACTTTACTCTGCACTGGCTAATCTGATTGATGGAGATAAGTATGTGTTATTTCTGAGAAAAAGACTAGCTTGTCATTAGCAATATCTTGCTCATTGATACCAAGGGATAATAATGGAGGTGTCATTGTTCTTTCATCTTCATCCTTTGGAGAACAGCCTTGACCCTTAGTTGCTTCGTTACCGTCTTTCGCAGTAAATCATCAGCCCATCCTGGACAGCCATTTAGAGAGTAATAATAATAGTAGTTAACATTTAAAAAGCTTTTATTATTTGCAGCGCTGTGATCAGCACTTTACATGGATTATCTCACATCATTTTAACAACCTGTGAGGAAGAAGCTATTATTACTTACCTTTTATAGATGCAGGAACTGAGGCTTAGAGGGGCCAATGAAATCTGAAAGAAAACAAAAACTCTAGGCAAATGACAGCACAGTTCTAAATTAAATTGTAAACAAAAATATTTCATTCTGAGTTTGGTAAATGTCTTAGCAAAGGAAGTCTGTATTTTGATTGGCCAAAAAAAAAAAAATCTGGAAAGAAGTTGGAAATGCTTTGCTGGTAGCAGAAAAAGGATATGTGGGAGAGGCAGAGAAACACATGGAGAGTTCCAGCAAAAAGAAGCAGCTTCTATTTCTTTCCTGATAATATTGGGAGAGAAGCCCCACAAATATGATTTATTTCTCTTCTTTGTTTTCTATGTAGCTTGAGGGTTCCTGTGGAAGAAACCAAATTCTAAATAACCAGAAGCAAGACCAAGCAATAACAATGGTGAACCAGGGAGAGGTTTAGGAAGTGAATGACCTCCGTAAGGGGTAGTCTTGAGGAAGATGCACTTAGATGGTTGTTCAGGAAGCAGTTGGGGTTGGTAGTAGATGTAAGCAACACAGGCGTACAGCGGAATCCTAGGAAAGTTAGGTAACTGACTTAAACAATATTCATCGTTTAATGTTGCAGAAGTATTAGAGCAGTGTGGCCCAGTAGAATTTCATCTCTACACAGGCCCAGTTGGAACAGGTTTACATGAAAAAGGGATTTTTTTTTTCTGTAAACTTTGATCTGTTTATACCCATTGCACTCTCAACTTTCTCTTTCTTTGTTGCAACTTTCCCTCCTTTCCATTTCTTCTTCTTTTTCTCTCTTTCCAGAAATTTGACTTTGCAATCTATAATCCAACACAATTTCCTCATTCTACCTGGTCTGCCCCTGGTACTGAGTTAGTACTTTTATGCTCCTAATTTTAAAATTGATGTCTTTTCCTTGTTTAGCTCTTTCCCTGTTTTTCCTTTGTTCACACTTCACCTGCATGCTTTCATCTACTCTTTTCCATCTGCACTTTGCCCTTCCCACTCTGCTCCCTGTCTTGTGAGACTGACCTATGTGGACAATATATCAAGAGGTCCCCTTTTCCTCTAGCGATCACCTCCTGTTGGTTCTGCCTCTTGACCACAGTTTAGAGCTCCTGTCGAAGTAGCTCTTCTTCCAGGATCCTCTCTTTTCTTCCAGGAGCCACATACTCTTTCCCAGGTTAGCCTTAGGAATGTTAATAGCTCAAGCTTTTTCTAGCCTTGGACTCTGGTGATATCTCCTGTGATTTCTTTATTCTCTGCCCACACCTTGGTAAACGGTTCATTAATTAGATCCTCTTCCAATCATCTGAATTTGAGTGTGTCATCTGTTCCTTGTTGGGATTTTTCTCTATTTTACACTATCCTGATTTAGTTGATCCTAGGCACTCCTTTATCTATCTTGTATTTATTAACCCTGTTTTAATCTGTATTTCATGTGATCATAAGCAGATCATTTATTTCCTGTGAACCTCAGTTTTTCTTTTTCATCTAGAAAATGAGGAGGGTTATATTAGATGATTTCTAAGATTATCTTCTGGCTTCAAGATTCTGCAATTTCATGAAATAAGCAATATATAATATTTATGAAGTATATAATATTTTAATCTCAGTGATTGCTCAGAATTAGTCTCTGCTTTATTCTGACTTTGTATGAGGACTATTTCTTTATGAAAAAATCAGTACCTTTTATATGTAAAAATTTTAAATATAAGAAAATAAACCTGAATGAGTTTAAGATACAAAAATGCTAATATACATATGAAAACACAAAATAAATGGCTATCATGATTAAGTAGCTTTGAATTTGAAAACTAAACAGTAAAATTCTATTCAAAACTAGAAGCAGAAGAAGAAAGTTAAGTGCAGGTAGTTATTTAATGCACATTGCTTGTATGTACTTTGAACATTTAGATTCAATGAATACGATTTACTTATATTTTTAGTCATGGGATATGGAAAGAGCAGTTGCTTTAAATGTTATCTATAAAAGGTTTAGCTGTCAGTTGAACTTTTCCATTTCATTTTCCTCTTATCACTTTAGAAGTGAAGAGGTAATTTTTTGAAATATATAACGTTCTAAATGGGGGGAAAGAGACACTCTACATTGAATGGTCAAATCTCAGGGAATATTCTGTCTATATTTTAGCTGAAGGATATAAGATGGAATAATTTTAAGATGGGCTTTTTTGGCCATTGTTTCATTGGACTTGATATTAAAATACCAAACCATAATGTGATACTAATATTCCAAATAACATTGTGCATTTTTCTTTAGCTGGAAGGTGTTTTCTTTCAAAGAAGTCAAGCAGATACACCTGTGCTATTAAAATTATTTATTTTTGAGAGCCCCTGAAAAGAAAAAAATGTATGTAGCATTTAATATTTAAATTCTGTACTTGAGGCAAACCCGTGCCGCCAGGCAACTGGCCACAGAATTCAGTTCTGTCGTGGAATTCTCCCCGTGGAGATCACCAAGCAGCTCCACTCTCAAGTGGCTGACAGAGAGGCGAGGGAGATTATTGCATTTGCTTTGCTTTGGCTCCGACTTAGGAAAATTGCTCAAGCAATTGCTCTTTGTAGCATGTAATGCTGTTAGCTCCTATCCCACTGCTAACAGCCTTCTACCTCCAAATAGACCACAGAGCTGATGGAAGGAAGAAAAACTACCACTTCTACTAACCCTATTGGGCCATGTATCAATAGAGAGCAGTAGCTTTCCAATCCTACCGCCTCAGACTCTGTATGGGATTGAGGACGCCAGCATGGAATCATTTACTCAATGTTGAGCCAGGTATTACCCAGCACTGTGCCAACATTCTTTTTCTAATTCAAATAGATTATATAAGTTTCAGAAAGAAAGTGAAAACATCAGAAAAGGTAGAAAAAGAAGGGGAGATTCTGAATGCATATTTACACATTTCTTGTAACATTTATTATGCTAAATGTGTGAATACACACATTTTACATTTTTAAGGATTGATACCAAACAAGATTTTGCTTCTAGATTCAAGCCAGCAATACGAGGAGCTGAGTTGAAATCTGATCAGATGCTTGGTAGCATATATAGTGTTGACAATAATCTCTTTCTATTTTTGTTACCCTAGTCACTGCATCTGATAGAGGTCAATGTGTCACATCCACCCATAGTGCAGGTGGTAACACAGGTGGCCATGCAGGCTGAGAACTTACACTTTAGGCTTAGGGCTACTTTCATAAGCAAAGCTTTATTTACCGTAAAGGTGATATCCTTTGGGAGAGATTCAGGGAAATACCATGGAATGGATTTATTTTTATATGTAATGGATTAACTTTCACATATACATTAAAGCAGTACATTCAGTAGAACAGAAAGAGAAAGCACGTCATTCCCAGTACTAAATTCACTCCTCAATGGGCAAATCGCTAACAGATAAATAGAAAAAACAAAGCGAACACTCAGTCTTCAGATGTCATGCCTTCTTTTATAGTTTTCACGTGGGCAATAGTATGAGAGAGAGACGAGTTTTTCCTTAAGGAAATGTAGACAATAAGTGGAGGTTTGCTTATTTCTATTGTTTACCACAAGTCTGACAACGTTCATTTAGCTTCTAATGGTTTGTTTTCTTGAACTCAATAATGAAGTTCAGTTTTCTTGTCTGTCAGACCAGACTTGACCTTATGGAAATACAAATCCCTCATGACTTTGTGAGGATGGAACAAAAAAGAAGAGTAAACACTTTCCCACTAAATCAGCTGAATAATCTTAAGTGAATAGTATAGCAAATAAAATTTAAATTTATCCTGATACTTTAGAACCAAGCCCTCAAAAGTGTTATTAACATAGAGAAAAGCACCCTGTTACTTTATTTTACATGGAATAAAGCATTCACAGGGGAGACCATTAAAATTCTCATCTTCCAAAATGTATATGTTCAAGGTTGGCCATTGTAAGAGGGGTTACTGTGAGCTGAGAGCTGCTTCTCTCCTACACCAGATATCTGTATTCCATTTTGAAACTGTGCCAAACTATTTATCTCAAAGATCAGAGCACCTAACAAGTTAACTGGAGGGACTCCCTTTTGTTTTAATGTTTTGGTGGATTCATTATCAGAACCAGTTTTCTTAGCAAACATATAAATTTATCATAACTTCAGACCCCTGAAAGTGATGCAGAATCAATCAGCCATGACCATTACTGCCAACTGAGACCATTGGAAAGGGGCCCTGGAATAGTGTAATTAGTTGCCATTACATGGCTGCAAGCCCGCAATTTTCCTACTGACTCTGACCCACTGCCTTGCTTAAGTAAGTATTTGCACTCAAACTCATGATAATCGATCCCCTTCTGTGTCAAGTGTCTTCATAACTTTAAAAATTAAAGATGCAGAATGTCTCAAGTGGTTTGGGTAGGCAATTTTATTCCAATTTTATTATCACAATGGGTCCATAATATGCATGGAGTGTCCTTTCTGATTAGCCATGCCTCAGCAGTCATCCACTCTATTTCCATATTTGCCTGTCTTTCCCTCCTCTGTTCCTCCCTTGCTTCCAGTCTAGGCTTCCCCTCATTTTCTGAGAAAATGGAAGAGGCTGCTTGCAACAATTAACTAGCTATTCCAATTAGCTGTCCAGAATCAAGATTGGCTAAGGCAAGATGATGTTCCCTGGTAAACAGCTGCCTCTAATACACATGAAAATGATTTCTTTTTATCACTTCTGAGACTGAACAAGTGGGGCTGGGGGAGAAATGCCTCAGTGGCCAGGTACAAATGAAAATTTTGCTCTAATCATTGGAATGTATTTTAAAATTCTCTCAGTACCAAATTATGGAAAGTGAGTGTTTTATGTTCATCTAGCCTATCGATGGTGCTGCTATCGGCTAGGAATGCCTGGGGCGCTCACCAGGGCTTGCACTCTTTGTGGTGAGTTCCCCCATAGACAGTTCTCTGTCCAAAGCCAGTGCTGTGGCTGGACTGGACCTTGTAATTCTTATTATGATTGTCAGACACGCCTCAGCAACAACCATCAAGGAACTTTGAAAAAACAAGCTTATTAATTCACACACGTGTCCTGGTGGGTACATGGCCACCCAGAGACAGAGCTTGCAGATCTGGGGCTCTGCCTTTATTGGAGCCAAGGGTAGGGTTCCTGAGATTTCTTCGGTTCACTCTTCTTTGATGAATTTAAAACGAAGGAATTAAAGTGCTGGAAGAGAAAAGCAGGGTCCTCAAGTGGTCAGTTATCTGGATCACCTGAGGTTTTGTAAAAGGGGAACTTCATGGGTGGGGCCGCCTGGCCCTTTATCTCCTTGTGTAGCTGGCAATATGTCTGAGGTGGAGTTCTTTGAGGTAGATGCATTGACAGTCAAAAGCTTAATGTCAGGCACTTACATTACAATCAAAAAGGCTAATTGCCAGCCACTTACACTACAGTGAGGCAAAGAGAAAAAAAAATTAGCTTACTTAGCAGACTGTGAAGTGACAAAAATTATTTTAAAACAAATTGTAGCATGCATGAATAATATTATAAACAAGTTGAATGTAAGTAATTAGTGAGCAAGTTAGTTAATGACAAGATCAATTTGGTTTTTTTCTTCAGATTCTTTTATCATATTTCTATTTTTGTTTCATTTCCTAGTAAAGTTGGCAATCGTGTCTAACTGTATATGAGGAAGTATATTATTCATTTTATTGGTCACTTATAAGATGAAACAATAAAAACTCAAATCATCCTTTACTACAGGAGCAGTTATAAAAGCAATGATAATATCCAACTTCCGTAACAAATACATCAGGGCAAAGTATTTTTAGCTGCCCTAGGGCCATTGTCTGAACCTGAATTAGGACACTTGTGTGTCACAAGAGGCCTTTTATCCGACAGTAATTGAGAAATACGATCTGGGCTAAGTCAATAAATCAAACTCCAAAGTCTTCAATAGAAAGAATCCAAATTTTGTCACAAAATGACTAAAAACATTTGGGCATTCATTTTATTTCACAGGCAATGTGGTTCCCTGATATAAATAAAATCATGAAAACTGCACTGGGGCAGTCACTTTAATCAAATTCCAAAGTTTAGAATATCCTGAAGATGACCCACCCTATGTATTTCCAAAATTGAGAGGGTTTTCTTTTAAATAAAGATTTATTCGTATAACTATAAATGGAAAGGGTCTGTTCCTTTGTAGCACATGCAGAAATCAATGGAGGCAGGTGAAAATCAGACCCATACTTGAGATCACTTGGAGTCCGACATTTACAAAGATCTCTAGTTACAGAAGCTCATGCTTTCCTTGATTTGTTGCAGTGTGAACCACTGGTCCATTCTGGAAGCTTTCTTGCCACTAAAGTCCTTTACAGGGACTTCTCTTTTGTGACTATCTGATTGACAACTGTTCAATAAATTTTCAAAATGAGTTTTTCATGGGATTACAGACATTGGTTATTACCTCTAAAACTTAATTTTCAAGTCAAATATAAATTATTTCCAAGTTTAGTCATTATATTCTTATTTCTAGTTCCCCATACCCATTATTGTCAGATGTTAAATCTAAATATGAATTTAATTATTGTAAAATGCTGCCATTTGATCACTTCCTGGCTCTAAGGACAAGAAGTCAACTTCACAATGAGTTCTTAGCATAGTGGTGGCTTATTGTGTGAATTTTGGTGATAAATACTTGACTTCAGTGCCGACAATTACTCATCTATAAAACACTTTTGTTATGCTCACAGAGATGGAGCAAAACAAATAGCAATAGAATAAAATGCCCGTGTTGTCTTCAAAAATAAATCTATTTCCCATTTTAACTGGTGATTGGGCAAGATATATTTAATGTTTAAAATTGCAAATGTTTGTGGTATAGTATTGGAAAATAAGTTTTTATTATCTTAAATTATTTACTGTAAATTTGCTTACACAGACAATTGAATCTTATATTTATTACTCATTTTTAAATAAATGAGAAAGATAACTTTTTATTATGATTAAGATGAAAATTTTCTCTTTACAAACACTAATGAGGAAAACATCAAAGGATGAGGTACGATTAAAAATGTGTTTTAGGGGCTTCCCTGGTGGTCCAGTGGCTAAAATTCTGTGCTCCCAATGCAGGGGGCCTGGGTTTGATCCCTGGTCAGGGAACTAGATCCCACATCCCGCAGCTAAGAATTCGCGTGCTGCAACTAAAGATACCGCGTGCGGCAGATGAGACCCGGCACGGCCAAATAAATAAATTTTAAAAATGAGTTTTAAAGGTATAGATTTTTGTGGGGCTCAGACAAATCTCAATTTTCTCCTAGTTTGGAAGCAAACTTAAGCCACGTTGCTTTTTTTTAAATTTCAGATATTCTATAAGGTCTACAAGTGACATGAAATTTACCACACATTTTAGTCTCTATCTACCTATCATCTATCATCATCATTTCTGCCTTGCCTTCTGTAAATGATTAAGTTCTTAAAAAGACTGGACTACGAGTTCATTAAGTATATACTAAAGTACTATATAATGAGATTCCCTAAATTGAATCTCTGATTAGCCATTAAGCAGATATGGATTCTCTAGACTTCCCTGTCTGATATTGCAGCAACTAATCCTATGTAACGATTGAGAACTTGAAATGTGGCTTGTGTGACTGAAAAACTGAATTTTAAATTTTATTTAATTTTAATTAACTTAATTTAAAATTGATACTTTATTGGAAACTTTTTTAAGTTTGGAAAACTTGGGTATGTGAATGCATTTTTTTCAATTATAGACTTATTAAATCTCAATACATACTAAGTATTGCTGATGAGTATTTAGTGTCTGAAATTAGATGTTTTGTAAATGTAACATACACTCCAGATTTCAAAGACTTAGTAGCTGTTAAAGAAAATTTCAGATCTAGTTGACTTTTATTCAGCAATTTATGAATCGGGAATCATCCCAGAGAGGAGTTTCAAAAAGTTGTACAAAGTGAGAGGGTTTTATAGACCAAGGTGAGGAGGAACCAGAAAATTACAGGAATTTGCTGATTGGTTAAAGAAGGGTACTTTTCTTGTATGGAGCGAAAGGAAGACTTGGAGCTGGTCGTGTAACTTGTGCTGAGCAGACAAGTGTGGTTGGTTGACCTAGACCTTCTTTTTCTGGGAGAGCTGAGCATAGAAACAGTTAAGGTTCTGGTTTGCTGAGGTGAGGCTAAGCATGAGGGACTCCACATTGATCCTAGTCTGGACACTTTAACAGTATGAAAACAAATGAAAATATTTCATAATAATTTATCTAATAATTGGGTAAATGTTGGAATGACAATATTTGGAAAGATTGCATTAAGTAAAATATATTATTAAAATCAGGGCTTCCCTGGTGGCGCAGTGGTTGAGAGTCAGCCTGCCGATGTAGGGGACACGGGTTCGTGCCCCAGTCTGGGAAGATCCCACATGCCGCGGAGCGGCTGGGCCCATGAGCCATGGCCTCTGAGCCTGCGCGTCCGGAGCCTGTGCTCTGCAACGGGACGAGGACACAACAGTGAGAGGCCAGCGTACCGCAAAAAAAAAAAAAAAAAATCAGTTTCACATGTTTTTCTTTAATTTATTTAATGTGGTGACTAAAATTTGAACTTACATACTTGGTTTGCATATACTTTTATCAGACAGCACTGCTAGAAGAATACCCTAAGAGAAAGGCTACTATTAAATGCCTCTGTATATAAAATAAATTTCAAATGAATTAAAGATGTGGTGTGGAAATAAGTCCATAAACAACTGGATGATATCTTTTTTATTTTTGTCTGAGCAATGGTTTTATCAGAATAAAGAAAAAGGGGGCTTCCCCGTGGCTCAGTGGTAAGAATCCGCCTGCCAATGCAGGGGACATGGGTTCGAGCCCTGGTCCAGGAAGGATCCACCATGCCGCGGAGCAAACTAGGCCCGTGTGCCACAACTACTGAGCCTGTGCTCTAGAGCCTGTGAGCCTCAATTACTGGGCCCGCATGCTGCAACTACTGAAGCCTGAGTGCCTAGAGCCCACTCTGCAACAAGAGAAGCCATTGCAATGAGAAGCCCACGCACCACAAGGAAGACTAGCTCCCGCGGGCCACAACTAGAGAAAGCCCAGGGGCAGCAACAAAGACCCAGATAAAAATAAATAAATTAAATAAAAATTCAAAAAAAAAGAGAAAGGAAGAAATCATAAATAATATATTGATTGCTTTGGACTACATAAAATTAATGACCTGTGTGTTTACTGTGTGTGTGTATTTTAAGAATCCATCATGAATAAAACTAAAAAGCAACAGTTTACTGTCTTGTGGAGGCAGTTCTTCCTATCTTTCTACAGTGGGGAAGGTCTCCTGCTCATTCCCAGAAGGATAGCACTGGATCATCCTTTTGGACCCTTTCCCTAGAGAAGGAGTGACTCACCTCATTCTTATAACTGTATTAAAGATCATGTTCTTCTTATGAATTGGCCTTTTTTCTTTCCTCAGAAGAACACATTGTCTTTCTTCATTTCTGTTTTGTGAAAAGTTTCAGTTCTTAGAAAATATTTAAGTGTGCTTGGAACAACTTGTGCACACATATCTGCTCTTTCAACTGTAAATTTATGAAATTGTAAATTTCTATTGTAAATCTATATGGATGTGAGTGGGGATGGGGGTACATGGTTTCTCAATTTTTCAGCCACTGATGGCAGGATGGATTGATTAAATTGATACATTTCAATGGGTAGAAGTAGGTGTCCCTGTTTTGGCTTTTGGGTCAAGTTATATTCTTTTTTAAAAATTAACTAATTAAGGTATAATTAACACATAACATTGTATAAGTTTAAAGTGTACAATATGTTGATTTGATGTATTTATATATTGCAGTATGATTATAATCATACTGTTAGATAATACCTCCATCACCACATAATTATCGGTTCTTTTTTGTGATGAGAACATTTAAGATCTAATCTCTTAGCAACTTTCAAGTATATATTCTTTAATCTAGTATTCCTGGGGAACGTTTTGGTTAATGAAGTTGATGGTATTTTAACTCCAGTTTGCCTTGTGTGACTCTAATTTACTTTAATTTAACGAGCACTAACTCATGATGTAATGCATTGGGAAGTATGTCTAATATTCTATGCAGACTCTTGTCAGCTATGTTTGACGTAAATCTAATGATGAGAAAACAGATACATCTAGAAAGTGAGATGTTCTACTGGTTGATTGACCTGGATCCTTTGAGGAGTCAGTATCACGAATGACCAAGAAAGGGAGGTATAGCTTGTCTAGATTGAGAGAACTAAAGACATATGATATTCAAATGATATAAACCATGGATCCTAAAAAGATATTTTGAGGGTAATTGAGAAAATTTGTGTAAGGATGTTGGATAATACTGTTGTTGATTTTCTTAGGTGTGGTAATGATGTTGAGGTTTCGTAGGAAATAATGTTCCACTTCTTGGGAGATGCAGGCTGAAGTATTTAGGGGTGAAATGTTATATCTGCAGCCTACTTTGGAAGGTGTGACAAAAGGCATGTGTGTGTGTGTGTGTGTGTGTATGTGTGTGTGTGTGTGTGTATGGATAGATAGCAGGTATGGATAGATAACAGGTGTGGAAGAATGTTAACAGTTGATGAATCATGATGGTTTCTCTGTGCTACTTTTTCAAACTTTCAGTGGATTTAACAATTTTCTAAATAAAGATGTGTACATAGGCATTTTTTTATATGTGGCGTAGGGAATAAGAAATGTGATTAATTAATAATAATTAATAATTCCATAACGCCAACATAGAAGTGAGAAATATATGAGCATATATAACAAATGATTAATAAAACTAGTATGGAAGAAAATTTTAAGATTAATAAGAAAAAGAAAATTGGTCAAATAACATGAATAGGTTATCAACAGAGGAATAAAGACAAATGGCCAATAGACATACCAAAATGTTTATCATTTATAATCAAAGGCAGGAACTTAGATACAATACTGAGTTGTAAAAACTCAGTTTTCCACCTGTGTTTCTCTCTTATTCTCACACAGAACAGTTCACTTTTGTCACCAAATGTTGGAGACTTTCCCACAAAAAACAAAAAATCTTGCTTTCGCGTACCACAAAAAACCCCCAAAAAACAAAAAATCTTGCTTACTATGTTCAAGGAGATAAAAGACTGAGAAAAATTAAAAAAAAAAAAAAGAACAAAAGGCGCTCCTAGTGTTTTCCTCATTTAGGCAATTACAAAGGCTTTAGGAACACTGTGCCAGGAACAAGGGACAGAGACCTGTACATGTATTTTCTATTATCTCACAAATACCAAGGTAGAAATTTTGCCTCTCATTTTGTGTGTGTGTGTGTGTGTGTGTGTGTGTGTGTGTGTGTGGTACGCGGGCCTCTCACTGTTGTGGCCTCTCCCGTTGTGGAGCACAGGCTCCGGACGCACAGGCTCAGCAGCCATGGCTCACGGGCCCAGCCGGTCCGCGGCATGTGGGATCTTCCCGGACCGGGGCACGAACCCGTGTTCCCTGCATCGGCAGGCGGACTCTCAACCACTGCGCCACCAGGGAAGCCTTTGCCTCTCATTTAATAAAACATTTTCAAACTATAAACAATATGACAGTCCAAGGAAAAAGATCCTCTCAAACTGCTGGTAAAAGTATAATATCTTGAGAAAACTATTTGTAAATTTGTATTGCCTAACATATCCTAAGAGAATCAGAAATATCAGCAAAAATGTACTTATGAAGATTTTTTTTTAAAGGAGTTTTTTTTAAAGGCAGAGTATTATGGATTCTGGCTTCTGTTTCCTCACATTCAGAATAGAAAACATTTAAAATGCCTGCCTCTTAGTGGAGTTGCAAAGTTCACCTGGCTTCAAGAGCCACATTGATGTCCAGAGCCTGCTTTACAAGTCCTAAAGGCCGACCCGGGAGGTATATTTCCTTTGTCCCTACAGCATGAAGTGAAGCGCCTCAGCAGGTGTGACAAGCTGAGGATGTAACATTTTCCCATTAGACTTTAAGTTCCATTGAGATGTTCTCCCATGAATCTATGCCAGAATTCAGAAACACAGAAGCCAAGGTTAGCCTCACCCTCTAGAAGGCTTAGATGAAATAGGGTGATAGAGGCTTCAGCCAGCCGCAGAGGAATGGAAATCAGAGGGATTCAAGAAAATGGCATTTGCATTTGCACTGTGTTTATAGCTTCCACATCTTCCTGGTGAATCAAATTGCTCCCTAAAGATGCACAGGCCTGAGTGCAGCACATAGCGGAGATAAGGAGACCCAGTAGCATTTTCAAACCTCGGATAAAAAGATCAAGATAGCATTAAAATTAAGAGACAGAGAGATCAGTAATACATTGTTATAGCTTTGAGATTGGGTGGAAATTATTATACTTCTACAGCATCTTTGCTTCTGAGACACTTGCTATACCATATCACTGAATCATAGACATCTGTCACCCTTAATACATTTACTCCTTGTCAGCAGCTCTGGGCATAGGGAAAAAGGTGCTCAGTTTACGACAGCATAACTATAAATCCTAATCCATTAATTTACTTTTTCTCAAGATAAGTTCTTGCAATTCAAATTACGTGATTAAAAAGCTGCTATTTTATCAGTCAAAATAAAAGCAGCTTTTCTTGTTTGCTTAATTTCCAAATTGTAGTATTTATCCTTTTTAATTGCCCATGCTAATAGATTTAAGTGTATGGGCACATATGCAATAGTATGGCATGAAAATAACTTAGATCACCATGAGTGTTGTTCTGAATTCTTCCCAGTTTACTGCATTATTAAATATTACATAAGTTATTCAATGTCCTTTATATCAAACATATATTTTTTCCTGCAAAAAGGATCAAAACTAAGTGGCATTACTTAGGATTACTAGACACAGATTATATAATATCTTTTCTTCTTTCCCAACTAAGAAAAAACCTGCCTTTAATTTATATATTTCACTGTTTGAAACACAGGGGAAATTGTAATGACAGAAAAATGGGGAGGCAATTTAGTCTATTTACACAATAAATAGCCGCATTTGTTGGTATTTAACTTTTGTTTTTTTAACTGCCTCTGTGCCCTGAGATAAAGATTTGAGCATGCACTTTCTTCTTGGTTATCTGGTCCCAACAGAATGTTGCCTGGGAGCTGGAAGTGTAGGCATTTAAAAACCCAAATATTTAATTATGTCTCCTGGCCTGGTTAAGAAGGCAGAGAATGTCCTTTAGAGAAACAAGAGTGCTTCTGCTTGGGCTGGTTCTTGGTTGTGTCTGAGAATGAATGTTTGGCACTCCTTCCATGGGATGGGGGTAGGCTGAGAGCGTATCAGCTTTATATTACTTCCTATTTGTAGCTCTAATATTTTACAAGTTGGTGAATTCCCAAATTGGACATACTGAGAACCAACTACAAGTAATACGCATGCTAGACAAGGTGGCCCCTTTTTAAGTCAGATCTGATTGTTCATTTTATTTATATTGATCTCAAATTTGCTTCCAGGTAACTGCCACCCATTGGTCCTGATTCTTCTTCCTGAAGCAACATAAAAGAACCCTTTTTCTTTTCTATGCCATAGCTCTGGTCTAGTTGACATTTTCTATGATCCATGGAGACCCATGTTAGACTATGCAATATTTTGAAGTGTTTTCCCTGAAATAATTATGTATCAGTATTTACACGTGTATATTAGAATATATAAAATTATTTCTTAAAGATCAAAGACTAGCCCTTCTTGAGGCCTAAAAGAAAACATGTAAACTATTTTCAAATTAATAATATTAAATTACAGCATCTTTGTGTCACCATAAAAAATTTGGGAATTAATGAATATGTGATTACATATTAAAGAAATATGAGAAATTGAGACTGTAATAGATTTTGTAGTTGTAGTTATAAAGAAATCGCTTGACCTAAATGAATAATAAAATATATCTTCAGGGCATTGTACTTCTTATGAAATCAGAATTTATTGGTAATTCCTTTGGACTGTGTGAGAGGGTGCATGGCACTGGGGTGATGAGAGGTGTTTTGATTGAAAGCCAGTGGAATATTTCCTAAGAATTTAATTTTAAAAGAAAAGAAAAAGACCATAGTGCAGTTAACATATTGCATGTCCATTGGTATCTTACTCTAAAACTTCTCTCCACACAAGAGTGATTTTAATAATTAAGACTATCATTATGCTACTGCTGACAACTTTCTAATGTCTATAGGGAACTAAAGATCAGTGTGTGTGTGTGTGTGTGTGTGTGTGTGTGTGTGTGTGTGTGTACATCCATTTGGGTACATTTCTCCTCTATTCCTCAGCAGCATTTAGTCTGGCATAAAATCAGATTTCACTAGTTAAGAATAGCCTTAGTCAATGAGGGCAGGTGAGGGGAAAAGGAAGTAAAATTCTAAGATTAATGTTATTTGAAATTAGGCATTTAGTTCATTATTATTGTTTCTTTGTGCTTTAAATCATTTTCTCTTGAATATGGAGAAAACGACAAAGATAACTTTTATAAATCCCTGTAGTAAAATAAACACCAACAAAAAATCTCTTGCTTTAAGTGTCAATTCAGACCCTTTAAAGTCTTGTTTAAGATTCCTTTTAGAGGGGTTGGAAGGCCGTTCTGAGGTCCAGAAGCCTCTACAGTGGTTACGCACGATCAAGGCAGAGGGAAAAGCTGAGACATTCTCACTCCCATTCCCTCTGCATCAGAATCACCTGGAAGATATCTTAAAAATACTGATCATGCCCAAAGAAGCTCTGATGTTATTAGTCCGAGATGGGACTTGGGCATTGGTATTTTTTAACATCTCCTTAGGTGAATCTAACCTTGTAGCCAGGGACTGGAACAACTAGTCTACTTTAGACGATCACAGACGTAAAACTTTTTCTTGGCAGACTTCCCACTTGTTTTAGGCACTTCATGGAGATACATCTCACTGTCTTTAACTAGTTGTGATGCTTTATTCAGTTCCAAATATATGGTTGTTGGTTAATAAATGGTTAGCTTAATACTATAGCCATTTATCTTATGCCTGGTTACCACTTATCAATAAGACTAAGTGGCTAATCTGCCTTGCCTCAACTGCCATTCTGCCCTTCCCACACCCAAGGCAGGCATTTCTAATAATCCGCTATCAATTAGCCTAAATAAAGCATCATGATCTTTCCAAATGCAGCATTTAAGGCAGCCATGACTAAAGGGTCAGAGTTTTCATGTGGTATGTAATCTTTATAATCTGCACAAAAGTTAAAGCTCTGGGCATTTCCTCAGACATTTGAAATGAGACATATAAGTTATGTGTTCACTGACTACAGTATATATAATAATAAGCTAGTTTTTCCATTATTTATTATAAAATGAATGGGAATACGCATTCATAAAATTGTACAGCAAAAATGTTTAATCAGGACCCACTTATGCGGGTTATATAAGATAATTTAGAGGGAGAGTGAAATGCAGAATTGTGGAAAAGCAAGAGCAATATTTAAGCTATATTCAGTTATATCTTGGGAATATTTCTTTCTGTATTTGAGCACATGTCTTTGTATATATGTTTCTTTTCTCTGCATGGTTCTCTATGGGTTAATTTTTGAAATATTTAGAAGGATCTTTATGTCCATCTATTTGTATCTGTATCTTCGGCCTTCTGGGTCCTGCAATGGGCAGAGCACTCATTTCTCTCTTTATCTTTCTATATATTCATCTATTTGACTTTCTTTCATTCCCCTTTTTTCATTATCATTTTTCTTTCTTCCTGTGAATCTTTTTTCGTCTAATTGAAAAATATTTTAATTTCTGTTCTTAAACCTGAGCAAGGAAGGATATTTTGGTTAGTTATCTTTCTCTTAAAAACAAACAAGCAACAAACACCAGCCATTTCTCTACTCCTCTCCTATAAGACAATGCCAATTTAGTGACCCTTTTCTTTTGTGGCTTTAGTGAGATTTTTCT
The DNA here is from genome assembly GCF_008692025.1 of Phocoena sinus. Taxonomy (NCBI): domain Eukaryota; kingdom Metazoa; phylum Chordata; class Mammalia; order Artiodactyla; family Phocoenidae; genus Phocoena; species Phocoena sinus. The sequence continues at coordinate 104,073,122 of NC_045766.1, read as the reverse complement.
CACTGAGAGAGAGAAAATAAAGATTCTCTCACATCTGTGACCAAGAAACAGTCCTACAAAAACAAAACCAAACAAGCCAAAACAAAAACACAAATATAGCCTTGGAATTAACATTTAAAAATATTAGCTTAACTGCTATGTCAGAAAGAACAAAGTATATATCTTTCCAGAAAAAGCAATTGTTAATCTGATGTAGGTGAATTTTAGATTAAATTTTTATTTATATATCTAAGAAACAACGAATATTTGGTCCATTGTTCCTCCCTTATTTTCATCTTCTGTTACTGAATGAATGGAGGCACGAAAGTTACCCTATAGGCTAACAACCCCTGGAGAGTCTTCCAGGTCACACGTCTGAAAAGTTAACATTTCCGACCTATGTTCCTTTCAAAGTACAGGCTTTGACAAACAACTTTTATTAGGCGTATTTTCCACAAATAACATTTATAATGACTTGTATCCATTTGAAAGTAAATTTAAAAACAAAAACAAAACAATAAATAAAAAAAACAATACAACTGAATTTCCATTTATCTTTGAACCTCTAGGACAGAAATGCAAATTTTGGGGTTTAGTTTTAAATAGTAGAAGTGGATGATTGTTTAGGCAGTAAACACCATGAGAGCAGGGGATTGTGTCTGCCTGGTTTACTGCTTATTTTCTGATATGTAGCACTTATTATCTTGAACTCAATTGAGCAGGTGGTCAATAATTATTTGTTGAACAAATTCAAACATTTGCAAAGCAATTTTCTCATTGATCTACAAGATATCCACCATAGAAGAATCTTGAAATGGAGTAATTACCTCAAGTCTAATACTTGTGGTTCAAAATAATTGTGGGTAGTATTTAGTTTTCTATTTGGGGACCTTATATATTTTATTACAAAAATGATAATGGATAAGAGGAGGCACATGTAACTATCCATAACCTCACCTTTTCTCACAGAATAGTCTCATCGTTAATTTGAAAAATTCTCAAATATATTTATTTTCATTCTCCTAACAGGAAAACAAAGTGCTTTAACAAATTTCAAGATACCCTGGTGAGCAATGGTTCTTTAGCTCACCTCCATACGTTTCTCTTTTACAGAGACAAATTCTATTGCTTTTAAAAACATTTACTTTTTTCTTATAGTATTTTCATTTTATGATCTTATTTTCTCTCTTGATTTCTTTTACACTAGAAATAAGAATGAGATTTCACACTAATGTTTATTGTTTTGCTTTTCTGAAAAAAAGAATATTAAATGAGAGAATATTTAATTTGAGGTAATCCACTTAACTTCTCATCCTTCCAACATGTGAAGAGGGTTGATGAGTATCTGTGATATTCTCTAGCATTGGATACATGAGGTGTACAACTCATAGTGCTCCAGTTTTTAGGGTTTTCTTGTGTATGTCTAGATTTCTGGATTCCTGTCCCAAGCTGAGCAATCCTAAGAAAACTGTTGATATATCGGTTGATAGATGAACACCTTTATTCATGTATTTTTTTCATTCTTTGTCCCTAGGTAGTAGATATTGTAATATTCACAGAAAGCATAAACATGATTTATGTTTTTGCAGGCAGAATATAGAAAGCATTTCTCTACATTGAGGATCAAGAGGAACAGAGATTGATGGGTACCCTTTTGTCTCCTCCCTGTTGTTTTGGCCTCTTTCTTATAAGTTGTAGTAACATTACAAGACATCAGAAGTTTCCTTTGCCTCACTACACAGACTTGGGAGGCTATGTGGCAGATCAGGGGACTGTGTTCAGCAGCAAGGAGGAGATGAAAAGGACGCCAGCAGCAGAACAGTTTCCTATAGCAGAGGAGAATCCCGTTTTATAGATAAGAACCTGAGGCACCTATGATATGAAGAAAATCTGACCAGGTCTCCATGTACTTTTTTTTGTGCCTGGCACTCTTTGTTTCCTCTCCCCCAAATATGGTATGCTTTTCATGCCACCCTTTGAAAGAGGAAAATGTTTACATTTTTTCCCCCCAGAATGTAGAAGGATACTGTCACATTTAACTTCTCACTGGGATATTTCTCTCAAGTGAGTTTTAACCTTACCAGCATTTTGGTGAAGCTGTAATCGAGATTGTTTTTAATTTTTCTGTCTTTTTTCCCCCCTCCTTATTCCTGTCCCTTGCTCTTTCTCCTGGAAAACTTTAAACTGCTCTTATTATTGTCTGACTGGTCATGGTGCTATACTTGTGGATTTTGATGGATAACCAGTACTGGAAATACTGTCTTGTCTTGGGAAATCATAGTGTGTAAGGGATGTATGAGCTGGTATAGTAAAAATGTATTATTATTCTAGAGTATTTATGTTGTCTCAGTTTTGCATTCTTGAAGCTAGGACTAAAATAATTTTACATGTCCATCTGACCCCATATACTCTGGACGTGTCAAATGAGAAAAATTTTTGTTAGAATAATCCATCTTTGAGGTGACAGCACAGCTGTGTCAGTTGTAGCTGCTGAAAGAGGAGCCAGGAAGTTACCAGGCAGTGAGAGAGCCCTCTCACCAGAACTGAGAAGAAAAAAACATGGAGGCAAAAAGCTCTTTTTACAAATTTTGGCTTTAGTTTTTCAATAGGAAATAAAGAAGAGGTAATAGGAACTGCATTGGACTTGTAGATCAATTGGAGGGAATTGTCATCATGAAATAAATATTGAGTCTTTCAATCTGTGAACATGAAATGTGTCTCTATTTATTTATTTATTTTTTTTTTTTATGCGTTACGCGGGCCTCTCACTGTTGTGGCCTCTCCCGTTGCGGAGGACAGGCTCCGGACGCGCAGGCCCAGCGGCCATGGCTCGCGGGCCCAGCCCCCGCCCCCCCCCAAACCCCCCCCCCGACGGCTCCGCGGCACGTGGGATCTTCCCAGACCGGGGCACGAACCCGCGTCCCCTGCATCGGCAGGCGGACCCCCAACCACTGCGCCACCAGGGAAGCCCTCTCTATTTATTTTGATCTTTAACTTTCCTATTAATGTTTTGTACTTCTCAGTGTACAATTCTTACCCATTTCCTGTCAAGTTGATTTCTACACATTTTATTCTTTTTGATACTATTGCTAATGAAATTGTTTCTTATTTTCATTTTCTGATTGTTCATTGCTGGAATATAGAAATAGAATTGATTTTATAATGATCTTGCATCCTATGTTCTTTCTAAACTTGTCTATTAGTTCTAATAGTTTATTGTGGATTTCTTGGGATTTTCTGTATAAAGAATTATGTGCCTGGTGAACAGAGACTGTTTTCCTTCTTCCCTTGCAATCTGGATTTCTTCGTTCATTTACAACGTTGGCTTGAGCCTCCAGATAATGTTGAAGATTTATTTTTGTCTATTCTTATTTCTCTGTCACAATAAAGAATCAAATTAATTCTGGAAGGTATTTCATATTCTCAAAATTTGAGGTTGGGTTCGGACTCAAAATTCAGTTGGGTAATCACACCACTTATGATCCATATATATATACCATACATTCTCATTTCCCTGTGGAACATCCCGTGAACTTTTAAAGGGTTCTCTTCGTCATAGTCACCTCTGGCTTTTATTTCCCACCTCCACTAAATGCTTGTTCTTTGCTATTATCTTGGAAATTTTACTTTATGGCTTATATTCTACCTATCCACTGTTCCTTTGACCAAATCACTACAAAAATGAATCTTGGCGTGTACTAGAACTTTATGCATTATATAGAACTTGTATTTCTTTTCAGGGAAAGGGATTATACACATAGTTCTCCAGCAAAAAACAAACAAACTTAAAATTACATGCTAGAATCTTTGTTGTTAACATCATTTTGGCTCCTTGATATAGGTGACTTCTCACTGGCTTTATTAATATATACAGGCCTGGCTACTCTTACCATCTTGATGGCCCTTCTCTCCCCATTTCAACTCTGCTATATTCGTCTAACTCTTCCCTTAAATTCTTACTCCTCTGTTATGCAGAGAATTTCAGCCCTTGCTTGTCCTTACTTCCAAACTTAGTTCCAGGCCTAACTTTTCCCATTGAATGAACTTAACATTGTTTAATTGAATGAATGTCTGTTTGCCGAGTTCATAATCCTTGAAAAAGATTATGCTCTGGAATATTTTTCTCTGTGTTAAATTGTCATTGCATTAATTGGACTACATGTTCATGTGGCGCATACCATAGAAATAACCCTGATGAGCTTTTTGTACAGTGTTGATGAGCCTGAGTCACATCTGTTGTAAAATGGAGGTGACTTCACTGTCTAGTATAATAAGAACTTGTACTAAATTAATATTTTACTTCTCCTCAAGGAATCTGAGGGCAACTCAAAAGGGAAGTTATACTTGGGGGAGGCAGTTTTTAAAAAGTACTAAAAATTATAATGTTAACTGGTGACACGTGCTTTAGAGAATAAAAATATAACATCACAACATCAGTGGGAGAACTTCCATCATTTCCTTAATGTCATTTTCCAAAAGTATGCAAAGTTCTGTCATTGGCTTTTTCGTGGACAGATCACTACAGATATTGTGTTGATATCTATATTTTAACACTTATTAATGAAAGAAGATAAATTCAGGAACATATAATTATTGGAACATAGCTTACCTGATTTAATGTATGAAAAAGTAATATTTAGTGTTTATTAGTTATGCCTTTAATGAATTATTTACTTCCAACCACAACCTTTAACAAAACTTTTTTCTGCATGTGAAAATCCTGTAACATAAACTTAGGGGAGTATATGATGTAATATTTTAAAGAAAAGATTATATAAGAAATTGAAAAATGTTTCCAGCTTAAGGAATGACCCTAAAGAGGTAGACAGTGCAGATTTGGGAGTGTCAAATTTGTGTTGTATTTTTAATTTTCTCTTAGAATAAATCCAAAGATACAAAAGGAAACTTCTTATGAAAATTTGTATACACAGAGGCACATCACTAATGTTTCATTTCAGAGAAGCTACTCTAGTTAGTTCCAAAATGATTCTCCTAAATAGTTTTACATATTATGTAATTAATTAAGAAAATTATATACCATACAATCATATTCAGAAAATTCACATTTTCTGGAGATTAAAACATACATGATAGAGTTGATTTACATTTGAGAATACTTATAAATGCTGTTTAAATCAGATGTAATTAGCTCTCCATGACATTTAGTATTCTGAATAATCCAGTCTTCTTTCTCTTTTTTGCATCAAGATGGACTAAAAGCAAAGTAAGATACCACCTTCTTTCCTTCCAAATGTTAAGACTGCCAAACTGAAATAAGTAATAAAAATAAATAGTTGTAGTTAAAACGTTATACTTTAATTCTTTAAATTCTAATTTTAGATATTTATATCACCCATATTATATCCCAAATATAAATTGAGATTAATTTTATCCAGTCAACTGTTTTCTTATTCATTCTATAATAATATACAAACTTGACTGTAGAAAATATCTTTTCTCTACAATAATGCTACCTGTGTTAAGTGGTCTAAGTCAGGGGTCCCTAACCCCTGGGGACCCCTGACTTAGACCACTAACCCCCTGTTAGGAACTGGACCGCACAGCAGGAGGTGAGCGGTGGGCAAACCGGCGAAGCTTCATCTTCCCCATCGCTCGCATTACTGCCTGAACCATCCTCCTGCCCCCATCCGTGGAAAAACTGTCTTCCACGAAACCGGTCCCTGGTGCCAAAAAGGTTGGGGACCGCTGTTCTAAGTGACCAAACATAATTAAAGTCGTTTTATTGCTACAAAATGTTGCTAATACTAGTACCAGTAGTGGTACTACTAGTGGGAGTAGTGGTAGTAGTAATGTAATGAACATTTGTATAACACTTTTAGTTTTACAACATATTGACATATTCCTTATCTAATTTAATATTCAAAACATTATTATCTGTATTTTACAGATGCCTGTTTGGAGACAGAATTTGCTTTTCCACCAAGATTAATTGGTAGAACTCCAAGCTAAGCTCCTGTCCTCCAGACTTGCATTCCTTTTGTTATGCTACATGTTGTTATAGGGTGGTAGCAAGATTTAAGAACCTTGATTTTACCCAGTGAAGAAGCTGAAATCTTGTGAAGTTAAGCAATGCATTCACTGAGCATTCATTTATTCTGTACACACACTATGTGGGAAATTTGCTAGTTGTTGTAAAGGAACCAAGAATATATGAGCCAAAGTTTTGTAATAAATGTTCTAAATATTTTCGCATAACAGACACCTACTTTTAAGTGAAAATTGTCTTTTCCTCAAGAAAAAAGAATAAAAGAAAACAACACAAAGGAATTTCTAAAATGTTGTTTCTTGAAATTTATGCAAAACTTTGAAAACCAGGAATATTTGAAAACTTTCTTATGCTTTTTTGAATTAAGATCACTGTATATTTGTTAGACATTATAAATGTAGTAAAAGTTACCCTAGTGGCCAGAGTTAAAAGAACTTTTTAAGTGTCTATATCAAGTGTCTAAGCATTGATCCTAGGAAGACTGGATACTCTATAGCTTTCCAACTTAACATGTGATCCAGGGACCAACAGCATCAACAGCAACTGAGAGCTAGGAAAACACGCAGATGCTGTGGTCCTGCTCCAGACTTACCGAATCAGAATCTGTGTTGGGACAAGATCACAAAGTCATTCCTATGCTTCATTTTTCAGTGAAGGATAGAGGGACTCCTAACTGCTCAGCGCTGCACCTTCTAACTAGTATTAACTATTCCCATGAGAAGTTTGAGAAGATATTATATCTACAGAGCAAGGAAAAGCTGCCATATATATGTATATACTCATATATATGTATTTGTCTCTCATATAACGAGACAATGCTCCCAAAAATTATAATGGCAATTCCTGAAATTATTGGAAGGTTAAAACCCTGCTAAGGTTTTCTGTGTTGCCAAAGAAATCTCAAGTCCGACGGATGATAGCCTCAGAAGTTCAATCCCTAAGGCAGATTCTGTCACCAACTCCACTTACAAGGAAAAGCGCTCTTGGAATTCTTGTGTCCCATCTCAGATGTAGTCTTAGAGGAATCAGGGCCCATGGAAATTAATGAGTAAGGGGTTTCACATGAGAAATCAGAATTCCAAGCACATTCTACTTTTTGCCTACAGTATCCATTCCATCCTTCTTCCCACTTCCTAAATGAATACTGTTGAATATTCCCAATATCATTGAAATATCCATCCCTCCTCTGTCCAGCCAAGTGCTGCAATTGATTTTATCCTCAGCATCAGGGGCTGGAAGTTAAATAGATAACCCTGTTTTGGTAATCCCAGCTCTCTGGACAAAAATTTATATGTAGGAGTGGGCAAGCAATCTAACTCTGGCCAGTAGGATGTGAATAAAGTTCATTGGTGGGCGTCTGGGAAGAATTTAATGATTTTTAAGAAAGAGACACAAGAGGAAAATAGTCTCTTAACTGTCTCTGAATGTTTCCAAGTGTGTCTGGATGAGATGCTAAAAATATATAACATAAAATCATCTGACTACCAAACTGAGGGTAAACCAATACTGGGAGGAAGGCAAAGCCAAATCAGAGGTTTACGTAGAAGTAGATTCAGAGGTTACACCTTCACTTGGAATCCACTACCCTCTGTATTTAATGCTATACGAAATATTTCCTCATTGTTAACCAGGCAAGTAGGGTTTTCCATTACTTGCAATCCTTAAAAATATCCTAACTGAACATTCTCAAGGCACATACAGTATTATATAGACAGTCCAAATTTCATCATCACATGATAGGGATTTGTAGTAACTTAATGTGGATATTCTCTTCACCAAATGGCTAAATGAGAAAACCTGGTTCTTATACACTGTAGGTCCAAATCAGCAGAACATCTTGAAACTTACATACATAACTTATATACTTAGTGTGCAATTATGTATATATCAGGGAAAGTGTGAAAGAGAGAAAAAAATAAATGGAGAAGTGAATATAAGACAAGAGAAAGGAAGGAAATACAAAAGAAAAGAAGGCAGTCATATTTACTGCAAAATATTCCTTAAAATCTTAATTACTTTATCCAAATTAACAAGGTAGAACATATTATATTTAAACCTTGTAAACACTTTATTTAATATGCATTACCAGATGCCAGATAGTTTGTGAATTTTAAGCAGTAACATTTGTTGTTGTTTTCTTTTTTTTGAATTTTATTTTATTTATTTTTTTATACAGCAGGTTCTTATTAGTCATCAATTTTAGCCACATCAGTGTATACATGTCAATCCCAATTGCCCAATTCAGCACACCACCACCACCACCCTGCCGCTTAAGTGGTAACATTTGAAAGAATTAAAGGGTAACCAGGTTTTCTGCACTGAAACACTGGATTAAATTTAAAACGTCGAGACCATTAAGGGAGATTCCCAAATAGAGAAGTCTAGTGATATACTACCCAGATAATTTTAGGATTCAGTGAAGCTGATACGAATTGAAAAAGGGTATAAATGAACTTTTTTTCTTAAAAAACATCTTTGATCCTAAAAGGCATGTCTGGCCACAGTTCATAGTCAAACTGATGGTTGAGTTATATCATGCTAACAGGATGGCTTTCTCATTAAACATAATCCTTTCATGAAATTTAAACAAAATCTAAATTTAATTATAAAATACAAAAGTGTACAAACTTTTAAAAGAAAAGAAATACTACATAAGTTCATAATTAAACTAATTAAAACAACATTGGGTGTTTGAAGCTGATGAGCTAGTTCTCCTGAAAATGCTATCTGATTATTCAGGAAGAATGAAAATCCTCATATGGTCCTGATAGCACATGGAATTTTGTTGGGTCAGTTAGCTTTCTGGATAGTTACCAATTGCATTACAACAAGAAAAAGAAAAGCAACTAGAATTTGTGGTATACTATTGTTATACTGCAAAACTTAATTTCATAAAATGGTCAGTAAACTTAAAATTTTGGGACAAATCTGTTTGTATGTGTGTTTATACAAATCTGTTTGTATGTGTGTTTATGTGTGTGTGCGTTTACAGCATTTTTAACAGAAAAGTGTGAGTAACACTGTCTTCCAGTGATCAGGAAAAATTTACCTTGGGTTGGAATGAAGTCCCATATGCTTGAAAATAAAATTTGAACTGGTCTTTATTTGAAATCTATTTCTTAATTCAATAAATGTACTATTTATTAGAGCAAAATATGATCAGTGCCTTTTCATTATTAGGCCATAACTCTTCTCTTTCAAAATTTTAAGTAAATGCCAAGTTTAGTTTTTTCACACTCATTTAATTTTCAATTTTTCCATTTGGTGTCTAAGTAATATAATGCTAATGCTATCTAACTCTTCCAAGATCACAGCCTACTTTGAGGAAAACTAAGAATTTATCTTATTGGAGGGCCATTAACAGAGAACAAATTCAAATCTCATTAAAGGCCCTGCTCAATTAGTGGCATATGTTTCAGAATTCATGGCACACTGCCCTCAGTTAAATGGAAGCTAGTATATTTCAAGTCTGACTGGACTTTAGCAGGAGCTAGAAAATTGTGCAATGCCTTCATGATTATGGGCCAAAAAGGGACTCTTTAATTATAAAATCATAATATTATTACAAAACTATTCTTAAACACCTTCAATCTGATCTCATATTGTATACATGTATATATTACATTAGAAAAAAGTATGTTAACAATTTTTTAAAACATATTTATTGGAGTATAATTGCATTACAATGTTGTGTTAGTTTCTACTATATAACAAAGTGAATCAGCTATATGTATACATATATACCCATATCCCCCCCTCTTGCATCTCCCTCACACCCTCTCTATCCCACCCCTCTAGGTGGTCATGAAGCACGGATCTGATCTCCCTGTGCTATGCAGCTGCTTCCCACTAGCTATCTTTTTACATTTGGTAGTGTATATATATCGATACTCTCTCTCTTCATCCCAACTTACTATTTGCCCTCCCCGTGTCCTCAAGTCCGTACACTACATCTGCATCTTTATTCCTGTCCTGCCCCTAGTTTCATCAGAACCATTTTTTTTTAAGATTCCATATATATGGGCTAGCATACGGTATTTGTTTTTCTCTTTCTAACTTCACTCTGTATGACAGACTCCAGGTCCATCCACCTCACTACAAATAACTCAATTTCATTTCTTTTTATGGCTGAGTAATATTCCATTGTATATATGTGCCACATCTTCTTTATCCATTCATCTGTTGATGGACACCTAGGTTGTTTCCATGTTCTGGTTAATGTAAATAGTGCTGCAATGAACACTGTGGTACATGCCTCTTTTTGAATTATGGTTTTCTCAGGGTATATGCCCAGTAGTGGGATTGCTGGGTCATATGGTAGTTCTATTTTTAGTTTTGTAAGGAACCTCCATACTGTTCTCCATAGTGGCTGTATCAATTTACATTCCCACCAACAGTGCAAGAGGGTTCCCTTTTCTCCACACCCTCTCTAGCATTTATTGTTTGTAGATGTTTTGATGATGGCCATCCTGAGTGGTCTGAGGTGACACCTCATTGTAGTTTTGATTTGTATTTCTCTAATGATTAGTGATGTTGAGCATCCTTCCATGTGTTGTCTTGCTAGTTGTCTTGCTAGTTGATTGGCATGGGGCGTCTAGCACTGGAGCTTGCTGGCCATTGGGTGGAGCTGGGTCTTAGGGTTGAGACAGAGATCTCTGGGAGAGCTCTCGCTGATTGATATTATATGTGCCCGGGAGGTCTCTGGTTGTTCAATGTCCTGAACTCAGCTCATCCCACCTCAGAGGCTCAGACCTGACATGAAGCTGGAGCACAAAGACTCTGTCAGCCACACGGCTCAGAAGAAAAGGAAGAAAAAAAGAAAGAAAAAAAATATATTAAAATAATAATAATTTAAAAAAAAAAGAGAGCAACCAAACAAATAACAAATCCACCAATGATAACAAGCACTAAAAACTAATTAAACATAAAAATTAGAAACAAATCAGTCACAGGCAGCAAACCCCAAGTCTACAGTTGCTCCCAAAGTCTACCACCTCAATTTTGAGATGATTCATTGTCTATTCAGGTATTCCACAGATGCAGAGTACATCAAGTTGATTGTGGAGATTTAATCTGCTGCTCCTGAGGCTGCTGGGAGAAATTTCCCTTTCTCTTCTTTGTTCACACAGCTCCTGCGGTTCAGCTTTGGTTTCGGCCCTGCCTCTGCTTGTAGGTTGCCCTCAGGCATCTGTTCCCACCCAGACAGGACAGGGTTAAAGCAGCAGCTAATTAGGGGGGCTCTGGCTCACTGGTGAGGGGGTGGGGAAGGGGTATGGTTGTTATAATTGGAATGCTGGGCAAGCCTGCTGAGTCAGAGGCCGATGTGATGTTGCAACAAACAGCCTGGGGCACACCGTGTGTTCTCCTGGGGAACTTGTCCCTGGATCACGGGGCCCTGGCAGTGGCAGCTGCACAGGCTTCCAGGGGCGTGTGGATAGTGACCTGTGCTTGCACACAGGCTTCTTGGTGGCTGCACAGCAGCTTAGCGTTTCATGCCCGTCTCTGATGTCCTAGCTGATAGCCTCGGCTCGCGCCAGTCTCTGGAGCTCCTTTAAGCAGCGCTTTTAATCCTCTCTCCTCTCCACCAGGAAACAAAGAGGGAAGAAAAAGTCTCTTGCCTCTTTGACAGGTCCAAACCTTTTCCCGGACTCCCTCCCGGCTAGCTGTGGTGCACTAGCCCCCTTCAGGCTGTGTTCACGCCGCCAACCCCAGTCCTCTCCCTGGGATCAGACCCAAGCCCGAGCCTCAGCTCCCAGCCTCCGCCCGTCCCGGCGGGTGAGCAGACAAGCCTCTCGGGCTGGTGAGTGCTGCTCTGCACCGATCCTCTGTGCGGGAATCTCTCCGCTTTGCCCTCCGCAACCCTGTTGCTGTGCTCTCTGTGGCTCCGAAGCTTCCCCCCTCTGCCACCCGCAGTCTCCGCCCACGAAGGGGCTTCTAGTATGTGGAAACCTTTCCTCCTTCACAGCTCCCTCCCACTGGTGCAGGTCCCATCTGTATTCTTTGTCTCTGTTTTTTTCTTTTTTCTTTTGCCCTACCCAGGTACGTGGGGAGTTTCTTGCCTTCTGGGAGGTCTCAGGTCTTCTGCCAGCATTCAGTAGGTGTTCTGTAGGAGTTGTTCCACATGTAGATGTATTTTTGAAGTACTTGTGGGGAGGAAGGTGATACCCACGTCTGCCATCTTGAAGGTCCCCCAAGTTAACAATTTTTGGTAAGGCAAAATAATTTCCCAACATCAGAAATACTAAAATGTTTTAAGAATCCTGGCATAAAAATAAAATCAAGTTCAATTACTGTTATCAAGGACTGCTTTATTATACATCTATCTCAGATTAGTCTTAAAAATGGGCTACCACTATTACTTCTTTAACAACATCAATTTCACTAACGTTTAACACTGAATCCTTACTATTTTCTTTTTTTAATTTAATTTTTTTTTTATTGGAGTATAGCTGCTTTACAATATTGTGTTAGTTTATACTGTACAGCAAAATGAATCAGCTATACATATACATATATCCCCTCTTTTTTTTGGATTTCCTTCTCATTTAGGTCACCACAGAGCATTGAGTATCGTTCCCTGTGCTATACAGTAGGTTCTCATTAGTTATCTATTTTATACATAGTATCAATAGTGTATATATGTCAATTCTAGTCTCTTAGTTCATCCCATCCCCCCTTCCCCCTTGGTATCCATAAGTTTGTTCACTACGTCTGTGTTTCTATTTCTGCTTTGTAAATAATATCTTCTATACCTATTTTTCAGTTTCCACATATACGTGTTAATATACCATATTTGTTTTTCTCTTTCTGACTTATTTCACTCTGTATGACAGTCTTAGGTCCATCCATGTCTCTACAAATGGGTACATATATACAATGGAATATTAGCCATAAAAAGGAACGAAATTGTATCCTTAGTATTTTCTATGTCCTGAGATAAATATGTTTTTCTATTTCACTTAGCCTCCAAACAAAACCGAGTTTCCTATTAACCCTTCCTAGATTACAAAGGTAGAATCTGGAAAAAAATTTACAAAGGCTAAGAAAATTGTTCAAAACACTCAATAAATGGCAGAGACTATTTCAAACCCAGATGTGACTAGTTTCCTAATCCATGTTCTTATTGATTCTGGCTTAGTATTTTACTCTCTACTTCACAGCTAGATGTTTGCAACAACTTTCTAAAATAAATTCTACTGAAAATCTACAAACTGCTATCAGATTATCCCAAAAGTGTGTTTGTTGTCAGCTTCTCTGGAATTTTTTACCAGCTCCTTACTGGCTACTGGATTACATAAAATGATCGTCTGTACGTTCACATTCCTCTCTCTATTGTCCCCACACTCCCATCTCACCACTCCCACAGCCTCATCTCTTCTTCAACCTGCCTCAACTACTTCCAATTCCCTGAACATGGTCATGATTTTCTCTCTTCTCTTATTCTCTCTCCAGCATTCTGACTTTTGAAATCGGGTGTGTTAAAGGCCTTTCCCAAACATGGCATCTTTCCCATGAATCTTTTCTAACATCTTTCTACCCTCTATCTTTCAACCTCCCCCAGTTTCTGAAACCTTACATGTCCCACGTTTCTTTGCCATTCACTGCCTTGTTGATAGCAGTATTACCACATATGCGTTATTCGAATAATGTGATGTCTTGCCCATACATTGAATACAGACACATCAGAACTGTGGCCCCTATGTTCTGTTGACTGAAAAAAGAAAAAAAGCACAACGTGAGAGTTGTAGGTTAAGTTTTACTTGGGGCAAAATGAGGACTATAGCCTGGAGGCAGCATCTCAGATAGCTCTGAGGAACTGCTCTGAAGAGCTGGGGGGTGGGAGGAGAGGGAGTCAATATACTGTGATTTTGGTGAAGGGGGAGATGTGCAGTCAAGCACACATGTTGGCAGAGGCGTGCTCCCAGTAATGAGGAGGTTGCTGCTAGTCATAGGGAATAGATGTCTCCATTAATGATTTTAGTGCTTCCTAGATATGAGAAGATGCAAGAAATTGGGCTCATAAAACCTTCTCCTGAAAATATCTAACTCTCTGAAGGCCTGTTTCTGCCAGGTTTTCCCAGAGCACAGAGTGTCTCATTCCTGATCTCCACCCTGAACTACTTTCAGGTGTTGTAGGTCAGCAATTGCAGTAGCTAGTGACTCAATCCTTGTAGAGACAGATGGCAAGTGACAATTTTTATTTGGCAGTTTCTAGGCTAGTTTCTTTCTTATAGAACTTACTTTGAGGTCTGTATTTATAAAGAAATGCAGAGTCTAATAGAATGGAAAAAGATAATTTGATAAGACACATTCCTCTGTGATAGTTATTACATTTTTTTGTAGGTTGGTTTGATTTTAGTTTAGTTACTTTGAAAAATCAGGAAAAGTTGGCACTGCCAGTTTGCCTAGGGACTAGGATTCAGTGCTTTAAAAAATTTGTTTTGAGGGAGATGCCCAGCTTCTAGTTTAGACTTGAGTAGTTACATTAACTAGGGGGACCTTATGATTTATTTTTTAAACTGGGACAGCTTTAAGAGATAACAGGGTATAATTCAAACCAGGACAGTCTTGGAAATTCTGGTTCCATTAACTAGCTGGATGATCGTAGGCAAGTTTTTTTTTTTGTTTGTTTGTTTTACATCTTTATCGGAGTATAATTGCTTTACAATGGTGTGTAGGTTCTGCTTTATAACAAAGTAATCAGTTATACATATACATATGTTCCCATATCTCTTCCCTCTTCATAGGCAAGTTGTTTAATCTCTTTGGGACTCAGTTTCCTCATCCATAGATGATAACTTTGAATTAAATGTTTGAGATTTCTTGTGGCTCTAAAAATTTCTGAAATTACAATGGTATTGCAAATTTGTTATAGTTCCTTGGTAATACTTTGTATTTTTCACTTTGGATTCTGAATTCAGGGATATGTGAATGCAGGAAATGTAGTAGCAAAGAACTCTTTAAAAAAATGATAAACTTAGAAAAACTCTTAGTTGGAGTTAAGGATTAACTTTTAGACTAATTGGGGAAAGAGTTCAGTAGCAATTAAAATTGACTAGTTGGTAACACACACAGCCTATTAGAGATGAATACAGATAGTGAATGTAATACAGATATTGAATATGATCTTCAGGTTTTAAAAAGGAGTTGTGTGGGAGAAGCTTTGGAAATGTCTAGAAGAATTCTGGTAGATAAGAAATGAAAACTGCTCCAGAGAATATGCTTATGCAAGTGGGTATGAGAAAAGTTTATATGACTGTTTGGGGAAGGGTAAATTGTATTAAATGTTTTAGATCTTTCTGGATAATGAGTTCTAAGGCTGCTAGAAATATATATTTTTAAACATGTTTCATCCAAATTAAATATTAGTGTTAACTTAATTTTTATTTATTTATTTATTTTGTTTTCATGTAGAAACACAAGTTTGTCGTTTCCTTCCCCTTCCCCTGCCTCTCATGCCCTGCCGCTTAAAGTGGCTTTAGAGGTGTGTGGTCTGTTTTCATACTGTATACTTTAATGTCTAGTAGTTGCCTACGTTTCCGAAGTCACCTAGAGATTACCTCAGCATCTTCATGTAGCATTTTTATGCAGTCATCCTGTTACCTTCTCCCAAATGCCAGGAAATAGCCTGACCAGATGCAGATAAAAATATTACACTCTGTTTTAATGCCATTATTTGAATTTCAAAAAAGAGGAAATGATCCTTAATTGTATATTCAATTGTTATTTGCAGGTGCAAAAGGGAACTTTGGCTGTCTCATTTAATAACCTGTTCCAAGAGTTCAAAGGTGAATTAAAAGGATAGTGAAATTTAATAAATGCCTGATTTAACTAGGTGTTGCCTAGATAAGTTTATGAGTCCTTCAGGGAAGGAACAGTACATTATACAGCAAAAAGAACTTCTATTAGCTAATCACACAACATCAGAAAGGTATAAACCTGTTTTTCTCTTTTAAGACATCCATGCTTAATTTTTTATCTCTTGCCAAGAAAATGATTACAGTTTGTTGTTATTCATGGTCTAGGTTTGGAAGACATAAGTGTGTCTGAAACTTGCCTACTCCACATTTCTACTCAAATAATTCAGCTTCTGCAGAGAGGGATATTTTATTACTGTGGGAAGAAAAATAAACTTAGGGATTAAATAGAATATGTTTCTTGGTTTCCTACATTAACTGATTTTGAGGTTATTTCTTCCTTCAGCTGTTGTATGAGCAATAAAGCAATAAAGAAGTGCATTTCCATGATCGATTATATGCTGGGATATAACCAGTAGAGTTTTTTTTTTTTTAACAGACTCTTCAGTTTTAATAGCCTGATATTTTGCTGAACATTCCTATACATTTAAAATATCTGACATGTATTGGAATATAATCTTTTACATGGAGAACACAATTTTTCTCTTTAGTTAAATAGGATTTCCTTAAACTTATTGTGAAATTATCTTGCTGCATCCAGATACAATAGTTCTGATTTCAATGTAAGGTCCTCCTTTTTCATTCATTGTGAACTGATTCTCTGATTCTGTAATTTGTTTCTACTGTATAATGGGTAATTATTTTATAATAATAAAAATAACAATTTATTGATTATATATGCTTTATTAGGCATCATACCAAGTACTTTAACTACATTTCACATTTATTCTTCATAGCAAAGATATGAAATATGCACTGCTATTGTCTTTATTTTACAGACGAAGAAACAGGTTTACAGAATTTAAATAATTAGTCTAAGATCATAGGGCTAGAAAACAGAAGAGTTGGGGCTGTACTATTGGTTTACCTAAACTAAATTTTTTTAACATACCGTATTAAAAGTATGAAAAATTTTAAACCTCTTGCATAATTTTCTTCCTGATCGTAATGAGTTCTTTTAGAGTCCTATTTTGTTTCTTAATATAAAGAAACCTGGGTACAATCAATGATCATATATTATGATTAATTAATTAGAAAATAGAGATATTTTCAGTGTAATTTTTCACAATATAAATAAACTATATTCTAGTTTAATTGCTTTCATAACTGACCTTTCAATTGGTTTAAAAAATAGAAATAATATATGTTTGCTTCTTAACAATAAAACTAAAATACAAATTCCACACTCAGGTATATCCAGCTGAAGTTGTGAAAATAATATAGAAAAACGATTTTTCAAACTTAATGCTTTTTATTTCTTACACATGTTCAATACTCTGTCTAGTTATATGAGTTAAAAAATATTCTACCCAGTACATTAGGGTTTGTAAACATATTGTTTATATTAAATGTCTGGTGTTTGGCACTGCTGTTCAATACAAACATCTGGATTTTACCTCAAATACTTAAAATTGTTGACATAGCAATCTTTGATAGTTTTGTAAGTGAGGTGCATATAAAAACAATGAGCTTGATATAAACTAGCAGACGGGTTTAGGAATAGGAGTTCGGAAAAATGAGC
Source organism: Phocoena sinus (assembly GCF_008692025.1). Taxonomy (NCBI): domain Eukaryota; kingdom Metazoa; phylum Chordata; class Mammalia; order Artiodactyla; family Phocoenidae; genus Phocoena; species Phocoena sinus. The sequence continues at coordinate 104,055,697 of NC_045766.1, read as the reverse complement.
GCAAGTTGAGAAAAGAGGTGCATAGATTTGGGTCAGAGAGAAAAGGTCAGAAAGATGAAGAGAAAAGTCTTGGAAGGTATGTAGGGGATGACTGAAAACAGATGCTGGCAGCGGTCAGCCAAGAGGAGATGATGATTCTGAAAGTTATTTATCCTTTAAAGATAGAAAACCAGAAATGGCCTTCTGTAGCCAAAGGGAAAGACTGAGAAGAATATTTATTATCCACCTTTGAAGAGAAAAAACATGAAGTCAAACCCATTATGTGCGTACCACAGGGCTGGATCATTGTTCTTGCAAAATTGGAGTTAATATGAAGATCTACTGAAAAGGGTTGTTGTAGAGCATTTAAAAAGTTAATACATAAGCAAAGACTAAGGATGTAAATGCTGTCAATTATTATTATTATTATAATTATTTCAATATTACTTCATTTGCCATTCCCCAGTTTTCTATGACTAGAAATATTTGGGAAGTAGAGGCATAGGAAAAAAGTAAAGGGGTAATGGAATCATCCTGATTTGAGATATTTGTGATATCAAAGGTCTAAATAGAGTTTTCATTTTTTGTTTATACTTTCAGTGTAATGTTTTAGGAAAAATGTATAACAAAATTCCTATTGTAGTATCAGATAATGTTTTCAAGAGAAAATATTGAAGAATTGTTTCTTATAGGAAGATTTTTAAGTTTATACATTTAAAATGACAATATTAACTAGGTAAATAAGATAACCAAAAATTGATTTATCTTTGTTTATAATTTGTTTTTCTCAAGATTATTTGAAGGAATTTCAGGAAAAACACTGGAGGGCAGATAAATATCTTTTAATTATAAAATCAAGGGCATAGGAGATTTAGATTTATCTTTTAAATGGAAAACCTTTTAAAAAATGATATAAACTAGTGAAAAAATTTAGCTGAAGACATTAATAGTAGTTTATTTCAAGAAGGTCTGTAAGTTTATTTTCCAAGTGAGCAAAAGGTTATGCAGTACTTAAATGTAGTAAATTACAGGGTACTAAAATGTTACCTGTCATTATGACAATATTTTAGTTTGTTATCATGGTGAGAAAATTAATTTGCATTTGGAAAAGAAGACTAATATTGCTAGCTACTTGCCAAATATGATATTTTAAAATATCCTATTTCATTCTTATCTTAAAATGGTAAACATTATGCAATTTTCAAATACACAAAGATATAGAAATGTTATGTATATGTGTTAACTATTTTAATGCATTTGGAACAAAATCTGCATTACTGAAATCTAATCATTTTATATTCAGACTGCAAGTGGTGTTCAGTCAAGTGAAAAACATGAATCAAGCAGTATGAAGGCAATGTGTAACCTACCAAATTATCCATTTGAGGCTATATTCTTGATTTCGTATAAGCAAAATTTCTTGAAATAGACATGAAATATAATCAACAGATCTCTTAATGTGTCATGGTTTTCCATAAGGTTCTTCCCTTTGTTTGCACAGCTGCTTTCTAGAGACCTGTATATCACATTTCCCTTACATTATTGTCAATGCTGTTTTAAACCTAGTGACCATTTCCAGGAAGAAAGTTGCTTGCACATATGCTTGATCTTATGAAAACTTAATCCACTGTTTCATAACCATTGAAAACCTCAATTTTTGTGCAGTCAAGATGTTTAGATTGTTCGATATATTGTTAAACTGTGATTTCATTAAAAAGGGAGAAATATTTATGAAAATTTAAGCTGGAGAATATAGTATAGCTTATTCCAAAATGTATTGCATTCAGTCATTAGAAATATTATGTTATTGGGCAATTGATTTATAGATTGATTTATTGGCTTTGAAGAAATATAGCTCGATCTTGAAATAATATTTGGCTCTAAAATAAAACTGATAGATAGGCCAATAGTGATGTGAACTTGATGCTGAATTACATGATTGAGTTTTGAGCACATACACTTCTTTTTTTTAAATTGAAGCATGGCTAATTTACAATGTGGTGTCAGTTTCAGGTGTACAGCAAAGTGATTCAGTTATATATATATATATATATATATATATATATATATATATATATATATATATATATTCTTTTTCAGATTCGTTTCCGTTATAGATAATTACAAGATATTGAATATAGTTCCCTATGCTGTAGAGCAGGTCCTTGTTTACCTATTTCATATATAGCAGAGTGTATATGTTAATCCCAAACTCCTAATTTATCTCCCCCCAGCCCCTGGCTATCCCCTTTGGTAACCATAAATTCGTTTTCTATGTCTGTGAGTCTATTTCTGTGTTGTAAATAATTCATTTATATAATGTTTTTAGATTCCACATATAAGTGATATCATATGTATTTGTTTTTCTCCGTCTGACTTATTTCACTTAATATGATAATCTCTAGGTCCACCCATGTTGCTGCAAATGGCATTATTTCATTCTTTTTTTATGGATGAGTAATAATCCATTGTTTATATATACCACACCTTCTTTATCCATTCATCTGTTGATGGACACTTAGGTTGCTTCCATGTCTTGGCTATTGTAAATAGTGCTGCTATGCACACTGGGCTGCATGTATCTTTTCTCTGGATATATGCCCAGGAGTGGAATGGCAAGATCATGTGGTAACTCTGTTTTGAGTTCATTTTTGTATATGGTGTTAAAGAATGTTCTAATTTAATTCTTTTACATGTAGCTATCCAGTTTTCCTAGTATCACTTATTGAAGAGACTGTCTTTTCTCCATTGTATATTTTTGCCACCTTTGTCATAGATTAATTGACCATAAGTGTGTGCGTTTATTTCTGGGCTTTCTATCCTGTTCCATTGATCTATATGTCTGCTTTTGTGCCAGTACCATACTGTTTTGATTACTGTAGCTTTGTAGTATAGTCTTAAGCCAGGGAGCATGATTCTTCCAGCTCCATTCTTCTTTCTCAAGATTGCTTTTGTTATTTGTGGTCTTTTGTGTTTCCATACAAATTAAAAAAGTTTTTGTTCCAGTTCACTGAAAAATGCCATTGTTAATTTGACAGGGATTTCATTGAATTTGTAGATTGCCTTGGGTAGTATAGTCATTTTAACAATATTGATTCTTCCAGTCCAAGAATGTGGTATATCTTTCCATCTGTTTGTGTTGTCTTTATCTGCTGACAGCTTCATTTTTGCAAGGGTCCATTACCTGCAACATTGGACACCTCCTCTTTCAGTGTCCAGTGTTACTGCTACAGTGAATTTCTCACTGTCTGTCAATGTTTTAGGTTCTTTCATACTTTTGTGCCTTTCAATAGGATGGCATTCCCCTGATTCTTCAATGGTAAAATGATCCTTCAAAAACCCAGTTCATATGTCACTTCCTCTTTGAAGCTCTTACACTCAATAACAAATATGAACACACTTACTGAAGCATGGATAAATAAAATGATTAAGGACTTAACACATAGAGAAATATAGGTAGCCAAAATTCAGTTGATATTCAAGATATGAATATTAAAACAAGTAGTCATGAGGTGGAGACCAGCAAAAAGATAAATATTTAAAATATTCTAGAGCCAGAGTTTGCAAGGTAGCTAAATGTCACTTGTCTCTTACTGATGGGAATGTAATTTTTTTTAAAATGAATCTGCTGGAGGAAAAATTAGCAATCTATTTAAAAAAGTCTTAAAATATAAAATTTATCCTATGATTCTGATTCTAGAAAGTAATCTAAAAGAAGCAGAGATGTACAAAAATATTGGCTAAGATAAAGATCTTCAAAACCTTACTTTTAAATAATGGTATTTGGAAAAAGAATGATGGACTACAGACACTGATTAAAATTTTATTTGAAAAGAATATGTTGTAACATGAAAATATCCATGTTACTACATGAAACAAAAAAGAGAATTATGAGTATCTTATATTTGTATAAAAATGCAGATACATAGAAACACTAGAAAGATATCCATACACAGTAACTCAGATGATGGGATTATGGGTGGTTTTTATTTTCTTGATTATAGTTTTTTATTTTTTTCTAAGTTTTCTACAACAAATATATATTACATTTATCATCAGAATGTTTAAATGATTAATCATCCAGGTGTTTTAGTTAGTCCTGTCTTTGCTAGGACAAAAACAAATAAAATTTTATTTTAAGGAGTTACATTACCATAGAGATATATTAGAAGTTATCTTCTTGACTTAAATGACCCAAAATAGTACATAATTCATTTGCTTTCTAAAAATTAAATTTCAAACATACAGAAGAAAAATGATATTTGAAATAATCTCCACACCTGAAATATTGTCTGGGGTCAATTTACATATTTTCTGCATTTTCAGTATTTGCTAGTGTCTCTGGAAAGTACGTGGTGAAGGAGATTGGGAGATTGTTGGGATTGGATAGGAAGGTTATTAGTTGGGTAGGATAGCACTGTCTTCTTTGTTTTGTATTTTTTAAATGTAGAGCAGTTCTGTCATAACATTGCTTATTTATTTATTTATTTATTTTTGGCTGCATTGGGTCTTTGTTGCTGTGTGCGGGCTTTCTCTGGTTGCAGCAAGTGGGGGATACTCTTCATTGTGGTGCGTGGGCTTCTCATTGCAGTTGCTTCTCTTGTTGCGGAGAATGGGCTCTAGGCGCGCGGGCTTTAGTAGTTGTGGCTCGTGGGCTCCGTAGTCATGGCTCGCGGGCTCTAGAGTGCAGGCTCAGCAGTTGTGGTGCATTGGCTTAGTTGCTCTGTGGCATGTGGGATCTTCCCAGACCAGGGTTCGAACCCATGTCCTCTGCCTTGGCAGGTGGATTGTTAACTACTGCACCACCAAAGAAGCCCAGCACTGTCTTCTTAAGCATAACAGAACTTGGACATTTTTTCATATTTGTAATCTTGAGATCCTGAGTCATGCATATACCTCAAGAAACCCTGGATTCCTACACAAAACAGAACAAAGAGGTTTTGTTTGAAGATACTGTTACAACAGGTTACCTATATCTTTACATCTTTGTGTATATCTAAGCCAATTAATGTTTATTGTAGGTAATCCATAGATCCTAGTTGACCTTTTGCTGCCCTATTAAGAGTCAAAACTGGAAGACAAATCTTGTGGTTTCTCCCAAAGTATATAGAGGATCCCTTCTGTTTATGACATTAGGCCAAGATGTGTACTACTATAGCACAGATTTGCAGGATGGCCTACTGTTTTTGTGTAACATTATTAAGGTTCTCTACTCCCTAGACTCCCATCATATAAAGATACATTAAACTCCAGCTTTTGCCAATCTGAGGTGTTCTTCTATGCACAGGGAACCTGCAGTGTATACATAAATTTAGAAGTTTTCAGCAGACTTGGGATTTTGCCTGGCAAACCGAAAGATGTGAAATATTTTCTGATGTATGAAGTACCACTCACTACTTTATAGGTCAGCGGGAATTGAGCTGGATGTATGACTATAAGTGATTTGTTTATGATTTTGACAAAAGTATATGTAATTTTGTTCATGCATGTTTCTTTAACAGTGGCTTCTCTGCTCCTTTGACTGGCGGGAAGTGTTCAGACATTGACAAAACAATATATTTCCTAAAAGTCCCCCCACAAAAGAATTTTCTTTTGGACTTAACCTCTTCCTTCCTTCCTTCATCATTTTTAGTATATGAAATAGATCAGATAAAAAGGAAGTCTTTTCTTCTTTTTTTTTTGAGAACTTCTTTTTCTTAACCTGAATTATTATTCTCCTTCAAAAAATGGATATTGAAAGTTTTCCACTGCCCAGCTAATCCTCCTGTCTCTGGTATATGACGTGCCATCACTTTTCCCCTGTGGTTCTTCTTTTTCTCCTATCTACCAATATAGCTGAGTGTTTCTCTATTTTAACAACATCAACCAGACTTCCCTTAAATATAACCTTTTCCAACTGTACTTAACTCTTCACAGTCGAGTTCCTTAAAGTCAGCCTGACTGTAATGGCTCCACTTCACACACATTACTCTTTGGAAATGTGCTCTCACACAAGTTATTCGTGAACTCAAGGATTTGTTTTCAGTCACCACTCTTGAAATCCTTTTATAATTTGATTCTATTTAATGCCATTTATTTAAGTGGCAAAAATTATTTCTTGGACTTTTAAAAAATTTCCCTTCACATTTATTTCTCTCATCACTCCTGTATGGTATCCTTTGTGGATCCTCCACTTCTTCTCCTGTTCCTCATCTTCCTCCCTCTTCCTTCCAAATGTAAGTCCCTCAGAGGTTCTTATATATTAAGCTCTGCCATCTTTCCTTTTTCTTCTTTTTTGCCACTTTCTGTTTCAATTCCTAACATCATCTTTATTCTTCAATTTCCAGAACATTTTCTTCATTTTGCTGTGTGTTGTCTGATTTGTTTTAAATCCATACCTGGCTTACTCCCTCTTCTTTAAGTTTAGACTGCATATGCCCTAATAATCTCTATATTTTTACACCTATCATAATTGGCTTTAAAGTGTTTCATGGAATTAAATTCCCTATTCTTTCTTCTGTGCTTTTAATATTGCAGGAAAACTATTTTTTGTGGGTGTCCCCAAAGTGCCTTTCTGAATGGACTCAACAGGGATATTTTCTAAAAGTGGATGAAAACATGAACACTGTGGGTGGGAAGGGATGAATCCTAGCAAACTGTCTTGATTCACACCATGCCAAGGGGCCACCGCTCTTTGCCTCTACTCCTTAGTCTCTCTCATTTTTGGATTTGGTTTAGATTCGTTGCACCCTATGCACTTGTCATGGGGGAAGAGGGTAGATATGACATTTTTATTCTGTTAAGATATGGAAAGTGGATGTTTTAACATTGTTTCTGAGGAAATTTTTCTGAAATTAAAACCAAAAAAAAAAATACAGAAGCCTGAAAATTAATGGATTTTTACAGAGCATATTATTCTGTGGCCTTGTTGAACATATCCAGTGTATCTAGTGTGGCCAAACTAGGCTGACTTAGCTCTTTACTCACCAAACCCATGGTTCTTGAATTTGTCTGAGAGATGAAGACAGAGAGGATAGACAGTGTCGAGTCCAGCTGCGTGGCAGTGATATTTGGCTTCTGGATGGATTCCTGCAGAGCTCATGGGTAGACTCCACTAACAGGTCCCTATGTTTAGGTGACAACTTGATTGAAGGTGAAAAACGGCAGAATTTGCTCAGTTTTTATGGAATAGCCATTATATTTAGTATATTTCTTTTTCTGTGCATTAGAACATAGTCTTCTCTGGATTGCTTTTCTTCACAGGGAATGAAACCAGCATATAGTCTACAAGATTGCCTGATGTGAGAGTAGCTCTGTTTCTAAGAATCATTGAAACAGCCAGATTTTTAGTTTTCATGAAACTTCTCTTAGTAAGAGGCACTTTTACAATAAAAAATATGTAGATTAGTGAGCATGAATGATAAAAAGAGTTCAGAGAAGGTAGCCTTGAAGTATAAATCTGAGAGATACTCTCTTGGGTGTATATATGGAAGAAGATGAAAGCTGAAATGTCTGAGTTCAACAAGGTAGAAATGTCAGGTACTCATGTCAGGCTAGAGATAAACCTCGGATTACAGAGGTTTCTTCTGAAGTCTTCTGTACATCTAAGCCAGAGCTGCTTATGCAGTTGGTTCCCAAAAAAGGATTATCCTCTTTGAGTGATCAGTCCTCACTCTGAGTTTGGTGCATTAAGATGTCCAAGAAATTCTCTAAATTCAAATCTCTTGAATTGTAAAAATCTTAATATAGGCCTGAGAGTTTGGCAGGCAGGAGTCAATTTGGCTTAAGCAAATCAAACAATTGAGCAGGTTAAAAACAAAGCAATGTACTTCAGCCCAAAATAAAAACAGATTTATATATTACGTATTCTGAGTATTAACTCAAGTAGAAATTTTTAGAAAATTAATCTATACACACAACAAGAATACTGAATATTTTAAATCCTAAACCAATCTTCACCAGTTTTTAAGGCATTGATGCATTATTTATGTTTTTATTGCATGGGTTTCCTGGTGCATGCATTTATTTCTCTTTTGATGGTTTATTGAGAACACAAAGCATTTGTCTCATTGTACTCTTTTTGTTTTAGAAGGGCTTACATTTGAAAGAGGTTGGTTTGTGGGTCTATTTTTGTTTAATATCAGCTCTTTTTTCTATCATTTTGTGACCGTCTTGTTCCCAAACACTCACCTGGAGATAAGATTCCTGAGACTGGTAGTAGTAGTATACTGATAAATGGATTTACTGCAATTTGTTAATCCATTCACTTGCCGATGACCATTGGGTTATTTCCAGTTTGGACTATTAAACTAATGCTTTAGTGAGCATATTTCTATAAGCCTTCTTATATAGGGTATGATTCCTTTTCTCTCAGGTAAATACTAGGAGTAGACTGGATTATATGATACATGCATACTTTGCTTTTGAAAAAATGGTCAACTGTTTCCAAACTTCTTGTGTTATTATATATTTCAACCAGCAGTGTATGAGAGTTCCATTTTCTCTACATCCTTGTCAATGCTTAGTATGGCCAACTTTTAAAATGTTAACTGTTCTAATAGGTATTTAGTTGTCTCTCACGTGGTTTCAATTTGCAATTCCTAATGAATAATGATGTTGAAATCTTTTCTTTCTGTGTTTCTTTTTTTTTTTGTATACAGCAGGTTCTTATTAGTTATCTATTTTATACATATTAGTGTATATATGTCAATCTCAATCTCCCAATTCATCACACACACACACACCCCACACTCCGTTTTTCCCCCTTGGTGTCCATATATTTGTTCTCTACATCTGTGTCTCTATTTCTGCCTTGATGAAATCTTTTCCTGTACTTATTTCCCATTCACATATCATCTTTGGAAAGCTGTCCAAATATTTTACTCATTTTTTATTGGATTGTTTGCTTTCTTAATTTCTGTCTATAAACTCTTAATAACAAGTCCTTTATCAGATATATGCTTTGCAAATATTTCCCCTAAGTTTATGGCTTTTTCTTTTCACTTTCTTAACAGTGTCTTATGAATAGCAGAAGTTTTTAATTTTGGCGAAATTCAATTTATTCCTGTTCTTTTATTGATTGTGCTTTTCGTGTCACATTTAAAAATCTATGCCAAAATGCAAAATCACAAAGATTTTCTCCTATGTTTTCTATAGTTTTATGTTAGATGTATGATCCCATTATGAATTGATTTTTGTATGTAATGTGAGGTATGTATCAAAGTTTATTTCTTGCAGCTGTATATATCTAATTATTACAATGTCATTTGAAAGGATTATTCTCCACTGAATTACCTTCACACTGTTTTAAAAAATCAGCTATCTATATATGTGTGGCTCTATTTCTGAACTTCTTATTCTGTTCTATTGATCAATTTGTCTACCTTTATGCCCATACCAGACAGTTTTGACTATTGTTGCTTTTTAATGTCTTGAAATCAGGTAATGTTGGTCTTCCAACTTTCTTCTTTTTCAGTTTTTTGTGTGTTTTAGCTCCTTTGCATTTAGACCCTTTACCCAGGTTTTCATAGTGTTAATATCTAACATAACCATGGCATATTTATCAAAACAAAGAAATTAACATTGGTACAATACTATTAATGGAACTACAGATTTTAATAGAATTTCACCAGATTTTTCTTTAGTATCTTCTTGCTGACCCAGGATCCAGTCCAGGATACCACGTTGCCTTTAGTCATTATGTTTAGATTTCTCCAGTGTGTGACAATTTCTCTGTCTTTCCTTGTTTTTCATGACTTTGGCACATTTGAAGAATACTGGTGAAATATTTTGTAGAATTTTCCTCGGTTTGGGCTTGGCTGGTATCTTATGATAAGATTGGGTTCATGGATTTTGAAGAAGTGTATTATCTTTTTTATATATTTTGAGATTTGACTTGCTAAAATTTTGTTTGGAATTTTTGCATCTATATGAAGAATATTGGTCTATAGTTTTTTTTATAATCTAATAATGTTTTTGTTTGAATTTGGTATCAGGGTAATGATTGATTCATAGAATGAGTTAGGAAGAAATTGTTCCATTTTAATTTTCTGGAAGAACAATTGCAGAACTGGTATTCTTTCTTTCTTAAATGTTTTGTGGAATGCACCAGGGAAGCAATCAGGGTCTTGTGTTTTCTTTGTGGGAAAGTTTTTTTGCGGTATGTGGGCCTCTCACTGTTGTGGCCTCTCCCGTTGTGGAGCACAGGCTCCGGACACTCAGGCTCAGAGGCCATGGCTCACGGCCCCAGCCGCTCCGTGGCATGTGGGATCTCCCCAGACCGGGGCACAAACCCGCGTCCCCTGCATCGGCAGGCAGACTCTCAACCACTGCGCCACTAGGGAAGCCCTGTGGGAAAGTTTTAAACTTCAGTTTATTCAGTAAATTTGGGACCTTCAGATTTTCTATTTATTCTTGAATGAGTTTTGGCAATTTTTATCTTTCAAGAAATCTGCCCTTTTCCTCTGAGTTGTCTAATATATCGGCATAATATTATTCACAGAATTACCTTATTATCTTCTTAAATATCTGTAGAGTCCATAGTAATGCCAGCTCTCTCATTCCTGATATTTGTAAATTATGTCTTCATTTCCCTTGATATATCTGGATAAATATTTTCAATTTCATTGATCTCAAAGAACCAGCTTTTTGTATCCTGCTTTTCTTATTTCTAACTTAGTTAGCTTCCAATCTCTATTATTTTCTTTCTTCTACTTAATTTTAATTTAATGTGCTCTTCTTTTCCTAGTTGTTTAAGGAGAAAGTTAATATCATCATTTGAAATCTTCTTTTCTTATAGAGTCATTTAATGCTACAAATATCAAAAGTTGATTTCAAATGTTGATATTTAAGAAATTTCTTGATCCATGTATATTGATTTAGTAAAGAGTGACTTCCTTGAACTTTCTGAATTTTAATATATATTGATTCTGTTAGGTTTTCTATATTCTAAATTGGGTTTTCAACCATATGCTATGCAGAAAGATTATTTAATTTCTTCCTTTTCAATAGTTATGTCTCTTTCTGTTTCCTTCTTTACTGCATTGGCCAGATCTTAAACAACATTAAATTGTAGTAGTGATAGTGGATATGCTTGTCTATTACCAATCTCTAATGGGACTAACTCATATTTCAATGCCAACTGAATGATTTGATTTTGCTTTCAAATTGATGTTTGCTTTCATTAAATAATCAGCTTTTTCTTAGTAGTTTACTGACTGAGTTTTATGAGAAATGGAGGTTGGATTATATAAAATTACTTTTTTGAATACCTATTAAGATTTATTTGTGAATTATGAACATGACAATTTAAATGTTTCCTAATAATAAATCATCATTACATTGTTTGAATGAGATCAAGTTGGTGACAGTCAATTATTATTTTATTGTAATGTTAAATTAACTGTTTTATTTTATTTAGGAATTTTGCATGTGGTATGTGTTATCACTTTATTATTTTCATTTTAGTTTTGAACTACTACTTTTGTTATGTTTTAATATCAGAATTATATACAACAGTTTCACAGAACAAATTTAGAATATTTTTATGTTCATAATATTCTGAAAAAGTGTGTATAACATTTATAAATATATCTTCATTGAAAGTTTGAAAGGACTCAACTGTGAAAAGAATTCGGGCACAGGGATTATTTGTGAATTAAGTCTTTCATAAGTCGTATTCATTTTCTTCCCATATTTATAGCTTCAGTCAAATCTCCACCACTTCTTGCATTGTATTTAACATTTATATGCTTTAGCAAAACATTCTTTGAAATGGGAATGTTATTTGCTGAGTAAGTCTGAAAGTGGAAAAAATTCAAAAATGTTATTTTTCTCTGTTTTTTTCTTTATCTTAAATTCTTATTAGTTCCATTTGTTTTGAATTTCTTTATTCCCCTCCATATGATAGCAGGATTTCTACACTGCATTCTTCTCCTCGTCCCTCTTTTTTCTAAGTTTTCATTGCATCTCTGTGCCAGAACTTGGTTCATCCTTTAATGTTTCAATTTTCAGTGAAAATTTGTGGCAGATGTGTCTTTTCAAATTGGCATCAAGTTATGCAATTTTAAAACTTTTATTGAAATTAAGAAACACAGAAAAATACACATAGCGTAACTATGTTAGAGCTCAATTATCACAAAGTGAATTCACCTACACAATCAGCATCCAGGTCAAGAAACAGACCATTATCAACACCTCAGAAGCTTTGTGTTCCCTCCTAATCTCCACTTCCGTAAATGGATTATTATCTTGACTACTAACACCATAGTTAGTATGAACTCATTTTGTACTTTCACACATAAAATTATGAATTATTTTTTGTGCATATAGTACTTTTCATTCAACATTTTGTATGTGATATTCATCCATGTAGTTGCATGAAGCTAGATTTTCTGTTAATTTTCATTGTTGTTTGGTATTTTATTGAATGAATATATCACAATTTATTTATATATTCTATTAATGATGGACAGTTAATTCTAGTTTGAAGCTATTAGGAAAAATGCTCCAATGAATATCCTAGTATATTTATTTTGGTACCAATATTTATGCATTGCATGCCTCTTGGAATGTACCTAAGAGTGGAATATAATATACACATATGTGTGTATATATAAAATATACTATTAAGCTACATAATCACCAATTATTGGCTTTGTCAGTTTTCATATTATTTTAGTCACATTCTGATAATGTGCAGTAGGATCTCTCTGTAGTTTAAATATGCACTTCACTGATTTCTAAGGAGGCTGAGTGTTTTTTTCATATGTGCATTAGCATTTGGATATCCTTTTTGTGAAGTGCTTATTCACATGTATTGCTTATCATTCTAATTGCATTGCCTGTCTTTTCTTAGCGACTTGCAGAAGTTATAATGGATATGAGTCTTTTTTTAAGTATTGTAAATATTTATTTTCCATTCTTTAATTTGCCTTTAACTCTTTCTAAATATGGTATCTTTTGATGATTGGGAATTCTTGATTTTAATTTATCAATTTTTAATGGTTATAGCTTTCTATGTTCTTTTTTTAAACAAATTTATTGGAGTATAACTGCTTTACAATGGTGTGTTAGTTTCTGCTTTATAACAAAGTGAATCAGTTATACATATACATATATCCCCATATTTCTTCCCTCATCTGTCTCCCTCCCTCCTACTCTCCCTGTCCCAGCCCTCTAGGTGCTCACAAAGCACCGAGCTGATCTCCCTGTGCTGTGCGGCTGCTTCCCACTAGTTAGCTATTTTACATTTGGTAGTGTATATATGTCCATGCCACTCTCTCACTTTGTCTCAGCTTACCCTTCCCCCTCCCCATATCCCCAAGTCCATTCTCTAGTAGGTCTGCGTCTTTATTCCCGTCTTGCCCCTAGGTTCTTCATGACCTTTCTTTTTTCCTTAGATTCCATATATATGTGTTAGCATACGGTATTTGGTTTTCTCTTTCTAACATACTTCACTCTGTATGACAGACTCTAGGTCCATCCACCTCACTACAAATAACTCAATTTCGTTTTTTTATGGCTGAGTAATATTCCATAGAATATACGTACCACATCTTTTTATCCATTCATTTGTTGATGGACACTTAGGTTGCTTCCATGTCCTGGCTACTGTAAATAGAGCTGTGATTAACATTTTGGTACATGATTCTTTTTGAATTACGGGTTTTCAGGGTATATGCCCAATAGGGGGATTGCTGGGTCGTATGGTAGTTCTATTTTTAGTTTTTTAAGGAACCTCCAAACTGTTCTCCATAGTGGCTGTGTCAATTTACATTCCCACCAACAGTGCAAGAGTGTTACCTTTTCTCCACACCCTCTCCAGCATTTATTGTTTCTAGATTTTTTGATGATGGCCATTCTGACCGGTGTGAGATGATATCTCATTGCAGTTTTGATTTGCACTTCTCTAATGATTAATGATATTGAGTATTCTTTCATGTGTTTGTTGGCAATCTGTATATCTTCTTTGGAGAACTGTCTATTTAGGTATTCTGCCCATTTTTGGATTGGGTTGTTTGGTTTTTTGAGATTGAACTGCATGAGCTGCTTGTAAATTTTGGAGATTAATCCTTTGTCAGTTGCTTCATTTGTAAATATTTTCTCCCATTCTGAGGGTTGTCTTTTCATCTTGTTTATGGTTTCCTTTGCTGTGCAAAGGCTTTGAAGTTTAATTAGGTCTCATTTGTTTATTTTTGTTTTACTACCATTTCTCTAGGAGGTAGGTCCAAAAGGATATTGCTGTGATTTATGTCATGGAGCATTCTGCCTATGTTTTCCTCCAAGAGTTTAAAAGTGTCTGGCCTTACATTTAGGTCTTTAATCCATTTCGAGTTTATTTTTGTGTATGGTGTTACGGAGTGTTCTAATTTCATTCTTTTACATGTAGCTGTCCAGTTTTCCCAGCACCACTTATTGAAGAGGCTGTCTTTTCTCCACTGTATATTCTTGCCTCCTTTATCAAAGAAAAGGTGACCATATGTGCGTGGGTTTATCTCTGGGCTTTCTATCCTGTTCCATTGATCTATATTTCTGTTTTTGTTCCAGTACCATGCTGTCTTGATGACCGTAGCTTTGTAGTATAGTCTGAAGTCAGGGAGTCAGATTCCTCCAGCTCCGTTTGTCTTTCTCAAGATTGCATTGGCAATTTGGAATCTTTTGTGTTTCCATAAGATTGTGAGATTTTTTGTTCTACTTCTCTGAAAAATGCCAGTCGTAGTTTAATGGGGATTGCATTGAATCTGTAGATTGCTTTGGGTAGTATAGTTATTCCCACAGTGTTGATGCTTCCAATCCAAGGACATGGTATTTGTCTCCATCTATTTGTATCATCTTTAATTTCTTTCATCAGTATCTTATAATTTTCTGCATACATGTCTTTTGTCTCCTTAGGTAGGTTTATTCCTAGATATTTTATTCTTTTTGTTGCAGTGGTAAGTGGGAGTGTTTTCTCAATTTCACTTTCAGATATTTCATCATTAGTGTATAGGAATGCCAGAGATTTCTGTGCATTAATTTTTTATCCTGCTACTTTACCAAATTCATTGATTAGCTCTAGTATTTTTCTGGTAGCATCTTTAGGATTTTCTATGTATAGTATCATGTCATCTGCAAACAGTGAAAGCTTTATTTCTGCTTTTCCATTTTGGATTCCTTTTTCTTCTCTGATTGCTGTGGCTAAAACTTCCAAAACTATGTTGAATAATAGTGGTGAGAGTGGGCAACCTTGTCTTCTTCCTGATCTTTGTGGAAATGGTTTCAGTTTTTCACCATTGAGGATGATGTTGGCTGTGGGTTTGTCATATATGGGCTTTATTATGTTGAGGTAAGTTCCCTCCATGCCTACTTTCTGGAGGGTTTTTATCATGAATGGTTGAATTTTGTCAAAAGCTTTTTCTGCATCTATTGAGATGATCATCTGGTTTTTCTCCTTCAGTTTGTTAATATGGTATATCACATTGATTGATTTATGTATATTGAAGAATACTTGCATTCCTGGCATAAACCCCACTTGATCATGGTGTATGATCCTTTTAATGTGCTGTTGGATTTTGTTTGCCAGTATTTTGCTGAGGATTTTTGCATCTATGTTCATCAATGATATTATCCTGTAGTTTTCTTTCTTTGTGACATCTTTGTCTGGTTTTGGTATCAGGGTAATGGTGGCCTCGTAGAATGAGTTTGGGAGTGTTCCTCCCTCTGCTATATTTTGGAAGAGTTTGAGAAGGATAGATGTTAGCTCTTCTCTAAATGTTTGATGGAATTAGCCTGTGAAGCCATGTGGTCCTGGGCTTTTGTTTGTTGGAACATTTTTAATCACAGTTTCAGTTTCAGTGCTTGTGATTGGTCTGTTCATATTTTCTATTTCTTCTGGTTCAGTCTCAGAAGGTTGTGCATTTCTAACAGTTCGTCCATTTCTTCCAGGTTGTCCATTTTATTGACATATAGTTGCTTGTAGTAATTTCTCATGATTCTTTGTATTTCTGCAGTGTCAGTTGTTACTTCTCCTTTTCCATTTCTAATTCTATTGATCTGAGTCTTCTCCCTTTTTGTCTTGATGAGTCAGGCTAGTGGTTTATCCATTTTGTTTATCTTCTCAAAGAACCAGCTTTTAGTTTTATTGATCTTTGCTGTCATTTCCTTCATTTCTTTATCATTTATTTCTGATCTGATTTTATGATTTCTTTCCTTCTACAAACATTGTAGTTTTTTGTTGTTCTTTCTCTAATTACTTTAGGTGTAAGGTTAGATTGTTTATTTGAGGTGTTTTTTGTTTTTTGAAGTAGGATTGTATTGTTATAAACTTCCCTCTTGGGACTGCTTTTGCTGCATCCCATAGGTTTTGGGTCATCGTGTTTTCATTGTCATTTGATTCTAGGTATTTTTTGATTTCCTCTTTGATTTCTTCAGTGATCTCTTAGTTATTCAGTAGTGTATTGTTTAGCTTCCATGTGCTTGTATTTTTACAGATTTTTTCCTGTAATTGATATCTAGTCTCATAGCGTTGTGGTCAGAAAAGATACTTGATACGATTTCAATTTTCTTAAATTTACCAAGGCTTGATTTGTGACCCAAGATATGATCTATCCTGGAGAATCTTCCATGAGCACTTAAGAAGAAAGTGTATTTTGGTTTTTTGGATGGACTGTCCTATAAATATCAATTAAGTCCTTTTTTTTTTTTTTTTGCCTTTCTTTTTCTTTATTTGTAACTGTTTAAAGCTTTCATATAACTATCTGTAGTATGAGTTGATACTAAACAAAATATCAATTAGGTGATGAAATTAACATCCAACAAGCAAATATAATCATTAAAATTTCTGCTGTACCCATTTTTTAAAATCTTGGTTCTGGTAAAATAATATCACAGTGATTATTTTTCTCCTGTCAGAGAATGGCTATGCTTGCTTTTCAATGAATGTGTTTTGTTCAAACATATATATTCTCTGTATTCAAAAACTGTGATAACAAAAGAACTATTTTATAAGAAATTTAGCATAATAACCTCTATCCTTGGGTAGAGTACATTAGAATGTTTGTACAGTTGTTTCGTAGGTAGTTTGATGAAACAGTATTTCATTAGAGGAAAATCTGTACTTATCAGAAAAGGATGATTCAGTGGATATGCAAATGAGGTGGCTAGTCTTCCTTATATTTTTCTCACCTCCAGAATAGCCATAAAGGAGTGAGAATTCTAGGGCTACAATCTTCAATTTTTTTTTTTTGCGGTACGCAGGCCTCCTACTGTTGTGGCCTCTCCTGTTGTGGAGCACAGGCTCTGGACGCACAGGCTCGGTGGCCATGGCTCACGGGCCCAGCTGTTCCACAGCATGTGGTATCTTTCTGGACCGGGGCACGAACCTGTGTCCCCTGCATCAGCAGGTGGACTCTCAACCCCTGTGCCACCGGGGAAGCCCTACAATCTTTAAATTTATAAAGGCAGTTAGCATCTTTCTTTGATGTAAATATTGGAACATAGCATAAGAATTTTTCCTCTTTTGAGAAGACCAAAGCTCTGAAAAAGTACCTGGATTATTAACACCTAAGTCACCAGCAGTTCAAAAGTTCAAGGATAAATATGGATCTGGAGATGATCCCTGAAAGAATTCCACCTTAGTAGACAAAGAAAATGGCTGAGATCACATCAACAGGACTCCCTTTAATAGGTGCAAAAATAAAGTCACGTAAGAAGAGAAGAAACACTTGTCAGCTCCTCTGGAGGGAGGGTATGAATAGCAAAAGAAACTAGTAGAAGGAGTGGGAAAAACGTTGAAGAGACAAGCAGTTAAAGACCAAGTTAAGATCAGAAGTAGCTACGAAACTTTTTCTTGCAATGACAATGGAAGCAAAGAGGCATACAGCCACATGGTAATTCCACTCTCTCTGCTCATTCTGAGTCGTGTCTGTTCTCTGTGTTCTAATAAAGCTATGTTGATATACTTATCACTTCACATTGTATTATTGGCTTACCTCCCTCTCCAGTCACATTAGTAGTAGACTGAAAGCAACATGAAGTCTTTTATTTCTTTATCCTCAGTGCCTAGCGCAAGATCTGGAATATATTGTTTATCAACTGTCTGTCAAATGAATGAGCCAGGATCAACACTATATGATCTTGAGAGAGACAAAGTAGTCAAGTAAACATCCGAAACCAAAATAAGTATTACTTTAGAGTAAACTCTGAGATAATATGGAAGTACACATAATCAATATAATTCCAATTAAATGCAAAGACATTTGACACTACTTAGCCTATATGTAAATGATCCTTTATAGACCAATGATAATTTTGCATTAGGTATTTTGAAATATTGAAAATAGTTCATTAATGCTTCTAGGTAACTTTATTGATTCCTAGTTGGACGCTAGTGAGCTAGAACTCAAGAAATCCATGGGATCCAAGGTCTGGAGTGTTCCTGGACCTGGGCTATAGCTGAGTTTATAGGTGAGTGTCAGATGATGCCACTCTTAGGATAGGAAAGCTGCCAACATTGGGAAACAAAGACACAGCCTGATATCTCACATCACAGTTCTTTAGAGTTAATTGATTTATTACTGACAGTTCTGTTTACTGCGGTTCTGAACATTGTTGACAGGGAAAGTGCTAAGGAGAGTTGCTGAACATCGAACCTGCACATCAGCGCTTGCCCCAAGGTGAATCCAGACATTTAAAAGAGACTTATATTGGGCTTCCCTCGTGGCACAGTGGTTGAGATTCCGCCTGCCGATGCAGGGGACACGGGTTCGTGCCCCGGTCCGGGAAGATCCACATGCCGTGGAGCAGCTGGACCCGTGAGAAATGGCTGCTGAGCCTGCGCATCCGGAGCCTGTGCCACGCAACGGGAGAGGCCACAACAGTGAGGGGCCCGCGTACTGCAAAAAAAAAAAAAAAAAAAAAAAAAAAAAAAGACGTATTGAAGCTCCTTCTTTTTTAATGTATCATTCAAAGCTTGTGTTTCCTTATTTATTTTTATTTTGGATGATCTGTCCATTGGTGAAAGTGGGGTGTTAAAGTCCCCTACTATGATTGTGTTACTGTTATTTTCTCCTTTTATGGCTGCTAGCATTTGCCTTATGTATTGAGGTCCTCCTATTTGTGGTGCATAAATAGTTACAATTGTTATATCTTCTTCTTGGATTGATCCCTTGATCATTATGTAGTGTCCTTCTTTGTCTCTTGTAATAGTCTTTGTTTTAAAGTCTATTTTGTCAGATATGAGAATTGCTACTCCAGTTTTCTTTTGATTTCCATTTGCATGGAATATCTTTTTCCATCCACTCATTTTCAGTCTGTATATGTCCCTAGGTCTGAAGTGGGTCTCTTGTAGACAGCATATATACGGGTCTTGTTTTTGTATCCATTCAGCCAGTCTATGTATTTTGGTTGGAGCATTTAATCCATTTACATTTAAGGTAATTATCGATATGTATGTTCCTATTACCATTTTCTTAATTGTTTTGGGTTTGTTATTGTAGGTCTTTTCCTTCTCTTGTGCTTCCTGCCTAGAGAAGTTCCTTTAGCATTTGTTGTAAAGCTGGTTTGGTGGTGATTTCTCTTAGCTTTTGCTTGTCTGTAAAGGTTTTAATTTCCCTGTCAAATCTGAATGAGATCCTTGCTAGGTAAAGTAATCTTGGTTGTAGGTTTTTCCCCTTCATCAGTTTAAATATGTCCTGCCACTCCCTTCTGGCTTGGAGAGTTTCTACTGAAAGATCAGCTCTTAACCTTATGGGGATTCCCTTGTGTATTATTTGTTGTTTTACCCTTGCTGCTTTTAATATTTTTTCTTTGTATTTAATTTTTTTTTTTTTTTCTGTATGCGGGCCTCTCACTGTTGTGGCCTCCCCCGTTGCAGAGCACAGGCTCTGGATGTGCAGGCTCAGCAGCCATGGCTCACGGGCCCAGCCACTCCGCGGCATGTGGGATCTTCCCAGACCAGGGCACGAACCCATGTCCCCTGCATCAGCAGGCGGACTCTCAACCACTGCACCCCCAGAGAAGCCCTGTATTTAATTTTTGACAGTTTGATTAATATGTGTCTTGGCATGTTTCTCCTTGGATTTATCCTGTATGGGACTCTCTGTGCTACCTGGACTTGACTATTTCCTTTCCCATATTTGGGAAGTTTTCAACTATAATCTCTTCAAATATTTTCTCACTCGCTTTCTTTTTCTCTTCTTCTTCTGGGACCCCTATCATTTGAATGTTGGTATGTTTAATGTTGTCCCAGAGGTCTCTGAGACTGTCCTTAATTCTTTTCATTCTTTTTTCTTTATTCTGCTCTGAGGTAG
The DNA here is from genome assembly GCF_008692025.1 of Phocoena sinus. Taxonomy (NCBI): domain Eukaryota; kingdom Metazoa; phylum Chordata; class Mammalia; order Artiodactyla; family Phocoenidae; genus Phocoena; species Phocoena sinus. The sequence goes on along the minus strand of NC_045766.1, from coordinate 104,035,451 downwards.
TTATTTCCACTATTTTATCTTCCAGGTCACTTATCCATTCTTCTGCCTCAGTTGTTCTGCTATTGATCCATTCTAGAGAATTTTTAATTTCATTTATTGTGTTATTCATCACTGTTTGCTTGCTCTTTAGTTCTTCTAGGTCCTTGTTAAACGTTTCTTGTATTTTCTCCATTCTATTTCCAAGATAGATAATTCCTGTGCGTGCACACAGGCTTCTTGGTGGCTGCAGCAGCAGCCTTAGCGTCCCATGCCTGTCTCTGGGGTCTGCACTGATAGCCGCGGCTCACGCCCATCTCTGGAGCTCCTTTAAGTGGCAATCTTAATTCCCTCTCCTCACGCACCAGGAAACAAAGAGGCAAGAAAAGTTCTTGTAGGTCCTTGTTAAACATTTCTTGTATTTTCTCCATTCTATTTCCAAGATTTTGGATCACCTTTACTATCATTATTCTGAAATCTTTTTCAGGTAGACTGCCTATTTCCTCTTCATTTGTTATGTCTGGTGGGTTTGTACCTTGCTCCTTCATCTGCTGTGTGTTTTTCTGTCTTCACACTTTGCTTATCTTACTGGGTTTGGGGTCTCCTTTTTGCAGGCTGCACGTCCGTAGTTCCCTTTGTTTTTGGTGTCTGTCCCCAGTGGCTAAAGTTGGTTCAGTGGGTTTTGTCGGCTTCCTGGTGGAGGGGACTAGTGCCTGTGTTCTCGTGGATGAGGCTGGGTCTTGTCTTTCTGGTGTCACGTCTGATGGTGTGTTTTGGGGTGTCTGTGGCCTTACTATGATTTTAGGCAGCCTCTCTACTAGTGGGTGGGGTTGTGTTCCTGTCTTGCTAGTTGTTTGTCATAGGGTGTCCAGCACTGGAGCTTGCTGGTCGTTGAGTGGAGCTGGGTCTTGGTGTTGAGATGGAGATCTCTGGGAGATTTTCTCCATTTGATATTACATGGAGCTGAGAGGTCTCTAGTGGAACAATGTCCTGAAGTTGGCTCTTCCACTTCAGAGGCACAGCCCTGATGCCTGGCTGGAGCACCAAGAGCCTGTCCTCCACACGGCTCAGAATAAAAGGGAGAAAAAAAGAAAGAAAGAAGTTGATAAAATAAAATAAAATAATTAAAATAAATATTAAAAAATTTTTAAAGTAATAAAAAAAAGAAAGAAAGAAGAGAACAACCAAACCAAAGAACAAATCCACCAATGATAACAAATGCTAAAAACTATACTAAAAAAACAAAACAAAACAAAAAACCAGACAGACAGAACCCTAGGACAAATGGTAAAAGCAAAGCTGTACAGGCAAAATTACACACAGAAGCATACACATACACACTCACAAAAAAAGAAAAAGGGAAAAATATATATGTATTGTTGCTCCCAAAGTCCACCTCCTCAATTTGGGATGATTCGTTGTCTATTCAGGTATTCCACAGATGCAGGGTACATCAAGTTGATTGTGGAGATTTAATCTGCTGTTCCTGAGGCTTCTGGGAGGGATTTCCCTTTCTCTTCTTTGTTCGCACAGCTCCCGGGGTTCAGCTTTGGATTTGGCCCCGCCTCTGCGTGTAGGTTACCTGAGGGCGGCTCTTCTTCGCTCAGACAGGAGGGGGTTAAAGGAGCAACTGATTTGGGGGCTCTGGCTCACTCAGGCTGGAGGAGGGAGGGGTACGGATGCAGGGCGAGCCTGCGGCGTCAGAGGCCGGCGTGACATTGCACCAGCCTGAGGCGCGCCGTGCGTTCTCCCGGGGAAGTTGTCCCTGGATCGCAGGACACTGGCAGTGGCGGGCTGCACAGGCTCCTGGGAGGGGAGGTATGGAGAGTGTCCTGTGCTGGCACACAGGCTTCTTGGTGGCAGCAGCAGCAGACGTAGCGTCGCATGCCCGTCTCTGGGGTCTGCGCTGATAGCCGCGGCTCGTGCCCGTCTCTGGAGCTCCTTTAAACAGTGCTCTTAAACCCTTCTCCTCGCGCACCAGGAAACAAAGAGGGAAGAAAAAGTCTCTTGCCTGTTCGGCAGCTGCAGACCTTTTCCTGGACTCCCTCCCCGCTAGCCATGGCGCACTAACCCCTTCATGCTGTGTTCACGCCGCCAGTCCTCTCCCTGCGCTCCAACTGAAGCCCGAGCCTCAGCTCCCAGCCCCCGCCCGCCCTGGTGGGGGAGCAGACAAGCCTCTCGGGCTGGTGAGTGCTGGTTGGCACCGATCCTCTGTGCGGGAATCTCTCCACTTTGCCCTCCGCACCCCTGTTGCTGTGCTCTCCTCCACGGCTCCGAAGCTTCCCCCTTCCACCACGCCCGTCTTCGCCAGTGAAGGGGCTTCCTCCTTCACAGCTCCCTCCCACTGGTGCAGGTCCCGTCCCTATTCTTTTGTCTCTGTTTTTTCTTTTGCCCTGCCCAGGTACGTGGGGATTTTCTTGCCTTTTGGGAGGTCTGAGGTGTTCTGCCAGCGTTCAGTAGGTGTTCTGTAGGAGTTGTTCCACATGTAGATGTATTTCTGATGTATTTTGGCGGAGGAAGGTGATCTCCACGTCTTACTCTTCCGCCATCTTGAAGCCTTTTTATGTTCTTTTAAGAAATCTTTCCTTACATCAAGATCATGGAGTTACTCTATTATTATTATCTAGAAGTTTTTTAGAAGTTTATATGCCACACATATATAGTAGAATGTGCCATTCCCCCTCCTTTTAAAGTATTGGATGTCAAAACACACCACACAAAATCCAGCAAGGTATGCTGGATATTCTTAAGGTATGAAAGAGATAAAACCAACCGGTCCTGGTTTCTAAATCATTTTAGAAAGCGAAGCTGTCCAGGATGATTTCAAAGATTTTGAATTAGATGACTAGGTTTTAAGAACCGAGATAGAAGATATACAAAAAGATGATTTCTTTATAAGGAGAAATAACTTACTGATTTTTATGTTTTGTGCTTGAATTGTTTTGGGGAATTTTGGATAGAGAAGTCTGATGATTAATTGGAAATAGAATTTCAAAGCTAAAGAGAAAACCAGGACTAGAGACAAAAAAATTAGGAAGTCATTGGTGTGTAAATAATATTGTTGATACTTGGAGAATTCCACTAAGAATGACTCAACACTTGAAAATAAGTGAATTAAGATACTAATAAGATATATTTTTAAATAAATGTAAATAAGATTAAATATGTGGAAAGACACCTTAACATAAAGGAAAAAATTCTAGCAGTAGTAGAATTGATAGTAAATAAGTGGATAAGTTGGCATATATGAGGAATAAAGTTGTCCATCAGAAATTGGATTAGTAAGTTACTGAAGCATAGAAATAACCATGAAACCAAATTCTGATAGCTCTCATTCTTCAAGGGCCTTAAAGTCAGTGTTCTAATTGGCTAATCCCTGCATCAGTTGGAATTACTCTTGGATTTTTTGTCATATAGTGTGTTTTAGCCTTAAAACCTGAAGAACAGACCCTTGACCATGAAAAATGCACTGAAATAGTGTCATGTTAAACCATGTGTTGCTTTTTTTTTTTTTTTTTTTTGCGGTACGCGGGCCTCTCACTGTTGTGGCTTTTCCCGTTGCGGAGCACAGGCTCCGGACGCGCAGGCTCAGCGGCCATGGCTCACAGGCCCAGCTGCTCTGCGGCATATGGGATCTTCCCAGACTGCGGCACGAACCCGTGCCCCCTGCATCGGCAGGTGGACTCTCAACCACTGTGCCACCAGGGAAGCCCATGTGCTGCTTTTTAAGAAGCACCATAGCTGTGTTTCCTGAGTAGTAAATGCTTGTATTGCTTTTGACCAGATAGAAGTTTCTGTTTTTTATAAACTTTCTATAGTTCATTTTTAAATCCTAAATATAACTAATGTGATTCCTTAGGAATAAAGTGAAAATAGGACAGAACTGGTGATATAAGTCTGAGAACTACTCTGAGGTGAGAACAAAAGAAAAGAATTCAGTGAAGATCTATAGAGAAATAAGAGAATGAATGAGAGAATCAGAGTAGAGAGAAATAATGGACATGAATGAAGAACATTGTTTGAAAAGGTAAAAAAAAAATAAAAAAAAAAAAAAGAAAAGGTAGTGATCAACAGTTTCAAAAGCTGCAATAGTGACAAATAAGACTAAGACTGAAAGTATGCAATAGACATTCAACTAGAATTATGGTCTTTTGGAAGTAAGCTAAAAGGTGATAATGATGGGTAATTGAATCTAAATTGAAAACTAACATATCAGAACTTCCATTTCACTTTCTTTAAGATTCTCTTATTTCATGCAATAAACCTATCACAGACTTTTTTTTTTTTTTTTTTACTAAAGCAATCATTGAAAGAGTACCGAAAATAGCTATTACCTTTTATTGAGCATCTCTTATATCTTGGGCACTGTTACACATTTTAGATGTATTATTTAGTCTTTAGCCCAATAAATTAAACATTATGTTTATCTATTTTACAGATGGGCAATTGGGAATTTAGAAAGTTTAATTCAAAAGTTACACACACAGTAGTTCTCTAGTCACTACAAGTTGTTTGAGAAAATTAATATCCCTATCAGGATCTCTTCTGAACCTTCTTCACTCTTTTGTTAACAGGCATTATTTCCTCAAGAGGAAAAAACTCTAAAGAGAAGACAGAGAAGAATCTCAGTTGGTGACACTTTTTTCAACCTCATTTACACCTCAATTTTGAAACGCTCTATAATATTTAGGAATTAACAAAAAGATTACATGATAGATGATAGAAACTACCTAAGTTTTTTATTTAAAAGTATTTGTTGTCCATGGAATCCAGCTAAAAGACTCTATCAGTTACTAAAACATCCCTGCAAGCCAACTGCTTTCAGAAAGACCTCTAGACTAGCACAAGTTGGTGCCACTAGCATACTATGATCAACAGTTTGTGCCATTAGAACGCTGTTACCAACTGGCCACAAGCAGCTCATTAACACATCAACACACAGATGAAAAACAAAAGCAACCCAATAACCAATCTGTGGTCAAAGTAGAATCCCATAGTAATAACCCTGCAGTGCGTCCCCTAAACTCTAACCAGAAGGTACAGAGATGCTCAATATTGCCCTCTGCCAAGTGTCAGGACACAATTTCACGGGACCTCTATAACAGGGTTCTGAAATCACCATTATCTCACTCCAAATATAAGGCCACACCTTCACTACACCTCCACCAGAGAACTCCCTGTGGCCTAATAAGAGAGGCTTGAGCTCACCGTTGTCCCACGCCAAACCTCAGATCACATCTTCACTTGACCTCACCAAGACATCATTGCCAGAGCCCAATCAAACAGCCTGGAGCTCACAGTTACCCTTTCCCAATCCTCAGAATACATCTTCCCTAGACCTTTGCTGGATATCACCTTCACTGAAGTCTAATCGAAGGGTCTCAAGTTCATCATTATATGCCCTCAAACATCAAGAAACTCCTTCCCCAGACTACCTATGGACATTGTCATCTTTGGGACCTAATCAAAGAGCCTTTAGCTCAGCGTTACCCCAGTCCAAACCTCAGAAAGCCTCTTCATTGGATAGCCTTTGACACTCTTTGTTAGAGCGCCATCAAAGATGTTTGAGCTCACCGTCACTCAACTCTACACCTCAAACACATGACTTGCTTCAGACATCACCTTCTTTGGATCCCAGTCAGATGGCTCTGAGCTCATCGTTATCTGATTCCAGACCTCAGACAACACCTGTATTGAGCTCTAATTCCAGTGTTCTGAGATTAACGTTGTCCAGCTCAAAAGAAAGGAAATCACCTTTACCACATTCTATGCATCAGTCAAAGAGTTTGCCATTGTTCCAGCCCAAAACACTTGATCATAACTTCAGGACCCTGAATTCACCAGTGTGTCACTCAAAATTTCAGAACACCACTTCACTAAGTGACAAACACAAGGCCACAGATCTTCCCTCACCCTATCCCAAACCAAATATCTCAGGTCCATCATTATTAAGCTCCAAACACTGCATCAGGAACATAGCTGCTTTAACATTGGGCTCCAGACTCCAGAGTAAAAGCAGTTTTGGTCTTTATGAAAAGACAGAACCAAATAAGGAAATTCGATGGACTTTAGGTTATATTCATCCCTGCATTATCAAAGGTGGAACGGTCCCTGATGATGTTGTAAATAAAATTGTCAATTCCCTCTCCAAGACCAGAATCCAGAGGGATCTCTGTAGGCAGATTCTCTTTCGAAGGATGAGGGGAAGGGCAAATCCTCATCCTGGACCCCGCCTTTCATCAAGTTATATGGTTTGTTTAGCTTGTGCTTCCTGCATAAAATCTCAGTGTAACCATCTTACAGGAAGGAAAGACCCTCGTGCTGCAACACTATTTGTCAGCCCAGCACCTGAGACCACTCCTGAGGGAGAAATAGAGGTGAAACTAGTTTTTATCCTCTCCCTACCAGAGACTTCTTTTTCATTCCCTGTGAAAGAAAATCAGCCTGATGAAGTCCCTGAAGAAAACCTTGGAGGAATTGGGGAGATATCAAAATTTTTCCCTACATCTGAACCTGATATCACCAAGGAGGCTAATGTGAAGAAAACATGGCCGACAGTAGCCCCTGAAAACCAAGCTGTAAGCCAACAGCCCCAGGCTATAGACTGGCTGCTCTATGTTAAGGAAAGTAGTAACCCTCAGTCGCAGTCCCTACTCCCCTCATCTTCTTCCTCATCGTCCTCTTCTTCCTCTTCCTCTTCCACTACACCCCCTTTACCCCCTCCTCCTCTGAAAGAGGCTACCACATCTACCGTCTCAGGCTGTGTGTCCACTAAGGTACTTAGTTACCACTGGCTGCCTCCAGGGGTCTCCTGGCTTGAGTTTATATGTAGTAAAAATCACCAGTCACTTCCTGGAAAACCATGTCCAAGTCAATCACCATCTCCCCAAACAAGGCCTATGAGGAATAGCACCACAGTAAAAAGGAGAAAGGGGCCAAAGATACTATTCAAAATGTTCCAGACAAAGGTTCAAAATGAGAGAAATCTTGATTAAATTAACTTTTTTGTTTCTTTGAAGGCAATTGACCTCTTAGTTCTTTGACATTAGAGATTGATTTCCTATCATGCTTATTAAAATCTTAGTATTAATTAAGCGTGCCTCTATAATTCAGCCGATGAAGCAGCTAGTTGAGGGGAACTATTACTCTTAAGTCTATTTTTTACTTAAATAATAGACTATGATCTCCTAGAAGACAAGTTGAATCCTATGTTTTTAACCAAATGCCTGGCTTACAGTAACCACTATAAAATAATTGTTAAGTGAATTAATAATAATTGGCCATAGACCAGAAACACCTCATTTGTCTTGCCCTGAACAGTATCTAACTCATTGTTATTCTCCTTCCTCATAAGATGGACAGAATCCTTAAACCAGTGTATGCTAATCCATTTCCCTACCTCTAAAGAAAATTCACATCATGTTCAACAGGTAAGAATACATATAGAAAGGAATCTTTTCAGTTATGTGTTCCTAGGGAAAATTCTTCTATGCTAAGATCCCACACTCTAAAATGCAATGATTTACTCAACCTTAGTTAGCAAATCTCAGGAAAGAATAACTAACTGATGCAGACAACCCTACCTTATGCTGACTGTGCCAACATTTAAATTATGGGCTCTAAAGTCACTTGTTCATCACTTCTACCTATACAACCTAAACGGGTTAATAAAAATGTTTTAAAATGTTTTTGTTCCACTGGGTCCACTAGTAGTGGGAAAAGGAGGGAATTGTCTTACCTACTACTTTAAGTGATTATCTCTAACCCCAAGGGCTAGAATTAGCTTCTCTTGCATGCACTGATGGCTCACACTTCTGCCTCTCCACTCCACATCTTTCTGAACACCAGCTTGCATATGGGGCTTTTCCAGTGGAACATTGCACAGGCACTTCAAACTCAATATGGTCAAACCAGAATTTATCATCTTTACATTTACAACTTGCATCTTTATATTATAGTTCTTTGCCCTCTGTGTTCCCTATTTCAGTGGATGTACCACCATCTGTCATGGAGCTTGACTGTTTTTCTTATTGCCTGCCCCTCTCCAGGCCCATGTGTTCCATGGCCTTATTGTCTCCAGAAGCCAGCTTTTTCCTTCAACCTCACTGCCACTATTCCAGTTGTGGTCACAGCATTTGTCAGCTAGATTACTCCTAAACATGTATTTTAACTTTTGAATGCATTTCTGAGACAAAATTTAATAATGCCATTTCATTGTTTATAACACTTTTATCATTGCCCACTGTTTTCTGGGAAAAGTCTAAATTCCTTTTATGATTGAATCATGATAATTTTTCAAAATTATTTTCAAAAAATTTTGCAGAAATCTTTTCAAAAAAGATTTCTTATTCTTCTCCAGTTTCAGTCACATTAATTTCTTTACAGTGTGAAGCAATCATCCTACACTTCTAAAACAACAATTCTGCTGTCCAGAAAGATCCATCCTTCTACACATTTTTGCTCTACAGGGCTCTATTTTGTCTTAACATCTTCTGGGAAGCCTTTTCCTGATCCACTTACAAAGAAAGAGTTTAGCTGGCCTTCTTATTACCATGAAACTCTGTTTTTACTCTTTATACTGCTCTTAACCATATTATAAAGCAATTATTTCTTGTCTGTCTTCACTCACTAGACTGAAAACTTCTTATTCACCATTTTATTTCTAGTTTTTATCTAGTCCTTGAAATAGAGTATATTCCCTGAAATATGTATTGATATTGAATTAATGCTACTGAAGCTCTTCTTCTGTTTAAAATTCTCTGAAATAAGTAATGCTTCATCTGTTTGCTTCTTTCCCATACTAGTATTGAATTGTTTTTTGTACTTTCTGTCTTGGTGAGAACATACATAAAAATGTTACTGATGACAGTAGTCATCCTTGTCTTATGTCTTATGTTAAAAGTGTTTCTTTCTAGTATTTCAGTATTTAATATGATGTAGGCTTATGCATAGCTGATCAGTGATGATGAAGAACTTAGGTGTGTGATAATGTGTTTAAGGCTTTCTCTAACCTCTTTAGAAAACCCTTGACATGTGCTTAATTCACCCTGAATATCTCTTTTGATGACACACATCATCTGTATAATTACTTCTTTAATATGTTTTCTACTAGACTAAACTTCATGAGGGGAGGTCTTGTGTCTGACTTGTTTACCACTAACTTCTCAGGACCTAGTGATACCTGGCACATACTAAATATTCAATAACTATTTATTGAATAAAATTAAACCAAGGAGTTCAACTGATTTTTATTTGTTGATGTAATTTACATGTTTAATTTTCCATTGTTTAGCTTATTTTCTAAACTTTATACCTCATTTTAAATTTTTTCTTTATTTATTGGACTACGATTTAATTATTTTTAACTTCTCCATTGTATTGGCAGTTATTTATTTTGTTCTTAATTAGAACAGGTCTACTTTCAGAAAAAAATTTTTAAGAATTCGTTAACCATTATTTCCTAGTTTTTTTTTTTTTTTTTTTTGCAGTACGCGGGCCTTTCACTGTTGTGGCCTCTACCGTTGCGGAGCACAGGCTCCGGACGCGCAGGCTCAGCGGCCATGGCTCACGGGCCCAGCCGCTCTGCGGCATGTGGGATCTTCCCGGACCGGGGCACGAACCCGTGTCCCCTGCATCGGCAGGCGGGCTCGCAACCACTGCGCCACCAGGGAAGCCCCTATTTCCTAGTTTTAAATTTGGAAATAAAATCGCATGGAACTTAATGGGAAAAATACACAGTAACGGCAAATATCCGACTCACTCTTCCAGCTTCTATTGATATACCAAGAGATTTCAAAATAGGGAACAATATGTGTTGTGCCAGAAAGGTCAAGAAATTTCTGTCAGATCTTATACAGATGACAGCAGATTTCAGAAGGGCAGAAGGACTCAAAATTTACTGTATTTAAATAAAGAGATCAACTGAAAAGTAATAAAAAATGATTTAATTGTGTCTCATTAGTGCCTTTTCCCTTAAATGGAAAGGCCTGGACATGAAAACAGGCTACATAGGAATTGGGAAGTAGAAAGTAGATTCTCTAAATTGTCACATTTTTATCAAACCAATTGATATAAAATGGTATGACATATCTGGATGATAATTTGATAATAATATCAAAACCTTAATAATATACATAATCATTTTCCTTAGGATCATCTTCATTGGAATTTATTTTAAAGAAATTGTCATGACTATGTAGAATCATATAAACAAGTAGGCACTGTGTTTCTTTATAATAGTGAGGGATTGGAAAAAATCTTGTTCATTAACAGAAAAGTGTTTAAATACACCATGATCCATACATGTGATGCTTTTCCTAGTGAAAAAAAAATGTTGTTTCTAACATTGCACCTACATTTATGTTAGGAATAGAAATACTTTCTTTAGGAAAATATCTTGAGAACCCTTGAGCATGCCTAGTGATCCTGAGCATGTTGAAAGAAGAAAGCGAAACAAAGAGGAGATAGATAAACTAATGCATTTAAGTTTCAAAAAGGAACTGCTTGATCAGAGACAGTGAAGAGAGAGAATTTATCATTTATAATTTAAGTGAAAACATACTCAGATTATAAGACATCACATGCAGTTTATATATGGTTCCACCTTGAAAAACATTGAAATTTTGCATATATGTATCTGTGTGTACTTGTGTAAAATCTGTTTCATATGTATGAGAAAGACGGAGTGACTGGAAGTAAACACCAAAATGTTGAATAAATGTGGTTATTATGGGACAATAGTTATAATGGAGTGTTTAGGAAATGGGTAGATTTTTTTCATTTTCTTTTCTATATTTTCCAAATCTTCAATGAATATGAATTCCTTTTATAGTCAACTTAAAACAAATGTTATGAAAATGAAAAAATGAAACATGTTGTCTCGTCTATTTTAGATAAAATATGTAGCATACAATTTTGCTGTTCTAATCCTTTCTACTTATTGGTATCATTTGTGGCTTTGCTAATAATACATATAGAAAATATATATTTCTATGAGATATCTTCAGAAGCAATGCTTTTCTATTGTTTTAAAGTCTTAAAATATTTTTTAAAAATTTCATATTCTCTACTTCAGTATTCATTGCCAGACTTATACCATTCTTTTATTTATTCATGCTTTTGTTTATTTTTATTATGAATTATTTTAACCCATAGGGAATAATAGTCGGGCTTCCCTGGTGGCGCAGTGGTTGAGTCCGCCTGCCGATGCAGGGGACACGGGTTCGTGCCCTGGTCCGGGAAGATCCCACATGCCGTGGAGCGGCTGGGCCCGTGAGCCACGGCCACTGAGCCTGCACATCCAGAGCCTGTGCTCAGCAACAGGAGAGGCCACAACAGTGAGAGGCCCGCGTACCACAAAAAAAAAAAAAAAAAAAAAGTCAATATATTTATGAAAGTCTTTTCACTACTACCCAGCTTTATCTAATCTTATTCTTTGGTTACATTTACTTCATGTGTTAAAGAAATAAAACATTATTGATACAAGTGCTAACACTTGTGTATATAATCATCCAGGATCCCAATCCTATCCTGCATTTTCTAGAAGTAAACACTGTCAAGAATTTGCTGTAGGTCATATTTATCTATTTTTTTAAAGAAATTTACTAAATATTTATGGAGCCATAGAAATCAATCCTTTTTGGATGTTTTAAAGCTTTGTACATATTTTATTATAATGTACTTAAAATTTTTTTAATGTGTGTTTTGCTTGTTTGTTGTTTTGCGGTACACGGGCCTCTCACTGCTGTGGCCTCTCCCGCTGCGGAGCACAGGCTCCGGACGCGCAGGCTCAGCGGCCATGGCTCACGGGCCCAGCCGCTCCGCGGCATGTGGGATCTTCCCGGACCGGGGCACGAACCCGTGTCCCCTGCATCGGCAGGTGGACTCTCAACCACTGCGCCACCAGGGAAGCCCTAAAATGTGTGTTTTTTGATCTGGAGTATGTTTCTGAAATTTATCGTTGTTATAAGATACAGATTTTCATTTCCATTTATATACATATATATATATACACATATATATGTGTATATTGTCTATATACACATACACACATATACATACATGTATATTATATAACTGCATAGTGTGGAGTTATTACAGTTTTTGGTTAATTTACATTTTTATCATTGCATACAGTGTTGCACTGACATTCTTTAAAAACTTTTTTTTTATTGAGGTATAATTGACCTACAACATTATATCAGTTTCAGGTGTAGAACATAATGATTTGATATTTAGCTATACTGCAAAATGATAACCACAGTAAGTCTAGTTAACTTCCATCCTCATACATAGTTACAAATTTTTTTTTTTTTTTTTGGTACGCGGGCCTCTCACTGTTGTGGCCTCTTCCATTGCGGAGCACAGGCTCCGGACGCGCAGGCCCAGCGGCCATGGCTTACGGGCCCAGCCGCTCCGCAGCACGTGGGATCTTCCCGGACCGGGGCACGAACCCGCATCCCCTGCATCGGCAGGCGGACTCCCAACCACTGCGCCACCAGGGAAGCCCCATAGTTACAAATTTTTGGTGTGAGTGTGTGATGAGAACATTTAAGACCTAGTCTCTTAGCAACTTTCAAATATGAAATACAGTATTGTTAACTATAGTCACCATACACATTCTTTTTCATGTCCTATTTTGCGCATGTGTGGGAAGTTCTCTAGAGTCATGCTGTGTAACATTTTATCCATGGATTAGCAGCATCTGTGTCACCTAGGATCTTGTTAGAAAGATCACCTCATCTCAAAAATACTGAATCATAATTTGAACTTTATAAGATACTTAAGTAAGTTTTATGCACTTTAAGCATTTGAGAAACTTTGTGTTAGAGTACATAACCTAGAGTAGAATTGATGATCGCAACAGTGCTGTCCAATAAGAATATAACATGTCATAAATAATTTTAAAATTTCTTGTAGCCATATTAGAAAGCAAAAGGAAACAGGTAAACTTATTTTAATAATATATTTTAATACCATATATCTAAAAGTTTCCCATTTCATAATGTAATTAAGACTTGTTCTCAACCAGGGTTGAGTTTGCTCCTAGGGGATATGTGACAATGTCTGCAGACTTTTTTTTTTTTTTTTTTTTTTGGCTGCTTTGGGTCTTTGTTGCTGCTTGCAGGCTTTCTCTGGTTGCAGCGAGTGGGGGCTACTCTTCATTGCAGTGCGCGGGCTTCTCATTGTGGTGACTTCCCTTGTTGCTGAGCACAGGCTCTAGGCACGCAGGCTTCATTAGTTGTGGCACGTGGGCTCAGTGGTTGTGGCTTGCAGACTCTAGAGCGCAGGCTCAGCCCATGCGGTGCATGGGCTTAGTTGCTCTGCGACATGTGGGATTTTCCCGGACCAGGGTTCAAATCCGTGTCCCCTACATTGACAGATGGATTCTTAACCACTGCACCATCAGGGAAGTCCTGCAGACATTTTTGATTGTCATCACTGGAAAGATGTTTTAGATATTCTAAGTCATGACTAGGTAGAGGCCAGGGAAGCTGCTAAATATACAATGCAAAGAATAGCCTCCAACGAAGAATTATCCAGTCTAAAATGTTAATAGTGTTAAGTTTGAGAAACTTTAAATTAATATAACAAATATTAGTGATATATATATATATTTATATATATGTATATATATATATATATATATATATATATATATATTTGCTCTTCAAAATCTGTTGACTTTAACACTTAGAGCACATTACAATTCAAACTAGCCACATTTCAACAACTCAGTAGCCCCATTGAGCAGTATAGGATTATATCATGAAAGTATTTTAAAATTTGTTGGATATTGCCAAATTACTACTCAAAGTATTTATACCAATATACATGCACACAAATAATGTATGAAGCTCCTACTGCATTGTAGCCCTATCAGCATTAAATAATTTTCAGACTTTTTGATTCCTGGCTTATACTAATAATATGGTTCATGCAAATAAAATGATCTCCTTTTACTGTGCTTTAAATTTTTACCTCTCTTATTGCTAGTTACATTAAACATCTTTCCATGTTTATTGACCTCCTAGCTTTCCTCTTTTGTGTCTTGCCTTCAAAAGCTTTGCTCACCATTCTATTGAGTGCTTTATTTTTTATTAATTTGTAGAAATTTTTATATGTGTATTCCAAACATACACTCTTTGGCCTGGCTTGATATTAACCCGTCCTTACGCTATCTCCATATATGTTACTTGGTCAACATGTGTTATTATCATACCCTGCTGAATTCAGTTTTCTAAATCTGATTTATAATTATACATCTGTGTTCAAAAGTATTGTAGAAATAAACAAAGACTAACCAAATGAAAACGAGCAAAGTATCTATCAAGAGCTTGCTATTGCAAAGGAGTCAGCCACCATTACTTGCATTTGGCAAAAACTCACAGGCAGGCAGAGGAGTGGAAAAGCTTTATAGTAGGAAAAAAGGGGAGGCTTCAGGTATGCCTTGATTGGAAGCTGTTGGCATGGGGAAGCTGTAGGCAAGCTAACTAGAGGAAGGACATCATATGTGATTGGTTAGGAGAACATATTTTTCTCTCTCTGATTGGTCCTAAGTTGGAAATGGGGACAAAAATTAGGGAAACTGTCAGTTATTAATCATGTCCTGGCTATTTTGGGCCAATTGTCACAGGGGTTATTGTTTGGTTTCCTGGATTGTTAATAGAGAGAGTGGTCATAGACAGCAGGCTCGCTTCCTCGGCCAGTTACTACAGATAAAGGGCTGGTTTCCTGAGCTACTTCTTTCAGGTTGTAAGCCAGAGTTCTGTCTTATATGTGGTCTGGCCATTATCTGTTTTTATATTCAACCTCACAGATTTGCTTTGTCTTTATTTGAATCAGCTACCACTTTTCTTATAGGCAAAATCTCCAACTGAGGTTAACAAAATTCACAGTGCACCTCCTGTCAGTATTCAAATAGCTCCCTCAAAATCTCTCCCCAGAATTAATCAACACCCTATACACACAAAAAATCCCTGCAAAGTATAAAGCCCATAGTAGAGTACAAGTTCAAGGACTCATTATCCCTTGTACTGGTCTCTGTAATACTCCTATTTTGCTGGTGGGAAAAAAAAACCAAGGTCTGAGGGTGAAGGTTTGTCCAGGACCTTCAAGCAATAAACATTGTTTTCCCTTGATACTGTCTTTTTCCTAAGCCTCATATGTCACTAACATCCATTCTGACAGGCAGTAAATACTATAATTGACTTATGCAGCACACTCTTTACTACTGTATTTCAGTTGGTGAAGCTAGTCAGTATCTACAATTCACCTGAACAGTAATGCCTCAGTATTTTACTGAGCGTCCTCTTATTTTTCACAAATCCTGAAGCCTTATCTGGATGTTAAAATTTTCCCTAGGGGTTCTACTTGGTTGCAATATGTGGATGATTTGTTTCTTTGCTCTCTTCTTCTCAAGTCTCCTCACAGAAAGACAGCATCAATTTGCTAAAGCTTTTATCCTTAAAGGGACATAAAGTCACGAAGGAAAAATTACACTCTGATCAAACCCAGTTTTGATATTTAGGGCATCTGATATCAGAACAAGGGCTACATCTAGATCCAGATCGAATTCATGCTGTCGTAAGTTTTCCAAAACCCAAAATTAAGTACCAGCTGCAAGGTTCTCTCGACTAGTTGGTTATTGCTGAAATTAGATTCCAAATTTCTCTCTTTGGGGCAAACCTTTGTACATTTCACTAAACGATAACAACCCTGACCCAATTTTTATGCGAAGACCTGGACGACATAGCTTCCAAGACCTTAAGGAGAGTTTGATTAACCCACCCGCCATTGGTCATCCCAATGATCAGATTCCCATTTTCCTTTCTGTATATGGAAAGGAAGGGAATACCTTTGGGAGACTCACTCAAAAACATGAGACCATCAGTAACCCAGGGGGGTTTTCTAACCAGCAACTGGGCCTTGTGGCACAAGCATGCCCTCCTTGCCTTAGAGCCATTATGGCCATTGCCTTTTTGGTTAAGGTCACTGGGAATGGTTGTGAGAGCCCCTTTAGCCATTTTTGTACCTCAGGCAGTAGAAACCCTCCTGAATTCTCACCACACTCAACATTTCTCAGTCAGCCAGCTTACCTCCTATGAAGTCCTTTTGTTAACTGCTCCTCACATAACTCTTTTCCTCTCTAATAACCTTAACCCTGCTCCTCTTCTCCCCTCTGTCACCAATGAAGTCCTTCACAACTGCTTACTGCTGATGGATTACTTCCTGATTCCTCATGATGACCTGCAGGAAATTTCTTTGGGCAACGCTGACTTCTCATCATTCACTGATGGCTTTAATTGAAAAGGTGACAATGGCAAATATTGTGCTGCATATGCTATTGCAACTCCTTTTGATGTCATTGAGGCAGCATCTTTACATATGGCTACTTCTGCCCAAAACTCTGAATTATACACTTTTACACAGGCTTGCACTTTAGCCAAGGGCAAAGATGCCAGTATTTATGCTGATAGTAGACATGCTTTCAGAGGAACTGATGACTTCAGAATATTGTGGAAGCAACGTAGCTTCCTTACTTCCAGTGGAAATAAAGCTAAAAATGCTCCTATGTCCAGGAGTTACTGGATGCAATACTTTTACTTGCTGTGTTAGCTATTATTAAGATTCTGGGGCATTCTAAACTTGACTCTCTGGAAGCTAAGGGAAATCACCTTGCTGACATTTCCATAAGGAATGTTGTCCCTAAAGGAACCAACAACAGCCAAAACTCTGTCATAGTACAAAGGGATATTTCCCCAAATGATAACTTATAAAAACGGGCTAGAGAAGCCCAACAATTGGCCTCAGAAAAGGAAAAACAAGATTGGAAATTCAACAGTTGTTGGCTTGATAAAAAAAGAAAGTTCTGGTTTGGACAAAATAATGATCCAGTCCTACTGGAGACTCTAAAATTCCCACTTCTCACCACTGTACATGCATTAAACCATTGGTTTACTGACAAAATGATGGCCTTCATAAATCAATATTGGTGGGAAACATTAATAAGGCCACAAAAAGTGCCTATCTCACTGTCCCACTGTCTGAAATACAAACCAGGAAAGTCTGTTAGTATTGCTCCCAGACATTTAAAAATGCCTAATGGACCATTCAAATTCTGTCAAATAGATTTCATACAACTTTCTCCATCTCATGGAAGATATAAATGTGCTTCAGTCATAGTATGCATGTTTTCACATTGGACTGAAGCCTTCCCTTGCAGACAGGCTACTGCCTCTTCTGTGGTTAAAGTCCTTTTTGGGAAAGATTATCTCTACCTGAGGAACTCCTCTCAAACTTCACAATGATTGAGGAACCCATCTTATTTGTCAGATACTTTGACAAGTCTGTGCTGTTGGCTGGTTTTACAGCACTTTCACTGTGCTCACCCCTGTGAATCCTCTGGTGTGGTCAAACACACTAGCACTAATGACATTATTAAGACTCTTTGTCTCTGAAGTAAAGACAGGAAACATCATAAAGAAAATACTTGATATAGATTCCTCCCTCCGTTTACAATATGAGCAGTAGTAATAGTTGTTCAACCTTAGCTTCAAGTATTCAGTTTTACCTTATAGTTTAAAGAAAACTTGAAAGGATGAACCAGTGGAGGTTAAACATATTTTTTCTTAATTGTGCTACATTTAAACTTATAAATGGTTTTAAAATTTGTTTCATTAACTTTTTTTTTTTTTTTTTTTACGGTACGCGGGCCTCTCACTGTTGTGGCCTCTCCCGTTGCAGAGCACAGGCTCCGGACGCGCAGGCTCAGCGGCCATGGCTCACGGGCCTAGCTGCTCCACGGCATGTGGGATCTTCCCGGACCGGGGCACGAACCCGTGTCCCCTGAATTGGCAGGTGGACTCCCAACCACTGCGCCACCAGGGAAGCCCTGTTTCATTAACTTTTAACATAATATTTTGCCTTATTTTAGCTTACTATAGATGAAGGAAATGAATCACTAAAGGTAAAGATGGGAAGTTGGGCGTACGGAGGTTCAGGAAAGAAACCAGGGAAGCATATCATGAGAGTGGAAATTGAGAGAGGCTGGTGGACAAGATTCTCTGTGTCGCTCTCCCTTATTAGCGCTCTCGATTAAGTTTTGCTTTTGTGCCAGCTGGATTTTTCTTCAAAACCAATTTTCAGGTTACTGAATTTTATTTCAATAAAGTGTTATTTCCCCATTTTTCTCTCTCCTCCTATATCTCTTCTTCCTCATCTTCCTCTTTTTTCTTTTTCTCTTAATCTGGAACAATCTATATAAATTATTTGTCAAATAGAAACTTGAGGAAAAATAAAACCCTCAGTTTAAACTTCTTTCATTGGCTTCTTCCTTTCTCTAGGAAACTCATCCATCTGTCTTCTGTTATAATTCAATGTCAAATATCATTTACTTTTCCAGTCCTTCCTCAGCAACCACGGCCTCGTCCCCTCCCTGTCCCCCCAACACACACAAAAAGAACCAGTGAATTGGTAAATTTCCTAAACAAGACACTGGACTTGTTTTCACACTAACAAACTATAAGATCCTTGGCAAGAAAGTTAGCCTCTAATAATCTTAGTTTATACATCTTTGAAGCAAAAGAGTCAAAGTGTATGTTTCCTAGAATTCTTGTATATTTTGGCATATAATGTCCTTAAATCACAAATTAGAGGTAAATCTGATCATCCCCACTTAATCACATGGTATGTGACTTCCTTTCTTCATGCTTTTGTTCCAAAGTATTCTAAACTCTTGTCATAATTATATAGTTACTAACATCATATTAACTGAGCCTGCATATTTTTAGTAAGAGACATGTAAACCACTGTTAATTTTTGCATTATTTAGAATCATCAAAAATGTGAAGTGCTTCAAAAAACAAAAACATGAAATTGGAACTAGAGTCATTTCTTGATTCATTCACTTATATAACATCAAGTGTACATTTTACCCAAGTCACTTTCCAAGGAAACTGCAATCTCTGGAACATCATCTAAACTCCCTGTGCCTTAAACTCATTCCAGAAAAGAAATGGAACTGGATTATATATCTCTCAGGTCTAAATATTTGTTTCTCTTCCAGGTTGAAAAATAAAAGTTCACTTTAACATTCAGGGGTAGGGATCATGTGTTCTACACTCCTGGGCTCACTCTCGGCCTCAGGCTCTGTCACTAGCTGCACAGCTTTACTAGTCATTTAATCACTGTGAAAATCTGTTCCCTCAGCTAAGAGAGATGATATAAGGGGAGCATCTGTCACACTAATCCTGAAATAAATAGTATCACAACTACCTTTATGACTACTTTGTTGAAATTCTTCTTTTTTTTCTTTTACATTATAGATCTATTTTATGCTTTAACAATTATAGTTTAGCAACATAACTTAAACATTTTTTGATGTTTTAGGATAATAATGACCTAAGGTCCTTATTCAAACATCAGTTACAGAGTCTGTAACTGATGTTTAGCAGTCTTCCTTCAGTGTGTTAAATCTGTATTCCATTTTGACCATGGCCATGCAGGTCAAGGCTGCTTATTGCTCACCGAAAAAAGTCCAGACTTTTCAGCCTGCTATATAAGGTCCTCCATAATTTTGTCTGTATCAAATCTCTTTCACCATCTACTATTTTCAAAACATACTATGTCTATAATGCACTTTAACTCCATGTAATCTTTGCCTCTTGCAATTTCTCAAATATGCCCAGTATTTTTCTGCCTCTCAGACCTTGCTTATGCTGCTTGGCCCCATTTAGAACACACAGCATCCACATCCAACTACATCAATATCCTATCCATCACCTGAGTTCAGCTCTGTTAACAATCTATCAACACCCCTGCTTGCACCTTAGACCAAGTGATTCTTTTCCTTTTGCATTCCTATGCATCTGACCTGGGTTTCTTTGATTATATTTACACATAGATTCCTCCAATTAATTAATTTACTTTTCCATTTCACCAACGAGGTTGTAAATACCCTAACGTCTAAACCTTTTCAACATATTTCCTTCACTCTTTACATTGTACTGTATAGTGCCTAGCCATCAGTAAATGACTTGCTAATAAATATTTAAATGAATATTTGGTTCTAGATAGAAATTATGGGGGATGTACCGAGATTGATTTCTGTTACTTATAGAAAATAACTTTCCTAAAGCTTGTATTAACTCCTAACAGTGAGGAAAATGGTGTGTCAGAATTACATTCTGGGATTTGTGCCAGGCTTACACTACAAAAGTGAGAAGTGTTTGAAAAGGTAATACTGAAGTGTTAAAATTTTTCACTAAGAAGTGTTAATTGCAGTACTTTAGAATATGAAAATGAGTTGAAATATAACTACACACTTCTCAGTCAACCAAAAACTATAAGATGTAATATGCATATAATAAATTGGATATGGTTATTTTAAAGGTTGAGACCATACCATATTATTCATACTAGAAAGAAAGTACTGAGATCCATAATATGAAGTATATTGTATTTGATACTCTTATTCATGGCTAAACTTTAAATTAGGCTTCATCTCTTTGAGCAGTTTGCAATTATCTTGAATGTTCATTAGAGGAAAAACATTTTATTTATTTACTCTTCATTTTCAATAATTATAATAAGTCCAAAACCACTTGTTTTGGGGAAAAATTTTTCCCTTCACTGGGGATTATATTTTATACTTTCAAAATTGATCCTTTTTCTAATACTTAAATATATTTACTATAAATCTGTAATTCTGAGCAGCTCATAGCACTATCTCGATTACGAAAAATTATCTGAAGAATTTCTAAAAGGTTGTTTAGAGATTTTAAAAGATAAACATTATTATTAACACCCCCAATGTGCCATCTCCCCTAGAGCTGCATATTTTTACAAAATTTGAAGAGTATTATGATCTCAATTGCACTGAAGAAGAAATGGAGATCCAGAGCAGGACTTATTAGTCTAATACTATGGTTTACACAACTGTCAAGGAACTGTTTTATGTTTTTTTTTAACATCTTTATTGGGGTATAATTGCTTTACAATGGTGTGTTAGTTTCTGCTTTGTAACAAAGTGAATCAGCTATACATATACGTATATCCCCAAATCTCTTCCCTCTGGCATCTCTCTCCCTTCCACCCTCCCTATCCCACCCCTCTAGGTGGTCACGAAGCAGCGAGCTGATCTCCCTGTGCTATGCGGCTGCTTCCCACTAGCTATCGGTTTTACATTTGTTAGTGTATATATGTCCATGCCACTCTCTCACTTTGTCTCAGCTTACCCTTCCCCTGCGTCCTCAAGTCTGTTCTCTAGTAGGTCTGTCTTTATTCTTGTCCTGCCCCTAGGTTCTTCATGACCTTTTGTTTTTTTAGATTCCATATATACGTGTTAGCATACAGTATTTGTTTTTCTCTTTCTGACTTACTTCACTCTGTATGACAGACTCTAAGTCCATCCACCTCACTACAAATAACTCAGTTTCATTTCTCTTTATGGCTGAGTAAGCAAAGAGATCTGCAAACAATAAATGCTGAAGAGGGTGTGGAGAAAAGGGAATCTTCTTGCACTGTTGGTGGGAATGTAAATTGATACAGCCACTATGGAGAACGGTATGGAGGTTCCTTAAAAAACTAAAAATAGAACTACCATACGACCCAGCAATCCCACTACTGGGCATATACCCTGAGAAAACCATAATTCAAAAAGAGTCATGTACCACAATGTTCATTGCAGCTCTATTTACAATAGCCAGGACATGGAAGGAACTGTTTTTTAAATGTCTAGAACTGTGCTTTCCAATACAAGTGGCCATTAGCTACACGTGGCTATGGAGCACTTGGAATGTGGTTAGTGCCACATTTTAAAATTTAAAAACTAAAGGAATGTAAAATGTTTTTCCAATAAATACAATATTAAAGTTTTGGTAAGACTACACTTTCTTTACCTATTACATCACTTTAAGATATTATTGTTTTACTTTAATGTGCGTGTTGGGGCATGTGCCTCATTTCCAGTATCGCACGTAACTGTGTCACAAATCTAGATGATAACATATTGGCTCAACTCAAATGATTTTTTTTACACAGTGAAGTAATATTGTAATGTGTGTATTTGAATATTTTATGTGAACAGCACAAGTTACAGTAACATTTATGTAAATTGTAATTGGTAATTAAATGGAAATAATATGAGAGATTTTATTGTAATTAAAATATTTTTAGTTTACAAATAAGTATGGATGCACTGTAAATTTAGAATGAAAATATATAGCTGTGCAGAGTAAAATGGAGATGAGGAAGCTGGTACTATGACTAAAGGCACAGGAAAAAAAGTGGAAGAAGGTTTGTCAAAAATTTGTAATAAATGCCAGTTGCAATCTGCTGCATCAGAGCAGTACAAAATGCTTATCTATTCACTGTGTTAAAATTAAGATAATATAGTGAATACCATTAGGAAACATTTTCAGCAAATAAGTTTTCTATCAACAGTCAATGTGTCAACATTATTAGTTGCCTGAAATCAGAATTACATGTCTAACAAAACATATTACAATTATTTTTAACAGAATTTTTTTCTGAATCAGTATTGACATTATTAAAAAACAAACAAAAGTATTCTAAAGATCACTTTGGGAGGTATAAATATAAGGTAGATTTAAACTGCTGGCCATTAATAATGGCCAACAGTTTAAATCAAACTAAACCAAAAAGTGGAATTCATAAACCTTAAAACATTTTAACATTCTTATAATTTTAAAAAGGAAAGCAACTATATTGTGCTGTATCCTCTGAGATATTATGTGTGACAAAGTTTTATGGACTACTATTTTAAGGATAGAATTGAGGATATTTCTTTCTAAATAATTGAAAAGGAAAAATGAGACTAAGAAAAATTTGTCCAATCAAAGGCAGTATGATAGGATTTTTTAAAGTAGCTTTTAAAATGCAGATTAGTGAAAAAACATAAAATAGGATGGTGGATCTAAATTAAACATATCAGTCATTGAAAAACAAGATACATTTAGTAAATAAATTTTCCAATTCTAAATACGTGCAAATTAGAATTTAACAACCTAGCTAAATGTTGTTTTCCAGTAATTTGCCTAAAAGGTAAAGGTAACCATAATTATTGGGACAGAATCAATATTTTAGAATTTTTATTTATTAATTTAGTTTTTAAACATGATTTGAATTTGTAATTTTGGCAGGCTCTAAAGTGGCTTGGATTCTTGCACAATAAATGATTTTTATATGGAGGAATGGAAAAATTATTAGTTATGGAAACTTTGTTACAAAATTATGAGGAAAGACTAGAAGTGGCATATTCCTAAAGTAAAATATCTTCAATTAAGCCACCATACAATGACTCTCAGAATACAAACCCTTTCTATAAAAAAAAAAATCAAATTAATTTAAAAATGGAAAAATTGCAAGCCCTTTTATGTGAACAGCACAAGTTACAGTAACAGTTATGTAAATTGTAATTGGTAATTAAATGGAAATAATATGCATTATATGAGACACTATCCAATCAGTATTTTGGGAGCATTTTTCCTCTGAGGACATGCAAGTTAACAAAGACATGTTATTTAGAAACATAAAAATAGAGATTGTAGCTTAGATATTTTTGAATCTTTCCCATCTGCTAAAGATGAATTTCAGTTAGATTATGGAAAAATTAATTTCTATCCTTATGTATAGTACTTCAGCTAGTTATTCTGGGTCAAAATTCTAGATTCATGAGAATTAAAACTGATGTTTCCTTTATTGTTTCATTCCACTCTGTAATATGTACTAAAAATATTTGCGCTCAGATTTCTGAAACAATTATATAAAAAGTATAATGTATACAGTTGTTAAAATTATTCAATATATGTATGCAAGTGCTATGAATCACTGCCAGTTTATGGAAACCATTGAAAGAGAGAAGAGAGAATAAATTTAATGATCTTGTGTTCTTTGCCAATTTTTGTTGGTTGTGTTATGGGTGAATGCTATAAAGCTTTACTGTACTGTTAATTTAAAATTTTCATGAAACAAAAAAGATTCTTGCCAAATGTTCAATAATCTAAGACAAAAAATTGTAATTTACATAATTTATCGATATGACATTGCATATGAGCAAGCAGAATTTGTAGCATCAAAGAAAGAAGAAGCTTATTTTTGACCTAGCAAGGCATGTACAAAAAAAAAGAATTTATGTTGCAATGACAGCTCTTCATAATACAAATCAATGATAGTATCTACACATTTTCCAATATGAATCAATGTGAAGATTTTAGTTGTAATTTACAGGATTATGTAAATTGTCCTCAAAATGTAAAAAAAAAATTTAAAGAACACTAGTACTGAGTTGACACAAAAGTTAATAAACATCCTTAACTTGGACAGACATAGTTTTGAAACCAAAATGCTTTTGATGCAAAATGAAAAATAATTCTTCTGTAAAATTAGTTTTCTTAATTTGGATACTAATTATAAAAGTAGTTTTTCTTAATTTCTATAAAATTAATTTTCTTCTGTAAAATTAGTTTTTGTAATTTTGGTAATGGATTTAGTTATTTGAAACCTTTGAAATATGCTTAGGACAGCTTGTGTATATAAGTGTACTTTTAAAGACTGTATGTTTATCAACTTTAAATGCAAATCAAGTATATCTGATGAAAATTTAGTGTCCAAATTAAGATGTGTTATAAGTGTAATATACACACCAGATTTCAAAGAAAATGGCACAAAAATTGTTAAATATCTCATTAATAATATTTAAGTTGATTACATGTAGAAACAATAATATTTTTGATATATGAATTTAAGTAAAATATATTATTAATGTTAATTTTAACAGTTTCATTTTACTATTTTGGTAAGGCTGCTAGAAAATTTAAAATTACATATGTGGCTCACTTATGTCTCTATTGGACAGTGCTCATATGGAATAAAAATAAGGCAAGGTTGTTGAATGTCTTGAAAACTACCATTTCCCAGGCCTAAGGGAAATATACTTGGCATATGGTTGGTAGTTAACAAATATGTTTGGGTGAAAAAAAAGTCTACAGTGTGTTTATATCTGAGAGAAATTTTACAGTATGTGTAGGCAGAACTATTTTCTTCCTCTATTTCTCTGTCTGTCTCTACTTTTTTCTCACTAGTTGTGATTATAATGAAAACTTCAAAAGTTACAAAGTTTAATATCTGTCTTGTGATGCCACTCTGAAGAAATTATTTGGTATGTCATTTTGGCCGGGTCACAGCTATCATTCTTTTTTTTTTTTAACATCTTTATTGGAGTATAATTGCTTTACAATGGTGTGTTAGTTTCTGCTTTATAACAAAGTGAATCAGTTATACATATACATATGTTCCCATATCTCTTCCCTCTTACGTCTCCCTCCCTCCCACCCTCCCTATCCCACCCCTCTAGGTGGTCACAAAGCACTGAGCTGTTCTCCCTGTGCTATGCGGCTGCTTCCCACTAGCTATCTATTTTACGTTTGGTAGTGTATATATGTCCATGCCACTCTCTCACTTTGTACAGCTATCATTCTGTTTCCCCACATTTTAAAAGCATAACAGGCATCATTATATATACACTTTGATGTTACCTGCTCATATTAGAGTTTTACAAATTTTGATTGTGCAAGTAGTGCATGGTTTAAAAATTCAGACAATAGACAAATATATACTATAGAAATTGAACATTATATTTCCCTCTTAAAAAGTAATTTTTAGAAGATTTTAATATATAGTTCCATATTTTGTTTTATGCAAATGCAAACATGTATTTGTTTTTTAAAAACAGGTGGAATCATACTACACACATATAATGGGTGTATCTTTTCATTGTTACCTGCCTTGATAACAGAAGGATTAATCTCATTTTTTCTTTCAATCTGTCACTGAGAAAAATCTATTACTCTAGTCATCATCACTTTTGGCCAGCACTCTCATCCCATTATGGCATTGCTATTTTTAGCCCTCCTTCTTACCCCTGCCCAAATACCAAAATCCCTTCCTCTGAATCTTATGGTATAACCATTCTTCAGCAGGATTTCCTGTACCACATGCTAACCTCTTTTCTGATCATTCCCTTCCCAGTGGGCTAATTGGGTGAAATTTGGGTCTTTTCTGAGGACACTCCATCCCTCAGGCTTTTTCTACATGGCATGTACCACTCTTTTTGAAATGGGGGGAGTTTCGCTCCTTAATTCTCACTGGTGTTTCCAAGCCATTTTCTCTCTGTAATCTCCAACTCCCTCCCTGAGGTTTCAATGTTATGTCATCAGGTGTTTTCTCAGCTATCTCACATTTTTCCCCCCGTCATTATTTTCTGAATCTAGTGTCTGGTGTCAGTCTTATTTGTATTCTGGCTTACTTTCCTTCTCTTTAATATTACGCCTGTTAAAACTCTTATAAACCTTCTAATATTCTGAGTTCTCATTTCCTGGATTTCTTCATCCTATCTGACCCTCTTTCTCTCAAAACCATGGTCATAATCTTGATCTTTTCATTATCAAATACTCTAAAATTTCAGTTTCAGGTACACTGCTCATTTCCTCTAGTGCTCTCACCCCCACAGTATTTTGACCCTACCAGGGATCACAGTCCGCTGATCTTACAAACATTTGAACGTCTTTTGCCTCCTTGATGGCTTCCTAAGCTAGCTTAAATTTCAAGTCCATTAATATAAAATCTATTACATATACCCTCAAATCTCCTGCCATATCCTCATTTTGTAATTTTTCTGGCAAACCCCCAATCCTAGTTAAATTCTATCCTCTATCTACTTCCACCTTCCATCCCTGCAGGTGAATATGGCTAGAGAGAAGTTACCTGCTGACATGTCTCACTTTAGATCCCAGGTGAGTCTTTAATGCTGTCCTAAATCTTAGCATCATCTTTTCTACTCTCCTAGGTAACTACTTCATATCTTTTTCTCTCCTCAAAATTTCAAGACCCCCTTGAATATTCTCAGTCTCAACAATGCGCTGCTTTCTGTTTGAGTTTTCCATGTCATGACCTAAAACCTTTCCCTTTGTACAGTTTACCTCATCTTCTCTTAGCTACAAAAGGGTAATTATCTACCAATCATCCTCTGTATGATCAATTCTCTCTTTTCCCAATTTATTTCTATTAGCAAGTAAAAATGAATATATTTTCTATCATCCTAACAAAGGAAACTCTTTTTTCTCCAGCTCCAGCTACTGCCCGTTTTGCTCACTTGTTTACTCATTCAGAAAACTTGCTGTTATGCTTGCTGTATTGTAGTCGTTGTGAGATATACATATATATATAAATTCTTTCATACACCTACTCCAATCAGGGTTTCAGTAACACTGTACCAAACTCACTGTTGTCAAGGTCACTATCACCCTTTGTGTTGCTAAGTACAATTCTCAATCCTCATTCTAGTTGAATTTTCAGTAGGATTTCATTATTAAATTTATTATTCCATTCTCTCTGAAATATATTCTTACTTGGAAACATAGTACCACATGCTCCTGGTTTTTCTTTTTTCCCTTCTCAGTCTCCTTGGTTACTTTCTTCCTCATTATCCTAATTATCCTAATGTCTGTATACTATAGTGTCCCAAGATTCAGTCCTTGGACCCCTTTTTTCCTTTCTACAGAGTGGCTTTCAATACTACCTCTTAGCTGATAATTCCTGAATTTGTACCTTCAGTCCAGCTATTACAACTCCAAACTGCCTACTCAATATCTCCAATGGTAGTAGTCATTTCAAACTTAACATGTTACAAATCAAACTCCTCATATCTGTTTTTACATCCCTGAACCAATCCCACACTTGTTTCTTCTGAAGAGTTCCCCATCTCAACAAAGAGTAACTCTATTCTTCCAGATTAATTTGTGGAGGATGGCAACTTTAAAATTTTACATTTAAATCATGAAGTATAGGTTCTTTTAAAGATTATTTCTAGTACTTTTTATAATTGTTAGAGGTAATACTCGACATTAAAAAAATTACTCAAGGCTAATTTTGTATGCTGACAATTTAGGAGCACTTTTGCTGAGTATATTAAGTGAATAAAGTTTCTTAGAAAAACTGTCCAATAAGAAAGCCAATCTCTTGTTTGTCCTTAAGTATATCTTTTTTAAAGAAAAAGATCAGGAATTTAAATTATCTTATTACACTGTGGGTTGCTTCAAAAAATTAAAGACGATGCTAAACATTTCCTTCCTCTTAACTTTCTCAGTATCAAATCAATTAGAGGCCACAAGGAAACTCTAAGGGACATCTATTAAAACATTTCAAACTCAAAGGGAAAGTCACGAAATAATTTCCAGGTCTCTTGGGAATTTTTAAAAATACCTTGAAAATACATCTCCCAGAATTGCTAAGGCTAGTATAAAATAGTTTTGAGAATAAGAAAGGCAATTGTATTTTATGTTTAGATATGAAAATAATTAGAATGCAATCATATTTATTAAGGTATTCATTTCCTAAATTGTGGTTTGTGAACCAGTTGAAAGGGAAGTAAGGGAAAGGGCATTTGCCACTTTTTCAAAGTGTCTACACTGGTCACCAGAAAACATAATAAGGAATCAGGAATAAGCATGTCTATTTTGAAAAAATTCTAAATATAATTCTGAAAGGATTCTCATGAATTTTGAGAATAAATAGGAATGTATTTTAGGGAAAGGCACACTCTTAGAAGACTTGAAATATATCAGCAATAGGAGAGGTGGAGTTTAACTTGGACTTGAACAGAACTTAGAATTGGAATCAGAGGCAAAAAGAAGAAATAATATTTCAGGAAAACACAGATATGCTGTCAAATATATCGAAGTTAAAAAGGAAAGAACTGACAATTGCAAATGTGGTGAAGAGTACAAAACCTATGAGTTTAGACACAAATCATTCAATTTACCTGGAAATGCTATTTTCATCCTAGGATAAATATTTAGCAAACTTGATGAGTTAGGGAGTAAATTTAGAAACATTAAATGGAGAAAGTAGGGTGAATAATTAGTTTTTTCTTGATTATATATCCAAGTTTTTATTATGCATTAAGGACTTCAGGTTCATTATCTCATTTAATTCTCAAAAGTCTGTGAGGTAGGCACTCGTATTTATCCTTCCTGACGGTTCAGGAGACTGAAGCAGAGAGGTTATATAACTTGCTCAAGGTCATAAAACCAGTGAATAGCAGACCAAAGTCCAAACTCAATGCTGTATCACTACACATCCATTGATATTGCTAAAACTAAAAACAACAGCAAAACAAAAACTGGCAATACTACTTGCTGGTTAGGGAGTGAAGCACCTGGGCTTTCCATACAAAGCTAGAGGGAAAGCTAATGACATAGCTATTTTGGAAAAACAGCTTGGCAGTTTCTTATATAATTAAACCTACATTTATCACATATCCAGAAATCCCGCCCCTATGTATCTGCATAAGAGAGATGAAAAGTTAGGTTTACACGGAAGTCTGCATACGAATATTTATAATATCTTTATTTACATCCTCCAGTTGAGACCAGCCCAGATGCCATATTGAAATACTACTCAGAATATGAAGGAATAAACTATTGATTATTACAACAATATGGATAAATTTTAAATACATTTTGCCAGACCCAACGGGCTACTATTTTATGATTTCATTTAGCTGACACTCTGGAAAAGGCCAAAATTATAGAGATGGAAAATAGACCAAGGGTTGCCAGGGGATAGGAGTTGGGGCAGTGGTTTCCTACAAAGGGAAAGAATTGTAGGGGCATTGGAACTGCTCTGTATGAAACTGTGGTTTTGGATACTTAATTCTATGCTGTTGTTAAGACTCTATAAAACTTTACATCATAAAGAGTGAATTGTACTGAATAAACTTCAAAAGAAACAAACAAACTGCCATGACATGAGGGTGGTGGTGGAATACTGATTATGACAAATAAATCTAACTATATTACAAATGAATCACATAATCACACTCAAAAGCATGGGGAATAACGAAGCTGACTTAAGTAACTGTGGAATTATTTTGAATGGATACACTAAGTGTACTGGGCACTGCACACAAATACTATATTCTGGTAAATGCATTTCTTACAGGAATATGTGTTGGGAATTTTGAAAGGACTTTATACTAAGATTAAACCAATAAGTAGATAATGAGAGCCAGGTTTTTCATGGTCTGAGAAGGAAGTTACAAACAGGAAAGGGAGAAGGCTAGAATAAACTCTGTGGTGCTGGATTGGAATAAGAGCTATTAATATGGACCCTTTAAAAAAGTTATGTATACAGATAGATATGGAGATAGGAGATAACTACAGATGTGTGCGTGTGTGTGAGTGTGTGCGTACATGGGTACAGATATATGTTTTCTAGCTTTGTCCACTAAGAGGCAATAAAAGCAGTGATATACACACAAGTAAAAATCACAATACGTAGCACCCAGAACTGGTTTTTAAATAATCTTTCTTCAGTGAAAGTACACAAGGCTTTTTGGATAGCTAGAAGGACTCCAGAGCTGAGGCAGGAAAAGTAAAAAATGAAACTGGAGCATTTTTTAGTTTCAGAAAGCAAGAAAGTGCTAAAAAAAGAAAAAGAAAAAGAAAAGAGAATATGGGGCACAGGATCCCATATGGAACAGCCTGCAATGGCTACAAGCAAAACAACTTGTGTGGCAGAAGAAATAACTCTGGTCTTGCATTATACCTCAAATTAAACAAGAAGAATCAATACATATTTAAGTAAATGAATAAACACCTAGGGAGTAGGGGCAGCTCTTCCTGACAGAAAAATTCCAATTAATAAATGTAGGTAGAATAAGGGAAATAGGAAATCACCAGAACCATAGTAATAATTGCTGCAGGCAAGATCCATTTATAGATGTTAAAATGAGGGAACAAGAGTTAAAGAGAAACAGGTTCTTTGCATAATTTCAAAGTATCTCTCCCCAAATATTCAGTAATTGCTAAAAGGGAGATAGTTACTTTACAGTGTAGAATCCTGGCAGACACCACTTTAACCATGGGAATAAAGTTAACATGACCAGTAGTATAATATACATGGACATTGTGTGTCTTGAATGATGCACCAAGGAGAGCACATCGCCTCTGTGGTCTTCTTCCTAATAACATATGACTCCAGTCTAAAAGTGAAAAAATACCAGACAAACCCAGTTAGAGAGCCATCCTACAACATAACTGACAAGTATCCTTGGCAAAGACAAGGAAAGACGGAAGAACTCTTCAAGTTTGGAGGTGACTAAGAAGATATGACAATGTAATGTGGGATCCTGAAGTGAATCCTGGAACAGAGAAAAAGTCATTAGTGAGAAAAAGGTGAACTCTAAGCAAATTGTGTAGTTTAATGGTATTGCTTCAAAGTAATTTCTTATTTATGACACTTGCTCTATGGCTATATATGATAGTAGCATAAGAGAAAGCTGGATAAAGAGTATACTCGTTTTGAAAGTGTTATGTAAGATGAAATTATCTCAAAATAAAAATGATGTGTGCTTCTAGTCAAGATAATACTATAAGGACATGTTTCAATAACCCCTCTCATCACTCTAAATCCATTAAAATAATACATAAAATGTAAAAGATAAAATTATAAATGATAGTGCCATGTCCCCCCAATATAAAAATCTCCTCGCAGAGCAAAAACAGAAAAGATCAGTGGTAAAGAGAGCTGAGGTCACAAGCCTACTGAGCTCTGTGTATAGAAATAGGCCTAGATGGCTAAAATAGAGTAATCGGAAAGAACAATGCTTCAGGTGTGGTAAGGCAATGAATCCAGTCTTAGTGAAAAAAGGAATCAGAGAGAAGAGAGAATGACATTATAAACTGGATTCTTCAACAGCCACTCCAAAACTTTCCTCCATAGTTTTCTTTACTATTATGAGTTACATATTTAAACATATTTGAATTCTTAGCCTTCTTTAAAGTTAGATTAGGACAGCTTCTAGTCATTGAGATGAAAGTGTTAGCTTTGGGTGAGGGTTTCTTGGTCCAAACATAATTTTATTTGAAGAAAATCCTTGGGCCATTCCTGTTATTTCTGCCTGAAAAAATAACATGATATCTGGAGTTGCAGCTGTTGTATTAAAACTGTAAGAATGAAACCACACATTATGGATGATAGAGCATGAAGACAGAACCAGCTTTCTTGATGTCATCTTGGGCTTTATAACAGCCGTGGTTTCTTGCCTCTGTACATCTTGTTATGTGAGAAAAACAATCCTTCATTTGTTTGAGCTACTGTTTTTACTCAGCAAAATGTGATTTTAACTAGGACAGAGAAAAGCTAAACTCATGCTTCTTGAGATGAACATGCCAACATAATTCTAAACATGAGTAAATCTTATAGAAGAACAAATAAAAACCAATCATAAAAAAAAAACCAATCATAAAAACATGAATTCATTCTAGAAGCGATGAAAAAAAATTGAGCATCTGAAAAAGCCTCCAGAATAAGTATGTTTAGAATTTAAAATGGTAACTGAGGAAATAACATCTATAAAATAGAACAAAAATTCATGAAATAAAAGCACATAACTAAAACAAAACCAGTAGGTTCAAAAAATTTTTTGAAATCATGGAAAAATTTTTTTATATAAACCCTTAGCAAAGTAAGAATAGAGAGGGGCTTCCCTGGTGGCGCAGAGGTTGAGTCTGCCTGCCGATGTAGGGGACACGGGTTCGTGCCCCGGTCAGGGAAGATCCCACATGCCGCGGAGCGGCTGGGCCCGTGAGCCATGGCTGCTGAGCCTGTGCGTCCGGAGCCTGTGCTCCGCAACGGGAGAGGCCACAACAGTGAGAGACCCGCATACCACAAAAAAAAAAAAAAAAAAAAGAATAGAGGGGATTTTCTTAATTTCATAAAAGATATCTAAGAAAAGCCTACAGAAAACATCACACTAAATGATGCAACATTAGAAGCATTTTATTATAGATGTGTCAATAACAAAATCATAAATGAGTCAATATCATGGGTCTTATTGGTTGATCAGAAGAAAAAGATACCTAGCTTTGGTAAAAGGAATTGACAAAAGTCTACATTTACTTGCTACTAATCAAATCCCAGCAGAAATAATGAGTATGGTCACAAAAATGAGTATATGTTTGGTTAATAAATTCAAATATTTAGACAATTCTTAATTAGGTTATCAAAAAAGATTGTCCAACTAAATACCACACTAGAGTATCACCATGGAAGGCACAGATTAGTCTTGTGTCCCTCATCATGTACCATTCACCACTTTTTATGTGCTAACTCAGTTACTCTGCAGAGGTAACCTCAACTCTCTAGGTTAGGTAAGTAGAATTGTAACTATAAGAAAAAAATAAGAGGAAGAATAAAAACAGAGAAAATAAAATTAATTTAATCTCATGGTATTAGCAATTTTGTATCTTTTTATTTATAAGCACTATATAGTGTATGATGATTTTATCTGCATTTTAAAGTGTTTAAGGCATTTAAGAAAATTATATATATATGAGGGTTATAAGGAGTGTAATTAAGCTTGTAATCATTGTTCAAATGTTTGGAATTAAATAATTAACTAAATTTATAAATTTGTGACCTATTAATTCAGTCATCCTGTGTAATATTTTGAGAAATGTTGTTTGAAAATTAATAGGCATTAAGTAAAGTGCAAATGGACATGAAAAGAACTGTCAAAAAGAGAAGAAATATTTATATATTGACTATACTACAATTAAAATATATGTATGTATGCCATAAAGGTAATGAAATTCAACCCATCTTCTAAAATATATTTTTAAAATATTTTAAAAGAAGGTAAAAGGAAACTATATGAATCAACTGAAAAACTGATAATAAGAGAATATCATGTTTTTGAATACAAAGTTAATTTATACAAATCAATTACCTTATATACAAACAAGAAACACTTAAAATATAATAGAATAAATGGTCTCACAACAGTAAAAGAGAATAATAAAAAGTAAAAATAAACTTAAGAAAAGTGCAAAATGAAAAAAGGTTAAGATAATATGGAGAGGTGAAAACTTTATGGAACAGCATACTTTATTCTTGCATAATAAGTTTTAAAGTTACAGTGATATTAATTATACCTAATGTAATCAATACATTTAAATATATCCAAAAAAAATATCAACAAGGTATTTTTGGACATAGCCAAGTTATTTAAGTTCAAAATTGCAAATATAGTTGGAAAAAACTATAAACAAGTATAATGGGAGGGGACCAACTCCATGAAAAATACTATATGGTAATCACAGTATATATAAAATCAGATAAATAGAGAGTCCAGATATTGAACTTAATTATTTCATAATTCCACATTGGTTAGAAGAGAAGTATTATTTAATAAGTAGAACTGGGTTTATTAGCTAGCCATATCGGGGTAAAAAAAAAAACCTTGTATTTTAACATCATTTCTTACAGGGAGATAAATTTCAGATAACTCACAATTTTTATATAAAAATGAAGGCATAAAAGAAATAACGGAAAACATTTGATACTTTTTTATGGTCTTGAAATGGAATAGCCTCTCTAAACACAAAAATAAACTGAACAGTCATAAAGAAAAACAGTAATAGTTCTGAGTGTGCAAAAGTTAAAATTGTATAGAAAAAGACTAAAATCTAGTCAAAAGAAAACACATGCGCTATTCTATTTACTTTCATAATAATGAGTGTCCATAAATCAATGACCTCCTGGAAAAATTATGTGTCAAGGACGATTCAGCAATAGAAAATACAGTGAGTTTTTAAATGTTTAAAAATATGCTCAAACTCAATCATGATAAGAAAAGTAAAAATTAAAACAACACTATTTTACCCACACTGTATTAATGAGAATCTTTGAAAACACTTCTTCTCATACATTGTTGTAGATAATTTAAATTGGAGCAATTTCTTGAGAGAATAATTTGGCAAAATATATTAACATAAAATTACATATACCTTCGATTCAGCAGTTCTACTCTAGGAATTTATCCAACAGTTATATTATCACGTGCGAACTAAAAAATTATATGTATATATATGTCAGTATATTCTGCAGTATTGTTTGCCTCAGCAAAATAATATAAACAACCTAGTTGTCTATTATTAGGTAACTAGTAAGTTAAACTATGGTACATTCATACAAAGAAATGCCATGTAGTCAAGTAAAAGTATTTTCTATGGGACTGAAAGATGTTTGAGATATATTAAGTGAGGAGAACAAGGAAGAAAACATCAAGCCTTATTTTACAGTAGGCAGTGCTCTAGGTACTGGGATTTAAATGGTGAAAAAAATAGAGTTCCTGCCCTCAAGTAACATTTTGGTTATGTTAAGTACAACACAATGCCTATTAGACATATATTCATATACATTTGCATAGAAGTATGTTGATGTTCACATTTATTAAGATATAGATTCTATATCTCTATTCTTATTGATTCATTTATATTTTCACAGATTATTTGGAAAGATAAGTAATTGGTAATAGTGGTTATTTCTGGGAAAATAAAGAACTACAATGTGAGAAACAAATTTTCCTTGTATTCCCACTTGTAATGTTTGTATTTTTTGAAATCACACTGCATATATTATCTATTGAAATAAATATATAAGTACATATTTATTTAAAATCCAATGTGACCTCAGTTCTTACATGTTGGTGGTGGTTGGATATAATTTTAAGATAGCAGTTTTAACAAGGTAAAAAAAAAATCTCTACTTTCATGTAATATTTTTAGGTATAGGTAAAATGCCTTTCTGAAAAATCCATAGATACAGTATTTCACACACAAAAAATTTGCAGTAAAACATTATTTTGGGAGTAATCTTATTTGGATGTGGAAATGTATGTGAATAGCAGAAAAATTGAAATTATATCTAAATTTAGAAATCACTGGATGTATATTCTTTGTCCATTTTTTATTTATTTAGTGAGTTTAATGAGATAGATGAATGAGCACTAACAAGACTGTAACAGAGAGGAGGAATTATGCTTCACATACATCCCTTCAAATCTGTGGGTGATACTAAAGTGTTAGGGGAGCCTCTAGGAACTCTGCTGAAGGATTTGTTGATGGAAGGTTCATAGAGCTAGTGATAAAGAAGAGTGATTTTCTTTCCTCCAAAACTTGTGTCATACCTTAAAGCATTTCAGTCATAATCTTTCAGCATACAAAATTATGTTATTACCCTTGTAATGCACCTATTAGGGCCTTAATATATAATGCTTACTTTATTATCCACATAATTTAAAAATACAAATGTATAAGTTTAATTCTGCAAAGAGCTTAATGTGTAGGTTGCTTGTTTCTTCTCAATAAAGGTTTTATACTTTTGCAGGGTCTGAGTTATAAAGAAAAGCACATGGTATAAATTCTAGGTTTTTAAAAATATAATTACTGTTTCAAGAGAGAACAGAAAATGAGATAAATTCATTCTTTATACTATTTTTCTTGGGTGAAACTTTAGCAGACTGGTGAAAATGTCTATTAGAGAATTTATTGGCACATAAACAATTTGCCATAGAAATCTTCCTTCTCAAATTCACCATGAAGTTTTCAATTTCAGATATTTCACTACTAAAATATGCTCTTAGGATAACTTATTTTGAAGTTGGAAGTCAAGTGAAACTTTTAAATGAATCTAGTAATAAGACTAAAATTATTTTATAAATAAAAAATATTCTGATATAATTAGTGATCACTAGCAAGAGTTTATAAATTAAGGCTATTCAGATGCCAAAATATTTTATATTCTCTGCTGTAAGGTGTGGCACCTGTCTCTCTTTAATTGTTATGTTTATGTTTGTTATGCTAAATTGATTTTATAACATCACACATAAATAAAAATCCACACCATTTAAAAAATGCCTCTCTCTCTCTCTCCATTTTCCCCATGACAAAAAGAAAATACACAGGATTTTCATGTGGAAAGTAGGTCAGACATGTTCTAACTTACTTCTCCATTAATACAAGGCAAAACCAATAAACACTGACTTTTTCAGACCCTCTGCTCTGTCCAGTTGCCACTTCATCTCTATACTTCCCTTTAGAGACAAGCTTCCAATACGTTATATGGTAGTCCCGCCCTTATCCACAGATTCACTTTCCACAGTTTCAGTTATCCGTGGTCAGCTTTGGTCTGAACATACTGAATGAAAAATTCCAGAAATAAACGATTCACACTTTTTAAATTGCATGCTGTTCTGAGTAGTGTGATGAAATCTCCTTTGTCCAGCTCCATTCTGCCTGGGAGATGAATCATATTTTGCCCAGCATATCCAGCCCCTTAGTCACTCAGTAGCCTCTAGGTTATCAGATCAACTGTCATAATATTGCAGTGCTTGCCTTCAGTTAACCCTTAGAAAAGAAAAACAAAATTTTCTGAGGTTGCTAATATCGGTGGTAAGAACAAATCTATCTGTGAAATTGTGAGGAAGGAAAAAGAAATTCCACATTCACGAAACTTTTATTACAGTATATCGTTACAATTGTTTTATTTTTTAATTAGTTACTGTGCCTAATTTATAAATTAGACTTTATTATAGATATGCATATATAGGAAAAAACATAGTATAATTAGGGTTCAGTACTATCCACGACTTCAGGCATCCACTGGGTGTTTTGAGAGGGTTAAATAAGTTACTATTTATGATACACTTAGAACATTACCATGGCACATAGTACATGCTCTATCATTGATACTGATGCTGTTGATAGTATGTGAATTCACCATTAACAATGCAACTCAGAACGTGAATCTGAATTCTGGGTCTAACAGTGAACATACTAGCAGGAGGAAAATATGGCACCTGTGTTCAACATCACTTCAGCCAAAAGAGACATGCCCACCAATTTCTAGGCTTAGTGTCCACTCTCCTTCAAGCAACTTTTTAGATGAAACTAATATATTTTTCACATCTCTGTTTCCATCAGTCAGCAAAATGTGTAAGTGTCTCATCATGGATTTTCTAAAACAACATCACCTAAATTATTGTACCCGACCCAACCTCCACCCCCAACCTTTTGCCCTACTGACAAATCCTTTCACTGTGCCACTAGAATCACAGCTTCATAACTAGCAAACTCCCCTCGATTTTCACACACTTCTTTTAGTATTTTCCTATTGTCCTTGCATTAAGTCAAACTCCCTCTCTCATTGAGAAAATTCACCTGGCAGAATGTTTTCAAGAGGGGATTTTTTCAAGCCTCAAGGACATGAGTGAGGTGAGATTGGTGTCATTGCTGCTTCTTGTAGCTCTGTCTGTCCATCCAGATCATTATCATTCAGTCTTTTGTAAAACAAAAACCTGGTGAAGTCCTTCATATGTATTATCTAATCCTTTTTCGTTGCTGTCACTTGATGCCTCCCAGAAAATTCTCTCTAATCTTGCAAAGATTTTGACATATATTTTATAGACACTCCTTTTTTTTTTTTTTGAGGTACGTGGGCCTCTCACTGTTGTGGCCTCTCTCATTGCGGAGCACAGGCTCTGGACGCACAGCCTCAGCAGCCATGGCTCACGGGCCCAGCCGCTCCGCGGCATGTGGGATCTTCCCGGACCAGGTCACGAACCCGTGTGCCCTGCAACGGCAGGCGGACTCTCAACCACTGCGCCACCAGGGAAGCCCTATTTTATAGACATTCTTAAGAACAGAAGTGCTGCCATCTCCCTGGGTCACTTCAACACTTAAGTGGTTTATCTATCTTCATGTGTAGTTCTTGACCTTCTTACCTCCAGAGTCATCCATATGTATTTCCTTTCAACTTCTTATTCCATCTATCCCCTCTAGTATCTTCAACATCTCACTTGGTCACAAACTTCTCTCATACTTTATCTAAATACTCCTACTATGATCATTTTACATTGCAATCAGGCGCTAGTCTGTTGACCTTTCTTTTTATCTTCACACCAGAGCCTTTTCCTTTTTTCAATTCCTTGTTATTCAGCTTAGATTAATTAGTTACTATTCTCTTTTCAACACTACAAACGTCCTTGACTTTCTCTCTTTCAGTCACACTCATTTTGCAAAATTTCAGTCCTGGAAGAAACCAATCACCCAATTTCTTTGCACTTGAACCCTAGTAATCAAGCACTATGGCAAGAAATTACCCAATTGGATTTCCTGGTTTTACTATAAATTAATAGCCACTTACCTTAAATGGGCACTTCAACATTGCTCAGAAATCTTGCTATATGTCTTTGAAAAACTGTTCGTAATTCTCTTATTTAAACAATGTCCTTTTCAGACCTTTTCCACTCTGCCAAAATTTCCAGTCTTCCCATCTTCCCTTCTCAGTTTCAGTAATAATTCCCCTTATGATTCACTGAAAAAGAGAAGCTGTCAGAGGGGACCTCCCTCAGCCTCATGATGTAAAACTGACTTAAATTGTCCACAATTTATGCTTCTCCCTGCAACTGAAGAGGAAATATCTTCTTTTTATGTAAAGGTGATGCTTCCACTGGTGTTTAGCATCTCAACTTCATTGCAGGAAATTCACACAAAAAATTACAGTTTCTTTCCCCTTATATAT
Source organism: Phocoena sinus (assembly GCF_008692025.1). Lineage (NCBI taxonomy): Eukaryota > Metazoa > Chordata > Mammalia > Artiodactyla > Phocoenidae > Phocoena > Phocoena sinus. The sequence continues at coordinate 103,996,028 of NC_045766.1, read as the reverse complement.
TAAACTCTCATTCTAATTAATCTTTCCCTTTGCTTTTTGTTCAGGACTCTCCTATAAAAAAAACAAGCAAGCAAACACACAAACAAACAAGTTAACAAATATTCTCACTGAACTTTTCACTTCTGCCCTTTCTCCCTAATTTCTTAAATATTTTAACATCTAAAAAGGTTTGTCTCTGCATACATTTCTTCATTTCCAAACCACTCCTTGACCCACTCTATCCTGACTCCTTGCTGCTGCTCTCCTCCACTAGATTAGTTCATGATTAGGTCACATGTGTCTTCTCTTTCTTAACCAAAAAGCACTTTTTAGTCTATTTACCTTTCTGGTGGTTACTTCTTCATTTCCTTTCTCGTCTTCACCTCTATCCAATTTTAAATGTTTACCATTTTTCGAGGCTTGTTTCTTAGGGCTTTCCTTAATTTATACTATTTCCCTGGTAATCTTATTTAAATCCATCTCTTCAATCACCACATTGTCAAATCAATCTCACAAATATATATTTTTAAATAGATTTCTAGACATCGATACCTTTGAGTTTTAGGGCTTTGCCTCCAACTTTCTATTAGATAACATCTCTTAAATAGTTTAAAGCAATCTGAAACTTAATATGTGCAAAACCAAACTCATGATCACTTCTTATGTTAGTCAGCTTGGGCTGTTATAAGAAAACACCATAGACTGGGTAGATTAAACAGAGTTTAATTTCTGGAGGCTGGGAAGTCCGAGATCAAGATGCCATCCTGGTAGGTTTCATCCTGAGATGGGTTTCTTTTGGCTTGTAGGCATCTATTATCTTGCTGTGTACTCACATGGCCTTTCCTCAGTGTGTGCTTATGAAGAGAAAGAAAAAGAGGGCTATGTATATATATATATATATATATATAGAGAGAGAGAGAGAGAGAGAGAGAGAGAGATAGGGAGGTTTATTTCTCTTCCTATCGGATTAGGGCTCTACCCTTATGACTTCATTTAACTTTAGTTGCCTCCTTATATAAGGTGTTATATTACTAATATCTATGAGTGCAAAGATTATTAGTTATTTTTCTAATCAAGACAATTCTAAGCATGTTAATCTGATTGTTAAACTGAAATATAATGTAGGTTAAGAATTTTAAAAATTACTTATGACTCCATTTTATGATCTTACCACTGGACCTTATATTTTGAAATTACTTCTCCTTACATTGAGAAAAAAATTGAATGAATTAACTTTCTCCTTCTACATCAATTAAAACATTAAAACCAACTTTGCAAAATGTTCAGAAATAGTACACCAGGAATTTGATGTTGGAGTTAGTCTATAAAGCCATATTATTGGAAAATATAACAGGTTTTAAAAAATATACGTTTAAAAAGCTGGTAGTTTTCCATGAGTAAAGCCATGGACCTTAAAACTGGCATCCCATTTGGGGAAACAGTTATTTTACCATTTAGATAATGTTGTGGTTTCTTGATTCAATGTTGACTAATTCCAATACTTTGTCTCTTTACATTAACCTTATTTAATGTACAAGAATACTGGAAAAAATAGAAACAATTTTCTACCTATTAAATTCATAACTTATCAGACTTCAGAATTAAACCATGAACTCTGTCCTGGCAGGCCAGAAATTTCACTAAAGTTAGACCTATATAGAGAAAATGAACAGCTTCTTTGAAAAGGATGACAATTTATAGTTAAACTATTCCTTATTCTTCATTTTCTCTGAACCCCTAACTCTGGGTAAGAAGCTCTTTCTATATGTTCTCTTAGGAAGTGTATTTCCTCTACTGTAGCACTTATCAAACCATATTACAATGGTTAATTTACTTTATTATAATTTTCTTATTATATTTCAATTTCCATACAGGGACAGAGTGCATTCATTTTGCTCAACATTGTATTTACAGCAAATTACAGCAAATGAGCACAGATTTTGGCACATGCTAGATTCTCATTTACACATAAATAGCTGAATGAATAAAGAAATGAAAAGAGACATGTCCTAAGAGAATAATGGAAAATATTAAATAAAAAATGAATATACTTTTTAGGGAATATTTTTTTAAAAATTCACTTTTATAATCAAATCCTTATCATTATTATAAACATGAGTAAATATAGAAATTAATTGGGAAGCTAAGTTAGGGTGAATACATATGACAGAAGGAAGAGTTTGTAACGTAGTAATTTAAATAAAACCAGCAATAGATTTTGGCATGACTGTGGACTTGAGAACAGATGTATGTATTTGAACTCTGTGTTTCTCATATTTTTCTTATTTAATTAATGTAGTTAAATCATCATGCTTGTTTTAGTGAATATTCAAGTAAACACTTTAAATGTTGTTAACATTTTTGAAATAAAATAGTAAAGTTGAACTTTACTTTGTTCATTACTTTGATATACTAACATTCCAAAAGCCAACATTTTATTAAATTGTAGATATTTTAAGTTGATATAAGTTGAACTTTAAAAGTCAAATGTTAAAAGCAATTAGGAAATTAATGATCAGGATGATAAGGCTATTATGATTCAAAATATTCAAAATAAGATAAAATAAGATGTTAGATACTCCTAAAATAAAAATAATAAAATTAAATAATAAACGTGCATTCAAATGTGTAGAAGTAAAGCATTTTAATTCAATTTTTGTCTTCTAAAGCTCATAAGAACCAACAGATAACAAACAAAAGTAACAGAGGGAAAAATATGGTCTACAGTGAAACAAAGAAATATCCATAACTACAGATCCTAAATTATGAAGAATATGTGCCAACACATAAAATTGGGGCCAATGAGGAAAAATATCCTGAATGAACAGATTTCTCTTTGGATCTTTGGCTAAATCTTTTTTGTAAGTGTGATAGTCCTGAAGGATTTCCACATACCATTTCTCCATTCTTCTCCATGAGTATGCCCTGAAGTGAGCCTGGGATGCATTAGAAGAATTTTCTGTTAACTCAATCACACTTCCCTTCTGTCTTTCATAGTATGAGCATCTTGGTCTACTGAATGCAATTATGATTCTAGTATTTAAATGTACTTATTTTTCATACAACACAATCTCTAAATATAAGCCAATATTTCATCTGGTACCCAAAGACACAGAAATCTCTTCCCATGCTTGAGGAAAAATTGGCTGTCTTGGATTTCCTGAGAAAAGGAACGTTGGGCTTCAAATGAAATATTCCCAAAGGATGTTTCCTATTCTAAATTTTCCTATTCTAGATTTTTAACTCACGAGATCACAAATGAGGAGATTCTCGTGTAGATAAAATGCTTCCTAATCTAATGAAAAATGGGAGAAAGCCAAAATGTACAAAATTATAGTTTAGAATGGGTAAATTGATCAAGACAGAGGGATTTGAAGAATTTTGCTCAATCTGGTAAACACTTTTAGTAAGCTTTTTAATATTTATATATATTTTTTAAAATAAGCAAATCTATCCAGTGCAAATTATAAAAAAATCAATAGAGAAATAATTACAAAAACAAAATAAATTCTTCAGATAGTTAAATATGTGAAAAATACTACGCAGGCCCAGATGGGTTCACAGATGATCTCTTTCACAATTCCAAGGAATAATCAGAATATAATTTAAATTCTTATATTTAAAGGATTTTTAAAAAAGGAACTCTTCCAAAATACTTTGTGCAAAGCTAGAATAGCAGTGCTACCAAAACTTGAGAAAGATCACACACACCCATCACACAACTAAAGTGACTTCATGTTTAATTACTGATGCAGAAATCTTAAATGAACAATCAAAAAAACCCATAATACACCAAAAGTTTTTATTCATGGATCGTAAGAATTTTACTCCTGAAATGCAAGGATGGTTCAGTAAAAGAGCATCCATTTATAAATTTACCATATTAATACATCAAAGGAGAATACATATAATCTTAATAGAAACTGAAGATCATTTGAATACTATGATATTCTTTTCTAATAACTCTTACGAATTTTCTATAACATGATTAAAGGAAAAACATTTCTTTAACCCCAAACAAAAACCTCAACCTACTAAATGCTGAATTACACAAATTTCTATTGAAGTGAGAAATAAAGCAAGGATATACTCTTTGTTGGATTAAAGATGGCCACAAATTGTTTCACTCCACCACTAAAAGGTAAAGCTTATTTCTTTTTTCCTGGGCTGGCCTGTGACTGTTTAGTCAATAGGAGACAGTGGAGTGACACTGTGTTAGTTCTAATATAAGTCTTAAAAAAGACCTGACAACTTTTGCTTTGCGCGTTCTGGGCTACAGAGAGCAGTCATGTGAGAAATAGGGCTACCTTGCTGAAGAAACCACATGAAGAAATCAAGGGGAGAAACGTGGAGGAGAGGCTTTTGAGACTATGTGGAACAACCATCCCAGAATCCCAGTCCAGCCTCCAAATGACTCCAGGTCCACTCTTGCCATCTGACTGACATTGTAAGAGAGACCCTAAGCAAGACCAGCAGATGAACTGCCAGTTTTATCCAAGGCAATCCACAGATCTGTAAGATATAGAAAATGATCCATGTTTTCAGCCTCTAAGGTTTGAAATCGATTGTTAAAATCTACTTCTACTATTTTTAGTGAAAAATGGCTGAAAAAGAATTGGTACTTAGAAGTTGCTCCTGTAATAAAAATTAATACATGTTTCACTGATTTGGGGACTTGGTTGTGACCAGAGGTCAAAAGAGTCTCAAGGAGACTGTTAGTAAAGGCTGGAAGGACAGAGAGACAGTTGTCATTGGAGGCTGGAAAAAGGCAATCTGTGCTGAGTGCTAGAAAGTTTGGCATTGGGATCACCCAAGGTATGTGAAAAATTAGACATATATTTTTATATATAACATATAAGCAACATGGCACTTTTGTAGTCACATAAACCTGCCCAGAGCAGTGAAAAATTTCAGTCACCCAATACGTTCCATCCCAGTTGAGATTAAACACGGTAATGTATTTTGCTCTCCTACCATAAACAAGTATCCTTTTTGTTGCCTATTTAGTACCACTATGTTGGTGATTTCACTGTCTAAAAATGGTCCCAAGTATAGTATTGACATGCTGTCTAGTGTTTCTGAGTGCAAGAAGTCTGCAATATGCCTTATGGAGAAAATGTACATTAGATAAGCTTAGTTCGGGCATAAGTTATAGGACTATTGGCTATGAGTTCAATGCTAATGCATCAACAACATATATTAAAGTGTTCTTAAACAGAAGCATACAGAAAACAGAGTTATGTACTGAGTGGCTAATGAAAATATTGTGACCAGAGGCTCACAGGAACCTGACCCTGTATTTCCTCTATGGACAATGATTCAGTATTTGCTAATTCAGTGCTTATGTGGACTTGACTGACAATAACTACCACAAATAATGAAAACTGAATTATATATACATACATATTTATGGACATGGATAAGGAAATTTCCATACACAATGTCAGTAGTGACAATTTATTTTGTTATCTGAGTATGATAAAGTAGAAGAGTTTTCAAACAGAACCTAGAAGAAATACTTTGAATTTAGGGTTTTCTTTTTGGAAAATAAAACTGTTTCTTATTCCCTGATTTTCTAATTCCCTAGGCACTAAAAGACTCTCAATGTGAGAAACAGTTTCAGGATGAAGATCAAATCCATGGCACTGCAGAAAAATCTATCTATCATCTATCTCTTCAGAATCTAGATATGGAGCTTGTAGCTGCAAGACTTCTTTAAGACATCAAAATGATATAAGATGTCACCTTTTAGACTCTTTCACTAGATTGTAGGGTTCTAAGATTCTTAAGGGTGTTGTTCCATAGTATTTTGATTCTCAGATTAAGGTAGAGAAGAGACAGTCTTAAAAAGATATGTGGGTGTGACTTTGGCCTACTGGAGTAGATCTTAACTGATATACAGGAAACTTATTAAGGGAATTATAATAACATGCTCTGAAATGACAGAAATAAAAGAGGCCTTTGGACCTCAAATTTCCTACAGACAGGAAGCAGACTGAAAAACTAAACTATCCAGTTGCTTACATCAGCCGTTTCTTTTAGAAAAAAAGAGAATAACTCACAGCATGAAGCCAAGAGCCCAGAAAGTGGACCTATGAGTGACAGAGAATCAATCATTCCCAAGGAGTAAGATTAGGTTCTAATCAAGAGGTTGGTTACAAGTATTGACACTTAGATTTCAGGATTACCATGGACTAGTGACTACTCTGTGCCTTTGTTTTGCCCCACATTTTGAATGGAAGTATATGTTCAGGTTCTCTTGTCTTCTCATTGTATGCTGGGTATGTGGGATACGTAGGGATGAAAACTTGTTGCTTAATTCTAAGATTTTTAGTTTGAAAGTAATTATGCCTAAGGAGGCTGAACCACATTTGGACCTGATTTAGATGATGAGTTCTTGAACTTACTATGAAATTTTTGGGGGTCCTGGAAGGGGAAAAGTGTACTTTACATGGGTGGGGAGTATAAATAATTTGTGGACCAAAGGTAGACTCTGAGAAAATAAGATGACTGTATATTCTCCATTTAGAGGTAAAATTTATTTCCCTGTTCCTTGAATCTGGGTTGGCCCTGTGACTGCTCAACCAACAGCAGGTGGCAGAAGTAATTCTGAGCTAGTTACAGATTTAAGACTTAAGAAAATCTTGGTTTCTTTCACTTTTGCACTTTTGGAGACTTCTGAGCTTCCCTTTAAGGAGTCTAATTACACTGCAGGAGCAAATATATTGACAATCCATGAACAGTAGAAAGGGCCTGAGAATACATTGAGACAGGAGAAACCCAGCTGTTGTATTACCCCAGTTTTCCGGATGATTCTAGCTCCAGCTGCAATTTGAGGGCAACTGAATGAGCAACTTCAAGAAAGGTCAGTGTAAGAACTTTCCAGTTAAGTCAAATAAACCCACAGAGCTGTGAGAGAAAAAATGGTGGTGGTTTTAAACCACTAAGGTTTGGTGGCTTATTACATGGCAGTAAATAACTAGAACCATAACCATTATTATTTAACATTATTTTAAAAATTCTTGCCAATGCAAATTGTCAAGAGAAAGATATAATAAATATCAAATGACTGAAAAATTCAAGAGAAGTGATAAATATTGGTGAGTTGTTTTCAAAATTAATATACAAAAATCATTAGCTTTTTTATTTTAAAACAACCATTTAGAAATACAATAGAAGAACAATGCCATTTACTGAAGTAATTAAAATGTAAAATATATAGAAATCAGCTTAATGAGAAATTCAAAATTTTTCTATGAGGAAATTTTAGTACTGTTTCAAAATATGTTTGAAGACAATATGTTTAATGTATGCCTTGTTCTTGTATAAAATACACAATATTTTTAGAGTTTCAATTCTTCATATAGTAATCAATAAGTGGAATGCGGTACATATAAAAATACTAGCACAGTTTTTCTCAAGTGTGATAAAACTAGACTATATTCATCTGGAAGAGCAACCATGAGAAAATATCAAGGGAAAGGACTCAAAGTAATATTTATGAGGGGAACTAGAGCTATCACATATAAAACACAGCGTACACCTATAGTATTAAGTTTTGTGTTGTCAAGGGAAAGGGTAAACAATGAAAGACTGAAATTTATAAAAAGATATGGTTTATAGTAAATGTGGGAAATGTTGATTTTTTTAGTACCCATCACTGGGGCAACTGGCTAACGCAGAAAATCTATGTTTCCTTCTTCTCTCCTTATGCTAAAATAAATTCCAGGTGGTTCAGATTTAAATATAAATAAGAAACCATAAATGTGTCAAAGAAATAGAAGTTTTGTTCAAAAATTTCAAATGAAAAATTTCAATTCCAAATGAAATAGACAGCTGAGGCAAGAGTTTGGTAAAATCTTCTAAAATTAAAATTCACATAATCTTCAATTCAACAATTCAGTGTTTAGGCATTTATTCTACAATAATAGTCATATAAGTAGGCAAAGTATCATTAAGTTTTATATATTGCAAAAATATTATAGAATATTCATTATACCACTGTTTTCAATAGGAACAAGTTCAAAATAATTTAAATATCCACCATTAGGGGGTTTATTAAATACATTTTTTTCATCTATATACTGGACTACTACAATATGGCTCCTTAAAATGGCATAATTTTCTGTAGTCAGATGAAGCTATCCACGATATGTTTAAAAAAAGCACAGGAAATTATATAAAAAACACATATAATGTACTAGGACAGGATTAATATATTTCAGGAAGGATTAATGAGCAACAGTTTAGCTTGTGGCACACTATTAGTCTGTGCATTACCCTTTTTGTGTTTTTATTTTGTTTTATTTTGAACTCTTTTATTTTTCTCTCCCAATATGGCTACCTTGCTGAACTTCATATTAACTTCAAATTATAGTAGAATTATAATAAGTGTTCCTTTGCTGAGTGTTTTTGTGAAATAGTCTTTACAGACTAAAAGATTACTTGCATCATTTTTATGTTCTAAAAATGTTATCATACATTAAGTATGGACATCAATGAAGTCTCTGTTATCTTACATTTAGTTTCTATGTAGAAATTTTCTTCTTTCTTTCAAAATAGGATAAATTTTATTAATTGATTTTTATAATGTTAAACCATCCTTGTATTTATGAAATAAACTTTATTTGATGTGATTAATTTTATTTTAATACATTGAAAGGTTTGGTTGACTAATTATATTAAGAATTTTTAAAAACTATTTTTAGTTGAAGTATAGTTGATTTACAATATTATACAAATTTTTAAAAACTTTTTGTAGTTGAAGTATAGTTGATTTACAATGTTATACAAATTTCAGGTGTGCAACAGAGTGATTCACAATTTTTAAAGATTGTACTCCATATTTAGTTATTACAAAACATTGGTTATATTCCATGTATTGTACAATATCCTTGTGACTCTATTTCATACATAGTATTTTGTACCTCTTAATCTCCTACTCCTATTGTGCCCCTCCCCCTTCCCCTCTCCCCAGTGGTAACCACTAGTTTGTTCTCTATATCCATGAGGCTGATTCTTTGCAATTTTTGCAAACTTGTTTATAAGAAAAAGTGTTTTTCATTTATTTAACTATTTTTTATCAAACTTTGGTATCAAGGCTATACCAGCCTCTCATAAAAGAACTCTGTTTTCTGCAAAAAATTATATATATATGAAAAATTACTTGTGTTTTGAAAGTTTAGTAAAACTTTCTTATAAAATTGTCTTGTTCTTATTTTGTTTGTCAAGCAGTTGGTATGATGTGGGCACATGCTATTTAGCACTTCAGTATCTTTACATGTTACTTATCTATTCCAATTTTTAATATTCTAGCTGTGTCAATATGTAGAAATATTAATCTTTATTCTCACTTTCAAACTTTTAGAGTATTTTTCATTATATTCCCCAAACATCTATTTTTCTATCTCTGTGTCTCTCTATCTCTCTGCCTACCTGTTCATTCATCCATCCAAACACACACCTTTTATTATTTTCTTTAATCAACATCTTTTTTGTTTTTTGAAAACATCAAAAGCATAATTTGAATTATCACACGAAATTATAATATTTTTATTTTTTATTATAAGTACATTTTTACTTTACTTAAAAATGTATGTTATGCTTCATACAAAAGGTATGCTCCATATAAGGTGCTTTAAAGTGCTTTGGACATCGACTATTTTCTAATGGCTTCTTCATATATTTGTAGGTGCACTTTCATGGGAAAAGTTGTGACTTAAGAATTTGACATACATTATAATGAACATTATTCCTTCATCCATATGCAGTTGATGCATATTCATTTTCCTTCATACTTGTGTAAGAGTATTAGTCAAGTTGGTAATTCATATGACCTTGAACACTGAATTAAAAATATGCATATGTCAAAATACACTACACTGTTAATCTCCATGTCATTATTTTTTATTATTATTATTTTTTTTTGTGGTACGCGGGCCTCTCACTGTTGTGGCCTCTCCCGTTGTGGAGCACAGGCTCTGGACGCGCAGGCTCAGCGGCCATGGCTCACAGGCCCAGCCGCTCCGGCGCATGTGGGATCTTTCCGGACCGGGGGCACAAACCCGTGTACCCTGCATCGGCAGGCGGACTCTCAACCACCAGGGAAGCCCTCCATGTCATTATTTAGTTCTCATTGTCCTCATTGGACACAAACTGAGTGACTCATATGGTGAATTTTCAATTAGTCAGAGCTAAGGCACTATAAGCAATGGCCATTTTGACATCAGGAGCGTTACTTTTTAAAAGATTCTTTGAAAATATTCATAATGCAAGTTTCTAATCAATTCTTAACAAATAAGAAACAAAATTATTATATTCATAGTTTTTAAGTGAAAAAATAAGTATTAATTGATCTGAGAAAACGCTGGGCTTCTCATTGATACAAAAGATGACAGGTATTAAAGCTATACAGATATGTTAATAAATCACTGCCTTAAATAGTTATATGCAAAAATATAATTATACACTAAATAATTTGTTCAAAGAAAAATTTATGTAAAAAAGGAATATATAATACTAGGAGACAAATATGCAAATACTTATATACTTTGAAAATCAGTTTAAAATACTCACTGGATTGAGCAATAAAATAAAATTCTTTTATTGGAAGTTAATTTTGATTAGTACTATTATTATTTTTGCAACAAACCATTTTAATATTCCCTTCACAGACAGCAGTGACTTCTCTTCGGCTTTGAAAAGACTTAAGATGTTTTCACCTATCCAAGCCCTTCTCTTGTTTTCAGGGGTTCAGTCTTTGGCTAGTGATTGACTGAATTATGACTGATTGTCTGACAAAAAGTAAATAAATAAAATAATGAAATATTAGCCAGGCACCAGCAGAAGAAATAAGATTTCTCAAGTGAGGTATAATTTTTATTTCTTTTGGATATAACTGAGCCAGCGAAGTTGGATAAGTAGATATTTTAACTTATCTACTCAGACCATAAAATATTTATATAATGGCAAAGATCTGAACTGATAACTTGATTCATGCATTTCCATAAATATTCTAACATGGGAGATGAAATAGACTCAATAGGAGACTCGGTTTTAATTTAATTGGAAATTTAATTTTTAAATTGAAAAACTCAAGGGAAAGTTTGTTATATTAAAAGAGAGTAATTCTTCGATAAAATACTGTACTTTGGAGACTCAAACCTTATATCAGCTTGCTCTCAAGGATCTTATGTGATACTCATGAATCTATAGTATTCTATGAAATTGCTCACAGCAAGTAAACCTTAAGAGAAGGCAAGCATATGGAAAAATATATTAGAAAATAGTTGAATGATTTACTTTCTTAAAATGCTGTTAGGTGAATACAGCCATACAAAAGTAGCAACTGGCAACAGCAGTTCCATTTTTTAAAGTTTGTGGAGTCTACTATTAATAAGTGTACATTACATCTGGTGGCAAATTAAGTAGCCCTTTTAAAGTACTTTTGGAGATCCCCTTTGTACTAGCCTGCTGTAAAATTGTCTTATTTCATTCCTTTCTTTACTGAATGGTTTAAAAAAAATGTGGTTTTTCTATCCACAAAGCTAACTGAATCTGCCATAAGATCCTATGCATGATAACCTGTAAGAAATCCTGGCCATGTCTAAAAATAAAAAGAATGACAGAATCGCTTTTCAGTAATATTGCCATTTAAATAACATTGGTGCTTTGATATATTTCTTTCTCTATCCAAAAATAACTGGATACAAACTCACTCTTACCAGCACATCTCTAGTCTTTGAAAATTAGAAGCAGTGGTCCACTAGATCCTGGTTTCCAAATAGAAAAGTAACAGTTTTATTCAAGTAACATAGTCTAAAATTAGCACACTAATAATTATTACATGGCATAACTTCATAAGAGAGATATTCGTAAGCATGTTTTAACACAACAGCCCTTGATGGTTTTAGAAGTGCTAACATCTCTAAAATACATGTTAAAATTGATTTGGTTTGTACAAATGCTCATTTTACACCACCTGGAAAATCTTCCATGTTATGAACTGGGCCAGGAAAATATGCTGTAACTATTGATATCATTAGACATGTAGATACAATTCAGAATTAATCTCTCTGGTATTCTCACAAAGGTAAATATTAATGGCAACAATAAATTCATAAATTGATGTCATTTTTAATCATTCATAGGTCACTAAACACTTAAATCTGCAAATCGAAATCAGCTAAATAAATGAATAAATGCCTACATTTCTTCAAGCTTTCCAGAGGAGGTCCAGATTAACTATTTATGGATGCTTGACAGTTTTCAATGCTGAATGCTTTTCTTCATATTGTCCTATAACAAAAAAAAGAAAAGAAAAAGTAAAGAAAGAAATTCTATGTAAAAGAGAATGTGTGAGATTTTATTAGTGTTTAACTGTTCCTGAGATGAACTGTGTGATGGTTAAATTTATGTGTCAGCTTGGCTGGGCCACAGTGGTCAGGTATGCAGTCAAACATTCTGGATGTTTCTGTGAGGATGTTTTCAGATGAGATTAACATTTAAATCAGTGGACTCTGAGTAAAGCAGATTCTACTCCATAATGTGGGTAGATCTCATCCAAACAGCTAAAGGCCTAAATAAAACAAAGATTGACCTACCCTGAACAAGAGGGAATTCTCCTAGAAGCCAGCCTTCAGATTTGAACTGAAGAAGGCATATAGTGAAAAGCTGATCTGTCTAGTTTCTTCTCTCCTTCCCATAAATATCATTCTTTTTAGGTCTATGTATTGTATGAAAAAATTTTTTGAATTTATTGGCAAATGTAAATATGGATTCTTGTGTATTTTTATTTATTAATTTTTTACAATATCATACTAGTTAACAATGAATCTGTACTTTAGAGAGATTTTCTTAATACCACATACAGTGTACCTTCCTTCTTTTCCTACAGCTGCCTTATGTTATATGGTTGTAATATACATTGTATATTCTTTCTCTTATTGTTGAATGTTTAGTATGTCTCCACATCTGCTATCACAAATAAGGCTAGAATTCTGCAGTATCTATAGCATAAAAAATTCTGATTTCTGTTTCAAAGAGTATTTTCATTTAAAATTTTTGTGGATATGGTCAAGTTGGCCTCCCTAGGGATGATGGTGATTTACCCTCAGTATCAGATGAGGGCGCCTATTTTCCCACACACTCACCAACAGAGTATGTTATCACATTTTTGGATTGTTGCCATGTGATGCCTCACTGAATCTTTTATAGATAGTAGGTGCTCAATAGTGCTTTTTGGACTAAATTGAGATATATCTGTTAAGATTTTCTGGACAGGCTCCTATTGGATTATTAACTTTAAGTTTCTTATATATACTTCAATAAGTGAAGAGTAACAGGGAATGAAGATAATAACAAAATGTGGGGATTAATGGGGAAGACAGATTATTTCAGTTCCAGATTGTTCTGATAATAGAAACACCCTAAATAGACTGGCTCATTTTTTATTATCTAAATTTAAAGAAAGCAAAATCAGGAATGGCTTTAATCCATTTTATTCTGACCAATAGCAGCAATGGAAATATTATAGATGTGGGGACAGAAAGACCTGGCTTTGTTTCTGAGCAAACTAATTTACCAAATAATAACAATTAATATTTGTAAATGTGTATTAAGTTCTTTACAATTTTTATCTTATGTATCTTTACAATTACCATATAAGGTAAGTGATATTATTAAATCCATTTTGCAGATGTAGAAATTGACTCTTAGAGTAATTTAGTCACTTAGCTTTCACAAATACTAAAACTATATTTCTGTTTCCTTCCTATTTCAGGAAAGCTAAAACATTCAACCTCTCATAATTTATTATCTAGCTATTACAGTTGTTGCATTTTTTTCTTCCTACGACACATGATATTTTACAAGATTTTGATTGAATGCCAGCCTTATTTGATAGCATATATGCCCAACAGTTGCCTAGTTTCCATTTGGTAAATCTAAAGAGAAATGCAGTTATGGAGCTAAACCCACCTTCATTTACATTACTTCAACAGGTAGAATAAATCATGTGTTTTAAATTTCCTCTTTTTTAAAAAGGAAAAATGATCTGGCAGGTGATATGGATTTTCATTTCTTTTGAGTATGTGTGTGTTCACTGAGAGATGATTATATTTTCATCTGATCCTTTCCAATATAACTGTTCTTACCCTATAATATACTATGCTTGTCTATTATTTATTTTGTGGTAATTTAATATAAGTTGTTAATATGTCGTAGTCTGGGAAGATTCCCAAAACTTCAGGTTTCATATCTAGCAACGGCACTGACTTAATATGTAACTCACTCATTTTTTTATGTTCTCGAGTTTTTCTATTCAAAAGATACAATATTGATCAAACAGGAACTGTAAGAACTAAACACTTCCACCGTACTTTTAGAAATATTTATAGAACTGTTTATTTTGAAAAATATGTCCTTTTGTGATAATTTGTTACATGTATAGAGATCATATAAAAGAAAATACATTGACTAGTTTGTTCTGTGAACAATCTCTTTATATCATTAGCTCATAGATTTAACATATAAAAATAATAATTTTGAGGTAGTTGACAAAGTCTACCTGAATTTTGCAAATAATAGAAACCAAAATAATATTGAATGTAACTGGAATACACAGAGAAAAATATATTAAGAATAGGAGTTTGGTTTAAAATATTACATTTCACGAAAGTTCCTCTCAATCTTTTAAGAATTTTCTACCCACTTGCATTTGGGAGTATGGGATACAATCCACACTTTTAAAAGAATGGGAGGATTGCCTTCTATTTGTATGCTGTTACAACTGTGATTAAAGCCACTTCTGAAAAGCTATAAGTTCTGGTATAAATCACACTCTTTCCCCCTATCTTTATTATTATTATACTAGTAAAATAAGTTGTTTTTTTTTTTTAAAGTCCAGTGTAGTCTTGAAGGAAAAAGAAAAGGAAGAGTTTTCATCAAGCCAGCCTTCCTCCTAAGAGGTCTTTAAGAAAGATGGCAGGAGTCAGGACTCTTCTTCTGATCCCCTGCAGCGTGGAGGAGCCCTCCTCCAAAGGTGTCTGTTTTCACTTGCTATTCCCAAAGAGTAGTTCCAACTGCCTTGGCACTTCTAGTTTATCTTCATGTTACCTGCTGTAAATAATAAGAAGTCACTGATATTCTGGTAAGCCTATGAGAGACTTTTATGAATATTTATAAGACAATGGGACAAAACATTCTATAAAATTGTAGGTGGATGGACCTAGAGTCCGTCATACAGAGTGAAGTAAGTCAGAAAGAGAAAAACAAATACCGTATGCTAACACATATATATGGAATCTAAGAAAAAAAAAAAAGGTCATGAAGAACCTAGGGGTAAGACAGGAATAAAGACACAGACCTACTAGAGAATGGATTTGA
This sequence comes from Phocoena sinus, assembly GCF_008692025.1. NCBI lineage: Eukaryota > Metazoa > Chordata > Mammalia > Artiodactyla > Phocoenidae > Phocoena > Phocoena sinus. The sequence continues at coordinate 103,980,665 of NC_045766.1, read as the reverse complement.
GGATATGGGGATGGGGAAGGGTAAGCTGGGACAAAGTGAGAGAGTGGCATGGACATATATACACTACCAAATGTAAGGTAGATAGCTAGTGGGAAGCAGCGGCATAGCACAGGGAGATCAGCTCGGTGCTTTGTGACCGCCTAGAGGGGTGGGATAGGGAGGGTGGGAGGGAGGGAGACGCAAGAGGGAGGAGATATGGGAACATATGTATATGTATAACTGATTCACTTTGTTATAAAGCAGAAACTAATACACCATTGTAAAGCAATTATACTCCAGTAAAGATGTTAAAAAAAATTGTATGTCAGTTTTAAAAATCATTTTGCAAAATTATTGTAGGTCCTGAGATTCCATAAGACTTTCAGATTCTGTAGGAATTTAAAATAGCAAGATTGATTTTCCATAAATTCATTTGTAGTAAATTAATTCTGTTTTCATGGTTGTAGTTAATATCATTCTTCAACAGAAGTCAAAACATCCTCATGCTCTCATCATATGTGCTTCCATGGATACTGATGCTGTTAGCATTCTGGATCTTTAAAGAAATCCTCTATCCATTTCTTCATAGAAAAGGAAGAATCTTTGTATAAATTCAGGGTATCTGGTTATGTCTTACATATTGATTTTTTTTTAACTTAACCTATGTAGGAAGAGACGTAGTGCATTGTAAGAAAGGGGTCATATGAATCAAAAAACGAATGCTCATATAGTAAAAGTAATATAAAAAAAGCTAAGCTAAATAAAAGCAAAACTACATTTTAATATCCCCAAAGGGACACTACAAGCTTCTCAAATGTACATTAAAATTATCTACTAAACATAATTGCACTGAGGAATTTCTGACTGAATCTTTCTTTTGTTCTTTCTTTTTTCCTTTCTTTGTTTTGTTTCTGTTTTAAATAAGAATGTACTTTCAGGTCAGATTCATTTTTGTGAGGCCTAGGCTGATAAAGTTTTGTGCAGTGGGCATTATTAATGGGTAAAAATATAAAATACCTCTCTTGCAAATTTCCAAACCCATGTGACCATGTGAATACCTTGCTAGGACTCTCCCAATCTAGGAAGGGGCTCAGGACAGTGGGAGGCTGTGAAGTTTCAACAACTTTAGCTTCTCTGTAAATCTGTGTTTGTGTGTTGTTAGAAGATCCTTAGGTCATTAATAAAGGAAGCCCTTTTTCTAACTGGCCACTAGAAGAGAATACCAAGCCACACACCCACTGGCAGAGGATATCAGGACTCATTTCCCTAGATTTGCCAACCTGCTTATACTCACAGCTTTAAATCTTTAATAATTTGGTAGTTGAAAAGGAATATCTCATTGCCTAACTGGTACCATATTGAGGCTTAGTTGGTTACTGCTGGTAGAGATTAGGCACTGAGCTTAGTGCCAGCCAGGTCAGTTTTGGTTAGGGAAGTCCATGTTTTGACACCATGGTCCCATAGCCACTTTTCTTCGTGTGTTAATTGAGCAAATGCTGGGATGGCTGGGGAAAGAGGCTGGCAGATATCCATGGAGCTTGTCATTTTTCTACCTGATTACTAAAAACCTTCCTCTGAGGTAGATGCCATTTACAACATAGACACAAATATATTCATAGTTTTTGTCCATTGAGAGTTCCATCCACATATGCTTTCCCCAGACTTTTTTGTCACCAAAATTCTGTTTCTTTCAAGTCTTAGATCATCCAGCCAAACAGTTAATAACTACTAACGACTCAATGTAGAACTCTACTTCTGACCATCTCTAACCTCAGACAAAATGATCAACAAAATGTTATCAACAAAACACTTGTTGGAACCAGGGAGGGTGACTGGTAATAAAACTGGCTGGAGAGTGAGAATCACTGGGATTCTGGTCTACATATTGCTGGCAGCTATGACACAGGGGCAAGAAAAGACGAGGCGCACCAGATGCAAAAAGAGAAGACCCTTCCTCCTTCAGTGACCCTCCACTTCCTTCTAGTGAAGCACTGGGCCAGATTGCAAAGGAGAAATGTTTCCAGAGTACAGTTCAAGCTTCACACAGCAGAAAAATGAACTGTATGTGTAGAGCTGAGTAACAGTTAATTGATACCTGGCACATGTATATAATCTCATTTAATCCTCATAACCTAACTGAATACTTGTCAATATTATTTTATTTATTTATTTATTATTTTTTTGTGGTATGTGGGCCTCTCACTGTTGTGGCCTCTCCCGTTGTGGAGCGCAGGCTCCGGACGTGCAGGCTCAGTGGCCATGGCTCACAGGCCCAGCCGCTCCGCGTCATGTGGGATCTTCCCGGACCGGGGCACGAACCTGTGTCCCCTGCATCAGCAGGCGGATTCTCAACCACTGCGCCACCAGGGAAGCCCTCAATATTATTTTTTGAAGTCTAAATTGACTTTCTATGGTAACTGAAAAATGATAGAAGTATTCACAAAGTAAAGATATTAGTTGATTCTATAAAAACATAAAAACCTGTAGATTGAAAAAAAGAATGAAAACAAAGAGAGTAGATGTGGAACACGGATCAGGTGCAATCACTGCAAAGGAGAGGTTAAATTTATGTATCAAATAAAATATTGTATTCATTTAGAAAATAAATTAATGCCTCAATATGTAAATGAGCATAATTCATAACTAGAAAATTGACAATTGGAAATAAAATTTATAAGATGGCATAGCTGAAAATATTAACTTAAACAATAGTAAAGTACCATATTTTGCCTGTGTAACTGGACTAACTGGTCATCTGTCCCTTCACTGCCCCATCCCTCCACCACACATTGTCAAACTGGAAACTATCACCAACACAAAAAGTTGAGAGTCCTTACTAGTATTTGCAAAGTAGAGTCTTTCTCGTAAAAAAAGAGCAAACTGTGAAAGGTTATAGACTGCTTTTATTTTTTTCTAGTGGCCCTCAAAAAGTAGCAGAAATCCAAAAACATTCTGGCATAAGAATAGGACTCATTGATGACACTAGAAAGGAATGCATCTTGCTAATTACAAAACAGTTAAAAGTAGTATTTATTTCTTGGTATGAGATTAGTCTTTCAATTTACTTGGATTGATATCTACAGTTTATGTATGCAGATATATTTAATCCAATAGGTACAACACTTACAGACACAGTCTTGTCTTGTATGCAGTTCTTAAAGGCAGGATTATTGCGGAAGAAATCAATCTGACCTAGAATATTCCACCATTCTCCCTAAAATTTGGAGACTTGGGGTGCCAGAATGTTTCCATCTCCTTGCTGAGTCTTCCTCAGCACAAATTTCCAAGAGTTTGATAGAATTTATATGTCAGTGTTTATTGTCTAATAGCTTCATTCTCCTCTACTGGCTTTCACATTCTTAAAAAACAATATTAACTAATGGGTTTAGACATTAAGATTGAGAAGCCCCTGAGCAGGTGAGACCTAAAAGATGGGAATGGGGAATTCAGAAGACTGAGTGTTAAAGGGGAAAGAGAAAGCAGAGGTTTGCTGGATGGAGGCTGAGAACAGAGACTAATGGATTTTTTAAAAAAGAAAAATTTGGGGTTTTGTTAGTAAATTCCCTTTTCCAGCTCCCTTATAGAATGCGAGGTAAAACTCTACCAACTGTGACTCTTCTTACAAAGTGAAGCTTTGTTTGGGAGGAGCTGGAACATTAAGGACACTACCTGTGTATGGGTTACACCAAATAAAAGATTTTTAATTTTTATAAACAGAAAATCAATTGCTCCCAAGTCCCATACCAAAGTGTTGGGAAAATATATACAGTTCATCTGTTTTCAGATGCTCTAAAATTTTAAGTTTGCTTGGGTGTTCCTTTGGCTTGATCTACTGCTCCTTCCCCTGAGGCCCTGGGCGAAGGTGAAAGAGAAGAAAAGAAAAAAGAAAAAGTGAAAGAAACAAGGACAAGGAGAGGAGAGAAAGAAAGGAAATGAATGAATGAGATCAAAAGTCCAACATTCATGTTGAGAAAAAGTATAAAAAAGAGAAAAGTAAGAACCAAAATAATTCATTGTTTATAATGTCAGTATGAGACATTTATTTTTAAATGTGGATTAACCTTTTAAGTCAGGCATCACTCTCAATATGTATCCATGGGCATGCATGCCTATTATTGGAAGGATATGGTTCTGATAATTTGCAAAAGGTGAGTGTGAAGGTTATGCCTTTGAGTGACAGTTGCAAATTGGTTTGTCTACAGTAATACCATCTCTGAGTAAAAGGCAGCTAGCAGCTGTCCTTCCCCACTCTGCCTGTTCCATTAGTGTCACTGGCCTCCCCAGGGTTTTATAACCTCTTACCTTGTGTGTTTATGGATACAATTTTATTTCTTCAGTTACATTTTTAGAACCAACTGTTCATGTTTTTTTAGTTGCTTGTCTCTTCCTCCTGAAAATTCTCAGAAAGCTTTGATATTAAATCCATAGTAAGGAATACAGCTATATAATTACTAGATTTGATTAATTAAATATCAAGAGCACTCAGATAGTGACCTAAAAGAGAAAACATCCATTTAACTCTCCATGGCCTAATTTTCACTAAATTTAAAACTAGTTTAGGTATTTACAAACCACATTATTAATAATTTGAAATAATATATTTATCTTCAAATTATTTTTCAAGCCTTTTACAAGTAACAACAAATCGTTTTTGAATCTTTTTTAAAAAAAGGAATAAATTAATTATTGAGTTATGTACTATTTAATATAACTAAAAATATCAAGTTATTTAAATTGTGTTGAGATACAAAATGCTAACTCAAACATTACATATATTTAAAGAAACGTCCAGTTTTCATAGGTCAACTCTATTATTTTTTACATAATCTGCATAATTCTTGGGGGGGTCAACATAACACACATTAAAAAAAAGCCTTGGGCTTCCCTGGTGGCGCAGTGGTTGAGAGTCCGCCTGCCGATGCAGGGAACACGTGTTCGTGCCCCGGTCCGGGAAGATCCCACATGCCGCGGAGCGGCTGGGTCGATAACCATGCCGCTGGGACTGTGCGTCCGGAGCCTGTGCTCTGCAATGGGAGAGGCCACAACAGTGAGAGGCCCGCGTACCACACACACACAAAACACACAAAAAAAAGCCTGCTTGGCTTCTGTAGACCTGAATGTGGTGCTGCCTATGATTTCCAACTTAAGTCAAGTTACTTTACTCATTTTGGTCTTTGCAGCTTTACCTGCAAACTGGTGATAATGGCACATGTCTCACAATGTTATTAAGAAAATTAAGTAAGGGGATAAAAAATCCTAGCATAACTTTAGGCACCTATTAAGTACTAAATTTTTTAAAAAGTTGAATATGACTTTTAAAATTATTATTTAGCAAATAATGTGAGAAAATTTTAGCATAGTGGAATTTTCACTACTTTAAGAAAATCTAGAAGTATTTTAGCCACTGGGATGTTAGAGTTAATAGACTGTGACATTAAATAAGTCACTTAATCATTCTATATCTTAATTTCCTCACTGGTAAAGTGAAGGAAAAAATAGTCTCTCCCTCATAGGTTATAAGGAGAAAGGAGGTTTCTAACCATAAAATATATGGAGCAGGACCTGACATGTGCTTTATATAATTATATAAGATTTACATAAGGACTATGCTACATATACGCATTGTATAATTACATACACATTATATAAGGATTTGTTAAATGAATGAATGAATTAAATACAGTAGAGGTTACACTACTTTTTTAGTAAATCTATGGTATAAAGAAACTGTTCATCGATGTAAGCTTTTATGTTTTGTGTTTCTCGATTAAGAACTACTCTGCAAAACACACATCTCAATTACATACATTTATGATCTGACAGATAATGTTTATCTAGAGCAAGTGCAGTTTCTATACTAGAACCTCTATTTAAAGTATGATCCCATTGACATTATACAAATGATCAGGCCCCACCTCTGCACAACTGAATCAGAATTTACATTTCAACAGGTTTCCAGGCGTTTTGAATATACTGCTTTCAAGTATACTACATCACTGATAGTCCACATTCGTAAAAAAGGAATACAAGATTAGTGGGAATTCTTTAGCTGTCTAGTGGTTAGGGCTCTGCACTTCCACTGTAGAGGACCTGGCTTCCATCCCTGGTAATTCATAAGAGAGGGCCATCTATTTTCAGTTGGAAGAAAATTTTTGTTTAAACAGATAAAGCATACACAAATTAAAATCTTGTAATTTATAAGTAATTTCTTTTGACAAAAACATGATTTTTTTCAGTTTTTTTGTTTTTTCTCTGATTAGTGTAACAAAATCAATGTCTTTTATTATGACTGGTAGCCATTTTTAAAGTCTTTTTTCTTTGGATTGTTTTGTGTTCTATTTTGTTTTAGTGAAGAAGCATTAGGGAAAACATCTTTGGGATGGATCAACTTACTTTCATGTTTATGAGGTCATATATAATTGTAGGAATTGTAAGATTGAAGACCACTGGTAGAAAGAGCTGTCCAAAGGTGACTGAGTATTCTTTACAATAGAGCTTCTCGAAAGGAAAAAAATGATGGCAATATGTTAATAGGTTTGACAACACTCTTGCCAATATTAACCCAGAGGTCACTGGTCCTCCTAGGGATGGAGTCTCTTACTTGAGATTTGAAAGGAAGAAGTGTTCATGTTATTTGTCCATGGGAATCACATTATCCATTGGAATGCTTGTATTCTGAGCCTGTCAAAGCCTAGATATGTGGAGTCAGCCCAGCACTAGCACTTGACTATTCGAAAACATGTGGCATAATATTATGACAAATACCACCCACGTGCACACATGTAACCTATACTCCTCAGCAGCCATTGTAATGCAGGTCCTGTGCAATTTTGTGTAATGCTGCTGAGGGTTCCGTGAAGACATCTGTAACAAGTCTTGCTAATAACCTGACAGCTCCCTTGGATTTGAACATATCTCAGATACTTTGTGTTTTTAGTTTCTTTTTGACAATTTGATTTTAGGGACAATTCATATTTCAGGAGAAATTTTGGTATAGTACACTTTGTCTATTTAAAACCATGCCAGGCACCTTCAAATAATCAATTGTCACTTCTAGATGTTTGTAGCATGGTAACATGCTTTCAGGTTGAAGTTTTCAGAGAAGCTTTCAGGTCTCAACTTGAACTCCTGTATAATATAGATAGGCTGTGGGGAGAGGGTCAGAGGGACTGAGGAAAAGACTAGCAATGAGCTACTCTGTATGCTCGCATAGAGTTAGCGTAGATTCTTCGGCACCCTCTCCCATCTCACCTTACTGCAAATGATCACATGCAGCCAAGAAAATACACAGAATCACATACACACACAACAAAACACTCAGGAAGATCAGGGGAGAGGTAGCAGAGAGTCTCAATGCTCCTAAGTTATCTAGTAATAATAATAATGATATACGTCTCATGTTGTATGTATATGTGTATGTTACATGTATGTGTACTATGTATAATGTTATAATTTTCTAATGTTATAAATATGAGAAAAGGCATTGAACTCACATAAGCCTGCATTTGAATTTTAACCCTTATGATGCAACTATGAACACATGATTTACAGTTTTCTGAGCCTTAATTTCATTATCTTTCAAATGGTAATTCTACTAGATCTACTTCATGAGTCTAAAGAATGAAAAAATTGGATAATGCACACTTAAATGAGATTTGAGATGCAGATGCATTTGCTTAGATGATACTCTTTTTCTAAAGCACAAACCTCTTTAGCACAGACCAAGCCTTCCTTTTTTTCTCATGATTTATATGGTGGCTCAGAATACCTTCATGCTTGTCAAGGAACAAAAATGGTGTTCTTTTTTGGGGTTGATTAAAATATACATACAATGTTTGGTGAACCGGTGTGTGGCTAAGAAGTTGGTAAAGAAATAAGTTTTTATATAATATGAAACACCCCCAACCTTCACAGCCACCAGAAATAATTCTCTCATAATGAGCTAGACTCAGCTAGAAGGCCAGTAGGTCAGAAGGATGTAAATGTTTCCGTTGCAGTTAAAAGGCTCACATTTGGATGTGGTCTGACCCATCCTGGTGTCACTATATGTCATCTGGTTTGACAGGGACTCTGGGTAAACCAGAAATTTCTCAGGTCAAGACTTCTTGCATAAGAGGTTTCTTTTCTTTAAATCTTGTGTACTATGAGGATCAAGTGTATTAATGGTCAGGGCTTTCCAGCCCATTGGCACTGGCAAATCTGTAGCTTGAATTACAGTCATGGTTGTGGATTTCCAGAAGTGTAGAACTTCTACTCAGCAGAATTTTAGCTCAGTAGAGAGGGCAATGACTTTCCCATGTTAATGTCAGGGCTAATTTATAAACACAACACACCTTGGATATTGCCAAAATATCTGTTGGGAACTTGGGAACTTGAAGGAGCATTTTTCATGCAGCTTGAGTTTCTGCGTGACAATGAACTTGTGGCATTAGATTTAATGGTTACTATGGCATTAATTGTATGGTTGTAAGCTAGTAAGAATTGAGAATATTTATATTTCTTGTATAATGTACCAAACATAATGCCTAGCATAGTAGTATTTAGTAAACTTGTTTATCATCAATGTTGATACTTTATCTTTCTAATATAATTAAGAGTAAAAACCTTCTTCAATTAAAAATAATTATACTAAATAATGTTCAATAATAATAAGCTATAGTATTAGAATTTAATAACTGCTGTGTTGTAAATACTAGTTGCAAAGAAAGGAACAGTGTGATGGTCATAAAAATGCGAAATAATATATTTTTTTCTCCTTGTTTATAGTTGATAAAGTGCTTTTACATACATAATGTTTCAATATTTTCAACAACCTTGAGTTAAGTATTACTTTCTACATTTTATATGTGAGACTCAGAATCATAGATAAGAAAATAGAAAAAAGATATTTAAAATAGTATATTAATCATACAGCAGGAAATATATGCATTTATGTACTTTCAAAATAAGTAAGGGTAAAAAGCATTACATCTAAAATTAAAAATATAAATTCATCTGATTTTTATTTCAATGTGGTCAACTTTTGTTTCTAAAAAACTGTCAGGTGTATAACATGATTTCACAGTGTTTTACACTGTTTCACTGGTATTTCAAATTAATTGCGCAGAAGCTGCTAAATGGTTGAAAAATTAGCTGAATTGTAACAACAGGTGAATATATATTCATAATTATCTAGCAGATTTTCATTGGGATCAAAGTTAAGTCTGGGGGGACCTTCAAGATGGCAGAGGAGTAAAATGCAGAGATCACCTTCCTCCCCACAAATACATCAAAAATACCTCGACATGTGGTACAACTCCTACAGAACACCTACTGAATGCTGGAAGAAGACTTCAGACTTCCCAAAAGGCAAGAAACTCCCCACATACCTGGGTAGGGCAAAAGAAAATAGAAAAAGCAGAGACAAAATGATAGGGATGGGACCTGCACCAGTGGGAGGGAGCTGTGAAGGAGGAAAGGTTTCCACACACTAGGAAGCCCCTTTGTGGGCAGAAACTGCGGGTACCGGAGTGGGGGAGAAGCTTCAGAGCCATGGAGGAGAGCGCAGCAACAGGGGTGCAGGGGACAAAGTGGAGAGATTCCCACACAGAGGATCGGTGCCGACCAGCACTCACCAGCCCAAGAGGCTTGTCTGCTCACCTGTCGGGACGGGCGGGGGCTGGGAGCTGAAGCTCGGGCTTCGGAGGTCAGATCCCAGGGAGAGGACTGGGGCTGGCAGTGTGAACACAGTCTGAGGGGATTAGTGCACCACGGCTAGCCGGGAGGGAGTCCAGAAAAAGTCTGGACCTGCCGAAGAGGCAAGAGACCATTGTTTTGGCGTGCGCAAGCAGAGGGGATTCAAAACACCGCGTAAACAAGCTCCAGAGACAGGCAGGAACCGACTATCAGCGTGGACACCACAGATGGTCATGAAACTCTAAGGCTGCTGCTGCAGACACCAAGAAGCCTGTGTGCAAGCACAGGTCACTATCCACACCTCCCATCCCGGAAGCCTGTGCAGTCCACCACTGCCAGGGTCCCGTGATCCAGGGACAAGTTCCCCGGGAGAACGCACAGCGCGCCTCAGGCTGTTGCAACGTCACGCCAGCCTCTGCCGCCACAGGCTCACCCTGCATCCATACATCCCCCTCCCTCCGGCCTGAGTGAGCCAGAGCCCCCAAATCAGCTGCTCCTCTAACCCTGTCCTGTCCGAGCGAAGAACAGACGCACTCAGGCAACCTACACATAGAGGCGAGGCCAAAACCAAAGCTGAACCCTGGGAGCTGTGCAAGAAAAGAAAGGGAAATCTCTCCCAGCAGCCTCAGGAGCGGTGGATTAAATCTCCACAATCAACTTGATGTACCCTGTATCTGTGGAATACCTGAATAGACAACGAATCATCCCAAAATAGAGGCAGTGGACTTTGCAAGCAACTGTAGACTTCGGTTTTGCTTTCTGCATCTAATTTGTTTCTGGTTTTATGTTTATCTTAGTGTAGTATTTAGAGCTTATTTTTATTGGTAGATTTGTTTACTGATTTGGTTGCTCTCTTCCTTTTTCTTTTATATATATATATATATTTTTTCCTTTTTCTCTTTTTGTGAGCATGTATGTGTATGCTTCTTTGTGTGATTTTGTCTGAATAGTTTGCTCTTATGATTTGTCCTAGGGTTCTATCTTTCCATTTGTTTTTTTTTTTCAGTATACTTTTTAGCGCTTGTTACCATTGGTGATTTTATTTCTTTGTTTGGTTGTTCTCTTCTTTCTTTCTTTTTTCTTATTACTCTTTAATTTTTTTATTTTAATAATTTTTTTCAAATGTTCATAACTTCATTTAATTTTATTTTTTTCCTTCTTTCTTTTCTTTTCTCCCTTTTCTTCTGAGCCATGGGGCTGACAGGGTCTTTGCGCTCCAGCCGGGTGTCAGGCCTGAGCCTCTGAGGTGGGAGAGCCAAATTTGGACACTGAACCACCGGAGACCTCCTGGCCTCATGTAATATCAGTCAGCGAGAGCTCTCCCAGAGATCTCCATCTCAGTGCTGGGACCCAGCTCCACTCAACAACCAGCAAGCTCCAGTGCTGGACACCCCATGCCAAAAAACTAGCAAGACAGGAACACAACCTAAGCCATTAGCAGAGAGGCTGCCTAAAATCATAATAAGTTTACGGACACCTCAAAACACACCACTGTGTTTTATGGATGTGGTCCTGCCCACCAGAAAGACAAGACGAGGCCTCATCCACCAGAACACAGGCACCAGTCCCCTTCACCAGGAAGCCTACACAAGCCACTGAACAAAACTTACTCATGGGGAGGCAGATACAAAAAACAACGGGTACTACAAACATGCAGCCCATGAAAAGGAGACCCCAAACACAGTATATTAAGCAAAATGAGAATCCAGAGAAATATGCATCAGATGAAGGAGCAAGGTAAAAACCCACCAGACTAAACAAATGAAGAAGAAATAGGCAGTCTACCTGAAAAAGAATTCAGAGTAATGACAGTAAAGGACTATAAGCCAATAAAATGGACACACTTGTAGAAATGGACACATTCTTAGAAAAGCACAACCTTCTGAGACTGACTTAGGAAGAAATAGAAAATATAAACAGACCAATCACAAGCACTGAAATTGAGACTATGATTAAAAATCTTCCAACAAACGAAAGCTCAGGACCAGATGGCTTCACAGGTGAATTCTATCAAACATTTAGAGAAGAGCTAACACCTATCCTTTGCAAACTCCTCCAAAATATAGCAGAGGGAGGAACCCTCTCAAACTCATTCTATGAGGTCACCATCACCCTGATACCAAAACCAGACAAAGATGTCACAAAGAAAGAAAGCTACAGGCCAATATCTGATTAACGTAGATGTAAAAATCCTCAACAAAATACTAGCAAACAGAATCCAACAGCACATTAAAAGAATCAAACAACCTGATCAAGTGGGGTTGATCCCAGGAATGCAAGGATTCTTCAATACATGCAAACCAATCAATGTGAAAAACCATATTAACAAATTGAAGGATAAAAACCATATGATCATCTCAATAGATGCAGAAAAATATTTCGACAAAATTCAACACCTATTTATGATAAAACCCTCCAGAAAGTAGGCATAGAGGGGACTTACCTCAACATAATAAAGGCCATATATGACACCCCCACAGCCAACATCGTCCTCAATGGTGAAAAACTGAAAACATTTCCACGAAGATCAGGAACAAGACAAGGTTGCCCACTCTCACCACTCTTATTCAACATACTTTTGGAAGTTTTAGCCACAGCAATCAGAGAAGAAAAAGAAATAAAAGGAATCCAAAATGGAAAAGAAGAAAAAGAGCTGTCACTGTTTGCAGATGACATGATATTATACATAGAAAATCCTAAAGACACTACCAGAAAAATACTAGAGCTAATCAATGAATTTGATAAAGTAGCAGGATAAAAAATTAATGAACAGAAAACTCTTACATTCCTATGCACTAATGATGAAAAATCTGAAAGAGAAATTGAGGAAACATGCATATTTACCATTGAAACAAAAACAATAAAATACATAGGAATAAACCTACCTAAGGAAACAAAAGAACTGTATGCAGAAAACTATAAGACACTGATGAAAGAAATTAAAGATGATACAAACAGATGGAGAGATATACCATGTTCTTGGATTAGAAGAATCAACATTGTGAAAATGACTATACTACCAAAGCATTCTACAGATTCAATGCAACCCCTATCAAACTACCAAAAGCATTTTTCACTGAACTAGAACAAAAAAAATTCACAATTTTTATGTAAACACAAAAGACCCTGAACAGCCAAAGCAATCTTGAGAAAGAAAAATGGAGCTGGAGGAATCAGGCTCCCGGACTTCAGACTATACTACAAAGCTACAGTAGTCAAGACAGTATGGTGCTGGCACAAAAAGAGAAATATAGATCAATGGAACAGGATAGCAAGCCCAGAGATAAACCCACACACATATGGTCACCTTATTATTATTATGTTTGTTTTGGTGATACGCAGGCCTCTCACTGCTGCGGCCTCTCCCGCTGTGGAGCACAGGCCCCAGACATGCAGGCCCAGCGGCCATGGCTCACGGGCCCAGCCGCTCTGCGGCACGCAGGATCCTCCCAGACTGGGGCATGAACCTGTGTCCCCCGCAATGGCAGGTGGACTCTGAACCACTGCACCACCAGGGAAGCCCCACCTTATTTTTGATAAAGGAGGCAAGAATATAGAACGGAGAAAAAACGCCATCTTCAATAAGTGGTGCTGGGAAAACTGGACAGGTACATGTAAAAGAATGAAATTAGAACACTTCTTAATGCCATACACAAAAATAAACTCAAAATGGATTAAAGACCTAAATGTAAGGCCAGCCACTATAAAACTCTTAGAGGAAAATATAGGCAGCACTCTATGACATAAATCACAACAACATCCTTTTGACCCACTTCCTAGAGTAAGGGAAATAAAAATAAAAAAACAAATGGGACCTAATGAAACTTAAAAGCTTTTGCACAGCAAGGGAAATCATAAACAAGATGAAAAGACATCCCTCAGAATGCGAGAAAATATTTGCAAATGAAGCAACTGACAGAGGATTAACCTCCAAAATTCACAAGCAGCTCATGCAGCTCAATATCAAAACAACAAATAACCCAATCCATAAATGGGCAGAAGATCTAAATAGACATTTGTCCAAAGAAGATATACAGATTGCCAACAAGCACACGAAAAGATGCTCAACATCACTAGTCATTAGAGAATTGCAAATCAAAACTACAATGTGGTATCACCTCACACTTGTCAGAATGGCCGTCATTAAAAAATCTACAAAAAATAAATGCTGGAGAGGGTGTGGAGAAAAGGGAACCCTCTTGTACTGTTGGCGGGAATGTAAATTGATATAGCCACTATGGAGAACAGTATGGAGGTTCCTTAAAAAACTAAAAATAGAACTACCATACGACCCAGCAATCCCACTACTGGGCATATACCCTGAGAAAACCATAATTTAAAAAGAGTCATGTACCACAATGTTCACTGCAGCTCCATTTACAATAGCCAGGACATGGAAGCAACCCAAGTGTCCATCGACAGATGAATGGATAAAGAAGATGTGGCACATATATACAATGGATTATTACCCAGCCATAAAAAGAAATGAAATTGAGTTACTTGTAGTGGGGTGGATGGGCCTAGAGTCTGTCATACAGAGTGAAGTAAGTCAGAAAGAGAAAAACAAATACCGCATGCTAACACAAATATGTGGAATCTAAAAAAAAAAAAATGGTTATGTAGAACCTAGGGGCGGGACAGGAATAATAACGCAGATGTAGAGAATGGACTTGAGGACACAGGGAGGGGAAAGGGAAAGCTGGCACGAAGTAAAAGAGTGGCATGGACATATTTACACTGCCAAATGTTAAACCGATAGCTAGTGGCAAGCCGTTGCATAGCACAGGGAGATCAGCTTGGTGCTTTGTGACCACCTAGAGGGGTGGGATAGGGAGGGTGGGAGGGAGGGAGACACAAGAGGGAAGAGATACGGGGATATATGTATATGTATAGCCGTTTCACTTTGTTATAAAGCAGAAACTAACACACAATTGTAAAGCAAGTATGCTCCAATAAAGATGTTAAAAAAAAAAAAAGTCATGTACCACAATGTTCATTGCAGCTCTATTTACAATAGCCAGGACATGGAAGCAACCTAAGTGTCCATTGACAGATGAATGGATAAAGAAGATGTGCCACATATATACAATAGAATATTACTCAGCCATAAAAAGAAACGAAATTGAGTTATTTGTAGTAAGTTGGATGGACCTCGAGAGTGTCATACAGAGTGAAGTAAGTCAGAAATAGAAAAACAAATACCATATGCTAACACATATACGTGGAATCTGAAAAAAAATATTGTTCTGAAGAACCTAGGGGCAGGACAGGAAGAAAGTCACAGACCTAGAGAATGGACTTGAGGACACCGGGAGGGGGAAGGGTAAGCTGGGACAAAGTGAGAGAGTGGCACGGACATATATACACTACCAAATGTAAAATAGCTAGTGACAAGCAACCGCATAGCACAGGGAGATCAGCTTCATGCTTTGTGACCGCCTAGAGAAGTGGGATAGGGAAGGTGTGAGGGAGACACAAGAGGGAGGGGATATGGGGATATATGTATATGTATAGCTGATTCCCTTTTTTATACAGCAGAAACTAATGCACCATTGTAAAGCAATTATACTCCAATAAAGATGTTAAAAAAAACTTAAGTCTGATCTTCCTTAATACCTTCATAAATAAGGAAACAAATATAACAAGGACTTCTCAACTGGAAGGTGGTGCTAAATCTAGTCAGGTCCTAAAGAAATATAGATAGATAGGAATTTACTCTAGGGAAACAGTAAAATGACCTATAATCGAATACACATTAGTGTACTTGAAAAATAAAATGAAATGAAGGCCAAACAAATATTTAGTGGAATAGTGTATAGAAGTTTTCCAATGTAAAGCAACATAAATATGTGTTTGTAAAGTATGGTAGAAACAAAACCGAGCTGGTATAACAATTTTCCTGCAAATAAGACCCTTTCAGCACATCTACATGCTTCATGTGTGTAAATAGACACCTATTAATTGTGATGGGTTTATTGTGTTTTTATTATTTTGAGCCCAACCCTGAAAATGTATTTTATTCTAATACTGGGGGACAAAAAGAAGGATGGGGTCCAAAAAGAAATAACTAAAATAATCCTTTTACGTAGTGAACTGACTTTGGCTATATGATTACTTCTTAAAGAAGTCAATATGCATTAAGCTAACCACACACTTATTTATGTGCAGGTCCTAGAGTCTCTGTCCCAGCTACTCAACTTTATCAACCTGGTGCAAAAACAACTGTAGACAATATGCAAATGAATAAGGATGGCTGAATTCCAATATAGCTTAATTTATGGCTGGACTTGGAATGCAGGCCCTAGTTTGCTGACACATGACCTAGATTATTGTCAATTCTTAAAATAACAATGACAATAAGAAAAATCTTTAAAGATATGTAGATCCCAAATAGTATCAGACAATAGGTATAATATGTGCTAAAATCCACAATGTAACAATAAAATGATCAGAATTGTGTCTGAGAAAATCCGCTTAGTTATAGCTTTTTTGTGCTGGTTTATTAGAGAGCAAGGTGGAAGAACTAAGCCAAACATTAAAGTAATGCCAATTAAGCACCTATTTAATCTTTTTTCTTATTATCCTATTGTGTGATGTCAAAAGGAAACATGAAATAGTTTCCTTGGTCAGGAGTTGATTTCAGTCTAGTTTGAAGACAGAATTTCAAAATTGAATTAGTATGCTGATAAGTGCCATAATCCCCACTCAAGAACTTTCTGTTTGTTTTTTTAAGATGCATTTTAAGTTATGTGCTAAAAAACTGCATCATTTTTCCTCATTATTTGGCATACTTTATCCTTCTAACAACCAAAGAAGAGTTGTAGACATTCTGCTATTTGACACTTTTAGAGCATATAATATAAAACTGACCCTTTCATACAGTTGAATAAATATATTGCAAGTTCTGCATTTGTCTCCAACATACATACTAAATTCACAAGATGTGTGAATTTAGATTTAGTAATATAGCAAAAGGTTTTGATAGCAGAAAAAAATGAAAGAAAATCCTGAGAGCAGTCATTCAAAATATCTAAATCCTGTCCATCCTTCAAACCAATATCAAATTCTATCTTTTCAAGCAAGTATCTATTAACTATCCCAGACTTTATGGATTGCATTAGAACATAACTGAATTAGGAAATAATCTAACCCATCTATTCATGAACATAAAACTATTAGAACAACTTAATTGATTAGTACGTGATAACTAGATTAGAATGTACAAACATCTGGGTTCTGTTTGTTAGTTTTTCTTTAATAATTATTGACTACACAATTTCCTCGCCTTTCACTTTAATTTCAATATTACCTCTGTAATTGTCAGGGAAAGAATACAGTTGTAAAAGCACACAAAGTGTATTGGAAGGAAAAAAAGGACCAAAATAACCAAACTAATCATAATGAGCTGAACTCCTTTTTAAAATTATATTATAAATATTCTCCTAGTTTTTAAAATATATGATTGTATAACCATCTTTAATGATTGTTTATTATTCAATTATTTGAATATCACATTATTTAAGCAATGCCCTATTATTAACCATTTATTTATTTAAAAAAATTTGGCCATGCTGTGTGGCTTGCAGGATCTTAGTTCCCTGACCAGGGATTGAACCCAGTCCTCGGCAGTGAAAGCGTGAAGTCGTAACCACTGGACTTCCAGGGAATTGCCTATTGTTGACCATTTATGATGTTTGATTTTTCAGCTAGAGAAGCAATCCTGCTATAAACAACCCTTGTTTTTACAATGCCTATAATTTATTTAAAAACATTTTCTTACTGTATTAATTTTCTCTTGCTGATGTAACAACTTATTACAATTTTAATGACCTAAAACAAATGCATTAGTTTGCAGTTCTGTAGGTTGGAAGTTCAACAAGAGTCTAAAATTAAGACTAAAATTAAGATGAGCTAAAATTAAGATGTTGGCAGGGGCATGCTCCCTTCTGGAGACTCCAGGGGAAAACCTACTTTCTTGATTTTTCCAGCTTCTAGAGGCCACCCACATTCCCTGGCTTGTGGCATCTTTCCTCCATCTTTAAAGCCAGGAATATAGCACCTCTCTGACCATTGTTCTCTAGTCATGTGTCCCTCTCTCTGACCACATTTAAGACAGGTTTTCCAGTTTTAAGGACCCATAGGTTAGATTGGGTCCACCTGGATATCCAGGGTACTCTCCCCATCTCAAATTTCCTAATCTTCATCATCTCAGCAAGGTCCCTTTTGCCATGAAAGGTGACATATTTATTCATAGGTTCTAGAATTAAGACTTGAACATATTTGGGGAGCCATTGTTCTGCCACCACACTTATACACAGTAAGAAAATTATGTATTCTTATTTAAGTCAACATCCAGATTATAAACAAGAAAGCTCTGAGTCAGCTAGCATTCATCAGGAAATACACAATCTAAGGCTGATGTTTTGTTAATCATCCTGCCAGGTCCAAAGCCAGTTTTTACTGCCAGAACTAGTGGTTTGTTAATTACAATGGTGAATGTTAGTGTCAAACACTCATTTGCGAATACCTAACATTTAACTGGTAAGGGTCAGCGTTACCACAAAGTAAAGATTCCACCTCTCCTTATATTCTTAATAAAGTTTAACACATATCACTCACAAAAGTGGGTATATGCATTTGTATGCTTACGTGCATGTGAGTAAAATGAGTGGACTGAGAACTGCAGTTGGCTCCTTGTGTTGCAGAACAGGAAAAATGAAAGATATTTCATAAGCCTAGTGAAATCAGTAGAAGTAAAAGTGGCAATGAGAATATAGCCTCAAAGACATTTCTAGAAATTTGGGATAAACATATACACATAGGGGTATAAAATAGGAATTTGACCCAATTTCATCTAGATCTTAGGCTTCATGGCAGATTAAACATCTTAGGTGTTTGCCGAGCTTGAAAATCACCAGAGCTTTCATATTATGTAATTCAGATCAAAGCTATGGAACATGACTGTAAAACGCATGACACTTCAACTGATCAAATGATGACTGTCTCTAAGGAGGAGACCCATGTAACTCAGACCTGAGAAGTTATTATACATTTGTATTAGTCAGCTTGGGCTTCCATAACAACATACCACAGACTGGGTGTTCTAAGCCACAGAGATTTATTTTCTCGCAGTTCCAAAGAAAAGAAGTCTATGACTAGGGTGCCAGCATGGTAGGGTTCTGGTGAGAACTCTTCCTGGCTTGCCGGTTGCCATCATCTTGCTGTGTGCTCGCATACCTCTTCTTTGTGAGCTTGATAAAATGTGGTATATCTATATTATGAAATATTATTCAACAATAAAAAGGAACAAAGTATTAATACATGCTACAACATGGATAAGCCTTGAAAACATTATGCTAATTGAAAGAAGCCAGACACAAAAGAACAATATCGTGTAATTCCATTTACATAAAATGTTCAGCATAAGCAAATCCATAGAGATAGAAAGTAGGTTAGTGACTGCCATGGGCTGGAGGGGAGGATGGAAGTGAATGCTAAATGGTATGGGGTTTCTTTCCAGGGTGATGGAAAGATTCTGAAATTAAATTGTGATGTGACTCACAATGCTGAATATATGAAAGACCAATGAAATGTACACTTTAAACAAGTGTGCTGTACGGTATGAAAATTCTATTTCAATAAAGCTCTTTATAAAAAACAAAACAACTTCTTGACCAGTCCTCTGCCACCATAATAAACCATCTCCTTAGCCTGACCTTTTGGTTTCCTAGTCCAGAGCCTCAGGAAATTAAACAGCTTGCCACTTTGTCAATACTCCCAGCACAGATACAGAAGCCGAAAATGATCTGTTAAAAATTCTTCCAGGGCTTCCCTGGTGGCGCAATGGTTGAGAGTCCACCTGCCGATGCCGGGGACACAGGTTCGTGCCCCGGTCTGGGAAGATCCCACATGCCGCGGAGCGGCTGGGCCCGTGAGCCATGGCCGATGAGCCTGCGCCTCCGGAGCCTGTGCTCCGCAATGGGAGAGGCCACAACAGTGAGAGGCCCGCGTACCACAAAAAAAAAAAAAAAAAAAATTCTTCCAGTCATTAGACAATTTCGGGAAGAATTTTGTTCCCATGGCTGCCTGGGCAAAGGTACTCCCTGTGAAGAAGATTTTAGATAATGGAGTGTAAATAATTAAGAATGCACCAGACACTTGTTTTCTTTTGGGATGGGAATTATTCAGGACCCCTGTGTTTAGAACACAACCCTGCAGCAGTATGACATGCTGAGGATGGCTGTGTGCGAAGCTCCATGTTTTATGCACCCCACCAGGCCAAATCAAGTTCAGGCAGTGAAGCCCGAGAAAGCTATTCTAAACTGTTGATTCTAAAGGACAAATTTTGATCAACTCTGTTAGGGAAAATAATCAACTATTTTTCTAGTCTCTCTATAGAAACAGACATTACAAAAATATGAAGAGTAACCAAAGATTATGGAACCTAATAATGTGGAAAAAAAATTAGGAAAATAATTAGGAAATTAATTACTCAGAATGTTATGGTATGTTTGATTTTGTGTTGTCTATAGTATTTATCATCATTTTAAATGTAGCAATTTGTAGTGAAGTTTTAATTTTAAATATATATTCACAATTATATACATAGTATTATAGTTAAATGAATATGTTTGGCTTCAATCTAATCTTTCTTGATCTTGCTTGTTACATATGACTCCCTGTCTTCTTTTTCCCATGTTCATTTTTAACAAGAACATTTTAAAATCTTTCTTTCCTTCAGTTGTGATAGTGACGGCTTTGACTTAAAATTAATTCATTGCTTAAACCAAATGCCTCCTTCACCTGTTATTTTTAACACATAATATTCATGTGCATTTTCCAACTGCATTCATGATTTGCTACTGTTTCCTACGAGTAGTAACATTTGACATTCTATAACCTTTGGCATCTTCCATGAATCTTTCTGTGACCCCTCTGCAGATAGGTACACATTCTGGCTGCTAATCCAGACACAAAGCAGCCTTGTATTATCACTACAGAATAGGAAATCAAGTTGTGAAAGCGTGACATTGCACACTGTCACTTGTTCTGGTCGGTAAATTATGACCAATACCATAACACAGAGTTACATGCATTTAATCTACTGACCTTACAATCAGTTCATCCACCTCAGCCAATACAGCACAGTAACATCATGCATAGTATAATCTTCCTGTAGACCATAGATTTCAAAAGGGACAGATTTAAAAAACAACAAAAGTGAAACACTTACATAGCAATCGGTTTGGGGAAGCTGTATTTGAAATGCAGGCATGATTCTTCGAGTCAAGATAGGGAAAGACAAATTTTTATGTTTTCCCTTTCCCTAATCTGTCACAGGCCAATGATCAGGTTAATAGCCAGTAGAAAAAGCTATCTTGTCAAAGTAAACTAAACTTTCATCACAACTAGGTCCCACCATCAATGAATTGTCAAAAAATGGCAAGGAAAAGAAAAAGATTCTCTAACGATCTTTCTTTTTATCTTGTGGAGCACCTGCTGCCCCAGATGATGGCACACTGACTGACAGCAGGTAGTTTCTAAAGAAAAAACAGCTACTTTTCTCCCCCAGGCTCCTCGTGGAGCCCGTGGCATAAGATTGTTCAGTGGGAAAAGTCAATAGAGCCTGCTGTCAACACAATGTGCCAAAGAGCATTTTTGAAGGCTCTGCCTTCTTGATGCTTAGCTGTCAGGAACCTCGCTTTTAAATAGATTTCAGTGTCAATATGTGCTGCTTCCCACTAATGTTAAGAAATGGCCACAAAGAACAGGATCTGATGCTGTGTCAGGATGTTGGCAGTGCAGATACTTATTGGCTTCCCACGCAACAGGAAACATCTTTAGAAAGTGAGAAGGCTTGGATGAAAGGGACACTCATCTTCTTTCTTGAAGTTTTCTCATTATCACCAGGTTGTATATATAAATATATATGAGAGAGAATGACTAGACATACACTCAAAATGTATTCATTGGCCTAGATCTTGAGTGTCTATACTATTGGACAACTGCAATGGCAGACTAAGGGCTACACATGATAGTTTCAACATTTTATAACACATGAGTTATTACAGAATCATTAGGCTTTCAATTCCTCCAGATTATATGGTTTTTCCTGTTTAAAACAGACACCATTCTGTCTATGAACATGCTTCCCTCAAATTCATGTATGGATAGAATTGTTTGGAGAGAATACACACTTTTGCAGGTTTAGTTCTTATTCTATACAAATTGGTCAGTTTAAGTTGGTCTCGTGTTTTGAAAAGGTAGATCAAATTAATGAAATACAACTTGAGATGATTTTAGCATGACCTTCTCTGTATCTCAATATTATTATGAACATTTACTGAAAAAATGAACTTATATTCATTTATTGTTTCTTTTCTATCACAAAATGTTTTAAATACCTTTAAAACACTGTATACCTCATGGTATTGAGAGATAATTTCTTTACTAACCAAGAGTTTAAATTCTAGTATCTAGCTGGGGCCAGAGGGATCCAAAAACTAAAGTAAGAATTATAACAGGGGGCTTCCCTGGTGGCGTAGTGGTTGAGAGTCCGCCTGCCAATGCAGGGGACACGGGTTTGTGCCCCGGTGCGGAGCGGCTGGGCCCGTGAGCCATGGCCGCTGAGCCTGCACGTCCGGAGCCTGTGCTCCGCAAAGGGAGAGGCCACAACAGTGAGAGGCCCGCGTACTGAAAAAAAAAAAAAAAAAAATTATAACAGGAATATAGCAGTAGCAATGGGGAGCAAACAATTGATTAATTTTGGTTGGAAAAATACAGAGCTTTGTGAAGGAAGCATCTTTTAATCTGAGCTTCCAAAGATGAGCAGAATGTTTGTAGCTGGAATTGGGGTGAGGGTTGGTATGAAAAATATTCCATATTGAGAAACTGGTATGAACACTGAAGTTGTAAATAGCTGGCAAGTTAGAAAAATCAGAGGTCATTCATGGCTATGCATGTATGTGAAGCAGGGAGGGAAATGACCATGCAGTAGAATCAGTAAATTAAATAAAACCAATAACTTATTCTCTGAGAGTCTTTATTAAGCATGGTATATGTAATTATAACTTTTAAACTTGTTCATTTATTTATTTTTTTAAACAATATCTGTTGAAGTCCTATCATTGGGTAGGTTTTGTTTTAGGCACTTTGGATACAGCAGTGAAAAATTATGTTCTTTTTTGGTCAACATTTTAGTAGATGGAGACAGAAGGAAAATGAATAAAAAGGTATATACATATCAAGCGGGATTACCTGCAAAGAAGATAAAAAAGTTAGGTAACAAGATACAGATTGAGAGGATGGATAGGGAATGGTACTATTAAATACTGTGGTTAGAGCAGACCTCTCTAACGATGACAGTTGAGCTAAGATCTAAAAGTGATAAAGTTTATTCAGAAATAAGGGGAAACATGTTCCACGCAGAGAGAACAGTAAGTGCCAAGGCCCTGAGGTGGGAGTAACCAATCACCTTTTGCAGTTTTCTTATCAAATGAAAATGTACCATTACATAATCTCTAGGGTCTGTGGAGCAGTGTTTAGTTTGTAAAGGTTTCTGCGAGAAGCAACATGATGCGGTAAGAATGACTGAAATATGTGGGTTTTAAGAAAAGGGAAGCTTCTATTTTTCCATAAAATAATAGTTTTTTAACAGTTCTGAAAATGAGGTGGAACTTTGTGTTACAGCACAGGGATACATTTTTAATTTTTTTGCTCTGCTTGAGCATAAATTATTTAGGGTTATATTACCCATAGTCATATAATTTCATACTCTCTTCACTTCAGTTCTATTTAACTCTCTGGGTGATTGTGTTATTTTAAAAGTTTATACGGAAAGAAACATAATGGTAGAAGCGCTTTCAAGTAGGAAAAAAATAATGAATAAATTTGAATAATTGGCAAAAATATTGTACCTTTGTTTAGTTTTTACTTCCTTTTAAAGAATAAGAAAAACTTACAAACATGCCATCATTTTGAATCTTTTGTCAGCGCATGCCAACTCTAAAGTATGGGTGCTGTGGAACAATGCGCCCCGGAAGGTTCAATAGCTTCCCTACGTACAAAAAAAAAAAAAAAAAAAAAAAAAATGAGAAAGCAAGAGGTCACCGTGCAATTAAGATTCCCAGCACAGAGAGTTCATGCTTTACCAAGGAGAAATTTCAACATATTCACAAACTGAGTCAAATTAATAGACATTTTTCTTTCACAAGATAATAAATGGTGGTATTTGTTACGTACTCCCCATGGTGTTTTACAGATTAGTAGCAAAAGTTAAAAATGATACAGTTTGCTATGTCCTCGAAGTTTTGTTTTGCCAAAACCTAATGGCTCATATTTATGTGTTATCAAGAATACCTAATATTTGAGGCATTTTTAATTTGGGTAAAGTCTCGTACCTTTCAACGAAGGTCACTACTATTTGTTGACAAATTGTTCCTGTAAACCTCCTAGCAGGAGGCCAATACTCTTAGCACATCATCAGCATCAGGCAGAGACGAATAGCAGAGCAAATACTGGACCCTCAGAAGGTCTGAGATGCTCCAGTCTAGGATGCTTTATGTGATGTAAGTGTTCCTAGAATAGCCAACATAAGATTAAGCATTACATCATTAAATAAAAATGCACTCCACATCTCTCTTCGTTAGAAGGGAAGAAGTATGTTGATGAAGACCCACATTACTGCCCAATGAGTGGAAATTCATTTGCTGTTTTAATCTGAATTAGAGAGTGACATTTCCATCCAAGGAAACAGAGTATTCCCGTAACAGGACAGAAGGCAAACATAGCAGGGAGGGAAAGCACACAGATTCTACGAAGAGGAGTACCCACGTTAGAGAGAAGGGTGCACCCTGGGGTTGAGAGCAGCAGGCATTTTGCAATTTATCACCAGAAGCAAACCCCAAGAGGAAAGAAACATTGCTAAAGACTTGACGCTTGAAGCAAAACTTGGGCAACTAGATTAGCCAAAGCTGAGACTAAGTCAAATCTCCAAGGACTAAGAAGGCCCCTGACTAAGAAATTGATTAATTTTAGCAGAGGAAAAGGGAAAGAACAAAGTTTCCCAAACTATGGGAAAAAAACAGAGTGAACCTTAAAAAACCAAATGTAATTACTATATCTTTAGGAGAAGGCAGAAGTTGACATCAGAAATCTATTTTGTAGACAGTATAGTATTTGTAGTTGCATGCTTTTCTGCTTAGGTAGGGGTGTATATGTTTCTTATTCAGGAAACTTGATAGCATCCTGAGTAAGAGTCCTCCTTCAATGTTATCATACATAGGAATTTAGGCTACGTGGGCCCACAATCATTTCTCTGGCTCCTAAAGAGGATTAATGTAAACATAGATTACCCTTTAAATATTTATATCTCAGCAAAGGCTTAGTCATGTGTGTAGTTTCTGTTTAAATCAGGCTATAAAGAACTTGTCTCTACCACTCATAATTATTTGGAAAATATGAATAGAGAAGCATTAGGGACAAAGATGTAAAATTCTATCCCTACCTCTTACCTCCTAACTAATTTAGGATATTCTCATTCATTCAATCTTCATTTATATATTAATTCTGTAAATATATTTATGAGTCACTTCATTAAATTCTTCATAATATATGACAATATATGAAACAGAAAGTGCCACCAAGATATTATATTCAGTAATTTATGAATGTCACAGATATAAAAATTGCTCATGAAGAAAATTTTAATTGGTATTTCTAAATATAGAACTATACATAAAGAGAATATAAGAAATAGGTATAGGGACTTCCCTGGCAGTCCAGTGGTTAGGACTCTGCACTTCCACTGCGGGGGGTGCAGGTTCCATCCCTGGTCAGGGAAATAAGATCCCACACTCTGTGTAGTGTGGACGAAAAAAAAAAAAAAAGAAATTGGTATAATTACACTCTGGTCAATAGGAGGGAGTATGAACATTAAAATCAGGTACACATGATTACAAATTTATGATATACCATTTGGTAAGCATCTATCTAGTTATCATAAATAACTTGATTATTTCTACTAATAATTACAAATTAGTCTGGGGCTCAGTGTTCAGATCTATACAGTGGGCATAATACCTCCTCACAATACTCTCAAAGGGTTAAATGAACTAAGGGAGGAAAGTGTTGACCAGAGCTCCTGGTAAATATCAGGATAGCAAGGGTTGGTACTTGTTACTGTAGAAAGAACATAGAAAAAAATCCCAGATGATTTAAGGTTTGTTGCAACTACACCTTTTAATTGGTTCTTAGGCTCTGATGAAAAAAATTCTTATAATACTTGCCTCAACATGTAGTTTAAAATTAAAATACTACTGATAATTATGAAAATAAAAATAGCGGTTATAGAACATTGACTCTTCCAGCCCCTACATTGCATCATGTCAAGTAACACAGTGTGTGTGTGTGTGTGTGTGTGTGTGTGTGTGTGTGTGTGTATGTGTATGTTCATCACAACACTGAAAAGCAGGCATTGTCCTTGGAGTTTTACAGATGAGGAAACAGATGTCCAGATAGATCCATGCACCTGCCACACATTTCAAATCTAATAAATGGCACAGTCAGGAAACATAAAAATAAAAGAAGTGGGCTTCCCTGGTGGTGCAGTGGTTGAGAGTCTGCCTGCCAATGCAGGGAACGCGGGCTCGTGCCCCGGTCCGGGAAGATACCACATGCCGCGGAGCGGCTAGGCCCGTGAGCCATGGCCGCTGAGCCTGCGCCTCCGGAGCCTGTGCTCCGCAATGGGAGAGGCCACAACAGTGAGAGGCCCGCGTACCGCAAAAAAAATAAAAATAAAATTAAAATAAAAAAAGTAAAAGAAGTATAGGCATATAATATGCCTTCAAGCATTTTAAATAAACATTATGTAAATGTACCTGATTAATATAGTCATAACACATATTTTTGTTAATAAGAAATTTTTATAACAAAAATAAAATGTGAAACATTAGAAAAATAAATATATATTTTATTTTAATAAATGTGTGTATATGTATATATTTGAAAAATACATAAAGATTTTCTATCAAATGAACATCTTTTAGGCAATTATTTAAGTCATTATAAATGAATGATTTCACATAATAAAGTTACCCTTTTTATCATTTCTATTTGTGGGGTGTAAAATTTTTATAAATCAAATACATGAAAAATGGTTTAACATTGTTCATCTCATTACTCCCCCTCCCACCCCATGGCTGATAATGTAACTTACCTATTAAAAAGTAATTTGAAAGACAAGAATATGAAATAGGCAGTCAGTAGTTTGAGCTCTACATTCACAATGCATTTCAGAACTACAGAGTATATTTTTAAGTGTTAGTAAAAAAGGTCAATATCAATATAAAAATAAAAACAAAATGAGGCACAGCTTTACTAGAAGCATAAGCTAAATTCATGTGCTGCTTTTTTATCAGCTGTTTCTACTTAATGTTATAAATATGGGAACAGAATGACAGTATATTTCCTCTGTTCTGTCACAAGTGCAATATGAAGGCTCTGAATTAATAAATCAAAAATAATAACAGGCATGTTCTATTGTCTCAGTAACAGAAATCTGCTGAAGGGATTCAGAGAATAATGAGGATATTAGAAATTCTCAAACATGAAATTATGAAGGGCAGGCATAAATCAACAAAGAAGAAATCATTTTCCAGTAAGAGAATCTGAACAAAGATGAAACAATTGCCTTAGCTATTACTGACATTGCTTCAGAAAAATTATGGAACTTACAACGATGTCTAAAAACACTTGGTAAGGTCTGATAGAAAAAGCATTGTTTTAGGAAATCAGTGGTTCAGAAATCAGAAGAAATGGAATACAGATATAAATATATTTACATGGAACTAATGGTAAAGAGACTTTGATGTTACTTCACCCTCACACTTGAAAACCACAGAATTCACACTCTTCAGAACGACAAACAGATTCTAAATTGTATTCATCCTTTCAAGGAACTATAGCTACAGATGAGTCTAGCAACTACTGAACAACAACAAAAATGTATATTAAAGAGATGGTTTAAAGTAGCTATGTAGATATAATTAGTATCATAAAATTTGGATTTAATTTGTCTTTAAAAAACTTAGATGATTTTGAAAGGAAACGAAATTGCATTTAAAACAATTGTTTGGTCTGATGAATACTTGTGTGTACCATGAGCCAGGTGTTATTTTAAGTCCTTTGTATATGTTCCTTTAATCCTCATAGCAGCTCTGCAAGTAGGTAGTATACAATGATCCTCCTGTTAAAGAGGAAGAATCTGAGATACAGAAAAATTATGTATCTTGTTCAAAATCCTGTAACTCATGAGCGGAGCCCTGTGACATAGATATTACACAGTATACCCTATAAGTGATTGCCTAATAAGGTTAATACTCTATCATTTTGATTGTAATAAGTAATACATTTATTGAGTGCTATATAATTACTAAATGCTTTTCCATCCAGGGATGTGTTTGCTTTTTACAGAAAATTTCTAACTGAACAGGTTAAGTACTGTTATTCTCATTTTATAGAATGAAGGCAGGTAAGTAATGTGTCTCAGGTAGGAAACAGCAGAGTCAGAGCAGGAAACACAGGTTCTGTGATTCTCCAGTCTGAGATGATTTACGGAATTCAGATACTTGTGTCACTTCAGTAAAACTACTTACTAAAAAGATCCCATTAAACCTCTCTCTCTCACACACACACACATAAACACACACATCTTAAGAAACTACAAATGAAAATAAGTTAAAATAACTGTTTAGTATGTGATATGTATTGAGTATACAGTTACGTAATAATGCAGTGTAGTTCCATGGACATAATAGCTATGACTAAAATTTAGCATATAATCTCTTTAGAAAAATATAAATCAGAGAAAACTCTGGGCTCTCAAAGTAATGTTAAAATGAAACAAACAAAACTAGCAAACATGCTGTGTAGGTCTTTTATTTCACTTATGACCCATTGGATTCACCTGGGCTCAGTCAGCTTTAGGAAATTGTATCTTGACTCTAGTTGTTTGGAAATGCTTACTTTATTGGATGATTTAATAAATAATAGATCATAATAGATACTATTTGACTTTATATTTTACCTTCCCAGGGTATTGTCATTTGGTTTATATGGCAGAAAGAGATAGCTGTCCATCAAGCATGTGCCTGTCCTGTCTTGGTGGGGAGTCGGCACTGGCAGGGACTAGATTGCCAAGTCAGGGACTAGATTGTCAGCCTCCTGAGGCTGACTTGCTGTGACTCTAAAGATGCTTAAGCTTTAAGACTCCTCACTTTCAAAGGTCTCTACCAAAGCTTTATAGTTTATTTTGTATCAGAAATTTTTTTTTTTTAATCTTAAAAAGGAGCTCTAGCTTTGTATAAGCTTCAGAACCCACAGTACTTGGAGACTGCGTCCTCCTCTTATGTCTAGATACGGCTATGTGATGCAATGACTGGTTCTCACCAGATGATGTATGAGGACATGTTTTCAATTTTGCTCTGGGCTTTTTTTTTTTTTTTTGCAGTACGCGGGCCTCTCACTGTTGTGGCCTCTCCCGTTGCGGAGCACAGGCTCCGGACGCGCAGGCTCCGGACGCGCAGGCTCAGCGGCCATGGCTCACGGGTCCAGCCGCTCCGCGGCATGTGGGATCTTCCAGGACCGGGGCACTGAACCCGCGTCCCCTGCATCAGCAGGGGGACTCTCAACCACTGCGCCACCAGGGAAGCCCTGCTCTGGGCTTTTAAGAAGGGAGTTGTGTTTCTCCATGCTGTGCTTCTCCCTTCTGCTGGATGAATGCTGATGCCTAGGGCAACCATCAACCTAAATGATTCTATGGTGTAGAGATTCACCACTTCCCCTGACAGTAGGAGCACCCATGTTGAACTGCTATGTGAGCAACAAATAAATTCCTGTTCTTTTTTTTTTTTTTTTTTTGTGGTACGCGGGCCTCTCACTGTTGTGGCCTCTCCCGTTGCAGAGCACAGGCTCCGGACGTGCAGGCCCAGCGGCCATGGCTCACAGGCCCAGCTGCTCCGCGGCATGTGGGATCTTCCCGGACCAGGGCACGAACCCACGTTCCCTGCATCGGCAGGCTGACTCTCAACCACTGCGCCACCAGGGAAGCCCAATTCCTGTTCTTTTAAGACTTTGAAATATACAGTTTATTTCTTGTAGTAGCTAGTGTAACCCAAACTAAAAAAGGCCATGATTATTTTAGTTGGGGCCAAAATTGCCATCCAAAGTTAAACTAGGCGTATTAAATCCTGTAAACTAGGCTTATCCTATATTGTACTTGAAACAGGATACCTCAAGTATCCAGAAGTTTTACAAGAAATAAAGCTGTTTCTTAATCATAGGATGATTGGTTTCATGATACAACTGCAGAATCCAGAAGGTTCATCTTCTTTCCTTTCATAATACGGACAGCATGGAAGAATTATTGTCTGTAATAAGGAGATTGGATACTTTTTAATATAAAGTAAGACAATAAGAAATAATACATAAGAACCACAGAGACATGCTAAAATACTGCACTAAAAAAAACCTTTCAATATGTTGTATGCTATAAGGCGAGGGCACAGTCCTCGGGGACTGACAGACCTGAACTTGAACCTTGGTTTTACCTCACACAAGTCACACATCCTTGGATGAATTTCTTAATCTCTATGCCTTATCTGTAGAATAATGCCCTCTTAGCCTTTGTTTTTGTTGTTGTTTTTGGTGGTGGTGGTGTGTGTGAGAGAGAGAAAGATCGGGAGACAGGGAATTGGAGATATTATGGTCACGTGTTGACACGTTGCCTGGAATGTAGTCACCTTCAATACAAGTCAGGTAATTTCCTCCCAGCCTCATAAAGAGTTTACATGGTACCTGAATATTTATTCAGCTATTATGCCACACTAAAACTCAAATAAAAAAAATAAAATAAAATAAAAATCATTGAGCTGGCTTTTCTTCTGAGACTTTGAAAATGCGGCTGTTAGTGTTTTCTGAGCCAGGCAACACATGAAAGGCCAAACTGATATATGATGGAGGTACTTGAAAGAAATATTCCCATTTGGCTCAAAAAATAGCAATAGTTATGATAAAAGGATATGCAACTTGCATGAGATCACAGAGGAAGGATCAATGAATTGTGCTCTGTGAAGTACAAGGAAGGAAGGAACTGCACTGAATGAACTTGATGAAAAACGATGACAAAGGCATGCTATTCAGATGTAATAGCTTGTATACCATTGAGGTGTGAATGTGCCCAACGGGGCAAGGGAAGATTGAAAAGATCCATGAGACATGATCTCATGATCCATGAGCAGAAAGTGATTGGACTAACTCTTGATGAAAAGCTCTGGTGGTAATATGGTGACTGGAGTGGGAGCAAGGAGACTGTTGAAGGAGTTCAGGTAAGAGACAGGTCCTGAGCAGGACCAAAGGCACTAGTTATGGAGAAAATCTGGGTCCTCAGTGCTCACTATACCCTCCACCTGGAAAGACCTTCCCCTTTCTCCCCTTGACCAAGCTCATGCTCTTCCTCTAATTGTTGTGCAAAGACCACCTCCTTCAGGAAGCCTTCCTTGACCATGCAAGCTAAATTAGGGAATCCTCATCTGATCACCTATTGCCCCTGGGCTACCCACATCACAGCACTTCCTCTACTACATGGTACATGTTAGATGACTTGAGCTCATTTTCTCACAGGAGCATCTGATACATTGTCTGACAGAGTGGAGGTAGAGACTGACCCAGATAGGAACCTTAGGAATAGGTGAAGCTGAATTTAAGAAGGAAAAAGGAAAAGAAAGTGGGTTGAGAGCAATGGGGAGAAGGGATCCTCCAAGTGGAAACAGCACAATGAAAGCATGGATGTGGCAAAGCACAAGGTGAGTGCAGCAAGTTTCTGAGTTTAGTTTAATCATGAGGTAAGAGTGATGAACTGGAAAGCCATTTGAGGAAATAGATGGAGGTCCTATCATTTGGAACTTCTAATTCTAGATTAGGAATCTAGATATTTATTCCAAAGGAAATAGGCAGCCCAAGAAGATTTGTTTTTTTTTTTTTTTAAAGAATGTAAATGACACAGAACTGGGCTTCTAAAGTTACTCTGGCAATGATGGGTAGGATAGGTTGCAGACATGATTCCCTGTAGTAGGGAGTCTGGTTGGGAAACTCTTGCACTCAGCAACATGGAGCATTAATATGACTAAGCCAAAGCATTCAGAGATGTTTTACTCATTTGGGGTGTTGGCAGGGAAAATTTACACTTACTGTAAGGTGTACCGAACTCACCTTAGTACAAATAAGTGGTATGTATAGAGGATGGAGGAGGATAAAGTGCATCTTGGAGATATAAGCTATCAAGTTGACTCAGAGTCTTGTGATCTGCCAGTGAAAGGCAATCAAAGTCTGCTTTTCCCAAATGTAACGCCAACAGTATGCGTTAATGGCTTCATGTTTATATAGTGGAAAGTGTGGTCTCTGGCATGCAGGTAAGTTATGAAGCTGGACTATATTAATAACAAAAAGCACAGAAATAGCCAACTCCTTGATTCTCTGCTTCTCTCCCCAGGCATTCTCTGCTCACAACATAATTATAAAAAAGAGTAAAGGAATCTCTACCTCCAAGGTCAATAAAACTTGAATATATTTTTTAAATGCTCACTTAGGTTAAGACAGAAAACCTACAATGGGTAATGGCAAATTGGGATGACAATTATTCTGATCTGACATTTTGGGGATTATAATTAAGCAATAAGGCACAAGCCAAGGGTGTGTTATTTCAAGATAACACACTTCTTGGAAAGTGCTGTGAGGCATAAGGGGCGAATTAGAGCCTCCAATGATCTGGGAAATGTGTTATCTCTCTGTAGCACAACTCTCAGGGTGCATTAGTGCCATATACATAGTGTTAGATGCACCGGTCGTATATGGATTGATTGTACCATGTAAAACATATGTTTAAAACATGTTTGCTCTTGTGAGCTGGCAACAGCTGCTGATTCGGAAACGTCAGCCTTGCCATTATCGACTGATAGGTGGATGGGCTGCGACTTCACCACTGCGAGCCTTTATCGGAGGTGTGTGCCCAGGGAGCTGGAGACCATCCTCTGATAGCAATTCTGATCCTGTTCATTTCAGTTGAACTATTTTAATGATTTCTTCCATTCGGCACTTCTATATTTATGTAAATGAATGGAGTAAGGTAGTTCAAAATTTTTAAGGTGGAATATTTTTTTCCCTTCTATTTCATTTTGTCTGGTTTTCATAAGGTTGTTGCCAGGTACTGGGTTTGCATTTGATTGACAGAAAGTGATTTCTAGTTCAGCTACCATCAAACACCTCAGCACTTCATCCTGGAGGATGTTTTGGTAGTTCAAGAGACCGTGTTGGACAAAGAATCCTTTAAAGCTGGCTCTTTCTTTCTCCTAGTGAGTAACCACAGTGAGACAAACCAGGGGAAAAGAAAGACTCATCTTTAATCTGTGCTGCTGAGGGAAATAAAAGAGATGGAATTAAAACCGAGAGTAGATCCTTATGCGCATTGGAGAGGCTTTTTTTTTCTGCTCCACTTGATATAACAAATAAGATCATCAAAGGAAGTCAAGCACAGGTTTGGAACCTGCCGCTCCCTGACCTCGGCTTCCTCCCTGCTTGCACGGCCTCCCCTGGAATTTCTTGTGATGTCAAATCACAAAGCCACATGAAGTGCTCACACACCAGGAACAGTGAGGAAATTTTATTTTTAGATTTCTTTTCTGTGACTCTAGTAAAATAACATGAAGTTCTTTTATGGCTCTATCTAAGGGCTTTGATAAATCTGCTGCATTTCAAAGCATGAAAGGGGTGATAACAAAAAATTTCTCTCCTGACTGCTTCTAGCCATGAGATCTTCTTAAGAATGTCTGCAGGGTCCCGGTGGCGAGGTGCCAGCTTGTGTTCACTGCTGGAAGCTATACGGAATTTCACCTCACCCAGTAGACATCTATCTCCAGATGTAGTACATAAAACATTTTATACAATAGGCACTTTTCCATATAAAATTGTATCTTATAATTTGGGATTCTTATAGCATCTAAGAAGATTTTTAAAAATCACTTTTCTTCACATTTTCCTTAAAATTAACATTCTTTACTGAACACTGGCAAAACAGTTTCAATTAAAAATTAATTTAGGAGTGGTAATAATGTCACTATCAAAATCATCATCAATACTATTAATAGTACTAACAGATGGTTCATAGAGTAATGAAAACACTTTTTCGTCAAAACTTTCTTATCCCTTGTTTTTTCTATAATGTTTACATTTTTATCTATCTGGAAAAAGGCTCTTCTATATGCTTAGATTTTTCAGTCAGACTGGCCAAAATTACATATTTAGAAATCAGAGGTACAAATTGTGAGATTAAAAAAAAAGGATACTGGGTATTAAGTGGACTTAATCATATACTCATTCATTCATTCATTCATTTAATCCATTTTCATTGTGTGCCTCTATCAGCCAGGTACTCTTCTAGGCTCTGAGAGTGCAGCGATAATTTTCCAAATGAATCATTTAGATTTTTACATAAAACTTTCTAATAGATAACTTTTAAATATTTAGACTTATTCAAAAATTAAAAGTACATTTGAAAGACATGACATACCTTTTTCAGCTTTACTGAGGTATAATTGAGAGATAAAATTATAATATTTAAAGTGTACAATGCGAGGATTTCATGTGTTTACATTCATATATGGTTACTCCCACAAACGAGCTGATTAACACAGCCATCACCTCATATATGTACTTTGCAATATATCTTTTTGAGTGTTTACTATTTACCAGGCTTTGGGTTAGAAACTTCAGAGAATAATGATAGTTAGCATATATTCCAGAAACAGAGAATCCAACAGGACGGATAAAACAGTTAACCAATACTCATAATACAAAGGAAAATATGCTTTGAAATGAAAGTAACAATTGAGTGCTAGGAGACTCTAGGGAGGTCATATGAGGCTCAAGGTCATCATATGGAAGGCTTTGGACAATGCAGGCAGAGGAAGAGCCTGGTAAGGACTCAGAATGAGGAAAACTATGGGGAAAATTATTTTTGCAGGAAGAGTCTTCTTTGTCTGAAACATGGCATGTGTAGAAAGGGTCCCATTATGAGATGACAGAAAGGCCAGGTTAGTTAGTACATGTTATGTTGTTAGCCAATGGCCAGCAATAGAAGCTTCCTGAGAAATGCAGCATCTTGATCAAAGTCATTGCCAGGTAGGATTGTAGGAGGAGTGAAATCAGCGTGTGCAATACCCCCGATTTTCTCCTGGTAACAAGTAGCCACATCCTCGATGACTCTATTTGAAAGGCTATATGCATCCGTTCTTCAAGGAGAAAAAGCAACAAGAAAAAAAGGTTGGGGGGAGGGACTCCACACAGAGACAAAAAGAATATCTATGTGTTGTAAGAGTGATGGATAAGTGTAAAAAGGAGATGAGAAATCAGTGAAGATGATGAGTTAGAAAAAGTTTGCAAAATCTCTGCAGTCAACATGTGATACCACTCCCTTCCTGAAACACCCTTTTCTGTATTTTAATATTTTTTGTTGGGACTTCTTTAGTGAAGTTACAAATGTAAGTTATGCAACTCTGTCCCTCAACCTTAAGTAGTTGGCACTGAACTTCAATTTCTAGACACAACATTCTTCAAACCAGTAAGTTGTCTTCTGTTTGTTTGTTTTTAAACAAGGAGTTAAGGGAATCGGTATCTTAAAATTTTTTGCAGTAACATTTTTGTTTGTTTGTTTCTTGGATCGTATAATTGTGTGGAGTAATAGCCTTTTGCCTTAGCACTATTTTTCATTGACTCCTGTGCAGTATCTCTAATGATTGCCCTCTGTGCCGAAGGGGATGAAAAAAACTCTCCTCTATCATGATGCAACTCTACAAAAATAGGCCCACAGATGTCAATTAAAGTAATGACACTAGAAGTGAATCTTTAGTATTTTTGTATACGTGTGGTTTTCCCTTTCAAGGAGAAGCATTGCAATTCTTTTAAACATTATATTCCACTCTATACAGTAAACAGGTTGAGCTGTCTTACTGATAAAATTGTACAAGTCAGACAAAACAGATTTTCAAAGTGACGTTTCAAGAAGCTGAACTCACCATTTTTAATAGATCAGGGCACTGGGGCTGTGGTTCTTATGTTTAAGAATATAGGCTACTCTGCAATACAACTGTTCTTTAATTTGTGCCCGAGATGCTTTGTAAAACACAAGGTCATTTAAACTTAAGGATAAGGCATTTTCCCCATCATTTCCATTTCATCATATGCAATTCTTGATCATAAGGTAGTTTGCCTTAAAGCTGCAAATCCTCAAAATTATGGGGTTGTTTTCCAGTCTGCTGAGAGGGAAATTAGATATAGAACTTCTGTCTCTTGTTAATGTTAATGGGAGCTGCATGCCTAATTCTCTTAGAAGCCCAGAACAAATGTATGTTTATGAGTCAGCATTACTAGGTTTTCTGGATCTTTACCCTTTAAAAGTGTCATTAGTCTGAGTAATAGCCAATCCCTCTGCTTACTCCAAACCAAGCCCCAGCTACTGTAGTTGGAAATGCGGGATTTCAGCTCTTACAAATGGCCTGATCTATCCTCAAATCTGAGTGCTCCCATATGTTACTCATTTTTGTCCACTGGGACAAAATTCAAACTTCTAAACTGTTTAATATTTATCTTTCTACTTTACATTTTTATACTGAAGTTGTAATGCTCATAAAAATATTAATCTTTATTTGAATCCTAAAAGACTTGATTAACTTTTCTATGCATTTTCTCTAATTACACTATTAGATGTATTATTCCTTCCAGGCAAAATTATCTAAAACAATTCTGTGTACTGTGTTCTCATTCCTGAAGTATTTGCTCCTAGTAATATTTTACTGATATTCATTGCTGAGTACTTAATTATATTGCTGTAAGACTTTATATCACAAATAGAGAAACGACATCTTTTTGTAGAAGTAAGATGATGTATACAAGATCTTCAAAATCAACAAGAACTTCAAAAACATCTAAAATGTATTTTTTTCCTTTAATTAAAGATTTTTTTGATGTTATAGGATAAAAAGAATTTTAAAATATTTTTAAAAGAAAGGTCAATGATATTAGAAGAGGTGTTATTTTTATTACAAGCAGCTCTTCTCTATAACCTTATTACTCAAAGAGTGGCCTCACCTGGGAGCTCCTTAGAGATGCAGAATCTCAACCCTGTCTTACTCCTTCTAAATGTACAGATTACCAAATTCCACAGCTGATTTTTATGCAAGTAGAATTTGATAAGCCCTTCTCTATAACACTGAAACTAACTCTGAGTGCTCAGAATTAAGCCACTTTTGGTGCCAGGATTTTCCTATGATATTCCATTTTATATAGAAATTTGTCATGATTCCTTCAGACATAGAAATCTACTTTTACTGATAAAAGCATGCATTTTCTTCTTACAACATAGAAAGGGCTCCTATGAAGCAACTGAGGATTGAACAGTGCATGTTCTGAAAACATTGTAAACAAGCACAGTTGTCCCACTAGGTAATAATTTATATATTATAGTGGTTCTCAAATTAAACACTCATAAGAATAACTGTGGAATTGACAAAATGTAGAGTCTTGGGCCCAATTCTCAGATATTTCTGTTATATTAGTCCAGATTGACATCCAGGAATCTGTATTTTTTTAAATTACCCCAGATGATGTGAGGTTTCCCTGGACAGCATTTTGAGAAAAATGATCTAACGTCTAGCTTATGTGCCAGTTGTGTTCTTTTCATTCCTTAGCTGTGTGGCATAGTCCAAAGTTACCACAATTTTGCATTTTGTAGTTCAGGCCAAAAAAAAGTGGGGAAGTATTTGGAAAAAATACCATTGGGTCTTGAAAATTTTCACTTGCCTGTTCATAAAAATATCAAAGTCTCCACTTATGTGACTCAGAGTAATTGTAAAATACTATTTCAAAAAGTTATAGCCAAATAGTTCTCACTAACAATAGCTAATTGTTAAATGTAGATATTAACTTTGCCATTTTATTTAGGGTGGCATATTTTGAATATTTAAGGAAATAATTAGGCTGTCTTTTAAAAGTGTACCATAAAATAAAGAATTAAATTTAATGTTATATTTCAATATTTGAACTCTGGAATAAATAATAGCTCAACAACTAAAATGTTATTTTGTCAACCTGTCTGCATCTAATTTTTTTTTTCAGTCTTCTCAAAGTTGCTCATTTTAAAGACCTATCCATTTGAAAATATTTATTGGAGCTATAGAAATGAGTATATTGCTCAGGGCAAGTCTACAGATGGATAAAATCATGCCAAGGACCAAAAACTTTTCAAAGAGGGGATACATGAAAATCAGGAGATGAAGAAGTAGCTACAGATGAATTTGAAAAGTGAATAGGAAAATAGGAAGAAAACAAAGGAACACATTTGAAATTAAATTAGATTTCAGCCACAAAAATAAAAAAATAGTTACCCTTCCCATATGTTTGGAAAACTTAAAAAGTATCCTTTTAACTAACCTTTGAGATAAAGAGAAAGTAAGCTTGAAAATAATGTATATTTACTACAAAATGTCAATGAATACACTGGTTGTCACAGCCTGTGGGATAACATATAGCTTAAAAGGGCAAAAAGGATGACTGAAAATACATATTCTAAGGGTTAAATACAAGAGACTAGAAATAAGTATAACAAATTAAACTTAAAGAAAAAAGAAATAACAAAGTTAATGAAATAGGTATTAAAAATAACAAACAATTATATAGGTAATAAATGTTGATATATTGTGTTGATATGTAGATATTAATTTGATTTACAAGGCATAGTAAATGAAGAAAAATCTTACAAGTTTAGTCAGTTACTTAAAAAGAAAAAAAAAAAAAAATTAAAGCACCCAGGACATTATCATATCCTAGAAGTCAAAGAAAGTGCCTGGGTTAAGAAAAAATGGTCACCTGTTTCCCAGATAGAAGTAAATTAAGGTTTAAGGAGTTTCCACTTGATTATGGGGACAAGAGAATCAGGTGAATTTTGAGACAACAGTTTTAGGGAATTTGGCATGTTGCAGGTAAGAATAAGGATGTCATGATTTGAGAATAAATAATATGTCAAGAATTAAAGACAGTAAGATAGAGTATTCAATACATTTTGCTCAAAAGGAGAAGGGAGAGTGGGAGCCCAGTGGAAACATGAAGAGAAGGAAGCTTTTTCATGTTTCAGCAATGAGGTTTGAAGATACAGGAGAAAGAATAGTTGATGGGGCAGGATCATGGAGCACGTAGAAGAAGGGAGAAGGAGCCACAGAGATTCCATTGAAACTGGAACAAAAGAAAAATGGTGGGCACAGATATAAGTAAGGTTTTAGGTTTGTGAGTTCTTTTCTGATGGCCTTATCTTTGTTTTGAAGCAGAAAACAAAGTTATGTGCTGAAAGAGAGACATCGATGAAGTTGGAGTGTGGAGAAAACAGGGGAACTTGCAGTAATCACACTGGAAAATGAGAATGTTAGCATATCAGAGAAAGATCATGGAAGAGCCAGGCATTGTCGTTTGGATACCATGAGCTATTATGACCTTAGTCTGAACAACTGTAAATTTCTTCACCATCTCTATCCAGCAAGCTAGGTGAGGTTGAATTCATTGGGATTTTCTAGACAGGTTTGACAGAAAGACGATGGGTAAAGGAAGTTGTGCATATTGAAGAAAGAATAGCTGCAGTTGCGGACCACGGTGATCCAAGCTGAATGAAGAAAGAAGGGGCTCACAAAAGGGATGAATACATAGAGGGAGGTGGTGAAAGCCAGGAGAACAAGTAGAAAAGTTAGAGGCTGGAACGTTAAATGCATCAACCTCCTGGACAGTAAATAATCCATGATGATTGCAGGATTTGAGGAGAGGAAATCTGGGAGCAAAACGAAGAGAAGCTGATACCTAAAGGGGCCTGACTAGAGATTGAGTCAGCTAAAAGGAAGCAAAGGGCTTATATATAAAATGTGGAGGAATACAGAGCTCTCCATCTTAGTACAAATAGCGGCATGTGTTGATGTCACTCTAACCCTGAAGGGAGAGGCCTTTAGAAAATAGGCAGTTTGTACTTGAGAATGTGAAGTCGTATCCTCAGTGAAGAGCCACGTTTTGTTTAGGGCCAGATGGTAGATAGAATATTCTGAGAAGAGGGTAAGGAAATAGGTAGTGTGTTAACCAGGGAATGGAAAGAGTTAGAAGAGGTGGGGTGAAATCAAATGGTGTATTCAGTTCAAAAGAAAGAGCAGAGAGTGAGAACAAAGTTGAGAACAGATTACTGGGGAGGTTTACGCAAGAAGAGTGAACAAAGAGTCTAGAGATAGTAGGCCTGGAGGGTTAAGTAGTCTGGAACGCTGTGAAAGAATTAGGCTGGTGGAATTCAGGGATTTTGGTAAGAGGAGAGTTTTGATTTGAGGCATAAACTTACATTACATAGTTGCTTATATTTTTCAGTGACATCCTAATGTCTGGATGTGGAAATGTTTCTGGATTGATTCTCGGCCTCTAGGAATCAATTATTTCTGATAAATATGTTAATTATCTTTCCTGTTATGAATGGCATTTTTCTGTGGATAAGGAGAGAGTGGGCCATCTAGAGCTAAAGAATTTATGTAGGATAAAAGACTGAGGGAGCAATAAGCTAATAGGAGGACTAGGCAGAGGGATACAGCCTCAGAGAGCTTCTTCTGTGTTCTGCTCTGGGTCTGGCCTGAATTTTGGGGGAGGATTTTGCTCTTTGGGAGATGGACAGCACTCAGGGTCAGAGGACAGGTAGTGGAATACAGGAAACTGCTTGGGTAAATAATAATAGGTGTGTTGGGAAGGTAAGCTTTATATATATGTGTACACTGGTGATTTCTTAGAGGTTGACATATCAGGAGGCACTAAAAGTACAACTGTGGAAAATGATCTTGGGAGAAAAACATTTCTCTTTAGAAGATATAACATTACTATATCTTATACGGCTTCTCCTGTTACTTCATACATTTCAATAACATGGACCTTCTTTCGATTTGTCAATCAAGTCATGTTTCTTCTTGTCCCAGGTCTTTTGCACATGCCATTCCTTTCGGCAGGAATGCTCCTCTTGCTTCTCATTGTCTTGGACAACGTCTAGTCACTGTCTCAGCTAAAATGGCATTTCCAAGTTAGTCTCTCTCTTACTTTTTCTCATAGTACTCTGTGTGTACTTTGTCTCTACAGAAAATTTAATTAAGTCATTATTTGCCTTAGTCATACATTCAACATCCTCCTCATTCATTTTTCTCTAAGCCCTACAAGGGCAGGAAACAGGAAGGTTTTTTCTTTTTTTTTTTCCATTACAAAATTTCCAGAACTTAAGAGAGTCCCTGACACAAAGCAGGTATTTTGAATCGCTGATTTAATGAATCGGCACAAAAATGCTGTTTAAAATATGTAGTTATGAAAACTCATCATGAAAACCTCATGTAAATCCGTTGTGAATTGTTTATTATTATGCAAAATTTTTATTAACTAAAAAGGTATTGAGAAATGAAAAATTATTTCAGATTAAACAATGTTCCCTCACTCAAGTTAAGCTAGTTTACTATTTGATAACAGTAAGGACACTAGAATTCCCATTCTCAGTGTTTAGAATGAAATAATTTCTCTGTGAAGCTAAGGTTTGTGTCTGCATATCATAGAACTGAAGGAATGCATATCAATATAACCTTACACCGACCAGGTTTTTCTCAGACTCTATAGAAACAGTGGTTCTTCCCAAGGGGTAGCAGGTTGAACAGCATTTTGTAGGCTATTCCAAAGGTGCAACATTTAGTTCTTAATAGAAGAAAGAAAACTACTGTTTAAAATTAAATTGAATATGTGTCTTAAAGAGCTTTTCCTTGATAAATTGGACAAGGGAAGCAGTTCCCATAAGATATCTAAATATGAGAAGAAAGTCACATAAGGAAAAATCTGTAAAATAAGTTATTTTAATAAAGCCCATTAACTGTTGGGGCTTTTTCCCAAATCAACAAAATGTAAAAACTGTGGTTTCAGAGCAAAAATAAGGAAACATAAGAATTCAAGAAATTAAAAGCTGGATGGGACCTCAGGTGGTTGAATCCATTGATTCCCAATTTGGGTCAAGGGACTAGAGATAAAAATGAAAAGAATCCTCAGAAAAATCCCCTTCCTAAGTACCTAACTTGATACAAAAGGATAGGAAAAAGTCAGAGATTTTGGTTTTATTTATTTATTTATTTCAGAAGGAAGTCCTTGAGAAGAGGTCAATTTTATAACCACTTATCCTAGACTTAGTAGAAGAGGCTACCTCCAAAGTGAGAAGACTGTATTACTGAATGATTAAAAATATTTTTAGGATAAACTTAAATTTTTAAAAAAATTTATTGTTTTCTGGTTACAGCCTCATATACAGTTATTGTAAAATCTATAAAGTCAAGAGAACAAAGGAACAAAAACCACAGCAATAATTTAATTCCACACGAAGATAACTAATTTACAACTAAAACCAGGGTTTGCCGTGACAGGCTCCTAATATTAATAGAGTGAATTGTTCAGAACGAAGGCAGTAAAGCAGAAGGCCCCACCTAACTTTATGATGACACAATCAACCTGCCAAAAATTACATGACTCGGCACAGAGGTAAAAGCTGACAAATTCTTACCTGGTCCCTACTACAATTTCAGGCAACTACAGAAGTAACCGAAAAAAAAATAAATAACAAGGAAAGGATTAATAAATAGAAGGCGGATATACTAAATACAAAGGAAAACAGAAATAAAACCAGTAGTCTCATTTCTTTTAAAGGAATTTAGCAATTTAGGTAAGAAATAAAGGAGAAAATTCCAACTGCGTAATATTGTGATTGAGAAAACTAATGTAACCATAGATAGAGAACATTAAAAATGGTTAAATGAGATGGGGTAGGCATACGCTGCTTTTCTTCAGTCTCACATCTATCATTCCAATTTTTCTTTGACAAAGTACTCATTATCCACATTGCATTCAGGAAGGGACAGATTCCATCACCAGTTCCAGCTTTTGACATATGCCTTAAGACAATAAAACATTTTAATCTACCTTAATGTCCACCAGAGCCCCCAAAACTGCTTTAGGAATTAGGCACATGAATCAATTTAGGCCAATGGGAATCAGGCTGGGGTTTTATGGACATAGTTAGGAAATGGTGCTCTTTTCTGCTGAATTTGAGCAAAGTGGGCATAAATCTAGAATTGTCTACTGTACTGAAAGTGAAACCAACATACATCATAATAGAGTTGAGCCCCTGGATGTTAAGTTTTATGCATCTAACACCACTCATGGACTCTGTAATTACACAACACAATGTATCCTTTTTTTCAGCCCTAAGACAATTGAAACTGGGTTTCCAGTTACTTTCAACTGAAGCAGCTCTGACAATCTTTTAGCTTATATGCAAGTCTATGCCAATAACTTTTCAACTCTATATATAAGAAAAAAATAAATGATCAAAATAGATTTAAGGAAACGTGAAGATTTTAAAAGATTATC
Organism: Phocoena sinus; assembly: GCF_008692025.1. Classification (NCBI taxonomy): domain Eukaryota; kingdom Metazoa; phylum Chordata; class Mammalia; order Artiodactyla; family Phocoenidae; genus Phocoena; species Phocoena sinus. Next base: position 103,937,456 of record NC_045766.1, on the reverse strand, counting down.
ACATTTTCCACATGTACTCATCCTTTCTCATCAAACTTATTCAGACTCAGTTGGTTTATAATAAGTTCTTTCCACTCTTTAAGGAATTGATCATTCCTGTGAATTAACCTGGACTTGAGCGATGCCATTCAATATGGCAACTGCTGGCCACATGTGGCTATTGAGCTCCTGAAATATGTCTAGTCTGAATTGAGAAGCACTCTAAGTATAAAATACACACTGGATTTTGCAGACATAATGTGAAAAAAGGAATGTAATATATTTTCAATAATTTTTGTATTGAATGCATGTTGAAATATTAGTATTTGATGTGTTGGTTTGAACAAAATATATTAAATTAATTTAACATGTTTTTTTTTATCTTCTAAGTATGACAACTGAAAAAATTTAAAATCGCATATGTGGCTCACACTTGTGGCTTGTATTATATTTATACTGGACAGTGTTTGCCTAGAGTATATAAAAAAGGAAAACTTTTAAACTTTAGTGAAATACATAGGACATTTTTCTTATATTAATGTTGACTGTGATTTTACAAATGTAACATCACCTTAATATATAAACCCTGAGAAGAATTTAAAATAAGCAGATATGCACTGCCTTTGTGAATACAGACTACTATCTTGTGTATACTAGTCTTAGTAGAAGTTTGAAAACCTTGACAAAAAATTGACTTCTCATTATGGAAACAAGTTTACTTGTTGACACATGTAGGTAGGACTGGTTCTAGGCACAGTTTGATTCAAAGCTCAAATGATATACCAGGTCCATAGCCTGGCTCTTGGTTGGCCCTGTTCTCAGGTTCTAATCGGTGGCCCCATTGGCTTCAGGCTCAGAGCATGTCTCCCAGTCCAGTAGATGAGAGTTCTCATCTGCTAACTCCCATATAAGTTCTGGGAGTTATTTTCTGACACTGGCTTGAATTGGGTCAATTACATCCTTTGTGGAGGAAGCTGGAAGACTGATTTTGTGTTCAAATATAAAACTTATTATTATGACCATGTGGCAGAGACTGCTAGTTGTCCCCCAATACCTACTCTCAGTTTCCTTCTTAATTATGGGACTCTGATTTTTACCAGATGCAATAAATAAACACCATATTTCCGAGAGACCCTTGCAGCTAGGTGAGTACAGGCACTTAATTCTAACAATGGGATGTTGTGACTTCTAGCAAATATTCTTAACAGGAATGAACATCCATTTTCATCCTTGTTTCCTTCCTTTAGGCTGAAAAGCATATGTGATGGCTGAGTTTAAGCAGCCTCTTTTGACCATAAAGTGTAACCCTGTGTGGAGGAGAACATGACAATATTATCAAAGGAATCTGAAAACCTGATGATTATGAGACTTTCATGTGAGACTGGTTAGGATTATATGAGAGATATGAATGTCTATCTTGTTTAAGTTACTGTTATTTTGGGTTCTCTACCACTTAAGAATGAACCTAATTTTTACTGATAGAATTCCAAACTATCAATGTTGCGTATGATCCAGGTCATTAATTTTGGATAGCTATTAACATTAAGGAACAGACTAAATCAAATTTTGTTCATATTTATTTTTATTAGCAAATACCTGGTTTAATAGTTTCCTTTATTTTACTGTATACATTTTTAGCCACCTTATTTTTCTTTATATTACTATTTTGATTATAGTTAATATTAAACATGTTTTTAAAATTCTAATATTCAGTAGTTTATTAAGGTTATCTAAATAGTGTTATGTGAGCTATAATTATTCAGGTTTTTAAAATGCAGTTTATCATTATATAATTTAGGAAGTGTCAGCCTGATTATCAAATATCACATACATTTTAGTTCTAGCATTTATTATGAACATCTTTGCAGTTATTAAATCAGTACCAAAATTCCTGTCTGGACATGAGGTTTTATTTCTCCTTTAAAGATTTATACAGATATAATCTTTCTTAGTATTTATGATAATATCATATTATCTATAAAAATGTGTGTGAAACAAAGATGTGTGTGTATAAATAAACTTTAAAAATACAAAAATTTAAATTTGAAGGACAGTAAATTCAACTATAGAAGTGATCAGACCAAAATGAAATAACTTTTTGTCTTCTACTTAGAAAAGAACTCAGGAAAAAAGCAGGATTAAAACAGTTGATTTAGTAAGCTAGTGTTAAATAGGCTTAGAAAAATACAGTTTTTAGGAAAAAAAAGATAAGGAATCCTGGAAAGTCGGAGGGAACAACAGAGATGAACCAACCCAAGTATGCAGAGGGGGAGTCATGGTTAAAGTGTCATTGCAGACAGCGTTGGCTGTGATATGAAAGATCCTGGTAAAGGGAACTCTTAAGAGGAAAGAGAATCATGTTGGAGCAGAGAATTGGGTTAGGAGGAGGCTGCAGCAGCCCTGAGATAACCGTTAGGGGTAGAAATAGAGAGCAGATTGGAGTGAGTATGTTAGAAGCTATTTAGCAGAAAATCTGGTAATAGTCTAGGTCTGTCTTTACAGCAAGTGCAGGGTTAAAAACCTCATCAACGTGATTTACTGAGAGGAATGGGCTATTGCAAAGAGAACTTTAAGAAGAAAATTAATAGAAGAAACAGGAGCAGTTTTGTCATTTATCAAGTAGGTAATGAGAAAGCCCCAAGTACCCTTAGTGAAATCAATAGGGGAAGTTCAGGAATGCTAAACATTCTGGGATGAATACATCACTTAAGAGCAATAGAGTTTCAAGAAATTTCAATATTCTTAGAACTCCAGTCATGACTATGACTTAGCACTCCAGCTATGACTCTCTGATCCCTGAAGATGGTACAAAACATACATTATGATGAAATGATTTCAAATCACAGGATAATTTTCACAACAATTTTTAGGGATGGCATAGCAAATAATATTGGATACAGGTGTTGCTTTTAAATTTTTCTTTTTCTCTAGGAAATGGGTCCTATTTAAATTTGCATTACATTGGAGGTAAATATAGTTTCCTGGTACTACTGAAAAGTTTCAAACAATACATTTGGGGGGATTTAATATGGAATTAAATGGAATTGGACTAAGCCTCATTGATAATAGCATTCATACCTATTCACGACAAGGACATAGGTTTGCACTTTGTCCATGTATGAGGCACCAGAATATTTTCTATGTTCCAGCACCGTCAAAGAGGGAAAAGCCAATGCTTACTTACAAGAATATTATTTTTTTACACATATGAATTCTGTTAGGTTTCCTGGTATGTTGAGATATGTGTATTTTTTTTCCAGGTGGTAAAGTTTTATTTCATTTCTGGCATGGCCCAGGTGTTTCTTTTGCATGCCTGTGCACACACATAAGGGGTCAATGAACCCAGGCATATATTCGAGTAGAAATATTTTTTGAATTATTGCTTTGAATTATTTTTTTCAAATGTTTTGTATTAGGAAGAATGTAAAGTATGATTTTTAATACTTTTGCATTTTTATGCACAAGTGGATATTTTAGGGCAAATTTAAGTAGATTTATATTAGTATAATTTATATATTATATTAAAATATATATGTATAAATATATATGTAGAGTTAGAACTGTTTAGTAGTTGAAAAGCCTTTGGAACCTCTTTAAGAAAGTCAAAGAAATAAAAGGTAAGGAGAGCATGGCTCCTTTTTCGGAGTAATTCAGATTTACGAAGGCCCAACTTCTCATTCTAGCTATGCCACCCAGACTTTGAGAAATTAAGCTCATTCCTCTTCTTATGTGCTCTGAGAAATAGGAACCAGAAGAGTCTTCACAGTATGTGAATATTGATTTTAGAGGGGTTGGGAAAGAGAATGAAATAATGGATTTATTGAAGGATTCTATACTATTTTATTAAACACTAAGTTGCACTTCCATAGTGCCATAGGAATGTAAAGCACTTTTATTCATATTATCATGCTTGAATTCTCATGAAAATCAATTATAATTCTCCCCAAACTTGTACCCTTGTTAAAACTGGTATATATAGCTATTTATGGTAAGAATGTTGATTTGGGCTCATTCCTGGCTTCCTTTATGTATTAGTTTATGTATTCTTTATTCTTTCCTCCCTATAAATTGTGTTATATTCTTTTAATGATGTATTCTTAAAAGTTTCCTTAATATTTTCCTAAACAAGTTGAGTTCCAATTAAATTAAAAAATAAAATGGAAGAAATGCTATTTTAACAATTAAAAAATCCCCACTTATCATACTAAGTAAGCCAGGCAGAGAAAGACAAATATCGTATGATATCACTTATATGTGAAATCTAAGAAAGTCATACAAATGAAATTATTTACAAAACAGGAATAGACTCACAGACATAGAAAATAAACTTATGGTTACCAAAGGGGAAATGCAAAGGAGGGATAAATTAGGAGTTTGGGATTGACCTACTGAATAGCACAGGGAACTTTATTCAATATCTTGTAATAATCTGTAATGGAAAAGAATCTGAAAAAGAATATATATATATATTTATATATATAATATATTATCTATCTATCTGTCTATCTATATCTGAATCATTTTGCTGTACACCGGAAACTAACACAACATTGTAAATCAACTATACTTCAATTAAAAAACAGAACAGAACAAAACAAAACCCACAGAGGTTTAAGGTGATTCAGTCTACTGATCTATACAATAATATAATTAAGGCCTAATATCAGGTAGTTTTTCCATCATAGTTTCTCCATAGCTCTTTGTTTTCTGTGGTTATCTTTGTCATCTTATGCATAAATTAATGCACTCTTTAAAGCTGGGTTAGAGGGTGAAAATGGCTGCAGGAAAACTTTTAATAATAATGTTACCCAGTTTTGATAGACTAGTGCCTCATGGGATTTTACCATTACAGAACTCCACGTATGTGGACATTCAGGAAAAAACAATCCAAACCTAACAGCAACCTCAGCAAAATGAGTCTCCTGTCCCCTCTTGGTACACTTTTTCTGATTAGTGGTTCCAAGTCTCCACACTCCCATTGGATCACTCTTCTCTTTCAGGAAGAATCACCCTTTTTCTCCTCTGTCTATTCTCTTCCTAATGTCAGTTCCAAAACATGCTGTGCCATCTTTCATACATCTTCTGTTAAACCTTAAGAAAAACTGTGGAATGAAGACTCTTTATAAAATTTATTTGCTTAAATAATTCTAGATAACAGTAGGCTCTTATGTTTTTAGGCTAAAGCCCTTTTCTGGTATCTCTGAAATTATTGCATCTTTGCCTCTTTAACTGACAACCTCTAAAGTCAGTACCCTCCACATTTGTAGACCCTCAGCTCGCTACACCAAAGGGGTAGTCCCCTACACCCAATCTCAGACTAACAATAACCCCAAAAGACTGAGGTGATTTCTAGAATACAAGGGAGCTGTAGGACATAGCTAGTTTTCAATAGTGGTCGCTGCTTCTTAAAATGCCCATTTAGGAATTCAAAGTATTAATTGCAGTAGCAGGAGCTGTAGTTAGCATTCTTTAGTGCTGTGTCATGCATTATTTTATAAGCCTTTCCTCATTTAATTATTACAGATCTATGATTTATTACTATATTGTCTCCATTTTATAGAGAAGATAGCTGATTTTAAATCATTTTCTTTAGAGGAATTTGGTGCTTTATATTATATTTATCTCTCTGTATATATATTTATAAGTAAGTAGATAGACTTACACACGTAAATTTTTAACTAAAGAGTTTGTGTATATCCTAAGAATTTGAGTCCATCACCTGTAGCAGAGCATCTTTGAGGAAAAAAAAAAAAAAACTATATAGTTTCTTGCAGTTTCTACAGTTTAATTTTAGTTAAAAATGTAGCTTCTTTTTAAACTCCCTAAAGAAGTTGACAAACCAAATGTTAATCTTTAAATGACTGTATTGTGTTCAAATATTTATGGGATGGCAGAGGAAGCTCTAAGACAGCAAGAAACAAGAATTCAAGCAATAATTGGAGATTTTAGTTTCTGAGGGATTTGAAGTTTCTGAAAGGCAATAACTGGGTTCCCTCTCATTTATAAATGCCCAGGAGACCACAGAGAGGAATTAAAGGGCCTTAGAGTTAAAAGAGACAGCAATCAAAGGGAAGAAGGCAAGCAGATGTTGGAAAGGCTCACAAAAGTTTAAGGTGTGTTACAGGAATCAGCACATGACCAGGGTACAGGCTATCGAGAAAAAACAGAACAGAATTATTGATAAATTCTATCCAATTAGGAATTTACAGTGCATTTAATAATTATAATTCCTCATTGATATGCTCTGAAAAATTTGTAATTTAGCTTAATAAGGGAAGAATTATTTATGGAAGGAAGAGCAGAAATAGGAAATTAAGATTGATTCCAGATTTCTGAAGCATTTTACCTGTTTTAGATGTTAGTTCAAATCTTTCATGAGTGCTACCAAAATAACTATGGGGGACAGAAAAATAAGAATAAACTCTTTTATACCTCGAAGCTCCAGCAGCCAATAAAAATAATAATATAAAAATATTAAAATATAATAATTTATATTTACCTTTAGCATATTGTATTAAAGAAGCAAATTCTTACAGTAGGATACCAAGAGCGGCAGCATCTGGGAACTGGTTAAAAATGCAAATGCTTGGGTCCTACCCCAGACTCCTTAAATCAGAAACTCTGGGGTGTGGCCATTTGATGTGTTTTAGCAAGTTCTCCAGGTGATTGTGATGTATGCTCAAGTTTGAGAAACGCTGGGTTAATGTAACACCAGGTGCTATGGCCGACAAACCCCTAATCTCAATAGATTAAGATAATGAGAATTAATTTCTGCTTAGGGAAGAACTCATGGCTGGTGTGGCTCCTTGAGAAGCTGTGCTGCTTGGATACAGTCCTCCCCCTGGCGCCTCTGCACATTGACCAAGCGGCCCCATGTATCTTGGGAGGCATTTCCATTGTAGTTGCCTGGAATGAGAATAACATTAATTTAGCTAACATTCCTTTGGCCACATCCATCTAACTGCAAGGGAGGCCTGGAAATATAGCCAAGTTTATGCCTAAAACACAAGGAAGCCAATGCCAGTAGCTAGCTGACTTTGCCAAGCACATGCTTACCTATCAATTCTTTACTCCAGTTTCTCTATTGAACTGTATATATGTTTCTGTTCTCATAGCTCCATTTATCTGCAACATTTGTTCACAGCCTATTTACAATTTTAACACTGTACTCGATCTTGGATATTGTGGTATCTCCTTAAACATTTCACAGATAGTAAAAGAGCATCCTGTGTTTTGAATTTTGTCAGTTTTAACTTTAACATAAATACGCCCATACAGGCTAAATTAGCTTAATCACTAGAAAAATTGTTTTCTATAGAAATAAAATTAAAAAAAATTTTTTATCATCTTTATATGCCAGTAGCATAAAACTATGTTCTAGAAACTACCATATGAGCTGGAAGAATCAAAAACGTATTTTAATAAACGCTGGTGGTATTACAAAAGTTAGAAAGAAACATTGTCTTTAGACAGCCTACCAACTGCATGGGTGAGTCTCCTATCCTGTTCCTTCAAAGAGCTCTCTTCTGGATTTCTGCCAGAAGATAAAGAGCATGTTACTCAGCTTGGTCTTTGGAGAGATATAACCGAACTGGCAGATAATTTATTAATACTGCTTGACCTCTTTGTCATACTGATTTATTTATTTACTTATTGGAGAGGAGTGTATATACTGGGATGTCCCATTAAGAGAGGTTATGGAATCATCCTAGGAGTGTGTGTGTGTGTGTGTGTGTGTGTGTGTGTGTGTGTATTTGTGTTTCTCTGAAGTAGACATTTGACTAGATACCGTATTGAAGATTTATAAATCATGATGATTTTGTGATTTTATTCTAAAACTATTTACCTTGCTCATTTGAATGTCTATGAAACTATTATGTCTGCATTTAAAATCAGAAAATATCACCAATTATGAACCGAAACTAATGTCTCAGATCTCTGGAATTCTTTTGGTGACTGTCCTGTATTTCTAACTGGCATCTATCTGCCTGGAAGTTGTGTACATTTAAAAATTTGTGCCTGGACTGGTCATTTAGATTCTTAATTACAAATATTAAATTAAAATTTTATATATATATTATCCCTGGTTTTGTAAACTTAAAAAAATCAACCCCAAATATTAAAGTTTTGGAAATGGTGTCACTTTCTTAAATTCAAATGTTAGCTCATCACAAAATACTATTTTATTGAGAGTTCAAGACCTGATACATTACTCAGAGCAAGAAGACATTTCTTTAAGTGTTATAATACTAACAGCATCAGTAAGTATTTATTGAATAGTTGTGAAAGATTATTGCCATAAGATTGGCCTTATGTGGTTTATTTACACATGGTTTTGCTGCTCAGAGGCAAATATGAATTAAATAAATAAATAAATACATTTACTATGTTCAGGGTAGATTTGACATAGCCTGAGGAATAAATCTGTGGCCAAGTAGCATGATATGTGCATGACACCTACCATCATTTTATAGGTTTCACTTTAAGACATACATGGTTTGTAATTCCTGAGTATTTCCCTTCCTATTTAAGTAAGCTGCCACTAATTCGGCAGTGGTATAAGCTTAGAATTAATCATATTTTTTGTATACTTGGTCAATTATAATGAAGAATTCAAAGCAATTCTGTATTTGTAGGCAACTCTTTGATTATCTTTATGCTTTTCTCTTTATTTTTCTTACTGTAGTTATTTATTGTGCAAAGCAAATCATAGCTTTCCTTTGTACACTTGACTTCCTCTAAGTAAGGAATTTTTTTTTTAATCTGTATTTTCCCCAGAAGTTACTTCATTAAGTCTCCAAAGCATGACCTAATTATCTCATTCTCCAAATGAAGTTTGAAACCATCAATTTGTATAAGTCGTGAATGCCACTTTTGATTTTTCCACTACTACTCTATCTGACTTACAATAGATATTAAAAACTTCTCCAGTCTTTTGTTTTCCTGCATTTCAGGAAGCATAACTACACAAATTTAAGATAGCAGACAAAAATCCTTGTGTTTCTCATATCTTGTTTTATTTTTACAATGTTCCAGTGAAAAATCATACTCCTCACTCTTTTCACCATTTCACAGGTGAGGATTTTGAGGAACAGAGATACCAAGTAACATATCCAGGGAGGGCACATGTGATCAGTGGCAGGATACCAAAACTCCAAATTCTCAGGATGGGGTCTATTTTAATTAGATCTTGTAGTTACTTCAGTAAACTTACTACTATCTTTTTTTCTCTATTATTATTGTTTTATTTTACTTTTATTTTATTTTATTTTTTTGTGGTACGTGGGCCTCTCACTGCTGTGGCCCTTCCGTTGCGGAGCGCAGGCTCAGCGGCCATGGCTCACGGGCCCAGCCGCTCCACGGCATGTGGGATCTTCCCGGACTGGGGCACGAACCCGTATCCCCTGCATTGGCAGGCGGACTCTCAACCACTGCACCACCAGGGAAGCCCTCTATTATTTTTAAACTATTGAAAATTGTAAATTTTATCTCTCAAAAAACTCCAAATTTTTATAAATTTCCTAACAAAAGAATTTCAGATAAAGAGAAAATGAGAACAATAATCTCAACTTTGACAAATGGAAGATTCTCAGAAAAGGACGTTAGTTCCCTTTATAAAGTATGATGCCCAGAAGAGAAGAATTAGAGATAGATTTTAAGCTGTATACATTAGAGGAAAGTATTGACACTAATTACCCAACATTTCTGCAATGTTGTTTAGAATAGTTTAGAACTATTGGACAATTGGAACAAAAGCTTTAAACTCCTCAAAACTTACAGTATTGAAATACTCAAATTTCAGTTACAAGCATTTTTCCTAACTTGTTTTTAACTTGTTAAAAATCCAGCCACAAGCAACAGATGAATTTCTGGAAACCTAAAGATTCATTCTAATTTTGTTTATGAGTTTCAAGTTCTGAGACACACATATTTGAAACTTTCACATTGCTTTACACTTTGTTGAGTGAGCCCCAATTAATCTTAAAAGAGAGAAATGAAAAAGACCTTACTTCCCATAGATTCTACAAAACACCAAATCTGGTCTAGATATCTGAAATTAAATATAGGATTTTAGTAGTTTAAAATAAGTAGGGGTGGGCTTCCCTGGTGGTGCAGTGGTTGAGAGTCCGCCTGCCGATGCAGGGGACGAGGGTTCGTGCCCCAGTCCGGGAAGATCCCACATGCCGCGGGGTGGCTGGGCCTGTGAGCCATGGCTGCTGAGCCTGCATGTCTGGAGCTTGTGCTCTGCAACGGGAGAGGCCACAACGGTGAGAGGCCCACGTACAGAAAAAAAAAAAAAAATATATATATATATATATATATATATATAATATATGGGGTAAAAAAAGATACCTAGGGGTACAAATTAGAGGGCAAATGTGCTCATTAAATATACATTCAGGGTGCAATTTGAATATGTTTATAATAAATGGAGCTTTTTATCTTTTATTATTTTTTAATTGAACTTTTTATATTCAATGCAAACTTGGAGTGCCCAACATTATGATAGAGGAGTAAGTGGAGATAGTGACTATGGAATGGACTTGAAAAATAATTATTTTGTGATTATCTGATTATCTCATCAAAATGTTATGCATGAAACTGAAAAGCATATAGTTCTTAATGAGACCAGTATAGATCTCTTGGTATCTTGATTGTGTTACGTTATTTTGAAAGAAAAATTACAAATATATAAAAAAGTCTATATACAAAAGTGGTGACAGAGCTTCATCAATATTTTGGTCTCATGAAAAAAATTAACCAGAAAAAATTCTATTAATTTCAAAGTAGGTAAGTATATCCAACCTCTTCTCTTTGATAGTCATTTTAGAAGCGTATATTGCAACACATTAGCCTCTCTGGTTTCTGAGGGCACTAATCTCTATTACAAACATCTGATAATTCTTACTTCAAAAGTGCTTTTTGAGATAACCAAATCTCGTTAATTTAGTCTTGCATTAGTGTTAATTTCATTAATTTTGTTTTACTCTCTGAACGCCAAACAGAGAAACAGAAGCTTTTTAAGCCCCGATACTCAAAAGCTTCTGAATGGAAAGTCACTTTATGAGTCAGGAAAAAGTTAAACTTAGAAAGAAAGTGAATTCTTTTCCACTTCGAAAATTGATGCTTTCCCATTTCCAGAATGAAATGGATAACAGGTAGTAGCTGAATTTTTGAGCATATTTATAGAATTACACATATTTCTGGCACCTAGACATATGCACTAGAAATTTTGTGAACTTGTACATACTTGCATCACTTTTTTGCTTGAAATGTTTTGATTTCCTAAGAATCAGTTTTATCCATATTTAAATATAAACACAAAAATAGTTTCAAAGTCATATATAAATAGAAAAAATCCATTTACTTCTCTCCATCTACAAGGTAGCCAATAATTATTGCCATAGTTATGCTTATATTAAGACACAAATGTTTTGACACATGCACCCCAATGTTCATTGCAGCACTATTTACAATAGCCAGGTCATGGAAGTAACCTAAATGCGCATTGACAGACAAATGGATAAAGAAGATGTGGTACATATATACAATGGAATATTATTCAGCCATAAAAAGGAACGAAATAGGGTCATTTGTAGAGACGGATGGACCTAGAGACTGTCATACAGAGTGAAGTAAGTCAGAAGGAGAAAAACAAATACCGTATATTAACGCATATATGTGGAATCTAGAAAAATGGTACAGATGAAGCAGTTTGCAAGGCAGAAATAGAGACACAGATGTAGAGAACAAACATATGGATACCAAGGGGGAAAAGTGGGGGGTGTGGGTGGGATGAACTGGGAGATTGAGATTGACGTATATACACTAATATGTATAAAATAGATAACAGGGCTTCCCTGGTGACGCAGTGGTTGAGAGTCCGCCTGCCGATGCAGGAGACACGGGTTCGTACCCCGGTCCGGGAAGATCCCACATGCCGCGGAGCGGCTGGGCCCATGAGCCATGGCCGCTGAGCCTGCGCGTCCGGAGCCTGTGCTCCGCAACGGGAGAAGCCACACCATGAGAGGCCCGCCTACAGCAAAAAAAAAAAAAAACCCACAAAAAACAAACAAAAAATAGATAACAAGTAAGAACCTGCAAAAAAAAAAGACACAAATGTTTTATGATTGTGTCTTAAGAAATAAGATTCTATACCTTTTTGTTGAATTGTGTCAAGCTCTTGCTTGCATCCTTCAACTCGTGTATCTGTAAAATGGGACAAATGAGATGTTTCATAGCCATTTCACCCCAAGATGGTATGAGGTGGACGCTTGGATGATTCACTAATATGACAATTATTGTTGGAGTAATCCATATGAATTCATGTACACCACTAGGGTTTATGTCAATAATGGTGCACAATTACATGAAATAATACTGTAGTGATTTGAAGAAATCGATTTTTCTCCAGAGAGCAGTTCTCTCTCTCTCTCTCTCTCTCTCTCTCTCTCTCTCTCTCTCTCGGTAAAACTCTCTCTAGCATTTCAGAATTTATAACATCTTTCTTAAGATTCATTTTAAGGAACATAAGGCAGGGGGTAAGCCATGAAGGTTGGCAGGACACCACAAACCTATCAATGATACACAAGTTTAAAGGAGTGTTTAGTCACTTTCATATGTTTTTCTAAATATATTTGCACTATTCTGTCACAAACTATGAATTTATTAAGAAGTATTTGCCTCTTTTAATAATAGGATAGAAAGAACTCATCAATTTGAGATAAGTAATATAAAACTAGAATGTTTTTAGGCATATATTGAGCAGTAAGTGCTGAAGAAAGTCTAGCTGCCAAATCATTGGTTTTTTGGTGGTCTCTAATTTTTATATTACTTCATTCAAACCTACTTGCAGCAGAATATGAGATTCAGTGGGAGAGACAGGATAATTTACCAAGTGTTTTTTCTTTCTTTTAAATATTTTACAAAGTCATGTAATCTTTCCATCCCTTTCATATTACAATTTTGTAGACATTGGATTACACGGACAGCTCTAAATAAATGAACTTCTAAAATAAATCAATTTTATGACATTTGAATAGGTTTCCTCATTGCTGAAGCAATAAGTTTCACTGATACAAATCTGAGTGTAACATATGGCCTCAGCCTTAGGCCAGGGTGTTCCATTTGAATTATTCTAGGCTTTTCCTTACAGTGCTGTGTTCCAAACATGAATCCAATTACCAACTGCAGTCAGGCAATTGAAAGGCTGCAGGAGAAATACTCTAATAGATGGGGAGGGTGTGCAAAGGACTATGATTTGTGTGGTAATCAGCAAGAGAAGGTCAATTGTAATAGAATAGACTGGTTTCCAAGACAGAACTAATGTAGGATGCCTTCCACTTCATTGAGGGATGCTATCAATAGATTTGTTGTTTTCATTACCAAGAATGTCACTTACTGACAAAATGAATAAAGTGTGAGAAGGCCTGTTGATGGATCAGGTGATTAAAACCTAGGTTGCAGTGAGCAATTAGCAAACTGATGACCTTTTTTTGAGGACTAAGAATAGGAGGTTGAAAGAAAGGTGTTATGTAAATGTCTATCTGAAAAGAATAGTTTTATGTTCTTTAAGATTTATGTTCAGACTCTAGGATTCATAATAGGAAGGCTAAATAAATATGCATCTCCCCAAGATGCAATCTTTCTTTTAATGCTCTAAGTTATTGAATTTCTTCTCAATAGAGAAAACAGCAATGCAAAAGAAGGCCTACTGTTCATACCACATATTTTCAACAGTGTAATTCCTTAAACGATTGTACAGATAGTACCCTGTAAGCTCTCCCAACAAAAGAATTCATTCCATTCATGGGGTCTCTATTTTCCTTTGAGTCCTGAGTCGAGTTAGTCTCATAGCCAGATGATTTTTCTTATGAATTATAGTAAAAGCAAAACAAAAGTCTCTGTGAATCTAATAATCCGAAAGGCTTTTACCAGAAATATCAGATATATTTTTATAAAGGTAAATCCTAGGCTGAAGGAATGACTTACCTAAGGCTAATCTTATCTAAATTCCCACCTCCACTCTTTGGCACTAACCCGTCAGACTATAAGGGAATACTTCCTCTTTTTAAGTTTGCTCAAAGGCTCTACTTCCTTTACCCCTCAGTCAAAATATATAAAAGAGTGCACTTTGCTGCAGGTGTCAGGCTACCAGCGAATCACCTTCACCTACTACATAGAAATTGCTATGGAAAGAAGTAGAGAAAAATTAAAGCATGACAATTTAAATAAATAATACTGCAATTTCAAAAGCTTACCTGATTACAAATAAAATAAGAAAAATATATCCCCTCCTTCTTGTACAGCACACCTTTGTGATTTTTTGACTTCATAGGAATATTCAAATCCTAAAGGTGTACAATACTTCCAAAACAGTAATAATTTCATTGAGTGCTTCAGTCTCCCTGATTGCAAGCACTCATTTATACTTAAGAATCAACTAAAACTCAAAGTCCTACAGTGAATTACTAAGAATGCAAAAGGAATTTGAGATGCAGTCAGTATTAAGGATCTTTTATTGAGAAGACTGACTGCTATTAGGACAAAATACGCCTGTGCAAGCTCTCTGAAATTTTAGTTAAATATATCAAAAGCCATTTAGCTAATAAAAAAAGCCACTGTGCTAATAGAGCCATCCGTGGCTCTCTGGCACATCCTAAGTGAAGGATGTCTTTGGGAGTGGTCCTTACAATGTGGAGCAGCCATCTGTTCACCATATCTGATCGCTGTTCATTCTGTAAGAGCTCTCCAGCTTCCAGCACTTACGAGCGATTAGCTGATGCCCAAGGATCTTGATGCTGCATTTTCCCTGGGCAATCAGAAGAGGAGGGAGTCCATGAGAGCTTTAAAAGGCAAAGATATGCCTTGTTAGCAGCTATATTTGAATCAAGCTTTAGAGTACAACAAAATCCTACATAAATATGTACCTAGGAAAAAGAGAAAGATTTTTCAGGCTGATGTCAGAGGAAGAAAAAAAGTTATTTTCTGGTATAATCTTTTCTACTCCATTTTCTACAGGAAACCAGGTTCTACATTTTTCTGGGGCAGGGCATTTTGTGGTTAGAAAAAGAAAAGTTTTTAATTGCATTTGTCACGTGCTTTCCTCAGCAATTTATTTTCCCAGCAGTTACAGCTACCTTTTAGTTGTTATTTGGTGAGCACAGCTCCTGGCTCCAGTGCAGATTTTAATTTTGAAATATCGGGCTGCTGACGATGCTTCTTCTGTTGGCATGAAGGGACGTTGTCTGGAATTCTTTGACTTCCTCAAGCAATTTTATTTCCTGTTTTAATTTTAGTATATGTCTCTATTAATCATTTTTGAATAGATTATTCAATAGAATTTTATGTTCAAAGAGTTTTTTCTTAACAAATGAGTTAAAGAGACGAGGATTCTGAATAACTATCCTTTCCTTCTCTTTCTGACCTATATTTTTTCTTAAAGTTGCACACAGGTTTTGTCAACTATGGTAAGGTAGAATTAATGAAAATGTTTGTTCTATGATAAAATTCCATATACATGTATTTTCATTGAAATTCTGCTTTTTTCATTATCTTTTCTTACGTCAAACTTTTTACACAGGTGTACTTAGCTAGAGAAAGCTTTCTCTGCCTAAATCTCAACTCAAGTAAATAATAAACTACATGCATGATATTTTCATAAATTCCTGTTAATCCACTATTTGTCAAGAGAAAATATGATATTAATTAAACACAATTGCCTGTTTAAATACTAAGAAGTTAATAAATTTAAAAAAGCTTTGCTTGTAGAAGATATAAAAGAGAGTTCTCAGATTTCCCAAGGGCCATTAATATACAGCCAATATTTTTGATTCATTTTTTTCCTTAAGTGATCAAACTAGAAAAAGCATATGGCATTTAGAGAGCATTATAACTGGAGCACAAACATGACCAAGAAAAGCTCATCACTCAGAAATGGGGACTCCACAAAGGATGATCCGTTGTGCTGCTGAAGATGACATCAGTAATCATTGCATCCATTTATGGCAGCAAAAAGAAACCAAACTTTGTAGGTGAAACTCAGAGAGCTGAGTCACCAGTCAATAATGGCATGCATGTGAAGCCAACTGAGTCAACTTCACACAAGAATCTTCAAGTATCAGATGAGGTTTTCACAGTGATAGTGTAGAGTCAGAAGTCCTTAAAAAGATGCTTAGTTGAGCAGGAAATGTCTTGCATATGGGAGTAATATGTGCATAAAACTCTCTAAAGTTGTGTAATAAATTTTATTTTAAACACTTCTCCAAATAGGGTGATGATATTTCCCCCTTAATAGTATATTTGCACAATTCTATTCCTTCTCCAAAATTAAAATTTAGACTCTTTTATCTAACTTCTAACTTTGATACAATTTGTATTAGCTAAGGCCAAGTGGCTTAATATTAATCATCAAATGAAATGAATGAAAGCACAGGAGGAAATGCCAATTAATTGGGCATAACCAAAGAAGTTTTTCTCATCTATTTTCCTGGAAATGGAGCTTGTGAGGAGAGACCACAAAGCTACTAAATTTTATAATGAAAACGCTTCGTAAAAGATAGAATAAGCTCTGAGTATTGATTACACACTGCAGGGAAAGGACTAACTGGGTTAAAATTCTGAAAGAGAAGGCTTAAATTTGAAAATGGAAGTTGCCATTATGATGTTTATTCAGGGAAATAAGGAGTCAAAGGCCAAACTTTCCAGGATATGAGTTCAGATCTTTAAATAACAGCATTTGAGAAAGGAGGTGAAAATAGTTCTAAAGGCCAGCATATAATATCAGGTATATCAACACTTCCTCAGAAGGTTTCTGAATAAAGAAAGAAAACACTAATGCTAGAAGAGTTAGCTCCCCAAATTAAAACAGCTCCTATCACAAAGATGCTGAAACAATTTATATGAGCTCAACTTAACTCCTTCATTTTATGTCATAAACTGAAGTGTTCTCTAACCACCTGAAAATTTGCTCAGCCCAGGTGAAAGATGACTTTATGAAGCTTGATTCTGAATACTAGGGTTTTAGTCCAGCTATCGGGGCACAAAGAAAACTGAAAATAAAAGGTGACCTGTGGTAACGTCAAAAGAAAATTCTAGAAAGTGATACAAAGTCAGGTTAAAGCAGTCACTTTACAAAATACAATTTGTGAATTAAAAAAATTTTTTCCTTTGAAAGATAGAACTTTGAAATACATGGCTTCCTTTCATGCCTTATTTATTAGCTTTGTTTACTTACTTATTTTTGCAAAAAAATATTTTCCTCCAAGGTTAAGATGAAAAATTAGTCACAGCTGATGCTTATATATTTTACAGTCCTATGTAAATCAACCAATAACCAAGTAGAAAACAGCTTTCTACTTTTGATTCTCCAGATGGTAATGAACCATTTCCATCTTTGATTCATGACATGGTTGATCTTTGCTCCATCAGTGGTCACCTGTGCTGTTAAAACAGACCATGGATTATTTATTCAGTTGTTGCCTATTAGTTCCTCAGGAGTTAAAAGATCTGAACAAATACAAAGTCTTACACTATTAGTGGGAAATTCAAGTCTAGAGATCAGTATTAAGCCAGTCCCTAAAATGTGCTTGTTTTATGAGAGGAACCCCAAACTGACCTCTGATCAGGGCGTATTAGAAGAATTTTTCCCTTGTTACTAATTAAATAGCTGTATTTGCATTATTTTCCTTTACAGTCAAGGTATGACATCAGCCGTCTCAAGGAACTTGAGACAGAGAGGAACTTGAAGGCAAACAGAGTCAAGTTCCCATTTAAGCAGGAAGAATATATTTTGCATACTAAGGTACTGACGTTTGGCATCTAGTGTGCAGTAGCTTATTGTGATTGATATACCAGCATATCACATGTCAAAGGGCTCTTCATTGAAGTTTGAGGAGGGCAAAATGAAAGATTTATTAAAACTCAAACTTTTCAGATGTTAGGTACCTGCTCTCCCCAAGGCAATTTACTTAAGAGCCACAGAAAGCAAGAACAGTGGCTCAAAATGTCATATATTTTTGGTCCTGTGGAGTGTCTAAATATACACTGGCAAGTATATAGAAGGATTTGGTATGTTCAACAACCTTGGCGGCAATGTTTGGGTAATCCTTTTTTGTTCATCACATATAATACATCAGCTACTTCTGCCCTATCTTTTTTGTATGTGTATTATTAAGTGCCTTCCTATGCAAATATATCCACACATTGCAGAGAAAAAGACGATTACCATAATGATTCTGAAAGTGTTCTCGTTTCAAAAAGAAAATTCTCTTCCTCAAGAGCACATAGTTTTGCCCCTTCATATATGTTTTTGAATTTCCAATATAAATATATTCATTTCTCTCTCTTGGAATTATTGACACTTGTGCAAAGCTAAGCTATATCTGCCTCTTCATAAAAAGTCTTGATAATTTTCTTTGTTACATCACAGCTGCAGAGTAACCATAGCAACCAACTTAAGAAACAGAAATAGTTATTGCTACATGCCTTCCACATCTGGAATGTGCATATGGAAGAAATGCTATTAAAATATATTAAAGAAAAGAAGTTCTCTCAGTTTTACAAATATCTTCATTTTTTGACATTGCCCTTGCAATCATTTTGCTTGAGTAAATCATTACTAAAATCAAAGTTCAACTTGTCTAACATATATAGTGAATCATTCGAAAGCAATGAACATAATGTCACACTCACAGATAAGGCCAAAGATGGTCTGGTTTTGTGTGTACTGTCCTCAATTTTGAAGACTTGGGTGCTTTGGGTAGTTTTCTATGGAAGAACGCAGTATTTGGGTCTCCAGCCTGACTCTCTAAGCCGTGGTAGAATATTATACTCTAATAAATTTAAACTAAAATCTGTCAGGATCGCCTTCCCTAGTTTCTTGCCTACGGTTACAGGTCATGGTCTGCTTTTTTTTTTTAAATAAAATATTGGGGAATGATTTCAAATTTACAGAAAAGTTACAAAGTTAAAACAGAGAGTTTTCATATACCCCTCACCCATTTCAATTTCCCATAACATTTTCATCTCATATTACATCATTGGTACATAACTATTTATTTGGGTATTACCAGTGATTCTACAAATGTCCTTTTTTATGTTCCAAGATCTAATCCAGGATATTTTTCATGTCTCTTGGATCTCTTCAAGTCTATGACAATGTATCAGTCTTTCCTTGATTTTCAGTCTTAAGGAGGATTGTACAAAATGCCCCTCAATCTGGGACTGGCTGAAGCGTTCTTGTGATTAGACTGGTGTGATGGGTATTGGGAAGAATCTCTCTGAGGATAAGTGCCCTTTTCACCACATCGTGTCAGGTGGCACATGGTATCAACATGCCTTAGGACTGTTGGTATTACCCTGATCACTTAATTAAGGTAGTGTTTGTCAGTTTTCTCCTTGTAAAGTTACTATCTTGTCCTTTCCACAATCTAGTCTTTGGAAGCAAATCACAAAGCCCAGCCCATAATCCAAAGGAATGGAATTTAAATTCCACCTCCAGAAAGGGGAATGTATCTACTTATATTATTTGGGATTCCTTTCTCTCCCATTTATTTATTTATTCTGCTATTTATATCGGTATGGATTCAGGCATATTACAATTCAATACCAGGTTACTTATTTTGTCACTCAGATTGTTCCCATTTTGGCTATTGGGGGCTCTTTCAGGTTGACACCTGAGTGTCTTTGACATGACCTCATCCTTTTAATTTTGGAGTAATTCCTTGTTTTCTAGCACTGCCAAATGCTCCAGGCTCATCTTGCATATTCCCTGCCTCCACCCTAAAATTAGCTATTTCTCCAAGGATCCTTGCTAACTTATTAGGGAATGGTATTTAAAAACCAAGATTTCAATGGTGGGTGGATCATAGCTTGTTTTTGTAGTTAAACCCAGTTCCACTCTTTCAACATTCTCTTTTAACAAACACTATTAGCACTAACCTGATTGCTGTGGAGAAAGCTATCTCTTTTAAGTTTTTCTCCTTCGGTTTGCATCATTTCACAACAACTAACTGGAAACAGGCATATTACCTTGAAATCACTGAAAATTCATATTTTCATTTTTCATAAGATAGAAAAATCATAAGTTTGTAAAACTAAAGCATTAGTGGGAAGTGTTATTTTAACAGTTTTGGTGCTTCCAGCTGCAAGTAACAGATTTGCTGATTAAAATTAGGGTGTTACTATTTTGTACTATGGTTAAATTTGGTAGCTGAGCAACATGAAGGCTCTGGCTGGCTTCATTGTAAATCTGTTGGCTGCCCTTCATTGTTGCAAAATGTCTGATGAAATGTAAGCCACGTATCCTTAAATAACTACCTCTAAGGGCAAGAAGAAAGACATATTTCTCCTTGGGTATTTTGTCTTTTATCCGGGAAGAGAATCTTTTCCAAAAGTTGCCAGGAGACTTATTCCTATGCCTCACTGGGTAGAACAGTGCTCATCAAACCAAAAACCATCACTGGCAAAGGGAGATAGGCTCGACCCTACTGGCTTAGAAACCAATCATGATTTATCCCCTGGAGCTCATGGAGAGAATCACCTTCCTTAGATCACTGCTGCCCAACCCACTTCTCAATAAAACCAAAACTTTGTGAGGAAGAACTAAATTATGGATGGTTGGTGGACATTATATCATAACATTATATCATAAAACATATTTGCACAATGTAAATGTCACATACTCCTACTGTGGAAAATTGTGGGGTTTTCTTTTACCCTCAGGATATTTCTTGTCACCCCTAAGTAATGGAAAAGATAAAGCAAAATTTTTGACCCTGCTGACCTTGTTGCCTCAGCAAAACATGTACCTGTGATTCTGCCATAGTACTTTGGTCCAGGTGATGGGGCAGGTGTGTAAATCTCTGCTGGGGATGCAGCTGCACTATTTGGGACTCAGACTAATGATGAGCAGCTAGGAAATGTAAATAAACTAGAGGAAGGATATTAAAGTGGTGTTGTATCAATACAGATTTTCAAATAAATAGCAAAATGAGTGTAGGAACATCTTCCTAATCGTCTCTTGAGTTCGTGTGTGTGTGAATTTTTAGCATACAGTACTCTGAAAAATTCACCCACGTTAGAGGGCATGCTGACTGCATTGATCTGGGCGCTTCAGTACCTTGTTCTGGGTTTCATTGCCCTCTAGAAAGCTGCATGAATCATAGGTTTTCTTGGAAAATCTATTATCTTTTAAAAAAATACATTAAAATGTACACTAAGAGCCAAAGACGGGAAAAGCCCTGTCAGTACAATTAATATTAGGCTGATTAGTGAGAAATAATTGGTCATTTCAGTCAAATTCAGTAATAAAAGATACTCATGATTCCATATATATTATTATAATTGTCAACTTAATATCTTGGGAATGAGATATAAAACTTAGGAAAAATTGATCACCCTTATTACACCTGCAGTGACTGAAGGAAACATCATCATTTATAACATCTGAGTTATACCTATAGAATTTGCCTTTGTGGTGAAAATTTGTCCTCTTTTATTTTTAAAATACTGCCCAGAACAAGTTTACCTTCAGAGTAGAGAATATGGAGTTAAATGGCATGGGTTCAGAGACTTGAATCTACCACTAACTAGTTGAATGACCTTGGCCAAATTAACTGCTCTTGCCTTGGTTTCCTCATCAGAAAAGTGTGAACAATAAAAACAACAACATATTTCTGGTTTGTAATTCTCACAACATGATTCAATTTATGCTAGAACCAGTTCCTGGCACAGCATATGAATTACAGTAGTGGTTGTTATTACAATTATAATTATCTACTTGAGAATTAAAGAAAAATAAATCTTTCTTTTTAAAATTGTCATGGTGTGACTTCCCTGGCGGTCCAGTGTTAAGACTACGCACGTCCACTGCAGGGGGCGCTGGATTCAATCCCTGGTTGGGGAACTAACATCCTGCATGCCACGCGGTGCGGCCAGAAATTTTTTTTAAAAAATTTTAAATAAAATTGTCATGGTAATAAAATATATAGGAAATGCTCAGTTATAAACAAAGGAAGGTGAAAGACAAGAATTCATCTGTATCAAAGTGAGATGAAAGATTTTTCTCTATCTTGTAGTAAATTACTTCATCCTTAACATCAGAGGAAACTACTTTCGAACTTTGGGTTGAGAGAAAGAGGAAGTTCTCTGCCACAGATGACTGAAGGTCCGGGGGGAGATTGCGGAGAAACCAGTGACAGTGGCAGAGGAGAGATAGTGGCGATGGCACAGAGAAGGTGGCAGCTTCAGCCTTGAATCCTGTAAAGTGCTGCTGGAGCAGACTAGGTGGCCAAGCTCCTTTACCACACCTGACCAAGACCTGGATTTTTCTTTCTCAGAGTACTCAAAACCCAAGAGCAATACTCCCAAACGTTGGGTATTTGTGGGCCATGGTGGTAATGATGCTTGATTTTTGAGTTCCTAGTGTTTTGAGCTCTGCTGTCATTAATACACTTTAAGAATGATAAAAATAAAATATTTGAGGATTTTCTTTAAAAAATTCACTTTCTGGGGCTTCCCTGGTGGCGCAGTAGTTGAGAGTCCGCCTGCCGATGCAGGGGACATGGGTTCGTGCCCCGGTCCGGGAAGATCCCACATGCCGCGGAGCGGCTGGGCCCGTGAGCCATGGCCGCTGAGCCTGCGCGTCTGGAGCCTGTGCTCCGCAACGGGAGAGGCCACAACAGTGAGAGGCCCACGTACTGCAAAAAAAAAAAAAAAAAAAAAAAAAAAATTCACTTTCTGAAATAAAATCCTGATTTGGAGGAAATACTAGAGAGAAAGCTAAGTGACTCTCTCCTATCCTCAGAAAGACTATTCATTGATATCCCTAAAAGAAAAAAAAAATCTATAATTTCCTACGGTAAGGTACTTAACTATAAAGATCTTCCTATTAAAAAATCTGATATTTTATTCATTAAACATATTTAAATATATGTGGGCATGTGTACATATATATATATATATATATATATATATATATATATTCATGCAGATATATGCACATGTGTCCCAAAAGACATGCATTAGAATCTTTATAGCTTCTGTATTCATAATAGTCCCAGACTAGAAACAATACAAATGCTCAACAACAGGTAAATGAACAGGTAAATTGTAGTATATTCATATAATTAAATACATTTTAAAAGAATAAAATATTGCTACACACACTAGCATGCCAGAATTTCACAAATACTTTGTTGCATAAAGGAAACAGACACAAAAGTGTCCAAAGTAGCGGATTTCATATATATGAAGTTCACGAAAAGAAAGGAAAACTAACCATCAGGGTTAGAAGAACAGAGGTTACCTTCATGGGGAACGATGGAGAATCGGAAGGAGCATTGGGGAATTTCCTGGGAGAATGGAGCTGTTCTAGATCTTAACCTGCATGGTGGTCACATAGGTGCATACATATGTAAAAAGTCATCAAGCTTATATGTCAATTTAATGCCATTTACACACTTTACTACATGGTGTGTGTGTGTTTATAATTTGTGTGTGTGTGTGTTTATAATTCCAAAGAGTTTTTCTGAATAGTTTTTAAGTACAGTGGAACAGAAGCATAGTAGGGTACCATGGACTATTAATCAGACCTTAAGAGGTCAGCTTAGGATACAGTTGTAGATAAAATACAGAATTCTTAATTAATTTTGAAGCTCAGGTAAGAAAAAAGTTTAAGTGTGTCTCCCCACAACTTCCCCCAAAATTGGTTGTTTATCAGCAATTCAAATTTAATTGGACTGTCTATACTTTTATTTGCTTAGTCTAGTAACCTTGGCATGAGGTGAAGCTTGGGGTCAAGAAATACTGCCCTGGATGTGTATCACTGACTTCCATTGCAATTGCCAGATAAAACCCAATGGATTCATTTCTCATGAGCCAAATAAAATTTTTCTTGCTATTATTAAGCAGGAAGAAGGCTTTCTTTTTATGGAGTTAAATTCATTAATTCTAAATTTTTATCTTGTAGAACTGGAGAGGAGCAAAACCTCAGGATGGAGAAAATTTCTCATCACAATTAAGAACTGAAATACAACATTATCCATTCAAGCAGGAACAACAGGTATTAGTGTCATCTCTAAGCCAGCAGGAAGAATGGGCAGTGCCAACAGATGGCCACACTTTTTTCAAGATTGATCTTGCCTTTCTGGCACCAGGCTCCTACTTCAGGTTTGCCAAGAATGGTCGGCATGTCGTGTTTTAATTGCTGGCAGGGGCTGCCCAATGACTTTACAGCCCAGCTCACAGTGGGCTCTTGATTAAGGAGAACATGCAGTTCCCAGCTCCAACAGGACTGCTTCCCACAAAGTCACGCAGTACACCTTTAATATTACTTGCACAGTAGGTGGGAAACAAGCTATTTTTGGTTCTGTAACTGTGAGTATAAAGCTGCATTGAGCGGCTTTTAAGCAGGCACTTCTCCATCTAGCAGAGGAAATTGAAGGGGGCAACATATGGCTAATAGCATGAGCAAAGTCCAGTCATCTCTGTCAGTTTTGGCGTTTAGCAAGGGGAAGTAGGTACGTCCACCACCGGACAACAATGTGGCATCATCTATTTCTCAGTAGGCGTAATTTGAGATCAGGTGTTGACAGATGGTGGTCTCCCAGGATAACATTGGGCATTTTTCATAAGTGGAGATTAACAGGTTGTTTCAAGGTATTCAAGTGTCTAGCATTTTACGAATGAGAATTTATGAAAAAAATTCCAAGAGGAGTATTCAGTATATCTTCATAAAGAGTTAGGTGAATGGCAAGCCAATGGTTGACCCAGAGGATGTCTATCTTGTAGTTATTTCATAAAGCAATAGCTGCTGAAAATAGTAACAGAAAGTTCATAATAAAAAGACCACATCAAGATATACAGAGGCAGATTTAAATATTGTGCTTTGAATTTAACATAAAGAAAAATAACTGTATGCTTACCAAAAAGTCAGACATGTATTATACAGTTAAAACTATTTTCAGGGCTTCCCTGGTGGCGCAGTGGTTGAGAGTTCGCCTGATGATGCAGGAGATATGGGTTTGTGCCCCGGTCCGGGAAGATCCCACATGCCGTGGAGTGGTTGGGCCCGTGAGCCATGGCCACTGAGCCTGCGCGTCCAGAGCCTGTGCTCTGCAATGGGAGAGGCCACAACAGTGAGAGGCCTGCATACCGCAAAAAGAAAAAACAAACAATTTTCAACTCAAAGACAAAGGCTTGGAATGAAAATTCAGGAGGGACCAGGCCCCTCAAGGCATTCAGGTTTTTAAAGAAATTCATTAACTTTTATCTGAATATAAAATGTGTGCATACCTACAATAGAATATTTGGAAAAGATGAGTAAAATACAAATTAAATATCACCCGAATCAAACCATTCACAAGTGACTGCCCTTTGTGAATTCCATTCAGATTTAATATTTTTACATCAACGAGTTTATATTGGATTTAAGCAATTCCATAACATTTTGCATAAAAATAATTCAAACTATTCACGCAAAATCTGAATTTGATATTGCATCTAAAGCTGTAATGAAAGTCCCTTTTTGCTTTTCTGATCTTCAGTAACAAAGGAGAGCCATCCAATAGCCTTAGGGCAATATTATTTCAGTACATGAGCAGCGCTGTTTATGTATATTTTAGCTTTGTATTCTCAGAGGTGAATAATGTCAATTCCTAGGGATTGAAAAGTAACAGGCACTCAGTATTTATTCACTGAACTGGATTTATCAGATCTTAGCTTTTACTCATCTTACAAGGCCTGGTGTTTACCATTTAATGAACAACTATCGACTATCAACCAGCTACTCGAAAATGAAATGGGGTGACTCCCTTTTAAATATTATTTCTTCTCCACTCACCACATTCAATTTTCACAAAATACAGGTGCATCTCTCCTTTAATTTATTCTTGAATATGGCATTACCTTAATACTGGCGGGATAACTCTTATGAGGAATTTCTGCAAAGTTAAAACATATACTTTCCCTGCCTCCAGGCTCCAATCCCTCCAGCCTAGCCACACACACACAAACGCACACACATACACACACACACACATGCGTACACATACTGCTATCAGAGTTTTCTTTTCAATACACAAATCTTAATGTGATGAGTCTCCTCCTAAAACACGTCTATAGTTCTCTGCATTGCCAATACGTAAAGTCCAGATTTCTCAACAAGGCAAGCAAGATCCTTGAGGATGTAGCCTAGATTCACACTACCTCTTCCTCCCCTCACTCAGGGCTCCGTGTAGCTGCTGCCTCTGGGCTTCCCCTGCTGTTGTTCTTTCTGTCCTCGATGGTCCTCCACTCTGAGTCTACCCACTTCCATTTGTGTTTCAGAACCCAAGTCAGATGTTACCTGGGTGCGAAAACTCCTAAATTTTACAAATTCTAATTAGTCATCTCACCTGTGACTCTAACCCTCAGAGAGGCATAAACTTCACAGACATTTTGATGGAAAATTAACAAAATAGTGACAGAAGATTACAAAAGGTTGACAATAGTTTTAAGAAATTATTATGACACTAGAAAAGGAAAGATAGTTTACATAGACTAGATCGTTGAAATGTACAGAGGCCTACTGTTTTAAGATTTGTTAACTGATTTTTAGCTAGCTGTCATTTCTGGCTGTAATGTGTACTGTGCACCTGGACTGATATCATCATTAATAGCAGCTAAACATGGTAGATGAAATATTTTGAAAAAAATCATCTTTTATGCATCCATGAGCAATATGGATATATAGCTGGAAAAAATGAAACTAAATTTCAAGTTCGTGCTATGTACATAAATCTGAGTAGAATATAGATCTAACAGTGAAAAACATAACTTTAAAATTTTTATAAGAACATATTTAAGGATACTTTTGTACTCAGGGTAGGACAAGATTTCTTAAACAAAATAAAAAAAAAATGGATGAAAAGGAAAATTATGTTAAATTTGAGTACATTAAAATTACAACCTTCTGTTTCTCAAAAGGTATATTTAACCAGGGAAATGACAAGCAAAGCCTGTGAGGAGATGTGGTCATTATACAACTCAAATTTAGTATGTAGAACAGGTAAAGAACCAAACATACTAATGGGAAAAAGATAATTAATCCAAAAGCATAGTTGACAAAAAAATATATGAACAGAGAATTTAAAGAAGAAGAAGCATACCAATGGCTAAGAAACCACACACAAACACACACACACACACACACACACACACACACAGGCTTAACCTCAATCAGAGAATTCAAATCACAAAAAGCCTTGCAAATATTGAAAAGTCTAATAATATCGTATGCTCCCAGTGATGTGGAAAAATTAACCTTTATTTTGCTGAAGAGGGATGTGGAAAAATTAACTAGAATAACTACATTGGAGACAATGTTAACAATTTAACATCATCTTAGATGAAATTTACATAATCACAAACTCAGAAATTTAAATCCCTTTAATGTATCCCAGAGAAACTCTTGCACATGTACATAGGGAGATATGTACCAGGATGTTAATAGAAACAGTTTTTTATTTATACCACTATACATATGACTTCACAGTGAAAGTTAATGACTTAGAGCTATTTGTGTTAATATCTCCAAAATATAATACTGAATGAAAAAATAAGATTCAGAAGGAAATATCCAACATGATATCATCCATATAAAAATAAAGTAAGCTAAACAATACCATATTTTATATTACCATAATCCTGTAATATATATTACTTGGAACATAGATAATTTTAATGTGATGGCATGATTGGGAATGGGCCAAAAATAAATTTTCAGGATTGTAGTTTTATATGAGAGGGACTAGGGTAATTATTAATGAAGGTCTACACATTTTTTTGTAATGCTTTTTGTTGAGCTAGTTTACAGATGCAAAGGTATTCTTATGGCACTTTTTGTATGTCTGACATTTTACCATAAAATTCAAAGTATGTGTATTTTCCTGAATCAACAATCAGTGAAGCTGTGGTCCATTGACTACTAACAGTAGAACATAGTTTGGGAGAAATTTCATTGCATTTTTGTTTACTAATGTTGCTCCTATTTTTATTCACTTTTCTAAAGGACACTTTGCTGATGTGCTTTTTGCAAAGCAATTTGCTGAAAGAATCAATTTAATTTATTTCCATTTATGTTTCTTCAGTGATGACTTAGACCCACATGAAGGACTTGAACAGATCCAAGGAGAATGTCAGTCATGGACTGATTAGCATGAACTTCTTTGAGTGATGCATAATCTTTGACAACCATGGTAGGAACTTATTCTCCCAAGAATATCCAGAGGACAGGCACCTATAGGTGTCATCTGCCACCTCTAATTTATTAACTGATGTATAGCCTGCTTTCATAGGCATTCGTTAGATTCCTTAACCTTGACCTTCTCTTTTACAGCTGATATTGTTATTACAATAAATGCCCTTCCCACTCCACACTCCAAGTAAAGAAATCAATAAAAGTATTTTTAAAGTGTTGAACAGTAAACTTAAGAAGTACTGAGAATACTGGCACATCAGAGAACATAGGTCACAAAGGGCCCATTAGTGTAAATATCAGTATTTTCTTCATGTCCATTAACTATGCCGTAATAATATTTGAAAATCACACAATCTTTCAGCAAAATAAAAGGCATTTTTATAGTATTTAGATCTGCATGGGTTGTCTTGAAGATCTGATCACAGCACGATAGCATGAAATACCCATCTTAATTGGATATTGAGTAGAATTACTGAAATGTTTTAGGACATCTATGCTTCACTCCAGTGGCTGGCAAAGTTTTTCATAAAGGGCCCGAAAAATAAACCTTTGAGGGAGCCAAGAGATAAAATAGAGGATAGAATATTGATACTTATATAATCTTTTGTAATGTAGCCATTTAGAAATATAAAAAACATTCTTAGCTTGTGGGCCATAAAAATGTAGGTGATGGGCCAGATTTGGTATATTCAGAAGACATATGGTATCTGGTCACACTTGAAGTTCATTTTGTAGTTTTTTAAAAATAGCTGCCTACATTTTAGTCTCAGGAAGACCAACTGTGCGGCCATGTGTAGTGGGGATATGTGTCTCTTGGCTTCTTCCCCAGCCCATCCTGGGTCCTCAGCCTACCCTGGTGCAGCCTCAGAGGCCCCACCCACCCCTGAGCTTCCAGCTCAGCCTCCTTATGGTCATCGTGGCTTTTGTCTCAGTTTCAGGCAAAAGCCATGAAAACAGTATGGAAGTGGCTCATATTTTGGAAACATTGAATTAAATAACACATTACTAAATTTAATATCGAAATGTTAAAAATGTGAAATGGTGAAATCAAATGGCAGTTAGTGATGTTCATCTGGGTGACAGAGTGGTTAATTCTGGAGAATCCTTATCTGAGCTGCACTCATGCTGCTGAAGTATTATGATAAAATATAATATAAAAAAATATAATATAATGGCTGCTGAAAATATTTAGTAAGACTCTCTCAGACTGATCAGTTTCATAGGAAATAATTAAACAAAAGGATTGTGTTTATTGATTTCAAGTTAGAAGTTAAAGATTTCATGAAAATAGGTTTCCAAATGACTTCTTTGAGAAGTGATATGATAGATATTGTTTTAGCTAAATATACTATTTCTCTATTTCTATAAAACATGCCTTTTGGTCATTTGTTATTCCTCAGTCAATTGGAACAGTACTTAAGAGCCCCAGACTACTGAAATGCACAAAGAATTGCATATTTCTCTCATTTATATGTTAATAGATCATAGGATATCAGACAAAGCCCAACTAGATATTGCACAGTGAACATTTTACAAATTACTGCACAGAAGAAAGAAACAGAGAGATGAGAGTAGATATCAGTAGGTCTAAGAGAGTTAATATGGGGGTATTCCTGAAAAAAAGTCTTGGAAAATGTATTTGGCTGGTTTGCTGGATAGATTTAACTACATTTAAAGTCCCAAGTATAACACACTGGGTGATTTAGAAACAGAAAGGGGATACAAAAATATATGAGCAGGCAATTCAAATACGAAATCCTAATGACTGGTATATAAGAAAAATATGCAATTTCATCAACAATAAAGAAAATACAAATTAAAATAATAATAGGATACCATTTTCTGCCCAGAGTATTGACAATAGTTGAAATGCTTAATAGGATTTGCGCTAGCAAATATGTGAAGAAATGAATACTCTCATTAGTTTATGGATCTATAAATTACTCAAATTTGGGGGAAACAAGTAACTATTTATTTTTAAAATAGTTTTACTCTTTTTATAACATAGGATTCCTGGTAGCAAGTAAGAAAAGTTAATTCAAATTAAGTGAACTCCTAAAGAGAATTTATTGGCTTGTGAGATAAAAAGCCAAGGATTTCAAGGTTCAGCTTGATTCGGACCCAAACAATACCAATAATGATCAATTTATC
Source organism: Phocoena sinus (assembly GCF_008692025.1). Taxonomy (NCBI): domain Eukaryota; kingdom Metazoa; phylum Chordata; class Mammalia; order Artiodactyla; family Phocoenidae; genus Phocoena; species Phocoena sinus. The sequence continues at coordinate 103,907,086 of NC_045766.1, read as the reverse complement.
TTTCTCTCTCTCACTTTTATCTTCATCTTCTATGTTGATTCAATTCCCAGATTGGTGTAGCATCTCTGGAACTTACACTCTGGAAGCATCATAATGTATATAAAAGAATGCCAGCATCTGGTCCCAGAAGTATCAGTAAAAATCTCATAGGATCTCCTTATTCTGATGGGTTCCCATGTCCATATTTTAACTACCCTCTGTGACCAGAAATCAGAAATATTTGAATTTCTGGTATTTTTGAATGTGAGTAGAATCAGCCCCACCAAAACCACATGAGCTCTTCAACAAATAGTTCCTCAGAAAGAAATTAAGGTGTGGTTATCAAAAGGTTGAATAGGAATTCTCTAAAAAAAAGATATATCTCTATACTCTTCTTGTGTACACAACTATTCTTTCAGACTCTGACAGTTTTTAAATACTAATGTTTAAAAATAGATGAATAAGGATGTTTATTGCAATTTTGTTTCAAATTCAAAAATAATCCCCCTGCAAAGCAGATCTTTGAGAAGAATATAATTGACTATATTTTCATCCATAAATACTAGGGACTATGATATAGCCATTTAATAAAATATGAAAGTCTTTCCAAGATATATTGTTAAGTGAGAAGAAGTAAATAACAGGTCATGTGAAGAGTTTGATCCACTTTTTTTCACAACAAAAATAAAATATAGAAACCATTTATATATGTATTAATCTTTATACGTTTTCATAAACAAAAGAAAAACTCTTGACTAACGCATGTCATGGGGAGCAGATGAGGAAAAATATATACTATAGATCTACCTTTTTATGTATTTAGGATTTATTTGACGTAAGTAACAATCTATTTCAAACTGGTTAAAATCCCAAAAGGAAACTTCTTAATCTGAAATGTGGACAGCTTGATCCAGATATAAATTTCAACAGGGCACAATTCACATCTCTCTCTATATTAGTCAGGTCACCACAGAAACAGAACCACTGGTAGTTTACATATATATATGGGAATATAGAAATTCGCTCACACGGTTATGGAAGCTGAGAAGTCTCACAATCTGCCGTCTGCAAGCTGGAGAACCAGGAAAGCTGGTGGTGTAATTCAGTCTGAGTCCGAAGGCTCAAGAACCAGGAATGCATGATGTTGGCGGGCAGGAGAAGACAGACAGCTCAAGTGAAGCGCAGATTTGCCCTTCCTCTGCCTTTTTGTTTTACTCAGGCCCTCAACAATTGGCGGATGCCCACCATCATTGGTGAAGGCAGTCGTCTTTACTCAGTCTACCAATTTAAATGCTAATCTTTCTCAGATACCTCTACACAGTCACACCTAGGAAAGATGTTTTACCAGCTCTCTGGATATTCCTTAGACCAGTCAAGTTGACACATAAAATGAACCATCACACTCCCCCTCTTTGATGAACTATCATCTACACTGACTGTATATTTTCTTGGCTTAAAACAACAGATATTTATTCTCTCACAGTTCTGGAGCCTGGAAGTCTGAAATAAAAGTGTCAGCAGGATGATGTTTCCTCTGAGACTCTAGGTAAAACACTTCCTTGCCTCTTCCCAGTTTCTGGTGCTGTCCAGCAATCCGTGGTGTTCTTTGGCTTGTAGCTGCATCACTCCAGTCTCTTAACTGTTCTCATATGGTGTTCTGTCTGTGTCTCTTCTCCTAAAAGAGCACCAGTCCTCTCGGATAAAGGGCCCACCCTACTCCAGTATGACCTGATCTTAACTAATTACATCTGCAATGACACTATTTCCAGATTAAGCCAGATATAGCAACTCCAGTATTTACATCACAGACATTTCACATCTTGTAAATAAAAGTGGAAGGAGTCTGTTATTTTTAATTTAGATATGCATGTATATTTAAAATTATTACATTAAGCAAATATTATTTTAAATAATATGAATAATTTTTAAATATAACAAAATTACAATATATCAAGACAACTAATAAGGCAGGCAAGAAGAGATACTAAATCCAGAGTGTCTATCCAGACAGAGGTGAGGCATATACTTAATATAAGTCCAGTAGAGTTGAGTGGAGAAAGTCCACTGAATAATTTACACTGGGAAGTTGGAGTGTCCAGCAGTAGAATTTCATCCATGGGACAGTTAAGTCTGTGGCAGAAAATATAGACCATGAGGCCAAAGAAAATATCTTCAAATGAACCTAAAGTAGCCAGCAGATTTCCATAGAATGAATGTTTCCCTTTATTGTCTGTGGTTACTGCTGCCTTCCTATGGCTGCACATTTGAATCCCTTCTGCAAACTGCTTTAGGATTTAAATCAAATAAAAGTTAAGAAATACAGATACAATTAGAATTGAAGAAAGGGTGTCTCAAATTTACAGAAACTGGAAATATTCATGATTGCACATGGACTAGGAATCCTGTGGGCGGGCAGCTTGTTGCTGAAGCCATACAAAGATGAGGGATTAAGAGCGTTTTCTTCAGAATGGGTTTGACTCTTGCCTTTGCATGTACCAGTCACAGGGGTTCAGTAAGGCTCAGTTTCTCATCCACAAAGAGGATGTGCCAGTTATCAACTTATTGCCTCTTAGCTCTAAATCTGCCAGTTCTGTGCTCAGCTTCCCGATTCTGGAGCTGGCTCTGGTAAAGCTCTCTCTTTTCTGGTTGGAGCAATGTTAGGCTTTGCCGGGAGAAGGCACCAGAGGGATCCCACCAGATGCAGCGGAAGTGGGGCTTCTCTTCCTGGTTCTCATGTGCTTGTCTTCTTGCTCCCATATCACAGCTGCCTGGACCATGTGGGAGACCCAGTGGCACTCACTCTCCCATGAGTTTGCCAGCACTGGAGGGAGTGCTTTTCTGTTTACAGGCTCCCACTCCCCAGAGACCTAGTGGTCAGCTCTCTGGACACCAGTTTTGGCCTGCCTGCTGCAGACCACCTCTGATGCTGGGCACTGCAAGATCGCAGTCACATCCTCTTCATCGAGGTATGAACCCCCCTCAGCTTTGGGGAAGTACTTTCCACTTTGGTCCTTCAAAAAGAGTAGCTGCTCCCTGCCTTGACGACTCCTGCACTGTTTAAAGTTTCCTCTTAATGATTGTTGTAATTAACTATTTTCTAATTAATAATTCTTCATAGTTAATTTTCCCTCTTTAAATTACTAATAATTTTTGATCTTCTAACTGGACCCTGACCAATACAGTGGGGAAAAAATATCCCCCTTTGAGAGGTTGTTGAAAGGTTTAAATTAAAAAAAAATATATATATATATGTATATGCTAGCTATAAATAAATGCTAGCTATATTTACTAATGAATGGCTTTTATAGTGATCTTTAGTGAATCTTAAGGAATGAGTTTCTTTCAGATATTTGACAATTTCTTTTTATTTATCATTTCTTCCTTTCCCAATTGTCTCATTTTCATAGTGTGGCAAGATGATGTGTTTGAAGTGCATAGCCTTATAATCACCAGCACTGCCGACAGTGCTGGGCAAGATATATAATGTTGATGGCAAAATTACTCAGATGGCCAAAAAGTTCATTCGGGTTTTTCTGTAACGTCTTATGGAAAAACCCGAAGGAACTTTTTGGCCAACCCAATACATAGAAAGCCAACAAGATACCACTACACACTGAATAGAATGACCAAATCCAAAAAAGGAGGGGATAGGTGTATACGTATAGCTGATTCACTTTGCTGTACAGTAGAAACTAACACAACATTGTAAAGCAACTATACTCCAATAAAAATTAATAAAAAATAAATTTAAAAAAATGACCAAAATCCAGAACACTGACAGCACCAAATGCTGGCAAAGATGTGGAGCAACAGGAACTCTCATATCTTGTTGGTGGGAATGCGAAATCACATAACCACTTCGGAAGACAGTTGGCTGTTTCTCACTAAACTAAACATTCTTTTACCAAATGATCCAGCAGTCATGCTCCTTGGTATTTACCCAAAGCAACTGAAAACTTATAACTACACAAAAACCTGTACAGCTGTATTTGTAGCAGCTTTATTCATAATTATCAAACTTGGAAGCAACAAAGGTATCCTTCAGTGGGTGAATGAGTAAACTGGTACATCCTTACAATGGAATATTATTCAGCACTAAAAAGAAATGAGCTATGGAAAGACATAGAGGAATAAAAGCATATTACTAAGTGAAAGAAGCCAATTTGCAAAAGCTACATACAATATGATTCTGACTATATTACATTCTGGAAAAGGAAAAGCTATGGAATCTCTAAAAAGATCACTGATTGCTAGGGGCTAGGAGAGAGAGAATGCTGAATAAGCCAAGCACAGAGGATTTTTAGGGAAGTGAAACTACTCTGTATGATACTGTAATCATGGGTATATGTCACTATTCATTTTTCCAAACCCGTAGAGTGTATGGCACTAAGAGTGAAACCCAATGTAAACTGTGGATTTGGAATGATTATGATGTGTCAATGTAAGTTCATCGGTTGTAACAAATGTACCACTCTGGTGGGCATGTTGATAATTCTGGAGGCTATGCATGTGTTGGGGCAAGGGGTGTATGGGAAATCTCTGTAGCTTCTGCTCAATATTGCTGGGAACCTAAAACTGCTCTAAAAAATAAAGTCTATTAAGAATTGCATAGAGATCATCTACATTTTCTTCATTTGCCTTTGAGTGGATTATAACCTAATATATTCCTTAACAAGAAAGGCTTTTTGGAATTGTTTTGCTTTAGAAACATCTTCAAAATGTCTAATGTTTTTACCATAGGAAAATGTTTCTTTAAAAATGGCCTTTATTTTTTTTAGCTGAGTTGAAGAAAAGTAAGAGAGGTGGATGATGTTAAGAAATTTTATTCTAGCCTTTTATAATTAATTTTCCACCTATTATTTTATATAAACCCAATAAGAATTAATTTGTTCTAAATACAAAATGCTAAATGTGATTTCACTTATTTGGAGCAGAATGTCATATTCAGAATGCTATTTCAGGAATACATTGTTATTTCCCAAAGAAGTAATACAGTTCATTTAATTTTCATGTCGTGTGCCTGTACATATAATTAGGAGAAATTTAATCAGCTACAAATACCACCACAAAGAAACCTGGACAGACTTCCCTTGTTTGCGCAGTGGTTAAGAACCCACCCGCCAATGCAGGGGACACAGGTTCGAGCCCTGGTCCGGGAAGATCCCACATGCCGTGGAGCAACTAAGCCCGTGTGCCACAACTACTGAGCCTGTGCTCTAGAGCCCGCGAGCCACAACTACTGAGCCTGCGTGCTGCAACTACTGAAGCCCACGAGCCTAGAGCCTATGCCCTGCAACAAGAGAAGCCACCACAGTGAGAAGCCTGTGAACCACGGTGAAGAGTAGCCCCCACTTGCCACAACCAGAGAAAGACCACGTGCAGCAATGAAGACCCAATGCAGCAAAAAATAAAATTAATTAATTAAAGGAAAAAAAAAAGAAGACTGGAAATGTGCTACTGGTAATTGGAATTGCTTTTCCACTGCAGATTGCTCACTTTGTGAAGGTTTCATTCACAGACCGTTCCTTTATTTTATTTGTTTTAAAGATGTACAAGACCTGTTCATTGAAAATCACAAAGTATTGTTGAGAAAAATCGAAGACCTAAATAAATGGAAAGCTATACCATGTTTATGGATTGGACGATTCCGTATTGATAAGAAAGCAATTCTCCTCAAATTGTTCTATAGATTCAAGGAAGCTTCAATCAAACTCCCACCAGGCTTTTTTTTTTAAGAATATAAGCTATGCAGGGCTTCCCTGGTGGCGCAGAGGTTGAGAGTCTGCCTGCCGATGCAGGGGACACGGGTTCATGCCCCGGTCCGGGAAGATCCCACATGCTGCGGAGTGGTTGGGCCCGTGAGCCATGGCCGATGAGCCTGCGCCTCCGGAGCCTGTGCTCCGCAATGGGAGAGGCCACAACAGTGAGAGGCCCGCATACGACAAAAAAAAAAAAAAAGAATATAAGCTATGCAGTTTAATTGTATACATTGGTCTGAAGATTTTTGGTCTTATTACTTGCATATGTGATCTGTTTAACACTCTTTAAAACAGAAAATCATTGAGTAACAATCAGATTTCAAAAAGTCTTCCAAGTACAGCCAGACAGTTGTCTATGTGATATGCTACATATGACAACATAGAATGTACAATTATATTAACACAGACTTCTTCTCCAAGGGGTCAGTATTTTCACACATCTAATAGGTCTCATGCACAAGATAACAGAAACAGCAGTATCGGTGTCTCTCAATCACATTAAGTTCATCAGACGTATTAAAATGGTAGCCCTTTTTAATTGAGAATTTTTATACATATTATATATTTTTAACTTTTTTTTCAAAATTATCTCTGTTTTAGATAAATACAGAGCTTAGGAAATAATACTTAAATGAGAACAGTTTGGGGAAATCCTCAGGCTCTATCCTACAAGTGTTCCATTTAGAAAGATCTCAGTACTTCTCCCCTTTTTTGTAAAAATTTACAAGCTGATTCATAACCAAAACAACTTTGGAAAAAGAACAAAGTTGGAGATCTTATGCTACCTGATTATATAAGGCTTATTATAAAATTTATAGCTATCAGAATGGTGTAGTATTAGTATCTTGATTTTTTTTTTAATACAGCAGGTTCTGATTAGTCATCCATTTTATACACATCAGTGTATACATGTCAATCCCAATCTCCCAATGCATCACAGCACCACCCCCACCCCCACCCCACCGCTTTCCCCGCTTGGTGTCCATATGTTTGTTCTCTACATCTGTGTCTCAATTTCTGCCCTGCAAACCGGTTCATCTGTACCATATTTCTAGGTTCCACATATATGCATTAATATATGATATTTGTTTTTCTCTTTCTGACTTACTTCACTCTGTATGACAGTCTCTAGATCCATCCACATCTCAACAAATGACCCAGTTTCATTCCTTTTTATGGCTGGGTAATATTCCATTGTATATATGTACCATATCTTCTTTATCCATTCGTCTGTAGATGGGCATTTAGGTTGCTTCCATGACCTGGCTATTGTAAGTAGTGCTGCAATGAACATTGGATGCATGTGTCTTTTTGAATTATGGTTTTCTCTGGGATTGCTGGATCATATGGTAATTCTATTTTTAGTTTTTTAAGGAACCTCCATACTGTTCTCCATAGTGGCTGTATCAATTTACATTCCCACCAACAGTGCAAGAGGGTTCCCTTTTCTCCACACCCTCTCCAGCATTTGTTGTTTGTAGATTTTCTGATGATGCCCATTCTAACTGGTGTGAGGTGATACCTCACTGTAGTTTTGATTTGCATTTCCCTAATAATTACTGAAGTTGAGCAGCTTTTCATGTGCTTCTTGGCCATCTGTATGACAGACCTTTTCTTAATACGTTTCAAAACAACACTTTCAAAACAACCTTTTATTTTACTGATGCATACAATTTTTTTGGATAGAAAGATAGGAAATTGGTAGAAAATGATAAAAGTCATGCCTATCGGGAGTCACTGAAGCATAACGCAAAACAAAAAGGAAACACACATGAGTAATCTAAATTTATTAGGAAGTATGGGGCCCAGAATGGGAGTGGAGAATCTATAATCAAGAGAGCCAAGATAAAAACCTATTTATCTAAGTCAGGTTCCCAGTAGAAAGCAGATGAATACAGATGGCACACACAAAACAGTATACTATTTTTAAGGAAGGCTTATAAAAATTACTTAAAGATATGGGCAGGATGCAGGGAAGTCACAAATGGTAAGGCCAAACCAGTGGGTGTATCAGCAAATCTGTTACCACTTCTAAGCAGGGAAGGATGGGTGCTGAGAGGTACCAGTTACAGGAACCTACAATGAGAGAATAGTGTAGAAGAGGCTTCCTCCAAAGAGGCATTGACCTTTACGTGAGGGACAGCCCCAATACAGGGTGACCCTGCAGAGATGGAACTAGAAGAATAAACTCCAAGTCCTCATCCTTCTCTCACCCTTTGATCACCTGTAGAATTTCCCACTGGCAGAATCAATAGGAAGCCAGCAGAGTTTAAGGGAGCCTATTGATGTGTGCTAACAAAGTCAGCCTCCTGGGAGGAACCAACAGGGTGGAGAATGATCAGGAATGGATTTCAAGGAACAAACAGAAGACACCCAGCAAACTTTTAAACATAAAACAAAACCTTTAACCACCTGTGTGGCCTCATAAAAATCAGGACATCAAAATAGTATAGAATAAAGGGTAGATGAAAATAAGTAAAGGCTCAATTTTTTTTAACATTTCTTACCACTTGAAACTTAATAGTCTGTTTTAAATCCAGACAGTATATATTATATATAGTACATAAAATGAATAAAAAGATAAATAGAAGATAGGATAGAGAACAAAATTGTTGTGTATAGAAAAGAAACTTGATTGCAAACATTTCTTTGTATGGAAAATTAAGAGCTGCTATAGACCTATTACACACATGTATGTCTAAATTAATAGAGTTTTTTAATGTTTAATGTTGTTCTTTTTTTAATCTCTAAAACAGTTCATATGTAAAAAGACACGTAGTACAGATAAAAAGACCTCTTGATACTAGGAGAAAGCTTTTTGTTAAATTGAGGTATTGTTGATGTACAATAGTATATGCTTCAGGTGTACAAAATAGTGATCCACAATTTGTAAAAGTTATATTCCACTTATAGTTACTATAAAATATTAGTTATATTCCCTTTGTTATACAATATATACTTGTAGCTTATTTATTATATACATAGCAGTTTGTGCCTCTTAATCCCCTACCCTTATCTTGCCCCTTCCCCTTCCCTCTCCCTGTTGATAACCACTAGTTTATCTGTGAGTCCGTTTCTTTTGTGTTCTATTCACTAGTTTCTTTTATTTTTTAGATTTTGCTTATCTGTCTGACTTAATTCACTTAGCATAATACCCACCAAGATCAGGGAGAGAACACTTTTTTAAAAAAAGATATTTAAGGTATATTCATAAGTTTGTTTTCTACATCTGTAATTCTATTTCTGTTTTGTAAAAAGAATCTAAAAAAGAGTGGATATATGTATATGTATAACTGATTCACTTTACTGTACACCTGAACTAACACAACACTGTAGATCAACTATACTATAAAAATTTTTTAAAAAGTTAACATTAAGAAAGAAAAAAAAAGTTATATTAATTCATATGCTTAGAAATGTGTATTTTATTTTGTAGTGTGGAGTGCACTTTTCATTTCATTCTTTTCTTTTTTTTACATCTTTATTGGAGTATAATTGCTTTACAAAGGTGTGTTAGTTTCTGCTTTATAACAAAGTGAATCAGTTATACATATACATATGTTCCCATTCTCTTCCCTCTACATTTCATTCTTAATGTGCACTTGAAGTTGAAAAAATTAGCCATGTTGTATAAATGGCATCAATGTTCATCATTCTGCTTGTAAAAAAAAAACAAATGCCCTCTACCATTTTACTTTAGTTAAATAAATTATACTGTTATCAACCACACATTCACTCTCTGAAAAGACATACAATCTAAAGCCTATGCTGTTTAATTTTGGAACATATTGTGTTTTGGATTGTTTATCGTGATTTGGAATGCAGCCGGTTTTCCCTTCAAAAAAAATATTTAGATCATACCAATGTTAACATATCTAAGAGAGAAGCAATAGCCTAGAGGCAGACACAAGGTCACTAGAGACTAAAAAACCTTTCTGCAAAAAATCATAAATGGGTTTCTAGATAACTGAGAGTTAATGGCCTTTCTGTTTACTCAATGTAGGCAGGGCAGAGAAAAAATCAAAAAACCTCAAGAGGCACTGTTGGGTTCCATAAAGCCATTGGAAGTTGCAAATTTACACAAGGGATTCTGCAGGGTGAATGTTTAGAAAGTAGACTTCTCAGCATGTTCTGCCATGATAAGGGTTTTAAGGCAGATGGATATAATGTGAATATAATTAAACCCTTTTCAGATAATGGTATAACAATATTATGTTCTCTAAGGATAGGCAGAACTGTAGTTCCGAGTACATTCATCCATTTATACCTACATGTTCTATTCTATTCCAGAGTTTCATTAGGAATAATTTTCATGCATATTGTTCCCAAGACCTGACTTTATTGTTCTAATGTCATCAGAGCTTTAAATAAAGATCCACAGTGTTGAGTAGAAAAGAATAAGAGAGTCAAGGGGATGGAAGAGACTGGAGCAAAATAAATGAAGGAGGAATTTTCAGGCAATGTTTTTATATACACATTTTTATTACAGTTTTTTTTTTTTAGTAATTGCTGAAAGTATTAGTGTCTTTGAAATCTCATAGGAAAGTTGAAATAAAATGGAATTTTAAATATTGATGAGGCCAAACAAACAGAAAAATACCCGAATTTTGCTTTGGTTTAGAATGATTTTTACCCTACTGCCATTCTTTATGTATATTAATCTTCTGCTCACTTGCTCTTAGCTGGTTTGTTTCTTTTATGCCAGAAAAAGAGATTTATCCAATTTCCTTTTTTGCATTTCAAATTATGTAAGCATTGAATGTCTATATTTTTTTAAATTCCATATCTATAAATCTAATTCTTATATTTTTATCTTCCTTAATTGAAAACATAAGCAATAGAGAAATAACCAATAAGCAAAAAGTATTTCTTAAATTTAAGTAATTTGCTCTTATCTGAAGTAACACTCTTATACTGGGTGCAAAGAAACCTTGTTAGTTCCTTCACTGACTATGAACTGAGATCAAGAATAAAGAGAGAAACCTCTTCGGGGGAGAGAAAGATTTCATTATTTACATTTTAAAATGATAACTATATTTACATTATAACATAATAAACTATATGTTATATTTGTTTATAGTTCCTACATGGGATAGGTCAGTCTAGATACAAATAAAAATATGAGCACACCTGGGGAATGACTAAGTCATATTCATCTTTATATCCCTCTCTAATATTTCGTTCCTAAATTCTTATCAAGGCACTTGCATTTAACAAGAAGTCAATATATATTTGGTAAATAAATAAATACATAAATAATAAATACAAAACAAAATAGGCAACTGACAAAAATTCTGTAAAGAAAGAAAAAAGGAAAGTGCCTAATTGATGACTTATGTTTTGAGAAATAAGCAATAATGCTTATAAACCCATGGATCATATCATTAATCAACTACGAGTCTTAGGTTCCTTTATTTATGAAAAGAAAAAGTGCAAACCACTAAGGACAGGCCTGGTATAATAGAAAAAGAAACCACCTGAAGAATAAGAAACGTTGGCTCTGCCTTATACATTTGACCATAAATAAACCACATATCATATTTGAAAGTCATTTTCCTTATTCAGAAATTAAAGATTAGACTTTGTAATTACCAACACTTTCTTCTAGCTCTACCATTCAATAATTTTCAATGTAAACAAAAAACATATATTCCTCTACAGAGAGAGAGAGTCTCAGAACAAGCAGTAGAATGTTCGGCATTGCTTGTAGTGACAGATTTACAAACCTAAAAGGTAGTTAAACAGGCCTCCTAGTCCATACATTAGAATAGTGAGAACCAAGCACAGTCAGCTCTTGTGTGGACACACACAGACACACAATCTCTTTGGATTCTTGCCTCTGCAATCTTTCAGCTTTCTAAGTAGAAGCATTGAGCTACCATGTGTAAGTAATCTATTTTTACACAAGTCAGCATCTAAGATTGGATCAAACAAAAAACAATAGATAGGTGCCTACCTCTCTCTTCTTCTGAAAGTATTTTCTTCTTTGTTTTATAATAGAAAAAATTTAAAGGCTTAAAAATATTGGAAAATTAGAAAGAGATCAAAGAACCAGAAATTTTGAGAAGTGTTTTTAAAAAACTGAAAACTGATGTGATTAAGTTGAAGTAGGAAAAACAATCTAGAATACAAAATAAAGAGGATTGTTGTGAAAGATGGGAGCAGGTTTGTGAGTGTTTACTGGGCAGAGGCAATGCTACAGGGATTGTTTCAGAAATTAAATTTATAATAGTCACCCTGAGAGGTCTTTTTCCCTTACCTTCCTCTCTTAAATCCATTTGTACCCAGCACTGGGCATTGTTTTCAGACTGAGGCTTTGAGTGGGAAGACTTGGTTTAGGGAAGGAAAGGCATTGCCCTTCAGCCCTGTGTGGTGGTGACCTATAGGGGGAATGAACTTCTCCAATATCTAGAACATAATGTGTTGGCAACTTCTCTCAGGCCCACCTTACACCTCAAAAATTATGGGAGGAACATACGGGAAACACAAACATCATCCCAAACATTTGAAGAAATCCAACATAATGAATGAGAGTTATAAAATACAAGAATCAGAATACTAAACATCCAATTTTTCAGCTAGTAAAGCACAAAAAAGGAGAAGATTTTTGAAAGAAATACATGTATGCAAAGAGATAAATGAAGATAATGCATTCCTGAAACAAAGAGGTAGAAACAAATGCAAACACAAAATTTTCAATTAGTGGTCATGGTATAAATTTCTCTGCTTAAAAACAAAATTTTTGACTGAACAAAAAAATCTTGCTATATACTGATGGTCCTATCTAAATCAAAATGATAAATTAAGATTGAAAATGAACAGTTCAAATGATATGGGGAAGGAGGGAGATTCTAATGAAAAGTAAATAGGTATAGCAATTTTGTTATTAAATATTAGAGGTTTCAGCCTGGAAAGTCTTAATAGGGTAAGAATAAAAATGTACAAAAATACCTATCATTCAGGGCTTCCCTGGTGGCGCAGTGGTTGAGTCCGCCTGCCGATGCAGGGGACGCGGGTTCGTGCCCCGGCCTGGGAGGATACCACATGCCGCGGAGCGGCTGGGCCCGTGAGCCATGGCTGCTGTGCCTGTGCGTCCGGAGCCTGTGCTTCGCAAGGGGAGAGGCCACAACAGTGAGAGGCCCGCGTACCGCCAAAGGAAAAAAAAAAAAAAACCTATCATTCATTAATCTATATGGGTTTACCATAGTAAATTTAAATATGTACAAAAAAAACTAACAGAAGTTCAGGGAGTAATGGGATATTTCATAATCACAGGTTGAGAGTTAGGCACCTTTAAAAAAAATGAAATCTCAAAAATGAAATCTCTGAAGATAAAACAGACAAGACATAACAGATTTAAATATCACAGTTGGTATGTGTGAACTTTTTAGCCAATAGCTAGGAAATACACTTTATTTATTTATTTTTTAAAGCTTTTATTTATCTTTTGGCCATGCTGTGGGACATGTGGACATGCGTGATCTTAGTTCTCAGACCAGGGATCGAACCTGTGCCCCCTGCATTGAAAGTGCGGAGTCTTAACCACTGGACCGCCAGGGAAGTCCTTACATTTTATTTTTAAAAATGCATAAAACATTTTAAATCTTGTACAGCAACTTTGATCAAAAGGAAAAATCTATAAATTAGAAAATGCCCATAATTTTACAGGATACATTCCCTCATGACAATGTAATACATTTAGGGAAATTAACAACAGAGGCAGAGCCATGAGACTTCTCAGTGTTAAAACGTCATGCAGAAAGATAATGAAGTAATATTTTAAAAATTGTGAGGGGGACAAAAACTTTAACACCTCAATATTTATATTCTTCATTTATATGCGAAGGTAAAGTAAGTAAAATTCTCAATCTTTCAAGGTCTCAGAAATTTCACATTAAATATCATCTTGGACAACATTATTACAGGAAGTGTATCAGTTAAAAGAAAAAAAATCAGAAAAATGTTAAAACAAAGGAAAGTAAGAATGAGTAAATTACTTTAAAAATTATACCTATATACCCACGTGCTTCTGCAGAAATATGTATCTTTAAATTTTTTTTCTTTTTCATAACAATTAAATTTCAAACAGAATATCACCAAGAAGGTGGAGTAAGCAGGGCAAGGAGAGGAGACAAGAGAGGTAGTTGAGAAGTTAGGAAATTTTCAGGGAAGTAAGCACAGTTTGGGGTTTTAATAAATTGAATCATAAATTTAATAACAGTTACTGTGTATACCTACTAATTGAAGAGCTGGATATGAAACAGTGAACAAAATAATCTCTGACCCATAGAGCTAAGAGACAGATAGAAAATAAATAAGTAAATGAATGAATATATGATATGAGGTCAATTGACAATAAATGTTATGAAGAAAAATTAAGGATAAAGAGGTCCTCCGGTAGAATGACGTTGGCACGAGAACTAAAGAAAGTAAATGAGTGAGGTGGTTATGTGGATAGTGAGAAAAGGATTTCAGCTAGAGGACGCAGCAAGCGCCAACGCTCTGACTTGCTAGCCTGTTTGGAAGGCTTGAAGAGTAGCAGGGCGGCCAATGTGCCCTCTTACTGGGAACAGAGAAAGTATGTTTAATCTTATGCTTTTTCTAAAATCTATATAGAAAGGTACACACCATGGAAGAGAGAAAACAATATTGACTAAGAAGACTATAGTAGGAGAAAATATTCTACCTGATATTAAGGCTTACTCTATAGCTACCGTAATCAGGATAGTGTGGTACTGGTGGACAGGCACATAGGTCAATGAAACAGAGCAGAGAGTACAGAAACAGATGCACAAAAATATCTTCAGCCGATTTTTATAAAGGTGCAAAAGCAGTTCCATGGAGGCAGAATAACCTTTTCAACAAATGATGCTGTATTACTTGTACATCTGGTGGCAAAATAAACAAACAAAACCCAAAAAGCACAACAACAAAAAGCCTTTGACCTAAACCTCATACTTTATAAAAAAAAATAGTTAAAAATAGATCGTATGCTTAAATGTAAAATTAAAAGTCTAGAAGTTTTAGAAAAACTTAGGAGAAAATCTTCAGAATCTAGGGTTAGGCAAAGAGTCCCTAGATATGACACCAAAAGCACGATTTGTCAATAAGAAAAATTGATAAATTGGACCTCTTTGAAACTGAAAGCTTTTGCTCTGTGAAAGTTCATATGAAAAGGATGAAAAGACAAGCCACCAACATGGAGAAAATATTTGCAAACCACATATTCGATAAAGAGCTAGAATCTAGAATATATAACCCCAAATTCAATAGTAAAAACCCAAACAATTCAATTAGAAATTGAGCAAAAGACATGAACAGATATTTCACTGAAAATGACATAAGATGGCAAATAAACACACAAAAAGATGTTCAACATCATTAGCCATCATGGGAAATGTAATTTAAAACCCTAATGAGGTATTACTATATACGTATCAGAATTGTGGAAATTTTTTTAAAAATTGACAATAACAAATACTAACTAGTGAGAGTGGAGAAATTGGATCACATATATTGCTGGTGGGAATGTAAAATAGTAAAGCCATTTTGAAAAACAGTTTAGCAATGTTATTAAAATAAACATACAATAACTATACAACCTAGCAATTGCAATTTTATGCATTTACCTCAAATATGTAAAAACCGGCGAGGGGAATGATGATAGTTACTGAGGTGGGGAAGACTATAGAAGTACAGGTTTTTGTGGATTTGGTTAAAGTTTGAAAACAAACTTGAAAATATTTGAAATATCTACTTTATTTCCCAATGGAAATGTTAGGTCAGCGTTCAGACCTGATAGGTAATTCAGACATTACCTATCAGGGTAATGGTCCAGGTTGGAGATACACATCTGAGAGTCTTGGGCTTATAAATGACATTTCAAACTATGAGACTCAATGCCATTATTAAAGTATTGACCATAGTTTAGAAAAATATTCCAGAGATTGAACCCCAGTGTACTTCAATGTTATGTAGTTGGAGAGACAATACAGAAACAAAAAAGTAGACAGAAGCAGAGTACCCAGTGAGGGAGAGGGGAGAGAAATCGTATGTATGATGTCTTCCATTCTTGAGATTGTGCTTTATATTTCTACTTAAACTATTCATCTAGTGGATTACAGTACTACATTTTATGTGAAATCAACCTTGCATTTCTAAAATAAACACAACTTGGTCATGAAGTGTTCTATTCTTTTATACACTGCTGAGTTTTTAGGATTGTTAAATCGATGTTTATCAGTGAAACTGACCATATAGTGAACTGACCTTTATCCTAAGTTTTAGGATCCAATGAAAAATCCTATATGATTTTTTTCAATAGTTATCCACTGAATTATACTGAGAGCAAGAAGACTGAAATGTCAGAATGATCTGAAATATTGGTGAAGGAACAAAAAAATAAACTATGGAAGATAACAGTGAGCTCAGAAGTAGATTCATGTATGTATGTCAAGTCGGTATATAATATGTCAAGTTGGTATACATGTACATATGTATATATGTATATGTGTATATATATATGTATGTCAAGTTGGTATATAAATTACTCAGTACATGAAGTGGAGAAACCAGCTTACTCAATGAAAAAAATGAACCTGGCTCTTTATACCTTGTCTAAATAAAGGTGATTAAAAATGCAAATGTGAAGTACTCTATATTGAATAATACAAAAAGAAGGCATGTAGAAGAGTATTTTTGTCACTTATTCAAGGGAGTGAGGGAAACGTACATAAACAAAAACCCAAATATAGAATATATAACTTTAAAAAGTGATGGATTTGACAAAATTAAAGTTGCTATTTAAGGTTCATTGAAGGATACCAACAAAAAAACTAACAAATGACAGATTGAAAATACATTTTAAATATTTAAGACTTACAAAGGACTATTCTATAGGCTACATAAGAATTTCTGCTTAGCGACCAGTGAACAATTGTAAACCTGATTTAAAAAAATTATGAAGGCTTCAGATTGTTACTTCTACAGAAGACATCCAAATAGTCAAGTAAAGAATAAAGAGATGCTCACATTCACTGGTAATCAGAGAAAGATCAAAACAATGAGCTATATCTTCCACCCACCAGATAAGAAAAAAATTTTTAAGTCAGATAAAAGAAGTATCAACAAGGATGTGGGAAAATGAGAATCTTTGAGAAGTGTTCCTGTAGCATAAACTATTATGGCTTTCTGGAGAGCAATTTGGCAGTGCTTAGCAAAATTAATTATGTGTGTCTTCTGTGACACAGCAATTCTCTGCCTGTGGATATATCCCTGAGAATCTCACATGTGAGTCCACAAGGGGATATGCACAAGGCTGTTTGTCACAGTGTACTTGTGGCCGTATAGCATTGGAGGCAGCTAAGGTAGCTAATGGGTAAGTACAATCTGGGGGCTGGCTAACTTTGCATAATGCAGCAGTTAGAAGCAGTCAACTAGGTGTGTATGCAGCACAGTGATCTTACAACTTTATGCATAATAAAAAATTAGGAAACAGATGTGTTCTGTAATATAATATTCTATTGCAAAATAAAGTACCTACATGTAAAAGCAAGAACATATATTTTTCACAGATATTTACAAATCCAAAGACACCTACTACAGTATTTTTTGGAGGGGGCAGGAGGACTGTAGCTAAAAGTAAACTGACAATGATGATGGAGGAAATGAAAAAATAATAGTGAAATAAAATGAAAGAAGAAAAGGGCCTTAGATCTATCATGTACCATGGACCAAGGAACTTGACTAACTCAACTCTTTGAATCTGGGATCGCTCCAAAATAAATTAATAATAAACATGAACTCAATGATATATAATTCATCTATAAGAATGGCAAAGTTAAGGAAAGTGGTGGATAATATCTAGGACTCAAGGAAATGTGAAGAAATTGCTCATTTCATGCAGTGATGATTGGAATGAATATTAATGCAGCCTTTGGAAGAGTGGACTTTCATTATACTGAAATATTTAAAATATGTGTTTTAGAGAATTTGTTTTGTTTGTTTGTTTTGTACCACAACAAAAGCTAAGTAATGAATCATTCAACTCTTATAAGTATCTATCTTTAACAGGGGCATTGGACCAGTGCATTTTTTACTGCTTGTTTTCAAAGGAAAAAATATAATCAAATATTCACAAATTCGTATGTTGCTAAATAAGTTGAGATACATATACACTATATAATAGTATGTAACTATAAAAAATAAAGTTGAATCACAAGTAGTGACATAAATATATTACTGAACATATTATTAATTACAAAAGACACCAATCATCAAAGTATCCATACAGTATGACACCCATTATGTTAAAACAAGTGATATTATACAGAACTGTTTTTGTATATACATATGGAAATGTATAGCAGCAGTATGATGAATATTCATCAACTTGATATCAGTAGCTATGTATATAAAAGGTCAAAGGATTTAACTATAAATTTCCAGTGTGTACTCTTGTATATTGCATGCATGTATTCGTGTGTATTTTTGTGTAACTAAAAAAGATTATCTATCTTCTACAGATAATACCAGATAAGATGTCCTAAATCTTCTTCATATTCTTGCAAAGAGGTTCTTCAATTAAATGTTTTAAAATTAATCCAAAGTAATTTTCTTTCTTAGAAATTCAAAATATACATGGGCACATCAGAATTGGGAGATAGATACTCTGCAGCCAAACAATATTTTGAACTTTATCCAGTCAGTGTGTCCTAAAGTAACATTTTTTTCTCCCCTAAGGAATACCTAGTTACCATTTTTCCTGTAGACAACAATATATTCTGAAAAATAATTTGAGAACACTGAAATAGGAATAGAAGAAGAAAATAAGAACTTGAGGGAAGCAAAAAAAGATTTTGATATTTAAATTGTTCCTATGATTCATTATAAAACTTTTGTCTGAGTTTCCTGCCAGCTGCAAGAAAGTCAGCTGTGTTACATTAGATACTTCTGATTTTTGTCAAGAGAGGGAATGAGTTCTGGGTAAACAAAGTTTATCTTAGCACTAAATTCTGAAAGAAACATCAAATTTGGTGAATTATCTAAATGCCACTGGTTGAGGGCGTCTTCACCATCACCACATTAATTCAGGTGTGAACGTAAGTTGTAGATTGCAACTTAGTAAAAGGGTTTTATCTACATTAAAAAAAACTCCTGAAAATCATTTTTAGCTTTCAGTGGTCAGATTATGAATGGATAAAACTTAAAATGGCTAAAAGTACGGACAAACATTATGCTTCTTATAATCTATACACTACATGAGTATGATGTCGTTGATTCACTGTCCATCCACCCATTGATTCTAAAAGAGCATGTTTTTCATCAAGCATTCTGTACCAGGCACTGTGTGAGGAATACTTGAATCCAGTGTCTGATGTTGCGCTGCTCTTAGTCTATGGATCTTTCTGAATGTAAGTACTAGTCACCAGAAATAAGCACGAACCATCAGGAGGCCCCAAAGAGACAAAAAACAGCCTCACTCTCAAAATTAGTAAATTTTGAAAGCTTATTTTTTAAAACTGCTATTAACTACATCATGTAATAACTCAAAAGATCAAATTCTTTTATTTTTGGAAGGCAGAAAAGAGAGAAGAGGAATTATATTTAAGGCCAAAGTAAAGATTTCCATTGCTAAAAATATTTCTTCCTGAAATCTTAACCCCTTACATGTAGAATTGGGCAAAGCCATTTGGTTTATTGCTCATAGTATGATGAGTATTCATAAGCATTAATATTGTTACATTCTTTCTATGGGCCGGACATTGGACCAATCCCTTTATGTGCATCATCACTTCACTCTGATCAAGGAGCTAGTTTTACCTCTATTTTACAGTGAAGGAAAGTGATCCACAGAGAGATGAAGTAGTTGCTGAGAAATAATGAATAAATGTTGGCAAACTAACCTCAGAGCTCACACATTTACCTCAACATTGGCACTTATATCAATCTTTTCAGATAGTAGTAACACAAGTCCACACAACTATGATGCCACTACTAGAAACAGCATCCACAAGTCAACATTGTACAAAACAAAGCCAACTCATTGCCATTTGCAGTCAATGAGGTCATATGTGATGAGACTGTCAGTGTTAGGGGAAAGTGGAGGATTGTAAAGTGACTTTGCTATTGGGCAATCTTGACATTATTTGAACATCAGTTGGCCCTTTGTTGTCCTGTAGCTCAACTTTCTTCTGGCTTTAAGGGAATGAAGCCTTGCTACTGCTCTCTCCACCTGCAGTCTGCTTTACTTTATCTCCTCATTGTTCCAAGGATAGTAATATATCCTATAAGGCCATGCCCAGTTTAAGCTCTAATTTTACACCTCGGAGGTCACAGTGTCTCAAATGTGGTGTTTACTGTTTTTCTGTAACTGGTAATTTTCCCATAAGCTCCTTGGGGTTGACTCTTATCCTGTCACCTGGCATTGCCTGAGGAAGTGATAAACTATTTTTCCCCTTAACCACTAAGGCAACAGGAAAATATTTGTTGGTTCTTTCTTTTGAAAGTAACTAAAGACATGCAAATTAGAATTAAAAGCAACACCACCATCAACAAAACCACCTTAGGCTATAGGAATTGCAAAGGTTTATTTATACTGTGGTTTTTTTTGTGTGTTTTTTTTTTTCCGGTGAACAGTTGTTAACCACAAAAACTACATATATCTTAAGTGTTTTATTTTCAAATATCCATCTGGTTCAGTTGTTTTATATAGTTATTTTTCCCCTTGTGGCGGCATTTACTCTATAACAATGCATGGATAATTACATCCATGAAGACTCCTGCAGTGCTATAATAACTACACAAACTAAAAGATGGCTTTTCAATGGAATAAAACAATCTTAAGGATCAGATAAGAGCTCCATAATCAATATTGTACAATTTTTGAATGGGACACAGAAGTGAGAGAAAAACCCTTGTCAAAAGCCAGACACATGAAAGGCTCTTTTGTTCTCTCTGTGGTAGAAAGACTTTATACAATTAGATAGAGGTAAAAATATTGTTCAAATTCTCTAAGCTGTGTTATGATCACTTGATATTTTATGTGCAGAACAATGCTTGGAAATAGCAGAAAGCCTAATCAATGTTGTTACAGCAAATTGTGTCTTTACACAGCCAATATGTAGCTCTATGACTAAAAGTAAACAAAACAATGTAACCATTTAAAATGTATTATTTATTATTTCCCAAATATGTCTTAGGTTTTCTACCATAAGCATAATATTTTTCTTCAAGAAGTAAAAATAATTTTAAAAACAAAATGAATAAAATAAAACATCTTCCTAGTCTTTTCTGCTTTCTGAACTTTTACTCCTTCCTCAAGATTTAGTTCTAGTGTGGTTATCTCTGAGAAGTATTTATTCCCTGACTCTTCACCCTCTTTTTTGACTAAATTGGGTGGTTTTTCCTCTGTACTCTCATAAATTCTTGCCAAGTTAATATGATATATAAACTTATGCTTTATCCAGGCTTTTGGTTTGGTAAACCTACTCCTTTGTCCTGCAAATCCCTTTAATTCTTGGAATGTGTTTTATTCGTGATTATTTTCTCTACCTTTCCTTGTAGGGCAACTTTGCATGCAGTAAGTGTCAAAATCGGCTATTGTCAGAATAAAGCAATTCATCAGCTGAGTAACGATACAGTGTTGTTAATAACACTGTGTTGATGTTCAGGTCCATGTTCCCTAACCCTGAAATAATTTGGATTATTTTTCATTATGTGAAAAACGATGTGGTGAGTAAAATAATTATGATTATACTTTATATGAGCATGTAACTTCCACATGGAGATTTTTCCAGCGTTACGGGTCGATCCTTCAGACACCAAATTTTGAAAGAATGTTTCGGTTTCTTAAAATGACAGAAGCATTACCAAATGCTTTGAAAAACCTAAATTTTGGGTGTTATTTGAGTGTTTCTCATAATCAGCTTTTCTCTAATCCCAAAAATGCAACCTTTAATAACAGATTTCTCTGATACAAGCACCGCAGTGATCATGTCACTGCTCACTTTATAAGGCACATTTGAAAGTATTCCATCTCTATTGCACACGAAATGACTATTCATAGCAAGGCCATATAAAACCAATATCTGTTAGTTCAAAATAGAGTGCAGTTGGATGCGACTACATTTTCCCAAGAGGCCAAATATGATTTTTCCATTAAAACTTTTGTTTAAGGTGTTGCATGGGTAATATATCATAGCACCTGGAAAGAGAATCTTGGATCACTTAGCTTCTCAGTCAACTCTGTATGCATTGCAAAACAGTTGTAAGTTAATGTGTGTGGTGACGATCAATATTGTTTGACTCCCCATGAGCAGAAACAAAAAAGTAAGATGTTCTGCATCTTAGTGAAATCTTGCGATGAGGTTGACCCATGTCACAACATACTTCCTTTTTCTTTGGACTTGAATGTGGGATACAGAGTTCACAGTGTGAAAATCTAAGTTAATGAGGAACACTTCCATTAAGAAAGCTCATTTGAATGTGAGCCTATATGAAAATTAAGTTTGCAAATCACGATGTCCTAGAAGTTAATCATATATTCAAGGATAGAGCGACTTAACATCATAAAAGTGCCAATTTTATGAACATTTAGATACAAATTAACAGCAAATTTAGTAGAAAATGCCCGAAGGATTTTGGAAACTTCTTGATATAGTCAGTCTGTAAAGGAAAAGATTCACCCACAGCTAAAGTAATTTTCAAAAAATTAGAGCAAAATGGTGAGATTTACTCCCCTTCCCAATATATTAATATATATTATAAGACTACAATAACTAAAACATGATGGTATTGGTATAAAGATAAATAGACCAATGTAACAGGATATTTTAGAAAGAGTTCTTACTATAAATGTGAAGTTGGCATGGGCTAAATGATAGCAAGGTAAATCTGTAGACAATGGATTCATTTTCAGTCAGCTTTGTTGGGAAAATGCACTTGTATGTCTAACACATGTTATATATACAGTAGGTCCTCCACATCCACAGGTTCCACATCTGTATTCAACCCATCATGGATTTTGTAAGGGACTTGAGCTTCCACAGATTTTGGTTTCTGTCGGGGGTCCAGGAACAAATCCCCTGAGGATACCGAGGGATGACTGTACTAGAATAAGTGAGCTAAATGCTTAAATGTCAGATGAAATTGTAAGGTAAACAGACACAATTACAGAAGAATATCTTTTTGAACTTGGTATAGTGAACATTTCTTAAACTGGACCTCAAAACCATAAGGAAAAAAAATGGAGAGATTTGACTAGATAACATGTAAGATTTTTTTAATAATAAAGGGTATTAACAAATTGGACATAAATATGAAGATATGTGTACACCTATAATCTATAAAAAATTAATAGCTGGTATGTAGAAAACATTTCTTTGAATAAGCAAGAAATAGACAAGAAAGCTCAATTCGTTCACTTAATAAATAAATATGCTTTACTTTGTTCCAGAATTTTTGAAAGTGCTTAAAATATTAATTCATTTAATCAGAATAAGTCCCACAGTTTGTTAACTGGTAGACCTGGGGTTTGAACGCAGACAGTGAGTTCTAGAATCAGTATTTTATTTGTCAATAGAAAAACCAAGAATAAAATGAACAAAGGATATAAAAAAACTTAGGGGCTTCCCTGGTGGCGCAGTGGTGAGAGTCCATCTGCCGATGCAGGGGACACGGGTTCGTGCCCCGGTCCGGGAGGATCCCACATGCCGTGGGAGCGGCTGGGCCGTGAGCCATGGCCGCTGAGCCTGCGCGTCCGGAGCCTGTGCTCCGCAACGGGGGAGGCCACAACAGTGAGAGGCCCGCGTACCGCAAAAAAACAAAAACAAAAAACTTAGGGAGGAGGGCTCCTTAAAAACTAATGGGAGACAGACTAATTTACTAACTGGAATCTCCATGGCTCTTCCAAGTAGCCTAGCAATGAGCTAGATCCACAAACAGAATCTGCAAGATCTTCCAGTGAGAAAGCCTCTGGTACCCAAACTCCACAAGTTGCCTGACTTGTGTGGTCAGGATGTTTCTCTCATTGACAAAGCCGTTCTTCCAAACGGAAAGCAAGCTCTGCTAAATCCCCCTCTCCGTTGCTCCTGATCCCATTTGGCAGCAGTAAGAGGTATAACTTAAAATGAATCAGAAAACACCACATGCATCTGGACCAACTTGCAGTTGGAAGATGCATCTCACCCACAAAGGGGATAAAAATTGAATTCGATGACCATAGACACATTTGTGGAATATGGAGCTGCTTTGTTGCCCCTGCAGTAGATAGAATACATATTACCAATATTACTGATTGACAATATTTGCAGGACACTGGAATTTC
Source organism: Phocoena sinus (assembly GCF_008692025.1). Classification (NCBI taxonomy): domain Eukaryota; kingdom Metazoa; phylum Chordata; class Mammalia; order Artiodactyla; family Phocoenidae; genus Phocoena; species Phocoena sinus. The sequence continues at coordinate 103,883,023 of NC_045766.1, read as the reverse complement.
TTAACATAATAAAATTTATCAATGGGATCCTATTTATGTTTATCACCAGGCCTCCCAGCATGGCATTTGGTGATGGTTGCCACTATCACACATGGATAGCAAATACCATTGAGCAATGGGATGGCCCTCTCAAAGATGATCTACAACAGCCTCTCTGGCAATGACTTCTACAACGATGTCTGTTTCAGCTATCCTTGGTGATTGAACTCTGGAACACTGCCATACTGTGCAAGGATTTTCTGCCTCAGTGAAGCTCCTCAGCCCTCAGGTGTCAGTTATGGGGAATGAAGAAGAAAGTCCATGTGATAAATCAGGATACTCATATTTTAATATCACAACATAAGGAGTTTTATATATTTAACAAAATAGAACATATTGATACCACACCTACTGTTACGCAGCTTGCTCTTTTCACTTAGCACATCTGGAGATCTTTCCATTTCACTTTATACAGAGATTTTCTTTTAAAAAATGCTACAAAGTACTGCATTTCTGCATTTCTATCTGATATATAGGAAACTCTAATGATTCTGTATCTCAGTACTCACTTTTCCTTCCCCTTTATGCACATGTACTTTACCCCCAAAGAATGGATGGGGATTTACATTGCATGGAATGAGGATGACTGGACAGACATGATACACATGAGTTTTGGATCCTTTTGCCCACAGGCTAGCACCATATCATTCCCGGGGGTTTTATGATTCCAACTCTCTGGAAGTGAAATATTGCTATAGTTTCAAGATTTTGCTACAGATTCCCTTCCCTTACAGTTGTCCTTTTTTTCTTAGAGGTCTTTATTAAAGGGGAGAACGGTGACTATTGGATTTCTGTTTCTGGCTGCAGGGGAACGACAAGCATTCTAGCAGTTTCCCAAAGCAGCAATATGCATGAACATATCTGATCTCGGGATGTTGGGGAGGGTGGTCAGAAGGTGGATAAAAGTTATCTTTCTCCTTTCCTATCACAAAACAACCAGCCTCCAAGGTCGCCTATAACTGGGTCAGTCTGTGGCTCATAGTTATGTGGCAAATGGTCCTTGCAGTGTGACCAAGGTGTGCGGGACCTTGTCGGAAACCCTTCCCTTTACCAGGCAGTCACTCATTCCTGCTGACTGCTGCAGCCTCTTTAGTTGGTTTGCCTTAGTCGTCCACATAGATATTTCCATCAACCACACAAGCTATTTCAACTTTCCTTGTACCCTCTGGCATAGAATGCTATACTTCTCCTGATATCTTAGCTCTTTGCAACCACTCCACATCGTAGGTCTTACTGCAAAAGGCTTGGTTGCAATTTTCTCCACATTCTTGATGCAACCAAACCTTGCCACCACCTTAAATAGCAGAAAATCTATATGCCCAGAGCAGGAGGTAAGCATACTAGTTGGATATATGATTTTACCTCAAATGAACTACCATTACCACATTTTGTGTCCCTAGGGCTTGTTTTTCTCTAAAGTAGGCAAACTCTCTCTGCTTTCCACTTAGATATAATATTATTTGTGCTCTGGAGGGGGCCATATTATTCTTCATGATGACCCAAGAACTAGGGTGGGGAGGGACACATCTCATTATCCACACAGGTTTTCTTGTACTATCAGCAACATTCCTAGGCTTAAAAAGGGACACATGGGCTTTCACCAGTGAAATAAAAATGACAGTGAGCCATCCTTCAATTTGATCCAGGAGTTTCTCTTGTTTTCTCAGCCTGAGCTTCAAGCCAAGTGGTTTAGATGATCTCCACAAATCCTTCTGATGAGAATTTTGCTGACTTTCTATATATGTGATATCTTCTTCACCATTTTCAAGAGAAGCTAGAAGTTTCACTGAAGGTTCAATTAACTTCCACCCCTGATTGGAAGGATTATGTTTAATTAGTCTCCTCCTAGGGACCAGTAGGTGACCAAGAAGATTCAGAACCCTCTGTTGGATGGATGGATGGATGCCCCAGACAGCTCTCTGTTTAGGTAGCCTAGGAATGAACTGGCTCAGCATGAATATCTGCAAGATTGCTACCTGATATTGGCCCTGAGAAGCAAATTCCTGTAGGCAACTCAGGCAGTCTGGACGTTCCTTTCATCAGTAAAGATACTTCTAAGCATGGGAAGGTCAAGACCTTCTGATTCCCAGATTATGTAATTAATCAGGTTTCCCAAATAACATGTAAAGAAGAAGGTTAGTGGAATACCATTCCTGGAGTACAAACTATAGTACAAACTATAATACGGGGCTTCCCTGTGGCGCAAGTGGTTGAGAGTCTGCCTGCCGACGCAGGGGACATGGGTTCGTGCCCCGGTCCAGGAAGATCCCACATGCCGCGGAGCGGCTGGGCCCGTAAGCCATGGCCGCTGAGCCTGCGCGTCCAGAGCCTGTGCTCCGCGGCGGGAGGGACCGCAGCAGTGAGAGGCCCACATACCGCAAAAAACAAACAAACAAACTATAATACAGTGTGTCCAGTTACATTAGGCCTAGTTGTACTAGACCAGTGGGAAAGTAAGGATACAGGGGACTGCATATAAGCAAATTTTACCTAAGAATTTCCCAATAAATCTACTTTATACTTGTATGACATGTACATCATCTCTGCTATGAGGCTAATAACCAACTAATAAATGTAGGGAGAGATGCACAAGTTTACTAGTAATCAGAAAAAAGCAATTGAAGCAACAATGGGAATGTTGGAAAATAGTAAGCCCTGGCCAAGATATGAGAATAGATTACCACTCAGGATTCATGGCAAATATAAATTGTTACTCTTAGTCTTGTAATAGGTTTTGAACTTTATTTGGTATATAGCCCACAATATGATGTTCCTCTTCTTGGTATATAACCCAAAGGAACCCTCACACTGATCAAAAGAAACCATGAATGAGAATGATTTTCGCAGCATTTTCATGGGAGAAAACAAATTGGAAGCTAAATTGGTGCCCACTTCTAGGGGAATGGCTAAATACTATATGGTATCAGCATAATATTGAATAGGTAAAATGAATGAATGAAGTCTACATGTAAAACATTGGTAGATTTCAAAAATGTCAAACATGTGAATGAAAAAAGAACAAAATCAAATTTGCAGTACAATGTCGTTTAATTAAGTAAAAAAGACATATATTAGAACAGGCACCTTAAAATAGAGGATGTTCACTCTTCAAATTAAAAGATACACAATTTCATTAATAATCAGGGAAAAGTAAATTAAAATCACACATGTACAATAATATGTTCACAGAATGACTAAAATGAGAAAAGACAGATAATTTCAATCATTATTAACAACATGGAACAGCTGCAATCCTCCGAAACCCTTCTGAGAGTATGACACTTTAGAGAAATGTTTGCGTATCTAATACCCTGAACATATGTGTACGCCATGACTCAGTAATTCTTGTTCTAGGTATATACCAAATATAAACACATACATGTGTTCAAGAAAGGCATTTGTGAGAATGTTCCTAGCAGCACTAATCATAAAAGCCAAAACCTAGAAGCTACCCATATGTTCATTGATAGAATGATACGCTAGACACTGACAGTGCCCTGGCCAGACACCTTGACCTTTCCATTGTAGTGCACACCAGACTGACTTCCAGCTGCTCACATCTGTAACTCATTGCCTGAGGCCTTCTTGACTGGTTGGATTTCACTCTACCACAGGCACCTCAGGAAGTAAGGCCAGAGAATTAGTCCTCTCTGGGAGCAGCCTGAAAACAGTGACCATTGGGAGAGTATGTATAAATAACTCAGCTTGCGGTTCTGCTGGGCTCAGTCTGAGAGCTGAGTTCTAAGTTAGCTTTCAGACTTCCCCAGGGAGATTAAGAATCTAGTTACCAGTTTTGATAAACTTGCTTGGTAACAACCCTCTCTCCGCTTCACTTCCTCGCTTTCCTAGTAGAGTCTCCTGCTCTCACCCCAGTCCTTATAATGATTACCATTGCTCCTAAATAAGCTGCTCTGTGAGAGCAGCTGTAAATATAGGAGGTTATTTATTGGTTGTTTTTAAGTGACTTAGACGCACTGAAGGAAGAAACTCATATGACTAAATCAGTCAACTATCAACTCAGGGCACGAAGTGAAAGCCAGAAGGCCTTGATGCAATGTGTAACAGACCCTTATCTTCTGCAGCCAGAGAGCAGGTTGTGCTGAAAATGAGGTGCAGGACCCACTTTTGAGAATAATAGAGTCTGAAATAGGCTGAAATTTCGATGCTAACTTCTGGCCCCTGAGAGAGAAAGAGTGTGGCCCTGGGACCGGCTTGGGAAAATCTAGCTTGATGTGCTTAAGAATTAGAACCTCCAGATTTCTCTGAACTCTCTGAACAGCAGAATTGACCTGCTTCTCTTAGCTACAGAAGAACCAGCTCTTCTTGCCTGTAGACTCTGCCGAGTCTGCATCTGAGGTGATGCACGATGCATCCTGCCTTCCTCAGAATCCGCCTCCATCTTTTCTCATTAACTTTTGGGCCAATAAATGGAATCAAATGTCAACATGTCCCAAAAGGTTGTCTGCAGCTCCACCAGGGTCATATACTCTGACCCAAGACATCATTATCTCTCAGCAGGATTACTGCAAAAGGTTTAGACTGACTTGTTGCTATTAGCCTTCCCTTTCTACCATCTCTGCTTAATATACCAGCCAAAGCTGTCAGCTCATGGCTCTGCTCTTCTCAAAATACTTCAGTGGTGTTCTATCTCACTCAGAATAAAACTTAAAATGTTTACAATGGACTCTAGAAAGTGCCCTTCCTTTAATGACCCCATCCTCCACCCATACTTCTCTGATCTCAGTCTTATTTCTCTCCCCCTCTCTCAGTCAACTCCATCCACAGTGGCTTTCTTGCTGTTCCTCAAATAAACCAGCACAATCCCATCCCAGGCCTCTTAGATGAGCTGTGCCCCTCTGCTCAAAATGCTGTTCCTCAGGAAATTCACCTGGTCGCCCTCTCTTATCTCATGCACGTGTTCTTTGAATTGTCACTTTTTAAATGTGGTCTTTTCTTACTACCTCATTAAAATTATAAACCCTCTCTCTTCTCTAAGATACTCTGTACAACCTCCGTGCTTTCTTTTTTCTCCATAGCCCTTATCATATTCTAATATACAGTTTCCTTTACATAGTTAATCTGTGTATTACCTTTTTCTTTCTATTAGAAGATAACTTTATGAGCACAGCTATATTTTTTCTATTTTTTCCCTTATGCATCCCCAGAACTTAGAGCAGTACCTGACTCATAGTAGATGCTCAATCCATAAGTGTTGAAAGGATTATTATATAAGAATAAAATATGGGAATAAAAAAAAGTAAAAAATTAGTAAAGGTAATGATAATAATAATAACTGCTACATATTACTGAAGTCCTACTTGGTGCCATATAATACAATACTTAGAACAATCCTATAGGTAAAACATACATCCATTTCACAGATGAGGAAACTAAATCTCTGGTATATTCAGGGAGAAGCTTAAGATTACACAAAGGATGAGGATTTATTAAGTGTGTCTGACTCACACCTTAGTGGTCTTTCTATATCTCAACATTGCCTCATCAACTAGTCTCCAATGGTAACGTACTCTTTTTTTAGTCATTTGATATTTCAGTTGGGAAACATAGATGCATATTGATAAGCAATAAACCAATAAACCCGACTGCAATAACAGGCACTGGGTCAGAGCAGAGATTCTGGTATTGGACTGCATGGGCACACATCCTGACTCATACAAGTACTGGTTAAATTTCCTTGGATGTTTTTGTTCATCTCTCTGTGGCTCAGTTTTCACATTTGTAAAAAGGGGATAACAATTATTCTCTCTCGACAGTTTTTATAAGAATGAAGGAAACTAGCATAAATAAATAATATTTAGAATAATGATATTATAAGTACAAGTGTTATGCTCATTTACATTACACAGCATTTTAAAGATTTACAGTGTTTTCACAAAGTTTCCATTATTTAAATTTATAGCAATTTCATGAGGTAGATAAGGAGAATATTTTATCCCTGTGTTATTCTTCGACTTGCTAGTTATTTAACATTTAACATTTGATATGTCCTAGTCTAGGCTTAAGTCTTACACAGATAAAAAATAAAACACAATCCCTGTCCTCAAGAACACCAGATAAGAAAGAAAATATAGTAGAATAAATGTTTTGATAGAGGTAGCCTGAGGATGCTGAGAAAACTGAAAGCTACAGAGGTTAATAAACCTGTCCAAGAGGTGCCCAAACAATAAGTCTTCTCACTCTCCATCCAGAGTTTCCCCTAAACACTGGTAGGAATGGTGGATAAAACAGTCTTATGAGGTGGGAGATACAGGGTCTGAGCTTTTTCTTGCTGCCCGGAAAATCCCAGCTTCTTGCATTGCAGCAAAAGACTGATCTTATTCCTCCTTTCACCTGGCCTCCAGGTTGGTGAGTCGAGATCCATTATCCCGAAATTATAAGTAATAATTCTTATTAAAGCACCAACGTGGTACAAATAGATGCTGTGGTCATGAACTCTTATCTGACTGGTTCACAGAAGAGTAGAATAAGTCAGTGTTTCACTTAACTGGGAACCAGGAAACCCGGATATGACCTTGGGCAAATGATTCCATTTCTCTGCACCTTGGTAAATATTAGCTATCATTATCACCTTTATGGTTTCTAGAATGACTTGGATAGGAGTCACATTCTGTAAAAGAAAACCAAAACAAGGCACTGCATGACCTCAGAGTGTAAGTTCATTTTCTATGTTGGTTCTTTGCCATCTTTTCCAGCGTGTCAAATTTGTTTGCTTTTTAAGCTAAAGGAAGTGACTAGCACACTGCTTTGTCTGGAGCTCACACTGAAAAATATTTGCTCAAAGAATGAACTGTCATCCACACAAAAAAGCATATTGGTAACTCGGTGTTCAGAAAGACACATCTATACATCTCGCGCTCTTTCTAATCAGACACAGTCTCATCTTTTAGACTCAATTCGTAACACCTGCCGGTCCTTTAGCGCTTCTGTTTCTTTGCAAGGCAGCTTTCCCCGCAGAAAGCCTGTGTTCTGCCACAGCTGCAACAATTAGTCTCCCTGCCCGAGAAGAGTGACAATAGTGATATTTCTCCGGATGAATGATAGACCTACTGGAGAGTCCACAAATCAAAATGTCAATTTTCTTTTCTCCTTCAGTTTCTTTTGTGTTGTGTGTTTGTATGTAATTTCTTCTACAAAAATGCCTTTGGATAGAGATAAAATATCTTCTTTTTTTTTCAAGTCTAACTAAATAATGAAGCATATCTGTGACAGATTTTGACACATTTTGGAATTACATTCATTGCCTACAAAGTGTGGCAATCACATGAATTCTTTGAAAAGAATGATTTAAAAGTGCCAGTGGTACCTAGAAAAGAAGCAGGCTAGGGAGAGGGTGCTAATGCACGCTCCTGATAATTATGTAAAACAAAATGTGGATTTGCAACTAAAGCACAAAAGCCTAGTAGATGCCCAATTCAAATTTTTTCTAATTATAATATCATCATTTCTTTACAGTTTTCTCATAACCTAAAGATTTTATGGTATTTTAAATTTCTGTACAACTTTAAAAGGAATACATGCTACACTCTTGCACGTGTGTCGAAAACAATATTAAGGCCAGGGTAACTACGTTCATGACTCTATTTTCTATTAAAAATATCTCCAGTGACTTACTAAGTTTTCAGAAACCAGTTTTTGTTCATTTGCTTGTTCTTAATTCAGACATTCAAAGAGAGTTTTAGATTAACGTGCAGGATTTAAGGTGAAATAATGTTGAAAAATACTTTTCCCCACAGAAATCTAAGAAAGTACGTGACAAATCATGAAAGCCTGATGGAGAAAAATCAAAACATGAATTCACAGTTATAAATCATGAGATCCTGAAAAGTTCCAGATAAAATGAGCTGAACCATGCGTGAGGGTAGAGTGACTTGATTTTAGCATGTGGTAAAACTTCGAGGGCTTTTAGGATTCATCCTACTTTATTTTCTTTCCATGTAATGGCTTAAGGGTCAGAATTCCTAGGTTTAATTCTGATGCAAGCCACTTAAGTTGTTCATGCATTCTCTTCTTATTTTTTTTAATTTCTCCTTAATTTTTTTTAGTGGAGTTTTAGTTGATGTACAATGTTGTGTTAGTTTCAGGTGTACAGCAAAGTGAATCAGTTATACGTGTACTCATATCCACTTTTTTTAGATTCTTTTCACATCGTAGGAATTCCATACAGTATTTTGCATGGAAAGAATAAAAGAATGCACATGCATACTCTTCTAAGGTTTATTAATTCTTACCAATGCAAAATACTATATGGAATTCCAATGATGTGTATTGTACTATGCTAGATGCGGCTAGGGGAAAAAACAAAACCAAAGCCAAAAAAAAAGGAAGAGAAAGCTGCAACAACAAGCCTACCATGTAAAGGGAGAGATGATACATATGTTTAATTAATTATATAAATAAGAGAGAAAGGAAAATATTGTAAGAGAAAATAATGTGCTCTAGGAATCCAGAAGAGGGAAATATATCACTATCAGATGGAGGAAATGGGCAAATTCTTATAGAGGAGGAGATATTTGAACTGGGTCTTAAGTGACAGGAGATGTTTAGTTATGTGAAAATAAAAAGTGGCAAATGCAAAAGCAAGTTTGCTGCCTTATAAAAATAATATTTTGTAGGCCAATTTAATTGGAGTAAGAATATAGGAAGACTAGTTTGCAAACATAAATGAGGATGCAACTGTGGAAGCTTGAAAATCACACCTGATCTACCTAGAATAGGTTGTAAAAATGCTGTGTTAAATGTCATACAAATTTATATTACTGTTATCAGGCATTTTACATGTAGAAGGTATATGGAATGTGGTGGTACTATCAGGCTAAATGGTTATTAGTGAAAATCATGTCATAATGTTGAATGTATGTTGGAAAAGATAGATATAATAATGTAGATGAAACATGAAAGCCTGCAGAATCCCTGAGTCCTGGACAGGAAGCCTTTGATTATGTTTAATTTTTCTTTTGTAGAGGGGAAAATGAATATGAAGGAAATAAAATCTAAATATTTCAGGTAATTTTTTTTCTCCTATAAAAAAACAGCAATTATTTTAATGTGGTATTTGTGATAAACAGTATTTTTTTATTCATTTGCACAGCATGAATAAGCTTACAAGAAGTATGATAAGCAAGAAAGAATGACTTTGTACAATAAACAATCACTTTTATTTTGCATAACATGAATGAAAGAAAAATTAATAGAATACTTTAGGAAATATATATCAGAGGACCTCAGCAACGTATTATCGGTTTCATGTTTTAAATCGGTTTCATGTTTTGAGAAATGCATCCCTCTGAGGAAGAAAAAATGATAGATATTAACAGGTTTACATAATCCTGTTGCAAATAGTTGGAGACTGACTGCATGAAAATGGAACATTTCCTAAAAATTCACTATACATTTCAGCAGTTTTAGCTGGGTCAATTACAGTCGCCAATGAAAGCAAATCTGTGCATGTGGCATTGTCTTGAAGGAAGATATCTCATTCAGGCTTTCTGTACAAAACCATTTAATCAGCCTCTGTGCTATGTAGGAACCAGAGTATCTTGACTGCAGCTGACTTTATGGATCCAACTCTAGATTAATTTGCCCTGCATAAACTGAAGGATTATTTTGCTTGTTTTATATATATATATATATATATATACACACATATAATATATATGCATATATAATATATATTATTTTGCTTGTTATATATGTGTATGTATAAATATATGTACGTGTATAAATATACAGACACATTTATATATATATATAAATATGTAAAGCAAATGAAGAGAATGTACTCACACTATGAATATTATTATGTAGCATTTACTGAGCAAAAATAAACATTTTGATATTTAGATGTAAGTACATACAATGTAATACAGTGATAAAAACATAGATTAAATGACCAGATTGCCTTAGTTTGGAGCCTATTGTTTCTACCTGAGAATTATGGGATCTTAGATATTTGTTTTAATCTTTCTATACTTCAATTTTATCATTTGAAACTCTAGAATTAGCATTATTAAAAGAATTCAATGAAATATTACAAGTAACTTGTGTAGGACACAGTGCCTAGCAGGAATTGAGTGCTTAATATTTGGTAGCAGTTGTTGCTATTGTATAAGATACTCATTTCCTTTGCTGTTATTATTATAATCACATTATATGTATCCTCTCTTCCCTGAAGTGATGGTGAAATCTTGAGTCAAGCATAATTAAGGAATTCTGTCTCTTGATTCCTTCTGAATCCTCTTCCTTCTTTGCCCCATTCTGCACTTTTACTGGAGCTCTGGGGCCTCCGACTTGATCCATGTATTTTTCCCAGGGAGCTCTCATTATATACATATATCTAAGTCCTTCAGTACACTTTAGTATGAAAACGGCTTGTGTGTAATAAGATTTATAAGTGAATAAAATTTAAGTAGCTAAAACCATGAGTACCTCGGTAATTTTTCATATTTTGTGTTTGAGACCCCAAAGGGCAATAGGCGATTCTCTGTACCATAGGGGAAATTGGAGAATGTAAAGTATAAGAATTCTTATTTTACCAGCCACGTTTTTAGAAAGAACAAGCAAGCCTTATCTTCAGTACATTAAAGGAAAGGTCATTGAGCAGCTTTTCATTTCCTTCGTTGCGTTTTCCTTTTGGTACAGTGTCAGTTCCAGGCAAGAGCCTATCACTTGTTCTTTCATTTTCTTTTCTCTTTCAAGATACTTAGGAATCTAAAAATATCATTTTTTTTTCACTTGGTTATTTCTCAAAAAAGCCACCTTTCTATCCTTTTACCCTTCTACTTTTCTTTATATCCTGCGGACATATTTTTGCTACGTGATTTTTTCAGTTGTAGTTGTTCGTTTGGAAAAGGGTTAATATCAATTCTTGACCCTGTGAAATAGGGGTGAGATAAAAAGCTGTGTGCCTTGATATGCGACACCGTAAAGTCAGCTGAGGGAAGCCAAGGAAATCCAGTTGTGGGTACTTGCGAACTTATCAGCTTGCAAACAACTCAACACATTATAAATTATTTACATGTTTACATTTCCACAGTAATTTATTTATGTGAAAAAGTGCTATAAGCTGAGTAGAATCTCTTTCAATCTTCAGTAAAGTTTCAGAACATGCACATGAAACAGTATAAAAATCATATTGCTTTTTTAAAAAATAAAAAAATGCTTTTGAAATAACATTTTTTAAAACATATATCTTTATGAGGAAGATGGCATTGTCAGTATCTACTAATTTCTCAGTGTTAATTAACTACATTATGAAACTGCAAAAGTGAGATGAAAAGGGCACAAAACTGAAAATTACTAGCAACATTTTTCCTCATGCATTTCTGAGTTTAGGGTAAAACAATATTGCCATAGCCTTAGAATTACAACTTAAGGCAATTTTTTTTTTTACTATACTTATTCATTTTTTAACTTGAAGTATAATTGATTTAAAATACTGTTTGTTTCAGATGTACAGCAAAGTGATTCAGTAATTTTTTCAGATTATATTTCATTGTAGGTTATTACAAACTTTTAAGTATAATTTCCTGTGCTTTACAGTAAATCCTTGTTGCTTATTTATTTTATGCATAGTAGTTTGCCCCTGTTAATCCCACACTCCTAATTTGTCCTTCCTTCCCTCCCTCTCCCTTTCGGTAACCATAAATTTGTTTTCTATGTCTGTGAGTCTGTTTCTATTCTGTAAATAAGTTCATTTGTACCATTTTTAGATTCCACATATAAGTGATACCATACAGTATTTGTCTTCCTCTGTCAGACTTACGTCCTTAAATATTATATTCCCTAGGTCCATCCATATTTACTTTCTGGATATATACCCAAGAGTGGGATTGCTGGATCATAAGGTAGTTCTATATTTAATTTTTTAAGGAACCTCCATATTGTTCTCCATCGTGGTTTCACCAATTTACATTCCCACCAACAGTGTAGGAGGGCTCCTTTTTCTCCACATCCTCTCCAGCATTTATTACTTGTAGACTTTTTGATGATGGCCATTCTGATCCCTGTGGGGTGGTGCCTCACTTTAGTTTTGATTTGCATTTCTTTAATAATTGGCGATGTTGAACATCTTTTCATGTGCCTGCTGGCCATGTGTATGTCTTCTTTTGAAAAATGTCTACTTAGGCCTTCTGCCCGTTTTTTGATCCCCCCCCTTTTTTTTTTAATATTGAGTTGCATGAGCTGTTTGTATAGTTTGGGTATTAACCCCTTGTTGGTTGCATCATTTGCAAACATTTTCTTCCATTCCTTAAGGTTGTCTTTTCATTTTGTTGATGGTTTCCTTTGCTGTGCTAGAGCTTTTAAGTTTGATTAGGTTCCATTTGTTTAGTTTTGCTTTTATTTCTTTTGCCTTGGGAGACTGATCTAGTCAAGTCAAGTCTGACTGATCTAATCAAGAAAATATTTCTACGATTTATGTCAGAGAATGTTTTGCCTATGTTCTCTTTTAGGAGTTTTATGGTATAATGTCTTATATTTAGGTCTTTGAACCAACTTTGAGTTTATTTTTGTACATGGTGTGAGGGAGTGTTCTAATTTCATTGTTTTACATGTAGTTGTCCAGTTTTCCCAGCACCACTTGTTGAAAAGACTATCTATTTTCCATTGTATATTCTTGCCTCTTTGTCATAGATTAACTGACCAATTTATTCTTTTTAAAAATCTTATTTACTTGAGGTAGAAACACTTACCATGAGATCTACCTTCTTGATAAATTTTTAAGTGCACAATGTATTATTGTTAAATATAGCACAACGTTGTACAACTTAATAATCTGCTTAACTGAACATTTATACCTATCAAACGATGACTCCTCATTTCCTCCTCTCAGCCCCTGTCAATTGTCATTTTACTCTTTCCATGAGTTTAATTTTTTAGATCCTTCATAAGTAGAATCATGCAGTACTTGTCCTTCTGTGACTGGCATATTTCACTTAATATAATGTCCTTCATTTTCATTCATATTGTTGCATGCCATAGGAATCCCTTCTTTTTTTATGGCTGGATAAAGTTCCCTTGCATGTGTATGTCACATTTAAAAAATCTATTCATTCACTGATGGACATTTAGGTTGCTTTTACAGGTTGACTATTGTGAATGATGATGCAGTAAACATGGGAGAGAAGATATCTCTTCCAGATCCTGATTTCAATTCTTCTGGGTATATACCCAAAACTGTGTTGCTGAATTATATGGTAATTCTATTTTTAATTATTAAAACAGTACATACAGTACTGGCATAAAAACAGATCGAAGTATATGAAATACAAGGATAGGTGCACAAAATCACTAAACATCAGGGCAATGCAAATCAAAACCACAATACAGTATGACCTCAGATCTGTTAGGATGCCTACTATTAAAAATAATAGTAATAATACAAGTGTTGGTGAGGATGTAGAGAAAAGGGAACCCTCATAAACTGTTTGTGGGAGTGTAAAATGGTATAGCTGCTATGGGAAACAGCATGGTGGTTCCTCAAAAAATTAACAATAGATATGCCTATTTATTCTTGATTGCACCAAATATTAATTTTTAAGTTCTCAATGTTACTCTGATATATTATTGTTATTTATGCCTGTAAACTTAATTCTGATATTAACATTTTTATAAACATAAACACAGATACAAATATACAACCATTTCTAAAATGCAGTAAACAAAGCAAAAATTATTATAAATATGCAAATAATTTGTAATCAGTATTTGGAAGAGTGTTTAAGTGGAAATTATCACTGCACTTCACTTTCCTTAGGGAAGATTTTTTATGGAATAGAAAGAATTAAGAAGGTGTCCGGCAGAAGGACTAAATTAACATTTTAGAAAATATAACAAGATTGTTGCAAATACCAGAACATAGTATAAAACTGTGATGAAAGCAGAAGAAATGGATTTAAAAAAAATTAACTGGTGACAGGCAGTGTAAAAGTAGTGAAAAAAAGAAAGTATTCAGTCTCTGGTCTATTATTTTAGTTCTATAGGGGAAAAAAAATGAATGCGTGGGGAAAGGAAGATCAACTTCCTACTTGGTTTGTCAACACCAGCTGGCAGGCGAATCGAGGCAGTACTTCTTCCACCAAGTGGAGGGTGGAAGATTAGCTCTTTGTTTGTTCCAGCTAACACCACTGGCTGGGGGTGGGGGGGCTGTGTCAGGGTGCTGCCAAGTGTTTTGATAGAAAAGGGGTGGGATGGAAGATCAGCCCCTAGCTCAGCCTCACTGAAACCATACAGGAGAGGGGTTGTGTTGGTATTTGTCTGTAATAGGGTGAGTATTTCCAAAATTTTTTTTCTGTTCTGTTAAGTCCCTTAGGGAATAGCCTTCCCTCAGAGGTTTTGTTTGTTTGTTTCCTTGTTTGTCTTTGCCTATTGTAGGTTCTGGACTAGAATCTTTTGCAACACTCTGCCTAGGATACATGGGTGGCAATAAGGAAACCCAGGGGCCCACCATTGTGTTATTCCTCAAGTCCCAAGGTCCCTAGGCAGTCCACATTCTTGTTTCTACCTTTCAGAATCTTATACTTGTTTGTTGTGTTATATCCAGGAGATTTTTAGTTGTAGGTGGGATAATCTGGAGAAATGGGGTGACTCCATTTGGGCTGAAAGTAGAAGTGCACATTGTTCTGTTTTGTTCTATTCATCACACTTGCAGGTGTCTTCCATTCTCTCACACTTTCCTTTAGAAATGCAGATTTCTAAATTATTTTTTTCCTTCTGTAGAGTGATATTTTTTGAATATGCCTGAGAATTACACATAATGGACAAAGCACTACCTACAGTTAAGGATCCTTGTACTCTCTTTTCTCTATGGGAAGCTATTTTAAAGATTATACTGTAATGATTCAGAGAGAATAAGGAACTTGACCAAAGTCATACGCTTTGATAGTGAATGAGCCTTGATTTTTAACGGGGTCTGTGAGATTCCAAACCAGTTTTTTTTTCTTTTACGGCATGATCTACCTTGAATGGAATTATTGCTTTGCTTTTCATTGCCAATATGTCGATATATTCAAGAGTTATTTATGTAAAGATCAATTTCAGTAATCTTTTTATGCTTAGAGCTTAGCATATACTAAGAATTTAATAGAGCTTGTTTCTTAAATAGGTGCTAATTGGAGCGTCCTTTAATTTTTTTTTTAAAAGAAAGCAGAGCTCTTAAAGAGATTAAAGGCTACCCTGGAAAATAAAAAGGAAATAATTCTTTGTAAAAGGATCTTTTTCCGTATGCAAAGGAAGGAAAACTTAGAGGCACTTACACAGAAAAGAAAAAGATTTGAAATAAATGTAAAATACGGGCAACTTAACCTGCAACTAGAACATAAAAGGAATTGTTAAATCATCTTCTTTCAGCTTTATCTCCAGAGTCATCAGTTAAATATGCCAGATGAACAGTCTGTGATGGAGAACATTTGCTGGATCAAAACCAAGAATGAAAGGTAAGCTTATGATTTACAACAAATGTTTATCATGTGTTTTTCAACTTAAAGGAAAAGAAAAAATCCTAAATACGTCCAGATTGCCAGAAGTTTTGTTTTTTACATAAACAAATATATCGAGACAGAGAAATATTTGATATCCATGAAAGCTTTTTTAAAACTTTTATTCAATGAGTAGAATATAACTATACTTGAAGTTGCCAAAACTTCTGTTAGCAGCAAAGAAATAAACAGTGTAAGCTTAATTTTCTTTGACTTTCCCTCAAAGCGTATATGGAACCAAATACCAAAATATTCTTCAAATATTTCATCTAAAAATTCTTTCACAAAGAGATGGAGGAATATTAGCTCTTAAAAGAATAGTGAATATTTGATATATGTAGATAGTTATTTTCTTCTAGAAAATTCAGTCATAAGTAGCAGAGAAAGAATACTACATAGGGCTTCCCTGGTGGTACAGTGGTTGAGAATCTGCCTGCCGATGCAGGGAACACGGGTTCGTGCCCCGGTCCGGGAAGTTCCCACATGCCGCGGAGCGGCTGGGTCCGTGAGCCATGGCCTCTGAGCCTGCGCGTCCGGAGCCTGTGCTCCGCAACGGGAGAGGCCACAATAGTAAGAGGCCCGCGTACCGCAAAAAAAAAGAATACTACATAAATAACCAAAACTTAATAGCTAATGTTTCCTGATCCTTAGAATATTTAATTTGGAGAAGATAAAATTGTCCTGAAATAATTCTATAAAATTTGCATATATTTATAAAATCAATATTTTCATATTTATTTTCATGTTTGTAGTGTGTCTATGCCATTTGTTTACAAATGTATGTATTTGAATATTAAAAGTAACTACAACCACAGCAGGGTAGCTTGGCAAGATATAATATCTCTTTAGGCTAGTGTGGAAATTGGTAATATCCCTTTTTCCAAATAATTAGTTAAAACTGTTGATTTATACAGACACTCACTCAAGAGGGAGGATGACTGAAACCACAGTTACAATAATAGTTCTCTCATAAAGATGTATATCAAGGGAAGACAGGTTGCTGAAAAGGAACTTGTGATCACAGCCTGGTTAAAGTAAGAGATACATTTTTTCACCCTAAAGGGAGAAAAAAAATGAACAGAGCTGGAAGCCAGATTTGTTAAACAGGGTTTGAAAGTAAAAATGAAATAAGGTGTTCTCTGCGGCATGGTAACAGGTGCTTGAACTTAATAAGCCTCAGCTTCTCTGACAAAGACAATCTCTCTGTCACATAAAAGAAGAGTTACATTTGACACAGTTTACCTAGTTTTCACTGTAGTTTTTTGTCTTTTCTTCTGTCCTTTTAAGGGAAGAGGTGAAAGAATGGAGTGGTAGAGGTGATCTGGAAACAGCACTCATAGTATGTGCTCATAACGTATTAATTTATTTTGCCAGAAGAAAGAAAACCTTAGTTGTTTCACATTTGAGTACTCCCACTTTAAAAAGTTATTTGATACTACAGCATGACAGTTTTTAGAGTTGGAAGTGAACATAGAAACTTATTGTCTTGCTATAATTTTAATTTCTCAAATTTGACTTCTATTAAATAAATGAGCTACAGAATCAAAATTTTCTGGCAGTGTAGTTACATTTGTCATTATTCACAATATGCCATAATAATAATAAGACTAAATCAAATATTCTGCTTAAATTTTTAAATTTTATGTATTATAAAACAGTATTCCCTTAAACAACAAAAATTTCAATCAAGTTTATAATTAGACAAAAAAATTGTCAAAAACTAAAATATACCTTGCTAAAAAGGATTATAGAGACTTTAGATTTGTGTTAATTTCTTTAAAAATTTTTTTTTCTTTTTTTAAAAATAAATTTATTTATTTATTTGGCTGTGTTGGGTCTTCGTTTCTGTGCGAGGGCTTTCTCTAGTTGCTGCGAGGTGCGGCCACTCTTCATTGCGGTGCGTGGGCCTCTCGTTGCGGAGCACAGGCTCCAGACGCGCAGGCTCAGTAGCTGTGGATCATGGGCCCAATTGCTTCGTGGCATGTGGGATCTTCCCAGACCAGGGCTTGAACCCGTGTCCCCTGCATTGGCAGGCAGATTCTCAACCACTGCGCCACCAGGGAAGCCCTAATTAATATTTATTTTATAATGGAGTAAAGTTGATTTACAATGTTGCGCTAGTTTCCTGTGTACGGCAAAGTGATTCAGTTATACATATATCCATTCTTTTTCAGATTCTTTTTCCATATAGATTATTACAGAATATTGAGTATAGCTCCCTGTACTATACAGTAGGTCTTTGTTGATTATCTATTTTATATATAGTAGTGTGTATATTTGTGTTAATTTCTACTTCTTGAAAGTATAGCATCAATGTAATATATGAAATGTTTTCAGATTTTGGAACCATTTTGAATTTAAGTTTCCACTGGTCATTCAGATGGAAAGTATGCATGAAAAAATTATGTTCATCATTCTGTCTGCCAAGGTGGTAGTTGTGAAACTGCACTCCTTTTTAAATATAGCTGTGCCTATGACACCTTGCAGTGAAGGTAGCTAGACTTATAGCAGCTAATTCAGTTAGATGAAATGTGGCAAAGCAAAGACTGTGTGATTTGATGAAGGTTACTTATGACATTGATGAAGAACACCTCACAAAATAATTTTTATTAAAACTATGTAGGGCTGGGCAATATTTAAGTTGTTAATTTGTGCTCGTTAATTAATTATGCTCAAAAAGTCTATTCATGACATATAATTATTCCTTCCAACATGTATGCTTACTGATAAAATGGAAGAGAGCAAATAGATAAAAATATGGAGGTATTAATGGAGTGAAAATTTACTGAATTAAAGTCTAAAGAGGTGCAATGAATAATCTATTATGAAATTGTTGCTCAGCACCAGAAGAATGTGCTAGAATCTAGCTTGTTTGGTTGATGAAGAGTTGATATTTTAACCTACACCGAGAGATTTTTTTTCTTAAATTTCCAATATAGTTAGAATGTTTAGCACTAATATGAATTTTGAAGTTACAGTAAGTAACAGAAGGGTCTTGCTTCCTAAAAAGTTATGTCCGCTAACAGTACCATAAAATGTTCTGGGAGCAGCTTCAAATCTGAGTAATTTGCCATTTATCGCTATAGAATATAAAGTCTACTTGAAGCATTTCAGTCATCCTTAAGATGTAAACTAGCAATTGTTCACCTTAAAGAAATGAAATGTAAGAATGTTTCACTCTTAACGTTGTCTATACAAAAGATGTATTTCAATTGATTGGTAGGCTAAAATAAATGTTGGAAAAATATTGAAAGGCAAACAGTTATATTGTCTCTAAAGTTCTTTGAAGCACTAAAATTCCAAAGTTCTATGATAATTCACCTGGACTATATAATACAGGTTTCTGACATTGTAGTTATACTTGTCATTATTCATGTCCTGTCATAATTTTAAAGCTCAGATAATCCAATATATAACAGTGTTGGCAAAAAGATGTAGAATATATCTTTTCATTCTTTTACTCCCTGAGATCATTCTAGAATATACAGTTGTTTGGCAATGCAAGTGATAAAAACCAGACATGTTGAGAGATCTATAGATATAGATCGATCTTATCTTGTTTTCCTCCCTAAACTTGGCAGCTACTTTTGACATCTCTCAAGTTAATCCATCAAGTTTAGAGAACAAATCATGACATATTCAAGCACTAAATTTTAATTGACTAGGAATAGCACTGGTTCCCATGTCTTTTTGGACTAAACCACAACATATAGAGAGAGGTTTCTGTGGTGGTGTTTTGTTTTATTTCATACAGCAGTCCAGAAGAACTGTTTATCTGTTCCAAATTAGAAATCAGATAACTCACTTTTTTTCTTTCTTTTTAATCATAGGGAGATTGAGAATTTCCAAAGATAAGTAAAAGAACAAGGAATTAAACTTGAGCCAACAAACTGAATGAATCTAGTAATAGAATTAAGTGAGCCAATAATATATACATATATAGCTAGACAGTGGCAAAGGTATTTACCATGTGGGAATAGCTCATGGTCGTAGGGGCCCCTAAGGAAGTTATTCTCCACAAACTGAAAAAGTGAGGAAACAAGGAGAGAGACAATATAGGAACTACCAACAACATTAAGTTGCTCTCCTTGATATAAAAGTGAGGGCTTGCTAATATGTGTGAAAGACTAGAAGAGATTAGCCCTAGTGGCAGTAAGATATGGTGATTTGACCAAGTCAGACTTGAGGGGGAATTATTGGCTCTTTCCAACAATCAGTGCATGTAGAAAATATGGGCTGCTAGATATGCACACCAAGATCTCAAAGGTCTACCTAGAAAAGGGAATAAAATCCAACCTAAAGCTGTATGTGATTTAACCGTATATCTACAATGTAGGCACAATCTTGGCACATATGATAATTTTTACCTTTTACTTTTTAAAATTAAATTTATTAATGTAAATTCGTGGCAAGAATGTGCTTCAGAAATTCCCAAGTGTGCTTGGAAAATGCACATTCTTCAATTATACTTTATGTGGATGAATGAAAATTTGCATAAAGGTATGCCGCAAAGACTACTTTGAGAATCAGAGGCTGATTAAAAAAAAAACAGGCATTCTCACTCGTCTCATGTACCTTAGTCCCTTATGGTTGCTGTAACAAAAATACCATAGGCTGGGTGACTGGAACAACATTTATTTCTCACAGTTTTGGAGACTGAAAAGACCAAGATCAAGGTTTCTGTTGGGATCCTGCTTCCTTGTTTATGGATGGCTGTCTTGTTGTGTCCTCACATGGGTGAAGGGGCCGGGGAGCTCTCCAAGGTCTCTTTTTATAAGAGCATTAGTCTTCTTCATGAGGGCTGCATCCTTACAACCTAATCACCTTCCAAAGGACCCACCTCCAAATACGTGGTATTTGGGGATGCACATTGGGGATTAGGTTTCAACATAAGAATTCTGGGGAGACATAAACATTCAGTCTATAGCATCATCGTTTAATACCATGAACGCTGAAAATTGAGAAGTCTTAATTTAACCAACTTTTCAACACTAAGTATCTGCAAAACCACTCTTGAAACTGCTAAATCATGTATATGATACATATAATTGTATATATATATATATATACAATTATATATATTATTTATTTTCCAGAATTTTGTTAGATTCCAGCTCTCCAGTTCTCTGGAGGTTAGAACAAGGGTTTACATGCCATTAATACAAGTTTACCATATCCTGAAGTTCAAACCCTAACCTTGTATCAGAAGTCAAGTTAGCTTTCTGTACCATCATTCCTAGTGAAGGTTGAGCAAGTCTTCCTTTGTTTTCCAGTGCATTCTATATTCACAGTAAGATTTTCCCCCAATGATTAACAAATCTGGGAATGAACTCAGACAAGCTTTGGTTGAACTCATCCTGAGTATTCAGCAATTTCTTCACAATAGTTAAGTCAGACTTTGGAAATGTAAGTTATATGGTTACCTCTGTTAAAATTCCATTTACTGATTGATTTAAAACCTGGAAGACTTTAGGGGAAGATTTGCTCTATGTGTTTGGACAAATCTCCTCCAGGAAAGATATAATTTAAATCAAATCATTTCAAATCATGATTGAAACCACTAGTCAGGAAGACTTGTAATCAATGCTTATGTGAAAAAAATGAATATGTGTAGCTTGATACAACGTCAGTGTATTTTTCTCATAGCTCAGATGTAGATGTTTTCTATTAGGAGGTACACACATTGTGAAGCAGTGTATTGTTTTGCATTACATCTGTCATTACATTAGAAAACCATTTGGCAGGTTTAGTCATGCCTATGATATGCCCATTCATCTCTTAGTGCTTATGTGGTACCAACATACTGTCTTGCTTAGTGATTATATTTTTACTCCTTATTTCCCTTCAAAGACTCTGGGGTAATGGAGGGCAGGTGTTTTGCACTATTACTATTTATTTTATGCAGTTATTAGGTAGTAAATATTTGTGATTGAGACTAATCTTTTTTATTTTCTCAGTATTACCAGGTACCTACCATTGAAACAATTATCACATCAGTAATTTTTAGACTTTTATTTGCGATTTTTGATGGGTGTCTGTTTCTAAAATATTCGTATCTGAGAGCAGAACTTAGTGTCTTTGCTCAGTGCTGTGTCTCTTGTGGCTACATAGTGCTCAGCCCATAGTAGTTGCTAGAGAAATATTTATTGAATAAATTAATAATTTGAATGAATAACTATATTCCAATATCTAAGTTTTCATAACTTTCTGTCTATAAAGAAATGGCATAAAATGTTTCAGTGTATTTATAGAGCAGTTTTAGCATTTAGGGGTTCTGGTATTAAATTACATGCTAAGCTGCTATGAAAAAGAGATCTGAAAACAGTGACTTAAGAAGACAAAAGTTTATTTCTCTTTCACCCATCAATATGGACATGAGTCTTCTGAGGTTACTAGGCTTGCTCTTGTCTACAGTGTTATGTAGGGACTGGATCTTATTAATAGCTCCAAATGATAACCTTTTAAAAATATGAGACATTAGACATTCATTCAAATGGTTCTTTAAATATGCTATTGGCCAGTGTGAATAAGTGTCTTACAGGTATTGGCTTCTCTCAAAATTTTTACTTAACTTTTGTTTCAAACTTCTTTATCAAGTGTTAAAAGCTGCATTACATATGTCTGCACATATATATCTTCTACATGAGACAATCTCTCCTTGATCTACAAAAGTAGATGAACTATGAATAGTATGATTACACTTAAGCTGTATATACACATATGTGAATGACTTGGTACACAAAAGACACATTTGAGCAATATGTTTACAGTAACATCTCTGGGGATTTATAGGAGACAGTGTCTGTACAGTATAGATTTTTGTAAAGTATGAATTTAAAGAATTTTTATGTAATCAGAAAAAGTATGTTTTAAAGAGGATAAAATTTTGAAGAAATAGTTCTTTATCATGATGCATATTTTAACCATTTGTGACAGAGCAAAGGAATTATGGCAAAACACAAAAAACACCAAAGTTTTTTTACATTAAAAGTTTTATCTAGGGCTTCCCTGGTGGCGGAGTGGTTGAGAATCTGCCTGCCGATGCAGGGGACACGGGTTTGTGCCCCAGTCTGGGAAGAACCCACATGCCGCGGAGCAACTAGGCCTGTGAGCCATGGCCACTGAGCCTGCGCATCCGGAGCCTGTGCTCCGCAACGGGAGAGGCCACAACAGTGAGAGGCCCACGTACCACAAAAAAAAAAAAAAAAATTATCTTCACAAAATAATTTAAAAAATATGAAAATAGTAGCTAAGCCCTTAATTTTTGGGAAACCAGGATGTAATTAATATTTTCAAAGATAATAAGGTAAAATATATTAACTTTAAATGTTGGAATCTCAAAGAATATTTATCATAAATATGAAATCTATTTTGGAACTACTATTTGAAAGGAATGAACCATTAAATGAAACTATAACCAAACATGTGCCAATTTTCTACAAGTTTTATATACAAATTATTCCTAAATTTAATCTGAAAAGGACTATGCAAAGTTTAATTTCATCTATAAGAGAATCGGTTTAATTGAGTTTGGCCATTTATTCAGTATAACTTTTAGAATAATATTCTATACAATTCCAAAATAGTGCATACTTATTTGATTCAACTAATCACAGCAGTCAGCACAATAGCTTGCCTTTCCTAAAACATTTCTTGAAAACTTTTCAAGTAAGTGACATGGAGAGAGAGCAAGAGAACGAGAGAAAGAGAAAGGGGACTGGCAATAAGGACATTGAACAAAAATTAGTAATGAAACTGACAGAGCCTAAAGAAATCAGTAGTATTTGAAAAATATTTGCTACCTCACCTGGAAGACACATTATGCTTTATGAATTTAGTTCAATCAATGAGCACTTCAGTTGAAGTTTTATATTTTACATTTCAAATTTCAACTCATAAGACTTAAATCTTACTTTCAGAGTCTAACCTAGGTGAGATCTTGAGACCCTTGCTGGAATGACATTTAAAAAATATACGTGTTCGCTTCTGAATAATACCACAAGGATTCAATGAATATCTCATTTACAAAATGTAAAACTAATTTTTTTCACAATATTTATTTTAATCCTTATGGCTAACTTGTGAGGGAAGCTATGTCCATTTTAAAGATGAGGAAACCAGTCCAAAGCCCTGCTGCCAGAGTGTACCTGGGATTTGAAACCAGACAGCAGTCTGGCTCTGTAGTCCAGTCACTAAACTACCACATTATAAAGTTGCTACAGACTTGAGTTGTTTGTAATATACTGGAATCTCCTCTCTTAGCCTGCCCCCTCCTCCCTGTTTTAGTAATGGTGTGCCTGTAATGTGGCTATTTGCTTAGTGTAGATCCTAAAGAGTCTCCCATGTGCACCTTCTTAATCCCACTACCTTTTGCTCCATGGCATGTGGGATCTTCCCGGACCAGGGCTCGAACCCATGTCTTCTGCATTGGCAGGCAGATTCTTAACCACTGTGCCACCAGAGAAGTCAGAAAGTCTCTTTCTTTCCTTCTATATTCTCTGTTCTACTTTTTTAAAATTTTATTTTCATGAATTTTTTCTCAGTGTGGAATCATGTTCTGGAAGGAAATTTTTGCGGGTCTATTTCAGAAGTTGAGAGTTAATAGACTGCTCCAGCCTTTTTAGAGCTAACTAGAACCCTAGTACACACCTGATAGTGAATTGCTCAATGTGCCTTTCATTTTCAACTACTGCTCCAAAATTGACACACTGTGCCTTTATGTTGGCTCTTAGGTACTAATATTAATCCTTATTTCTTTGAAAATATTTATTTCTCATACATTATTGCTCTGTCTCTAGCATTCACTTTTTAATATATAAGACAGATTATTTTCTTTCTGTAAATGATACCCAGATGTCTTAATATCTTTTCTTTACAATATGTCACAAATATCAGGAAATATTCCATTCTGTATTTTATATCCATGACTTAAAAAACATCTTGTTTTATCATTCTTTTACTGTTAATATAATCTCTAAGCAGAAATTCTAGGTACATCCAGAGAAGGGGTGTGAACAGTCTTTATTACATGAACATCCTAAATTTCAATAGTGAGCTTGATAATTATTTGCTGTATAAACATTTGAAATGGATTTGCTGTCTATATATTTATACCATACTGACAATTCACTTCAGTAATTTCCATCATTTGAATGACCTACTCAAGTTATAGAACACAGATAATTAAATGACAAAACCATAGAGCATTCGGTTTAAAATCGAATATTCCGTAAAATATAACTTCGGGTAACAAATTAACTCATTTCTTCTACAGTGTATACATAATACACCAAGCAATAAGTTCAAAATTAATACCTTTTACCTTGGCAACACTTCTTTCTTAAATTTCTCTTGTAGGTGGTCTGCTTCCATGTATAATGTAGAAAAGAAAAGAGCATTGCTACCAATCTAACAACAAGAAAAAATGAAGAAATTATGAGACCATAACTTTTCATAACCCATCAGAGACAGGATGCAGAGTAAATAAGCAGTCTGAAATCTAAGGAAAGACAAACTTCTCCAAGAGGAGATGGGGAGTGAGCTTTGGCTCACCTTTGATAGAATTTAAGAAAGAGATTCTGGCTGTCATATAGGAATGTAAGAATACTGGTAAAATTTTTAGGTAAGTGTTCAAGGCTGAATGGAAAAGACTGCTACAGTATAGAAACCTTAGGAAAAATAGACACAGGGAATTTTAAATAACTCTAAAAATAATTGAGTGTCTAATGCAAAAATGATAGCAATGTGGGTTTACAGAGTATGTGAAAGTAAAACGCATGACTGCAATAGTATAAAATTTGACAGAAAGGAATTAGAAATACATTGTGTGTTCTTTCATTTTATAATTGATATGATTTAATATTATTTGAAGTTAGACTGTAATGAAAGATAAATACTGTAAACACAAGGGAAAATAAAAATAAAATAATAGTTATAGAAAGTGGCTGTTATTAGAGATAGCATGAAATCATCAAATAAATTTAATCACATATAAGTGAACAAAAGGAACAAAGGAAAAAGTGAACCAAGTAGAAAACAAAGTTTAGGATTGTAGATATAAATCTAGTCATATCAAAAATCGCATTAAATTTAAACAGTATAAACACAACAATTAAGAGATGAAGATTGCCAGAATAGATTTTTAAAAAGGCAATTAACCCCTTATTAGTCATATCACAGCTCGCACAACTCCACATCAAGAAAACCAAATAACCCAGTTAAAAAATGGACAGAAGAACTAAATAGACATTTCTCCAAACAGGAAATGCAGATGCCCAACAGGCACATGAAAAGATGCTCAACACTTCTAATCATCAGAGAAATGCAAATCAAAACAATGATATATCACCCCATACCTGTCAGAATGGCTGTCATCAAAAAGAACTCAAATAACAAAGGTTGGCGAGGATGTTGAGAAAAGGGGACCCTTACACACTGTTGGTGGGAATGTAAATTGGTACTGTGGAAAACAGTATGGAGATTTTTCAAAACACTAAAGATAGAACCACCATATGATCCAGCAGTTCCACTTCTGGGTATATATCTGAGAAAAAAAAACAACACTAATTCGAAAATATACATGCATCCCATTGTTCATAGCAACATTATTTACAACTGCCAAGATATGGAAGCAACATAATTGCCCATGAACAGATAAAGAAGATGTGGTATGCATATCTATATACATAGATAGATATATAGATATATATAGATATATATATACATGTACACACACACACACACACACACACACACACACACTTACAATGGAATACTACTGAGCCATAAAAAAGAATGAAATTTTGCCCTTTGCAGCAACATGGATGAACTTGGAGGGTATTATGCTAAGAGAAATAAATTTGACAAAGAAAGAAAAATACTTTATGATACTACTTATATGTTGAATCTAAAGAATACAACAAACTAGTCAATATAACAAAAAAGAAGCAGACTCACAGATATAGAGAACAAACTACTGCTTACCAGTGAGGAAAGGGAAGGGGAGAGGGGCAAGAAAGGAGTATGGGATTAAGAGGTACAAACTATTAAGAGGTACAAGCTACAAAGATTATTGTACAATATAGCCAATATTTTATAATAACTACAAAGGGAGTATAAACTTTAAAAATTGTGAATCATATATTGTATACATGTAACATATAATATTGTAAAGCAACTATACTTCAACAGAAGAAGGCAGGTCCAACTATATGTTGCCCACAAAAAAAGCAGCGACTCCCTTAAGATTTATTAAACACTTAAAACTTTGGAAAAAGTAAAAACAACTAGAAAGTATGATAGTAGTATAACAGTTTTAGTATGATTATTATGATATTCAGTCTGATATTAAAGTCCAGTATCACCAGTTATCACTGATTTCTCAGTTACTCATTCCCCACATTATCTGGCCTATATCCGCTGATATTCAAACTCTTTATTTTCATTTTACAAAGCATAACTTCCATGAAATGTCTTTTCATTTCTTTACTCACTCACAAACCTGTTGAATTCTTAATGTGATTTGGACATTATGCTATAAGTAGAATAGCTTAGTTCCTCTTCTCACTTAATAGAAAGTTTTCATTGAATTTCATATTCTAGCTTAAAACCTATCTCTTTACTTCAAGTTCTTAGTAACTATTTTTTTTTAATTTCCTGTTTGAAAATGCTTATTTTTAGATGTCTTAACTTTGTTGAGTGTTGATGTTTGCCTCTTTGGTTTGATTGCAAACACCTGGTGGATGAAATTGGTTTTTATAGGTTTCTTTTTTAAACGTTTTTTCAAAGTTTTAACTTTAATATACAACTTAAGTTTTAAGAGAGTCACTGATAAGTTAGTGTAATTTTTTAGTCTAAGAAATCTATGACTACATTTTAGGAAATATTTCTGTGGAACATCTATTCATCCATCATGCTTATCTTTCTCTTGGTATTGAAAACTGTAAATGTTTTTCTACTATTAGCACACATACCTGTACAGTATCCCTCATGAGTTTCCTTTGCTACAGCCTTTTCCCCAAATCTGTCATTATGCTCGCATCGTGCCTTTTAATGCATAATGGAAAACCCGCATGCATTGTGAACAGTGGCATAATGTATTCTTCAGGATGATAAGTTATGTTTCATGTAATGTCAGTTCCTCTTTCTGAATCTACTCTGTTCTCAGTAGATGTGTTTCAAATTAATAGAGCATTAGTCCCTAATCAAGGAAGTATTTAGGAATACATTTTTAATTAAAATGAACTATGGGGAGGAATAAATAGTATTAGACTTTTTTGTGTTAATTTGACATAATGCATTACTCATGAACCTTTGTGCATTATTAAAGATTAGATCATTGGTATTTCTATAAACCCAATATAAAAATTAAGGCAAATGGAAAGAAGCAGATTTAGTAGAACATTTTTTAAAAAGCTTAAAATGACAGAGGCTGTGATATAAACCAAATCATAGAGTATATACTTTTAAGGACCAAAAGCAATTATATAATCAAGCCATCTACTTGCTTAGAAACAAAGAACACTACAAGACAGATACATAACCTGTTTTTAATTACAGAGACTACGTGATCTCCCTTTGTAGCTTTATCATCTTTGCCATTAGGAAGTTCTTTCACAAGACAGCTTCAATGAACAATAACGTCCAACTTTTTGTTTGTTGTTTGTTAAAATATTTCATTTTATTTGTAGAAGTCCAATAAATGCATTTTCAT
Source organism: Phocoena sinus (assembly GCF_008692025.1). Classification (NCBI taxonomy): domain Eukaryota; kingdom Metazoa; phylum Chordata; class Mammalia; order Artiodactyla; family Phocoenidae; genus Phocoena; species Phocoena sinus. Next base: position 103,854,778 of record NC_045766.1, on the reverse strand, counting down.
TTTAGGCATGAAACAGTAAAATCCCAAGTTCTAGCCCCAAGGATTTCATAGTTAATATTTACACATTAGCTAAAGAATATATGAAAAAGAAACAGCAGACTCAAACCTGTAAGATACTATCTGTGAAAAGACACAATCTTGTAATCTTGCAAGATATGTGAATTAATAGTAGAAATATTTTTCTGTAATTGCAGTCTGTGGTCTTTTCATCTTATCAAGATTATAAAAATAAACTGTACAATTATTGGGAAAATATTATTGGGATTGAGACTGTTCCCTTGACACTGACCTTATTAGAAGACAAAACTATGTAAAATTTGTAAGCCACATACTCTAGGGCATGAGTGATAACCTCCTTAGAAATTATTCCCAGGGTGTATACAGGGTTACTTACAACATGACATGGTGCTCAGCAATTGGAAATTCACTTTCAAAAAGTGACTCCTTCCCCCAAAGAAGTAAAACCTCTCTCCTCTATGTAGCAACCCATAGATGGTCTTTGAATGAGGTTCAGATCCAGAAGTCAAAAAGGGAAGAAATACTACTAGCCCAGAAGGAAAACATACCAGCATGCTCCATTTATATAGTCAGAGAATCAAAACCAGGATTAATAAGCAAAGAGTAAGAACTACCAGTAAGTAGTAAGTTCTATAGGACTTGAAGCAAAAATGGGAGATCTTGGCACAGACAAGTCAGAAGTGGCCTACAACTGGAAATAAATTACTTTCTGATTCACACTGAGTAAGGATTATCACCAAGGCTTGTGATGAGGATACAAAGATGGATGACAAAAGTCTATCACATATCTTCTATAATTTCATTTTGTTCAAGTAAATATATGCTAGTTGTAGTTTTCATTACAGGATTTGGGTCCTGGAAGGTTTTATAAGTTTTTTTGATATATTCATAAATAGCTAAAGAATTATCTCTGTATTGTCTTATATAGCTGATGGACAGGGCAAATATCACAATAAATATTTTGATTGTATAAAAATAAAGTTAGAGAAACAACACCTCATGCCTATTTTGACTTAAAGACACATTTGTTTTTCTGTCTGGTGTGAGAGCTTTCCTCAAATGACCTCAAATAGGATTGTGGTTCAGATCAGAGAAGCTGAAAAAACGTTCAGTAATGTCAATTAATAGTTGTGTGTACTTAAGCAAATAGTTTTCTCTCTTCAAACTTCACATGGCTCAGCCATAAAATGGCAACAATAGTTACTCAAAGGAATTTTTGTGATGCTAAAAGGACACAATGGACATTACTACAACTAGATCACTGCCTATCACATATCAACTATTCAAATAGATGAGTATGAAAAATTGTGCATAATAGATGGCCCTCTGTTTCTACTGCCTATCTTTCATAATTTTCTTCCTAGCACTCATTGTTGTCATTTATATCTACTTGAGTAATTTTTGTTTGTGTGAATGAATAATCACTCCTTAGGCTTGTGCGGAAGGCGTGATCAACAGAAACAATTTCCTTGAATACTAGCCAAGGAAAACCCTTTGAGGCTTTATTACAAGAAGCAAATGCCTCTAGAGCTTTATGCTCAGAAGCTGCCATATTAATTTGGAAAAACAAAACAAACTATTGTGTACTATTGGATGGTTAAACAGACAAGAGTTATAAGTGTAAAAATGCTTCCACTTACCAAATTTGGAGAGAAGTTGCTGTGGTTTATAAGAAACTTGGAATTTTATCTATGACTCCATTTCACCATTGAAAACCAGAATGCCACCTAGGGATTTAGTGTTTATCTCTGTGCTCTGCAAGAAAAAGCCCACAATGAGTATAGATCAATCATTCCTTAAAATCTAAGGGCTCAAAGAGGAAAGATACATGTGCAAAAAATACATATTATTTTGGAAACCATCTCAAAATAATAAATAGGTTAAGACAGTATATAGTATATGAACTTATCTTGAAAGTAGCCATTTTTCTGCTTTATTTGTACCCAAATATTGCTCTGGATCCTGGTAACAAGCAAAACCACACTATAAACTTCTCACCCTCCACCAAAGACCTCTGTTGTTAAGCTTTCACTGGAATATGATATTGGGCCACTTTACTTGGCATGGATTAGTGGTTTCAGTTTAAGCAGCCTTGTTTATATAAGAAACAAAAGATACAAGAATTAAGCTAAGCATGTGTCAGTATATATCTACATTTTTTTTTCTTTTCTTGTACATTTATTTTTTATATATTTATTGTACTAAATGTAGAAAATATTTAATTGTATATTAAATAACATTTAAAAATTAATATATTTAACGATATCAAATATTTGATATATTTAAAATATATTTCTATACTTTCAGGGTTTTTTTCTTTTCAGCCCTGTCAGGTATAAGAGAATTCAGAACGTTTGAAAGCATTTTATTTATGCTAATGTATTGAAAAATGTAGAAAAGGAATAAAATGGGACTCAGGTTTTTTATAGTCAAATATTTAAGTATCAGCCTAACCACTGCAAGGAAATTAGAGAAAATACATTTAGAATTTTTAAATATTTTATTAAGCTACTCTCAGTATTTTGTTTACATATATATTTAACTGATAATATACCCAAAAGTCTACTAAAATTCAGTGACAAAAATATTTCAAAATATGTATGCATGTGATCTGATTTGGGTCAATGTCGAGGATGAGCTTAGGTGATGATTGGGTTAAGGTAGCTATCACCTTAGTTTACCATCAAACCTGCGACAAGCTGTGCAGAGGACAAACGCAAGGTCAAGAATACAGTGAGCCACATCACTCATGCCTCCTTGTTCATCCTGGGGATGCACCAGTAATTCTAGGGGCTCAGGGCTGTGATGGTCGTGAGGAATCTCAAACCAGGAGTTCACCTTACTGCAAACAGAGGGAAATTCTTGTGTGCCAAAGTTACATACAGCCACCTTTCATTCCTCATGTGGAAACCTGCCATACTGTGGGCTCTGGTGCAGCTGGCCTGGCCATAGCTTATCAGGAGGTAAGAGCAAGCAGGATGCTATCTCCTTACCAAGTACCATATTTTCTTAGATCACTCTCTCCTAACAAATGTGTCCCCACCTTCCCCTAGGAGATATTGAAAAATTCTATATAGAGTTTAAAAAAAAACTTTATTTTTTACCCTTATAATACAATGTATATGAATCATTATTAGGATAAGCTGCCACTAAAACATTTTCTTTAATAGAAAGATACTGTAGGTAGTAAAACATTCTAAAATATATTCCTCAGCAGATTAGCCTCTCAAAGTTATTTAAATGGTGGGAATATTAAGAAAATACAAATACTGCTACATGTCCTAGTTATAAAACTCAGTCAACCTAAAAACATTGCTCTCATCCTTATAATGACAAAGGTCTGAGGATGCAGGAAAACCAAATAACTCCAAATCCATGAAAATAGTCTCTCCACAGAGTAAAGAAGGGAGGACTTGCCTACTGGGGCAGCTTCTTCCAGGTACCATACAAGCTGGTAAGAAGAATTCAGCTACAATTTTAACAAGTTGCTAAAGTCTGAGTTTGGACTAGCATGAGAATCTAGAACCCTTAAGAGCTAAACCATATAATTCACAAGGTGAATTACTACCACTCAGGGCTCTTCTCCATGGACAGCACCAGGTGCTCATAAGAAACATTTGGACAACACAAGAGACCTGAGAAAGCATCCCTCATGGTACTGGCATCCCTCCTGGGGACAGGAACAGAAGCTGTTGCATAAAGCCCTACCTCAATCCATCTACCCTTCTCCCCTCGGAAACAAGAGCCCCACCATGCTGGTGGAAAGGCAGCCAACCCTGTCATCTTGTGGCACTGGTAAAAGACCATTGCAGCTGGGAGGAGGGAACAGAAAAGCATCCTCTCTAGGGGGGCAAGGGTTATAGATACACCCTGGGCCTAGACAATTAAAGGCTGGGAAAGGAAAAATCACTGAGAATTCTTCATTCCTGAAACCCAGACACTATGTAGCTGCTTAAGACTGAGGTCAAAGCAGATCAACAGGGAATTTCCTCTCCCCTGCACCCCACTGTGAGGCCAATAAGCAGTGAATAGCAAGTAACCACAGTCTAATTTGAGGAGAGGGACAAGAGAGAGGAGGCACAGCGCCAAGTAAGGATATGCTGCTGAGTGTGGAGCAGACACTGACAAAAATCCTCTGGTAACACAGTGCTCATCCAAAATACAACTTAAACTAGAGAAACCTGAAACCTGTGGTACACTGAAGGCAAACAGAATAATAATACAGTCTGAACTCAGTTTAATTCCTGACTAGATTAACACAAACTCCACACGGAAGGCCTGGCAGAAGAATATGCATGCACAGGCATAAAGTTATTTACTTCAGTGTCTACTGTTTTACAAAAAAAAATGTGGGTGAATCTCCAATGCTGAGTGAAAGAATCTAGATGTAGAAGGCCAGATAATGAATGAGTCCATTCATATCATTTCTGGAAAAGGCAAAATTAGAGGGAAAGAGAGTAGGTCAATAGTTGCTAATGCCTCGAGTTGGGGGAGGGGTTAACTCCAAAGGGATATGGGATAATTTGTTCTATACCTTATTATATTGTTTGTTTCACAGCTGTATATATTTGTCAAAATTTGCAGAATTGTATGCTAAAATGGTGAATTTTACTGTTTGACAATTATACACTAAATGAATAAAAATGAATTAATCATGATACATTGCAGATTTAAGAACACATTTTTTGTTTTAAAAAATGGAAATATTATAGTAAACGTACATGTACTTTTCAGATAGATCTTGGATTCAAAATGTTAATAAGTGGGGTATAATAGGTACATCTTAGAAATGATATACTGAAACTGCTTCCATCTGGAGAATCATAAAGCACATTAGTGCTCTGATTGCTCTGAATAAAGAAAAATCTAGAGAGTCTTTTTGTGAATATACACTTCTTAAGGCAATACCCTTCTGTGAAACACACACTAAGAAAAGATGACTTACAAGTTCTAGAACTTTGAAGAATTTATTGCTATATATTAGCTAAGGAGCATTTTTCAAGAAGCCATTTTAGAGAAGTACAATTTGTATAAATATATATAAAGAAAAAACAATATAGGCCCCCCTCCTCCAGTGGGTAGTTTAGTTAATTGACCAGTAGAAAGTTATTTTCACATTAATACTATGATAACTATGTGAAAATTGCTCCTCTCCCCACAAAAAAAAAAAAAAAAACCATGTAGCCGTATCTTAGGAACTTGCACTAATGAAAGATCAAGTTGGAAATCACCCATGAACAATATCAGGCAGAGTTGGCTATGCAAATTGTGGGATCCATTGCAAAATGAAAATGAGGGGGCCACTGTCTAAAAAGCAGGTGAAAAAAGTGTCATTTGAAATACTAAAGTATAAAACTTATTTCTTTTTTTCCTCTCTCTTGTCTTGTCATGGTATTTTTTATTTGCTATTTAATGTCCTCTCCTACTGCACTGGATACTCTCCTGGTGAGTGCAAACCCTCATACATCTCCCTGGGCTCGAACTCATGACCCAACCTGTGTGTGTTCATGTAGTAAGGGAATCGGTTCCCCTCCCCATGGCCGGCCACCCCAATCCATAGAGGCTGGGCAACCCTCAAGGGGTTGCAACCTTCAAGCCAGGACTCTTTGTTACCTGGTTTGGAAATGGGCGAGAGTCACCTGCTTACTGCACCATGGTGCTGCTAACCTTGGGTGGAGATGGCCACGCCATGCCCACTAGGGAGAGCTCACACCCAACGTACACGGTAGCCTCCTGCCTTGTTAAGCACAGATTCCTGTGCTCATTCATGGAGATTCTGGTTAACTAAGCCTTTCTTGAGTCCCAGAAATCTGCATGTTGAAGGAGCTCTACAAATGATTTTGATATGCAACCACATTTGGGAGTAAGATATTACTCCTGAATTTGAGGTCTAGAGGCGAGTACAGGGGCTAGTTTGGAGAAGGTCTGATTTTTCACATTACATTAAATTGGCATCTGAGATGAGGGTATTTTCTGCTTCTTTATTTGGGAGCAGAATTCAGCCAAGATCAGCCATTAAAAAATATAAAAAACTTAACATCTTGCTTTTTACGAGACTAAGAATTGAAAGGAGGAAGTAAGGGGAAAAATTCAGGATTTGTTGTCACAAGTGTACCTTAAAGTCACATAAAAGCTCCTTAAAAACAAAGTAACCTCACAAGAGAGAAATTGCCAACCTTTTCTATATAATGTGGAAGAAGCAGATGGTTCTGTTTACTTGAACTGTTCAAAATAAATTTACATATTATTATATCTATATGAAACCAGATTATTTCCAGAGTAACCAAAGTAAAACGTTGAAAATTTTCACACAATCTTGTTCTAATTATTTCAGTAGCATTATCTGTAGATAATTAAACAGTTTCATAATTCAAAAAAGAAAAACAAAGCCTTTAAAATGTTCAAATATTTTTGGCAAAGAAAACAATTTCTTAAGTTTTTTAATTTGTTTGAAGATAATTAAAATTGTGACAACCTATTGAAGTAGTGCCAAGTAACTTGTTTACACATATAAGTAACAAAGTTTTTTTCCCGGTGTCTACTCCAACTCTTCTTTCACATGGCTCTCAGGGGCATGCATCTAAGCAAAAGTATGATCTTGTTACCACCTTACTGTAAATACTTCAATGGCTTCCTAATCTTTTCAACAAAATTGTCAATTGTTTAGCATGGCATAAAGGGACTTTAAAATTTGGCTGTTTTATTTCCCACTTAACTCCTTCATCAGTTTGAAAAAATTAATAAACAGAAACTTCAACTAAATAGAGTTAGGAGACCAGAAGGAGGAACTCTCAAGTCCTGCTACCATAGCTGAGCTCAGCAAGAAAAAGAAAGACTCCTCTTCTTTCCTGGCAAGGACTGAGCCAATGAAAAGCCATGAACTCCTTATTTACTATAGCCCTCCAAACTTCCTTTTCCTCTCTGGAAAAGCCTTCTTCCCTTGCTGTGAGGGGACTTGCACGTGGCTCACCACAGTTGCAGACCCCAAACTGCAATTCTCTGCTGATCCTAAATAAACTCAACTTTGCTGAAGAAATATCTAGCAGTCTTTTAGTCAACTTTTTTAGGTCAGCAAGTTCTTTGTACTTTCCAGACTTTCTGGACTGCTTGCTTTCACATAATTTGTTTTTTTGGTTTTTTTTGACTTCACTACTAGATAAATGCTTATTTATTCTTTGAGGATGTGCTCAAATGTTCCTTCTTCGAGAGAGCCTTCTCTGGCTTGTTGTAGACATCATTAGATGCTTCGTCAAAAGAGAAAAAAATGAGAGAGTGAAAAGGGACAATAGTAGTGGAATAAGAAAAAGAACCTAGTACAGGTGTGTGGAACATTCCTTATAATCCTAGCTTTGTGATTATCTTTCCTGTGACCTTCAATATGTCACTCTTCCTCTCTGTCTTGTTTATGTCATTGACTAAATGAGAAAGATGAACCAGATGACCTGTAAATTACAGCCATCTGCTTCTATGCAGTTAAGAGTGGAGAGAAAAAAAAATGAAAAAAAACACACAAAAAAACATGGAATGGGATAGCAAAACCGTCTCAGATTTTGGCTTTTCTTAAGAGACTGGAGATGGAGAAGAGAAAAGGTAAAGATATGTACAAGTAGTGAGGTTGTGTTGCGAAAATTTTCTCATAAATTGGAAGCTATCCAACAAGAGTAATTCTAACTTCTCTCATCACAAAATGTTTACGATTTGAAAAAACAAGAGGAAGAAATGGAAGCAGGTATCAACTGGTCTTGAGAGTGAAGCGTAGTAGAGATAGAACAAATCGGAGAAGATTTGAACAAACAGCTGCAATGTATTCTATTATCAAGTATTTACTGAGCATCTACCAAGCAGGACTTTCTGTTCCAGGCAACAGGATTACAAGGACAGACAAGTTAACCTTGAACCCTCCCCTTTTAGAGCATCATTAAATTGTCAAATGGTAGTATTGGTTATAGACGTGAATTTCTGGAAGGCCCAATTGGTCGAGGTTATAATAGCTTCAACAACGCTCAGCAGCTGGCTATTGGGGAAGAAGAGGCCAGTGGTGCTTCCTAAGGATTTGATGAAGAAATGATCAGTTCAGAGAGGAGGCGTCTTAGGGTGGTTGTGAATTTTATTTAAAATACGATCCTAATTACTTGGAAAGACAAATGAAGCCTGAAAATAAGAAGTCAGAGATTGGGGTCAAGATGAGAGTGAATATTTTCTAGTTATGATATTCAGTTGCAAATGATTCAAATTTATGATTTTAAGCAAGCTAAGCATAACAAAAAATCCCATAATGCACAAGGCAAGAAGCCAGCACTCAAAAAGCAATGATATTATGGCTAAATGAAAATTATTAACTCCAGTTGTACACTTGATTACCCTTGAGCAATTTCAATTGATTTGGGTAAGACTCACATATGAGGAAATCTGAGATTTCATCCTGCATTTTTGGCTCAGTTTATAGTCCTCACACAAACACTGAAGTGCTCGTCCAAGGAATTAGATAACATTGCATGAGATGTTTTTTGAGTTGTTGGGTTTTTATATTTACAAATAATTCTAAATGATAGCTTGTTGAGAAAAATAAAGAAAAGTGAATTGGAAATAAGGTAGAAATGTGCTAACTTAAATCCTTGTAGATGAAAAAGAAATATCTTTAAACATTTAATCTCTTGAATATCAGTTGTTAAGCCATTTGATTTTTACATGATGTTTAAGAAAAATCAAGTGCAGCAGAGCTACCAGGATTTATCACTGCATTTAAATAAATGCATGAGTTGACAACTTTGTATGCATTAGTTATTAGATTTTATCCTGAGAGACGGATATTGTCAGGTTACCTAAAACAATAATTATTCACTAGGAGAAAAAGAAAGAAAGAAAAAAAGGATATAACACTTGATCAGTTTTCGCAAAAGGAAATTACTTTTAGTGAAGTGTGATTCAATCATAACACAAAAAAATCATACCAATGCCGTATCCTTTTCACTTACTTAAAAAAATCAATTTACTGTATATTTGTGATTCTATAAATTCTTACTAAAAGTATTATAATTCTCGTTCTTCCCACTTTATTTAAAAGTGTTACTGGATATCAAGCTGAAGCATCAACTACTTGGTTAAAACTAGGCCAAGGGTTATTGTCCATAGGAAGTAATTTGATTATTCCTCCTGAAATGATGACAGATTTTAATGTATGCAACACAGCACTATGGACAGGATATCCTGTACATGTATATGAGTATTTGCTTTTGTGGAAGGTGGAAAATGGAGGCAATATCTAATTAGTCATGACAAGAGTGACTGGTACACATGATTTGGCATCCATGCCTGTGTTTCAAGAAGGGGCTTCACCGAACACCTGAACTGGGTGCATAGAATCCCCTTATGTCAGTGAATCCTGTTGCAACCAAAGCTGTACTGCTGAAAAGGATGGAATTATTTGGGGTTGCACACAGTAAGATTTCTTGAAGATATTTTGCTAATAAATTCAATTTTATTCTCAAGTTTATTAAAGACAAAATATATGAAAAATTGTACCTGTGTTTACATACAGCATCTATTTATTAATATCTGTTCTTGACTCAATTGTTAAAAATTTATTTTGATGGTCTGACATTTAAGGAACTTCCACATACCTGACTGTGCTTCGTATCACAGCCTGGAGCTGACGAAGCACTGTGCTGTACAGCTGCAGATTAATTCTTAGACAGAGTTTTCCGCTTCACTACCTCTTGCCAAAAATAATTGCTGATTGTGCCAAGTTGTGTCTTTATCACCTGTTAAAGATCTCGGTGCACTGTCACGTGGCACCTAAGGTAAGTATGAATTTCTTCTTGCCTTTACTTTTCTTATTGCACTCTATTCATAAAGCTTTTCTTTCTTTCATTGGCCTGTATCATCTATTGTATGAGATGAGCTTTAAGTCCATGTGATGTTTCTGTTTTTTAATTTGCTTTTTCAAACGCGGTTACTTTCTAAAGCCATCTAAAAATTTGAAACCAGAAAATGAATCTACTTTATTTTCACTGCCACTTAGCTGTCTTTTGCTTTTCAAGCACATCAAACCACAACCAAAGCAAAGAATGAAGATGAGAGAAAGAGTGAATTCTGAACCAGACCCAGTGTTTTCTGCCCAAAGCTCCAAGAGACAATGTTGGAAACTCCTGCAATTCACATCCTGGAAGTATTCTGACTCAATGCAACTGGTAAATATTAAGTATATGCTTTTGTGGATTAAATCTTAGCTCTTTTCCCAACACAACTTAATAATCATTTGGATTGGCTTATTTGTTTGTGAAAATATCTAAATAAAACAGCACTATATGCAAGGATAAATGTCTCAGAATCAGTTGTACTTTTCTTAGTGTCAGATTTAAAACAGCTTTTTTTGCATTTATATTTGCAAAAGTAATGAAAAAGTATAAATATATTTTATAATAAAATTTTATAGAAATACATGTGTTTTGCAATTCTTTTCTGTACCCACACCACCACAAAATATATGACATGGGGCTTCCCTGGTGGCGCAGTGGTTGAGAGTCCGCCTGCCGATGCAGGCGACACGGGTTCGTGCCCTGGTCCGGGAAGATCCCACATGCCGCGGAGCGGCTGGGCCCGTGAGCCATGGCCACTGAGCCTGTGCGTCCAGAGCCTGTGCTCCACAACGAGAGAGGCCTGCGTACCGCAAAAAAAAAAAAAAAAAAAATATATATATATATATATATATATATATGAGACATGGCATCTCTGGCTTTCCTGTACTGTGGTATTTGAACATGAGAATTCTGAAGTGAAAAATCACTTTTTTACAATAAATGATAATAACACTTATAAATCATTTAGATTATACAATCCAAACAGGGATAAAAACAAATAGCACACTTAAGCTTCTGCTATTTTTTCAGGTCATTAACTTTTAATCATCTAAGATGTTCAGTCACTATAAAGGAATTAAAAATGTACTATATCTGGGTAATTGGTAATGTAAAAAAAGTCAGTACGTGAGATGAGATATATTCTTTTTTTTTTTTTTTTTTTTGCGGTATGCGGGCCTCTCACTGTTGTGGCCTCCCCCGTTGCGGAGCACAGGCTCCGGACGCGCAGGCTCAGCGGCCATGGCTCACGTGCCTAGTTGCTCCGCAGCATGTGGGATCCTCCCGGACCAGGGCACGAACCCATGTCCCCTGCATCGGCAGTCGGACTCTCAACCACTGCACCACCAGGGAAGCCTGATATATTCTTTTTTATACACTAGTAAAGGGGTATTTTTTCTGTTATACATGATGAAAGAAAATATTTATAGCATTGTTTTCCTTCTATTTACAAACATTAAATTGATGTACTTTATTTTTATGAAGAATAGGTTTTAAGCATTGCAATTTATAACTGAAATAGCTCAGCAGTCACTCAAAAAGTAGCTTTGTGTTAGGAATGACAGAGCAGAATTGGTATCAATTCTTACCTGATTTTGATGAATACATTTTGAGGTTTTGCTCTACTCACCCCATAGGACACTGACAGAAACAAGACATGCACAGGTCCTATGAAAGGACTGTTAGAGAAGGTGCATGGACTGAGGAGGAATTTCACCTGGAATGTGCCAAAGGCAAGGACATACACCCAAGGCATTGGCTACCCTTGCTGACATTAGAATCGTGGACTATGAATTACGAAATGTATAAGCAAATATTGTTTTTTTAAAAGCTATATATGTGTGTATATGTATGTATACATGCATGCACACACATATCTTTGCATGCCCACATACACAGATACGTAGTTTTGTAAGTTGTATCATTGCTATATGTAGTAATGATCAAAATGCTTTTTTATCCCGTTTGAATTGGATCTATTTGAAGCATTTCTATTTCATTTCATAGATTTGTGGTGGTTTCCCATTGGGAAAAGAGAAGAATGGGAGAAAAATCCAAACCTAGATTTCACTTTCTGGAGATGTTCTCCAAGGCTTCTAGCTCCATGCTCTGCATTGTCCTCTTTTATTCATCACCATCATATTTGGGAACTAAAGAGCTTTCACAATCTTCTTCCTGCCTTTGGGTCCACAGGTTGTTTTAAGGCTTGGACAGAAAAACAGTTTTTGGCCCAGGTTTGTGGTTTGTTTGGAAATAAACCCCCTTTAAAACTAGAAGATCTTGAAGTTATTTCCTGCCATCCACTTTCATGTACCAGTAATCACATCCACATTTTTTCTAGACATAATTCTCAAGCATGATTTCTTTCTTTTGTTCTCATCCTTACTTCTCTCTTTCACCGTCTTCTCCTCTTCCCTTTTTCCTTCCTTTATAATAGCAGACAATTAAAGGTAATTAGAAAAAAAGTAATCTTGAGTGGGAAGGTAACACACTTAATCTGGTCACCTGATCTTTGCTACCAGACCAAGTACTTGGATCAACTGAGAAATCTTACTAGGTCTGTGGCACTCAAAAATTTTTTTTCAGTTTTATCCATTTTTGACCTTCGACATTGTCTTTTCCAAACTCTAAAACCCTTGTTCTCACTGTGAAAGCCAGCCAGTCATTGTCTGAGAGCATCTTTATTTTGTAATACCTTGTTAGAGGCAACTAAGACCTTAGTGGCAACTAACCCGCATTCTGACTCTTTCCAGCAACTTCCTCTAAAATCACAGGAAGAACTGTCACATGGTCTTACTTCTAAGGTATCCCAGGCCCCCATTTTAGGTGTTTTACAACAGAGCAGGGGTCTGTACTCAAAAGCCTACTACATCTGTGTCCTCACCATCTGCTGCCAACACATTAAGTCAATTCTATGCATTTAGTTTTTCTCCTACTAATTTATGTTTTATGGTTGTTAATACTAGTTGGTAAAATGTCAGCTCTGATATTTCAGTCAGTTGGTAAAATGGAAGTTAATTGTCATGCATATAGTGTTTTGTTGATGGCATGAAAGAGCTAGGGGTTGTGTTTCACATAGTCACTTAGTGACTCAGGCCACTCCATCTCCTGGTGTCTCAGTCTTTTGCTGGATCCTCTGCATCTGGCTGACAGATGGGGAAGTAGGTAAAGATAATACATGGGGGAATTTTATGACCCAAACCTAGAAATGATACATATTTTAAAAGTTTTCCCATTTCTGTTGGCCAAAATGCAGCCATATCTCACTGCAAGGGAGTCTGTGTGTCCAGGAAGAAAAGAACAAATTATAGATACAGTTTGCAAGTTTCTGCTGCAAGTAAGAATTAACCCTTTATTTTTCTTTGTTAGAGTTTGGATTATCTGAAAAATTTCTGTGTCATTGATTTATGATAAATTATTTTTCCTTAAAAAGGTAAAGCATTTCCTTGTCTATGCATTTATTTTTCCTCATAGTAATTTCTTAATCACTTAAAACAGAAGAAAATTATATGCCATGGGTTGGCTGCCTGCTTTTGTAAATAAAGTTTTATTGGATCATAGCCATTTCTATTTGTTTACATATGATTGCTTTTAAACTCTAATGGCAATGTTGAGTAGTTCCAAAAGAGACCTTATGGCTGGCAAGTCTAAAATATTTGCTTTGAGAAAAGCTTGTGCACTCCTTATTTAGCGAATACAAAATCAACTTTGTATATATCTGCTTAGGACAGTGAATGAAAAAATGTTGTCTCCATAAATGATCTATTCATTGATCTCAAGCCAACCTCAATAATATTTTATTCAAGGAAGCAAATGATAATTTACTTTCTTTTTAACTTGACAACATCATTTTCAGTACCTGAGCATCCGAGAATTAAATGCTTCATGTAGGAAACAGCACTTAATTATAAAATCAATGTGATTTTGGCAAACTCCCAGACAGGAACCTCATTTCTATATCTTTCTCCAGTTGATCAAGATGCAGTAAAGCAAAGCTATATTATCAAAATATACATTACCAAACCTCAAAAGAGAAATGATGATAGATTTTTGGACAATGAAAACCCTAGAATGTTTGATATATCAGGGAATGGTCAGTGAATTAGTTTATTGGTGGGCAGATTTAATGATAATACCAGGTTTATATTGAAACTTTTTCCCCTTAATTCTCAGAATTATGATGTATACAATTTTCACTCTTTATAATTCTGGAAATTGACAGAACAGTGCCACCACACAGGTAAGTTTTGAATGAGAACTTGGTCCAAGGCATTTGATATCAGGTCTGTTATGGTTTCCACTGTGATGCAGCCATTTTCGTATTAGCTACGCCTTGGGTTTTAGTTAATTTCCCAAATAGCCTCTTCAAAACAACTCTTGAGAATGTTGTTTTACTCTTGATAAAATGAAAATTGCCTTCACATTGACCTAGGTGCTTTACATACATTGTCTCATTTACTCTCTAACAATATTTAACTTGTGCATTAGTATTAATATGTGAAGAAAAAGTTGGACTCAAAGAAGGTAAGTAACTTGCCTAAGTTTACACAGGAAAAATGGTCCTTACACCTTTCAATTTCATTAGCTAAAGTCTTTTGCACTGATAAGTGTTTTAAAGGAAACAAAGGGGAAAGTGTGATGGATAGGTAAGTAGAGTAGAGGAGACCTACTAATTTGAGCAGTTGTAGAAAGCCTCTCTGAAAAGTGATATTTATGTTGTTAGTCATAAGAAACTCAACAAGTTCTTCACAAGAGAAGTAACACCAACTGTAATGACATTAAAAAGAGAAATAGGTGGTGTTCTCCATTCTACTGAGCAATACTCTAGTCACTATTTTTCTTTTCTGCTGTTACACATATCTATTAAATATTTAGTTTCAGAAATTTTACTTATGGTACAAAAGTATTCATCTGCTTTATTTTTAGATGTCATATCTCTGGTAAAGTTCATCATTTTATCTATTTTCATAATGGTTTTGAACATTTTAATTCAAGCTGTACTAAAGTTTGTTTCTGATAACTCCAAAATCTTGACAACTGGTGGTTTATTTCTATTGTCTATTTTTTTCTCTTGGTTTTTGATAAGTTATTTCTGTCTCTGCCATGACTGGTAATTTTTAACTGAGTGTCAATCTTTGTAAAGAATGCTAAAGACTCTGAATGATGTCACCTTTCTTCAGAGAAGATGTAATATTCATCTGGTAAGCAGGTAGCATATGGGAAGATCACCTTGATCCAATTTGAGACTACAATTTTTCTAAGCTGTTTTCAGGCTTTGGTAGGACTGGTCTACTTCTACTCTGTCCTTACTCCTACAGTGTATTGACAGATTTCCCAGAGTAGTCTCAATGGAAAGGCTGGGGCTTTTCAGAGCTCCTCCTTTTTGGTGAGCAGCCTAGCACTGTCAGATTATTAAGCACTCTTGAGTGTTTCAGCCTTTACCAAACATTTTCCTCCTAGTTTCTTGATTTTTCACCCCTTCATGCAAAGATTAGGAATTGGTTCAGATTTGAGGGGAAAGTTACACCAAATGTCACTTCACTTCTCCATGATTCCCTTTTCTCCTAATTTGGTTCCTCAAATTCCTGCTGCCATGGTAACCTTGATTTCTACTATTTTTCCCATCCCATCTGAGTGAGTTGGCCACAAAATCTATGATGTTTTTTGTTCGGCCTCTTTATCCTGTCCTGGGACTTGCAAATGTCTGAAGTGGAAAAAAATCAGTGGTGAATGGAGGGCTTTTTTAATTGCATTTTCCTCTCTTCAGGATTGCGGTCCCTCAAATCCTGGCTTCCAAGATTCCTTCAAACTGCTGTTTGTTTGTTTGTTTTAATTTTAGACAGCTTTAGTAGTTTCTTGGCAGAAGAGTCTGTCTGATACAAGTCAATTATAGATGGAAGCAGAGGACTGGAAGATGACTCTGGTTTAAATTTCCATTTACAGTAATAAATATGTTTAGTTAGGCATTTAAAAAAAAACTGTCAACATAGTTTGTCTTTTCTGGAATAAAGATAATAATGATAGTTTATGAGACTGATATGATGATTTATATATATGTGTATATATACATACGCATATATATAATCTCATAGCAGGGCTCTTGGCAAATAATAATGAAGCAATAGATGTTAGTTCTTTCCCTTCCTTCTCTTGTCTTATTTAAAGGTCATATTTTTGACCGTTCATTGATCCATATTTATCAGATCAGTGACATTTTCATGATATATGTAATAAGTTTCAAATGATGACAGAGAAGAAATAAATATGCAGAAAGTATGGCATGCATGAATACATTCCAAGAAAATACATTTCATCTGCATACCAGGTACCTTCTCAAATGTTAAGTTTTTTTGTGAATTTTTATCATAGATTTCTTTAGTATGATGTACTTAGAATGATTTAACCAAACATCAAGTAAACCCAGAACAAATACATAAGAGAATACATATTTTTTTTAAGATATTCACATTATGATGAAGAGAAAAAGATATGCACTGAATTTGTATGTGCTAAAATCTATATAAAATGGACGAGATAATGTAAGGTAGATTTCATGAAAATACAAATACATTTTAAATGCATTTGTAATGTTCCTTGCCTAGTAATCAAAAAAATATTGCTAATGCTTTTGTTGTTCACATGAATGTTAGTATTTATTTATATTTAATGAATTCACCATTTTATTTAATTTTCTGTAAAGTCCTTTCTAATATAAAAATCTGTAGTGATTGATAATATCTCTTCGTTTGTTGTTTGTCATTGTGAGTTTCCAAAATACAGTGCTGTAGATTTATTTTCATGGTAGCAGATTACTTATCACTTTACTTTTCCAGGGCTAGCAGCCTAGCAGGTCAATGAGAAACTCATTGCCTTGAAAGAGATCAGGTGTTAGGTTTGTCATAAGTAAATCTTCAGTCAAAAAATGTGTAAAATTAATAGATTGTGTTTAAAAGTCCATCCAAGAATTGAACAAGTTGATAGTTACATTCTTTATTTTCTTTTGAGAGAATATGAACTAAACATAAATCCAAAAAATCATTTAATAAAAAGGCACTGAAGGAGCCAGAAGCCACAGAGAAGAAAAACAGCTCAGATACAGGTCAAAAGTTCGCCTTTCCTAATAGACAATGGATATTAAGTAAAGTGATCATTGGAATTGATCAAATTATTCCAGTCACCCAAAATGTGACCACACACCTGCCGCTCAGCCTCAGGTTAACACTGCTGGAGATTTAGTGTAACAACCGAGGAGAAGGGGGTGTTCTGATACACACACAGACCTAACAAATAATAGCAGCAGTTTGCAGAATTTTGTATTTCTGAAATACAAATAAAATCTTAAAGAATTTTTTGAGTCAAAAACATTTTTATTTTGCCAAAGAAGGAAGTCTTATTTTTAAGAAAAGCAAAAAAAAAAAAAAAAAAAACCCACTAAAATATTTACAACCATAATTTATTTCAGAACAATAAGGATTTTTGGACAACAAAGTGTAAGAAAGATGTAATCTAAAAAACAGACTCTCATATGAAAAAATAGTAAAAGTATTGTCAGTGACATATACATACACATGTACATCCATATTACGTTGTCATTTTTATTTGGGGGACTATTGAAACAAAGGCAGAGAACAGCCTCAGTCAGAGTACTAGCTTGACAGATCTGCTATTATAAGACCTTCTTTATAGTCTCCTCTGGAGGTACAGGATGTTCTCATTTTACTGTTTTGTTTAACTGTCTTTACCACCATTAAAGTTTTGGTAATATACCTAATATCTTCCAACTTTTTCATTGAACTCCTTCAAGTTATTTTTCTGTATGAGACTGTGCTTTATTTATTTTATTTGTTTGACATTGAGCGTTAATATGTAGTGCATTAAAATTTTTGAAGATAAATGTGTATTTAAGAATGAAGAAGAGATGATAAAGTAAGCCCTCCTTTTGTCTCCTAAGCCTATAAACTTGTTTTCCAATCGCTGATTATCTGAATATGTGGTTGGTCTTTTAACCAGTTTCTACTATTGTATAATATAAAAAGTGCTGCTGCAATGCTTACACAAGAAGTCGCTGTGTTATAGATATATATTCTGTACTCTAGGAAATTATTCCACAGAATAACACCCACAAGAAAACATTCATTAGAAAAAGCACTGAATTCTAAATCTGCTTCAATTTGACATTCACTTACCATTTATAAGATGAAGATTAATTTTTGTTGGTGTTGGGTTAAAATATTTGAATTAGTTGCCAAAATTTACAAATAAGAATTTCACATGAAATTCCAGATTCCCCACTTCCTTCAAATATCCAATTTATTTCACTTCCCTGTGCCTTTGTCATCTGTAGAATAGGAATGGTGATGGCACCCTTCTCACAAGTACTGCCCATTTGGGAATAGATGGGGTGTTTTGCATACGGTGTTGTGAGATTTAATGAACCATTATATATCAAACAATGAGCACAGTCCTGGTACACAATCAACACTCCACTGACACTGAAGACTCACTGTGCCCAGCGCTGTGTGTGGACTCAACATACCGCGGCATCCCTCTTCCCTCTGTTTTCTGAGGATGGTCACCTGGCCTCCCAGTCTCACAGCTCTGGCCTTTGCTGACTCAGTTGGCAGGACTGAAAAAGAGCACAGGGTAGGCAGGAACCAGCCAGTGAGGAACTCCCACTGCACATATGTAGAAAGAATGGACAGAGCTCTGATCTTGTCCTCCTCTGCCCAGGAATGAGGCAGAATTTGCATAGAATATTAACAAAAACCGTCCAAAAACCATACTAGATTTTAAAAAATCAACATAATAAAGACTACATTTTCTGACTGTAATGTTAATCAGAAATCATTTACAAAATGTGTTATGTGTGTATATTTAAAATATAAAATATTTATATATGTATATTATACATGTATATATATATATATATATATATATAAAATCATTTGTCTGAAACCCCAAACAACCATATTAATAAACACTTGCATTACAGTAGAAATGATAGAAGACTACAGAAAGTATATTTCTAATTTTTTTAAACACTGTATTTTAAAATGTAGGTATAGAAACAAAGATCGATAAATAACTGAATCAATTTCCAAAAATAAAAGGAAATAAAAGGCCAAAGAGTGATTATCTACCTTATCAAATGTTTATAAAACATGTCACATATCCATTACATTTTAAAACAATGTAATACTGTCCCAGTTATAGACAAATATACACATGGAACAAAATAGAGTGGTCAGAATGAGAGTACCTTATAAGCAGAGAAATTCAAAGTGCAAATGCCAGTCATTTGGGAATTGATGGAGTGCTTTGCATATGATGTGGGGCAATCACACACTAATTAGAGGAAAAGGAAGGTCATTCTTAAAAAAAACAAAGGTAAACTATGACGGATTGAGTAAAAATAAAGTTATACAATTAAAAGAAGGGTATGCAAGGAGAATATTTTTTGTGTATTTGTGTTAGAGGAAATTTTCTTTAACAAGACTGAAGAACACAAACCATAAAAAATTAGATTTTGTTACATCAAAAGTAGTTTTTACAATATAAATCACCAAATGCTAACTTTTAATAAATATCAAAATAGAAGATTTTTGCATGAATTGAACCAACTAGGTACTAATATCTAGAATACTAAAGGAATTTGTAAAATAAACAATAACAAAACTAAAAGAAAGGAAACACAATAGAAATATAGTTAAAGTTATGACTAACCAACATATGGAAAGAAAAACAATGGTTAACAGACGCTTGGAGATATTCTTATGAGAAGTGGAACCATGCAATTAAGACAATGATGAGTACATGTGCTACAGCTCAGATTAGCAAAAACCTTCAAGTTGATCAGTACTAATTATTAGTGAGACTATAGCAAAAATATTTAATTTTGGTGCAGTATATACTGGAGTGGTCCATTCTGGAGAAATGTGTCATACTTGATGAGATTAATATTCACATAGCCCAACACTCAAAAATTTCACTTTTCATAAATTAACAAAGTCCATAAGGAAGCTCTTTGTAGCATTAACTGTGGTATCAGGGCTGTGAAGACAACTTGGGTAGTCATCACTAAGAAAATGAGTATGTAAATTTTTGTGGCTCCATACTACACTGTTTACTGCGGCAGTGTATGTATCACACCAGGGACAACCATTAAAACAGATACCAAGAGAAACAAATAAGAGAATCGAATCCATATCACGACATGTGAATTAAAAATTTTCTACAATTACTATACAGCACTATCTCTTTTACAAGGATTCACACATAGGCCATTGTTTTTGTTATTTGATCTCAGATCCATTCCCCTCCTTCACCGGCAAGCTACATTTCCAAAGGTCCTTTGCCAACTGCTGTCTGGTGAGGTTTGGCTAATGGAAGCACTGGTTAAAGTTGGAGAGGAAAAGGAAAGGAATCAGGAAGCTCTTCCTCTCCCCATCCCTTCCTTATACTCCTTCCTTTCTCCCTCTTCTCTCTCTCTTTCCTCTCTCTGTTTTTGGGTTGGCATTTCTGAGCAGTAGCCATATCTTTCCAAGGTTCTCACTCTTCACTAAACAGAACCTATTTCTGTGGCCCTAACTCCTCCAGAGCTATTCTGGACATGGTTCTGGAACCTGCAGGATTTCCCTGGTGTCTGGATTCTGGTGAATAGCACTCCTTTCCTAGTGTCATTCAGTCCCAATGGAGTGTACTGGTCTCCTGCTGTCTACTTTGCTAGTGTTCTCCTTTTGCTAATCTCTGATTTGCTTCACCATCCCGTTTGCCTTCTCAGTTTCTCTACCACCTGTTTAATTTTGTATGCTGAGTTTCTCACTCGAAATACTAGAATGGTTTACATTTACTGATTGGAATCCGAAATAGTATTTGATACTGGGAGTGTTCCCAGGAAACAGACCCTAATGCAGGATACTAAGATTGGGAGACTCATCTGCTTAATCTTTAACATGATGATAACCTCCCTGCAGACGGAAACTGAAATAATAGCAATCTGTGACAGGCAGAGGCATTAAATACACAGTTGCTTGAAGTATAACACTGGCTGAAAGGAAGTATTTGGAGGATTAAGTAATGGCTATAGTAACCATCATGGTAACAGTGATGG
Organism: Phocoena sinus; assembly: GCF_008692025.1. Taxonomy (NCBI): domain Eukaryota; kingdom Metazoa; phylum Chordata; class Mammalia; order Artiodactyla; family Phocoenidae; genus Phocoena; species Phocoena sinus. The sequence continues at coordinate 103,833,793 of NC_045766.1, read as the reverse complement.
CTACAAGGACTGCAGTTTTCTAACTGTGATCAAGAGTTTACTGAAAGAAAAAGAGAAGCTCAGGGCTGTGTTACCTTTTCTGCTCTCTGTCATAATGTTATTCAGACTTTAATTATCAGCACATTCCACAGAACATCACACAGGTCAATTATATTGATGGTATTCAGGTTGCTCTTGGAAGCAGCAAGAACCTTAGATGACTTAATGAGACACACAGTGTCAGAGATTAGGTGGTGAACACCATGAACACTTAGACCCACTTGGATGATGTCTCTACAGATCTTGTAGGCTGGGGCATGTTGAGATAATCCCTCTAAATTGAAAGATCACTTTAGATTTTGGAGGCAAAATATGCCATACTTGGTGTGTTGCTCCAAGGAATTTACTGAATAACCTGAAGGCTTCCTGCTATTGCCTAATTCCATTTGTCTCAGCATCCGTTGTTTGGCTTATTACTCAGAGCAATTCCCTTACATGAAATTCCCTCTGTTTGAAACACTAGATGACTTCTGTTTTCTTGAATAGCCATTGACTTATACAATGTGTACCCAAAGACATAAGCTATACAAATTATAGTGAGTTTCTATGTGTGAGATAATAACTAGAGAGAGTTATCAGAGTAGAAGAGGAAAACTATAAAACAATAAAAAAGATGGAGCTTGAAGAGAATGTAATATAAATGGAAGGGTATAACTAATTCTGATAATCTTAAATGACAAATTAAAATTCTATATACATGAAACTAAGATCGTGTGACCTATTAAAGTTTAAATATATTCTTAGTGGCAAATTAGGACTAAAACCCTAATCTCTTGAATTGCAAGCTATTTCAATGACTCAATATGGTTCCATACTTGCTTTCAGGTTTTAATTTTTATCCTACTTGTGCTGAGAGCCTCTTTCAGAGAAAAAATAAGGATATATATGAAAATGCATACTGTGAAGCAAAGAGTCTTGAGGGTAGAAATTGTACACTTGAAGGAGGATAGTTATTATGAGAATTTCCATTAAAAACACAGTGCTACATTTTTCACCCAAAGCTCTGTGGTTTATTTTTCTGTCTTTGGGAATTTCACAAACAACTTGTAAAGTTCTAGCCAAACCTTTGAGGTTTGCCTTTCCATAAGTATATGGAACAAGCCAAAGGCTGCAAATGTAGCCAAATGAAACAATGGAAACCACAAGACCTGCTGGCCTGGCTCCTCTCTCCTCTACTTGATTTTGAGCCCCTGGAGAGGAAACCACCTGAGTTGCATTTGTATATGGTTAGAGCTCTTGAGAACTAAGTCTCCTAACTAATGGTTCTTATTTAATTTGAAATAAAGGGATAAAGCAGAAACAGTTTTGTTCCTACCACTGTTGTTCCTTTTTTTCTTTTTAATTTATGTCTTCATTGCTAACATTTCAAAGGAGCCTCTGCATAGATGGCATATAGCCACAGTGTGTTTCTATTCCCAGGGATTCTGGAGGCCACAGTGATCCATGTACTTCTTTAGAAAACTCTTTAAATAAATGGAATCTATTGGGCCCCACCAGCTAGTGTAATAGACTGTATACTGCTTGAAAACAGAGTTAACGTGTTTTAAAATCCCTTTGCTATTCACTGGTAACATCTAGGATATTATTCAGTAAAGTTTATTTTTAACTTTTGGGATCAATTTATATCCTAGACAGGGCTGTGTCATACACTACATTTATCTTCCCTGTCTGTAGCCTTTTAGTGCCATGCCCTCCTCCAGGACCCAACCCTTATTACATTGTTGTGCAAATTTAATTTAACCAAGACCTATTAAGCAATATAATCTCTAGAGCCTGACTGCTAGAGTTACTTAACCTTTCAGTGTTTCAATTTCATTATCTACACTAGTCTTCATAGTATTGTTGTGAGATTAAATGAGTGAATACATATAAAATGCTTACAACATGCCTAGTACATTGGAAATAATCAATAAATATTTGCCTCTAGTCATCATCATAGTAATAGTAACTAGTAGTAGTAGTATTAGTAGGATGTCCCAGTAGCATGTTACATATTAGAAAATGGGAAACTCTGAGAATCCTTAAAGAGCATAATTAAAACTTTTAATTGGTAGCATTTGATAATAGGTCTGCCTTCTTCAGTGTCATTTGTGTTTTTATTGAGATCAAATACCAAAGATGAATAAACTCACAGGCTGATGTTTCTTGCACTCAGAAGAGAGCTTTTGGAGAGCTGGGCAGTTTTACTCACTACTTATTCAATCACATGTTATTCTTTCAGCAACAATTGAGTTACCTGTGCATGTTAGGTAGGGTAATTCTAGATGCTGTAACAAATAAACTTCAAAATTTCAGTGTGTAAGAAAATACAAGTTTTAATTCTGGCTCATGCAACCGTCCAATGATGATGCTCCTGGTTGGCATGCAGCTCTCTTCAGGAGGTGGTTCAGGGACACAGGTCCCTTCTGTCTTCTTGCTCAAGTATCCCCCTGGGCCTCAAAGGGCTATGCTTCTTATCACAAGATGGAGTAGAAAAGGAAAGATATGGTAACATTGCCTATTCATTACTTTGCCCTGGAAATGCAAATTCCACATTTTTTTTTTTTTTTTTTTTACTTGACAAGATTCCATCCAAATGCAAGAGAAATTGGGAAATCAAATAGTGCTTGTGGAGCTGCTTATGAAAAACGACTCTATCCTACAAAAGAGGGGGAATAACTCTTGTGTATGGTTAGCCACTTCTTCCATACAAGGCTACAGGGATGAATCTAAGATCTGCTTTCATTTGTCAAGGGAATAGTGGGGGCCCCAGGCTGGAAACCAGGAGATGAGGCTCTTCATTAAGCCCAGAAGGTCAAGTCATGCTTTAGAGAGGATATGGACACCACAGTTGCATCATAAATGCACACAGTTCAGCAACACAAAAGGAGAGGTATCATATTCTAAAAAGGGACTATGATTTGCAGAGGTGTTGAGGCCAAGGAATTCCAAAAGGCTGAGCATAGGTGTGGAGAACTGGCTGAAAGATGAGCAATACATTCAGCTGAGCAATGTTTTGTAGGGGACATAAGCTAATTTTTAGAAAAATTACCCAGAAACAGGATATAATACATTTGAATATATTAGAGGCTCTGAAGCTAGTGACAGATGAAGAAACATAAGTGGAGGGAGGCGGAGATGGCAGATTATGCAAGAAATTCAAAGAAGCTTGGTATTTCACCTTTTTTATAGTTGCCCATTCTTTCTGCATGTGGTTTCTGTCCTTCTTTGCATGTTTCACAATACAAACAAAAACAAAATGGATTAAAATTTCTTATAAGCTTTTGGAGAATTGTAAGTTACTTTTTATTTTCTAAAAACTTATGTTGCAAAACAACAATAGTAATGAGAATCAACATATGCATATGGGTACTATACTATGAATGGTGTGAACTAAGTATCCACCATGCTGGACTCAAATAAACAGACTTACACACACACACACACACACACACACACACACACCCACACACACTATTACGTGGGGGACAAAGTCAATTAGGAATTGAGTATAAAGGAATATTTAGCCCTATTGGTATTTTCTTCTGATGGCTTACTTCATTACATATCCCACAGTTAATGTCCTAGTAATTGTAAATCCACTAGGAGATTTAGCTTACATATAAGTAACCACCATTGCTTAAAATTTTTCTGGGAACTTGGCTGCCATTTGTGTTCATCAAATATTTGAGAGTTATTTTCAAAGGACTCTAGGCTGTCCAGTGCCAGCTATCATTGGCCCAGCAGCTTACCCTCAATTCCTAAGTAGCTTCTTTCTAGAGAAATTTAATCTGCATGTTTCTAATCCATTTAAAATTAGATCATCAAAATAAAGTTTTGTATGAGCGAATCCAAAATCCTTGTGAGAGAGTTTCTTTATTTCTCCTCCACTAAGGAAGATGTCGCATTTGTTAAAATTCAAGTATGCTGCAAAGCTAGAAACCTCTTAGAAACTGATTTTAAAACTTGGCAGTCTCTATTCTTTTATCCCTAAGGCATATAGTAGGTGCTTTGGAAGTTTCTTTGTGAATTCATTTTTAGAACCTTTCTTGGAGTTCACTCATACAGGACTGAGTTCCTTCCTTTCCACCAAGCCACAGTTCTTCCTTTAGAACTTCTCCTGAATTCAAAGGATGTTACACAGGTGCAGTGTCATGATGGCTTCATAAGAAAGAGTTTGAGACAGATATTTCCAGTTTTCTCTTTAAGATAATCTTATATACTTCTTCAAGCAGGACTGTGTTCAAAATCACTTCCTGCCACATGAATTCTGAATTTCATGTAATTTTCCTTGGTGTACTGTTTGCTATTACAATCAATCCTATTTCAATTTGACCCTTTTTGAATCTCCATTTTATATATTTTTCTTTTAGAAGCCTAGAGAAATTAATTGCCCAATCACACTATATATGTTATATTAATCATAATTTATTTGGTGTTACATATTTTTTTAGTTTATTGTATTATTCACAAGTAGAAATAAAAATTAAATGTTTTTATCATCACCTCAAATGACTTGCATTATTGCCTATCACTAATTCCATTTACTCACTGAAAAAAAATTGATTGCCTTAATGTTTGAATATAATTTTAGGTTCTACAATGAACACTAAAATGAATCTGACAAAATATACAATGCTAAAAATCAGTGTCCAAGCGTAGTGTGTTGATGTGGGTTTCATATCTCCAACGCTTATCCAAGGGAAATCTATAAGTATTTCATATGATAATTACTAACACTGTCCAAGGGAAATCTATAAATATTTCATACCATAATTACTAACACTGTGTTTTTAGATTATTTAAGAGGATTTATGTCTCATAAAAAGTTGATATATTTTAATAGAACTTTCAGACTAGAAGGATAAAATAAACGTGGGGACCATATAACATTCTTATTGATCATACTTCCATATTTTCATCTGCCTCTTAGCCACTCCTCCACTCTGGCCAGCATTTCTCCCTTTCATCCCCAATTCTCTGTCTTTTTCACTCTGGGCTGGATCCAGCACTCCTCTTGTCAGCCCTTATTTACAGGAAAACATTTACAGTCTACCTTCCGTATCTGCAGAATCGAAACCCTTGGATAAGACGAGGTGACTGTATTCGTTGTGCTACACCATTTTATGTAAAGGACTTGAGCATCTGTGGTTTTTGGTATCGGCAAGGGGTCCTGAAGCCAATCCCCAGCCAATACTGAGGGAGGACTGTACATTGTGACATTTTCACTCATCTAATACCAAATCCTACAGATACTTTTCAGTTTCTGTAACATTCAGCAACATTTCATTCCATAAAACATTCTCTTGCTGATAATGTACTTATCATAAGACACCCTTTTCTTCTGTAATAGAATTCTATCCTTGTTGTCTCCCCTGTATTCCCAACCATCACTTCTCAGTCTCTTATGTTGGTTCCTCCTATACATGAGTTTCATTATTTTAGTTCTTTATGACAACTTAATGGAGCAGGTATTATTTTCACTAGTTTAGAAACAATGACTCTGAAGATGCTTTAAGATCACATAAATAATACATTGCAGGGCTGGGATTTGAATCCAAATCTATATGCCTCCAAAGTCAGAATTTTCCAGTCCACACTTTGCCTTGCTAGACCACAGCTGGGCTGGCTCCAGGGCTTGCCTCTTTCCCCGCTGAAGGCATCAAGAGATCTGCTAGCTTTCTTTTGTTCTTTAGGGCTACTTCCACCCATGCCTAAGCTGTATCCTACCCATTCAGTCTCTTATGTTTCATATCCCTACATGCCTAGTTTAGAGTAGCACATAATCTTTCAAGTTCACCACGTGTTTTGGGGTTTTTTTTGTATTATTTGAAAATTTTGCTACAAATCACTATAGGAAAGCAAATGGCACAGCCATGTGACTGTCCCAATGGTTGAAGAATCATATCAACTTCTTGATAAATCTAGATAACCTACTCACTTATAAGCTAGTGCTATTTTAATGCCAAGACATTGTAACCCATATGTTCCTTTGCACAGAGAAGCAAGTTAAAGTGTTTAACAAATAATTGCATGCAATCTCTTGTTTCTGCTTCCACAAAGCTTTACAACCAAATGTCCCACCAACAGAACTTATGAAGTTTTTGCTGTTTATAATTAACAAAAGTCAAGTATAATTAATCTTGGCCAACTCTCTCAGCTCTCTTGTATACTCTAGCTCTATCACTTTGGAAACCATTGAAGTTTAGGTGTGATTGTAACTAGTACATTCCCATACGTGTCTAACACCTCTCCTTAGCAGCCTCAGATTTCCTTATGCACAATTATTCTGGAAAGTGTAGATTTATTCCCTTATGAGCATTTTCAAAAAGGTGCAAACTGAAGTGTAAATGGCATTCATCTCACCAAATCAACTGGAATGTAGCTGCTGTTAAGGTAGTTTTAAAAAAAAATGAAAGAAAGAAATATAATACCTCTCTCAGACATAAAGATTTTGAATACAAAATATCTAGGCATGAACATCATTTGCAGACTTAGTTCCGGCAGTTTGATTTGCAACTTTAATTTGAGGACAGTCATGTCTTTGGTATGATTTAAAGAAAAAACTTGGAAACCTGAATAAACAAAACCTGAATAAACCTGAATAAAAAAACTTGGAAACCTGAATATCCTCATGTACGTGGTATATTCCTGCTAACAGTGTGCTTCTGGAAAAGAGGTAAATGTGACTTCGTGAGGTGACAAATCTGCTCGGTTCTCTCATGCATGTAAGCACAATCTAAGACTAGCTGTGAGGGTAATTTCATTTGCAAATAATTTATTCATTAAATAATCTCTTCCACATCTTATTAAAACCCAATAAGCATAAGAAAAAGAAAAAAAAACGACTGCCTTTAGAAACTACAATCAATCTCATTGATTTAAAAAGTAAATTGCAACCCTACCCCCCTCCTACCCTGCTGGATTGTGATTCTCTAAATGAGAGGACTGGGATTTGAGCATCTTTGCTCTTGTGTTTCTCACAGTAATGGCATACAATAGAAATGCAATAAATGTTTGTTGTGATAAACTAAAGATATAAATAATGCTGCTATTCAGAGAAATTACAGAATCCCTAAGATGGCAGCTTAATAGTCTACTATCACATGGTTTAGAAGTTGGAAACAGCCGTTATTTTGTTTGTGAGACTTGGAGTTTTTAAATGGCTAAGGGTGGGGTTAATTTTGACAGGTAAATTTTATAGTTTGGATACATATTAAACATTTGGTTTTAATTGAGGTTTTGCTCAGGCCACCCAAAAGCTTCCTTTTAAGAATATGTTTATGCCTGTATGTTTCTTCCCTGTCACCATTTGCTGATGCAGTATTTAATTTCTTTCATTTATGGCCTAAAGTATAATAGTCTGCCAAAAGAAAGAGAGTTCTCTAAGTATGAAAAAATATATTTTCCAGTTTTCCATTAGGAAATCCAAACCTCCATAGTTCCATTTGGATGCTGCATTTCACTATTTTGTCCCAATTCACTAGTTACAGATGTTTTAAAAAGTGCTGGAAGGCATAAGACCAATATCTAACATGGATATGGAAATTAACTCAGTAGGTATCCCAAATTTTATTTCCCGTTAACTTAAACTTACATGAAACTAAAATAACTAGTAAATTCATTCAATTTAGTTTTTTAAAAATACATGAAAATGATTGTTTCATTGCCTGAATTTTAAGAGACACACATACATGCACACACGCACAGAAGAAAGAGATTGATTTCTTAACAATTTCTTTTACAAATCTAGAAGACAGCAGAAGTCCTAAAACCTCGCCTTTCATCTGTTGCTGTCTTCGTGATTACAAAAGCATCTGCAGACTCCAAGAAGCGTGCACCCCAAAAATCTGAGGACCAGGTCGTAAAATGTCATTCTCTTAGTACAAGAATAAATTCATGGTAAAGAAATTAATAATTTATAGAAGTAACCCACCCAAAGAGATGGTTTGTAACTTTGTTGTAAATCAAGAGGTTTGTGATTTAACTAATTTTAATTTATTTAGAGAAATATACCCTGTCAGGAGCATGGCATTCTGTGTAGAATTTTGGGAAAATAAAGTTTAAATAAATCAGTATTTTTCTAGTACTATTGAAATGAGAACAAGACATTATTTGAGAGGCATCAGCACTTGAGCCATTAGAAAGTTGTAGTCTATAGAAAAGCAAAGATGATTTCCCAAGCTCTACCACAGCCTGAACGAAATATCCCTCAAGACCACACAGATCCCTCTGCCTGGATTGCATGCTTAGCATATATTTTTATAGTAAGAAAAAGATGCCACAGTTTGCAAATATAATTATTCCAGGAAGTAGAAAAGAATGTTAAAAAATTCTATTCTATGTGAAAAATTGGTATTCTATTTCATAAACTAAACTTTTACTAAAGCAAAAAATTATACAAATATTCATTGAGCTAAGCATATAAAAATGAGCAAGACACAGTCTCTACACTGAGGAAATTCACAATCTGAAAGGATGGAAAGAAAGGCAAATATGCAGCTCTCCTACCTGATATTTGTTCATGTCCTGATGGTTTAAGTGCCGATGGGAGAGAACATCAATTCTGCCTGGGTTTGTCCACTGAAGGCTTCCTACATGAGGTGATATTTCTGCTTCAGTGGATAGTTTTTCTTCATGAGTTTAGTTAGCATGTATTGATTCAGTTAACTTTCATAAGAAGTGGATCACCAAATTAATTGTTTGCTCTCTCTCTTTACCTCTCTTTATGCTTTTGAATGATAGCACATTGAAAATGATTAAAGTATGAATATATTAAAAAAATCATTTTAGGTGGGCCCAAGAAGTATAACCTAAATGGAATTGGGTGTCTTTTTAAAAAAATTTTTATTGGGGTATAATTGATTTAAAATGTTGTGTTAGTTTCAGGTGTACAGCAAAGTGAATCTGTTATACAAATACATATATCCACTGTTTTTTTTAGATTATTTTCTCATATAGGCCATTACATAGTATTGAGTAGAGTTCCCTGTGCTTTACAGTAGGTCCTTATTAGTTTACCTATTTTATATATAGTAGTGTGTAGGTGTCTATCCCAATCTTCCAATTTATCCCTCCCTGCCCTCGCTCCCCATTTTATTTTCTACATCTGTAACTCTATTTTGCTCTCGTAGTTAAGTTCATTTGTAGACTTTTTTTTTAGTTTCCACATATAAGCGATATCATATGATATTTGTCTTTCTCTGTCTGACTCACTTCACTCAGTATGAGAATCTCTAGGTCCATCCATGTTGCTGCAAAAGTCATAATTTTGTTCTTTTTTATGACTGAGTAACATCCCATTGTATATATGTGCCACATCTTTATCCATTCCTCTGTTGATGGACATTTAGGTTGCTTCCATGCACTGGCTATTGTGAATAGTGCTGCAATGTTCATTGTAGGAATTGGGTGTCTTTGAACTACACTAGATCCTACCTTAGTATTTTATTACTGTGAAGAAAATAGACACAATTGCATGTAGGTGTACACACATATACACACATACAAATTCATATAAAAAACATTGAAAAATAACGTAGACGTTCTTGAAGTTTTGTTTGGAGGAGGGGAAATTAAGATTGTGGATACACTGCACATATTTTTAAAACTCCCCTCTAAATTTTCTCTCTTCCCTAATCTTCTTCAGCTACTCCTTCTTGTCCTTTGTCCTTATTCCCTTAATGTTTCCATTCGAAACATTACTTCCACAATCCCTCTCCACGATCCTATAATATATACAACACCACAATTTAAAAATTAGTGAAAAAGTATTTGACAATATTCAAACCTTTCCTATAATTGAAACTTAGACTTCTTTTTGTCAGTCAGCATTCTGTGAGGAACCTTAACTCATATGTGTAATTCCCAAATGATAATGGAAAACAGTCAGTCTAATTTTTCTCTTTTAACTGTAAGCAGGGAATAATAATAACTTTGTGAAATGCTCATTACATATCATGAACTGCAGGTAAAATGTCACTTGTGACTCTCATAATACCAAAGTAGATAAAAATTTTCTCTATTTTAACAGACAAGGAAGCTGACACACTTCATTAAGAACATAGATGAGAATTTAAACCAAATTTGTCTGACTCTAGCATCCTCTTTTCCCACTACATTATAATGATTTTACACAAAGCAGTAATGGCAGTATATTTTGAATATGTGAACACAGGCGCTTGAAAATAAATTGACCAACAACAATATCAATAACAAACTTCCTAAGACCCCAAAGTATGTTTGACTCCTTTTTCCTTTCTCTCCCCCAACAAAAATGGGTGCATTCATCTACATCCTGAAAATAACCAGTTTAAGAATAACCCCCAATTGCTAAATGCCATAAAGTCCAAGGCAGCACCCATTGCTTTCACCTGGAAATCTTGGGATTGTGAAGGAGTAGAAATATTTCCTAAAGTTACCTTTTTGGGAAAAGTGAGCTCTGAAGATCTGATTTCTTAAAATGCCATTCCATAAACAGTCTATCACAGACACTCAAATTGGAAGACTTTAGAAATGAGTCTACCAGTGGCTGAGGATAGCAAAGATTGATATAGGATATTTGAAGCATAAAAAATGACTAATATTAAGTATTTAAAAAAATTACCTGAGAGGGGCTTCCCTGGTGGCACAGTGGTTGAGAGTCCGCCTGCCGATGCAGGGGACGCGGGTTTGTGCCCCGGTCCGGGAAGATCCCACATGCCGCGGAGCGGCTGGGCCCATGAGCCATGGCCGCTAAGCCTGCGCGTGCGGAGCCTGTGCTCCGCAACGGGAGAGGCCACAACAGTGAGAGGCCCGCGTACATCAAAAAAAAAAAAAAAAAAAAAAATTACCTGAGGCACCAAAATACGAAATTTAATATGACAGAACCCTTCCACAATTACAAAATTTCTATGCTGGTCTAGCTACATTTTGGAGTTCTTCAGTTGACAAAGACATTTGTCAGATTAAATACGTATAGAAAATTGTATCTACTGTATCTAGATGCAAACCTTCAAACATTCCCAGAGGAACGTATATGTTTAAGACTTTTTCAACAACCACTAAAGTAGTATCAGGAAACTACAAGTTAAAGTATAATACAAATAAAACAGGTATCATGATTTGATCCGGAGTTTTATATATTCCCTCTTAGAAGAGTTCAAATAAAAGTCCAAAATAGCCCAATAGAGATGTCGACATTGAGAAGAGGCAAAGGAGCACCTATAATAACTAAGAAAAATGTTCTCTGCTAATGAGCCATTTCCAATCAGAAACTAATAACGTAGGGATACTAGATGGGACATTTTAAAAATAGTTATGTTTTCTAATGCTAACCAGTAAGATATAAAATAATTTTTCTTTACTTCAGAAATGTGTTGTACTGTATAGGGAATTTACAGTTTTAAGGAGAATGATTGATGTGTTGAATTTGAAAAAGTTCACATAATTTAGTAATATAACCTCCTTTTCTGTTATGATTTGAAGCATTTGCAGCTGTAATGGGCTTTGAGTCCCTGGGATAAAGGCCTCAGCCAAAGCCAGGAGTTGCCTATAAAGTTCTCTTTGACAGAAACTGGGATGGAATCCAGGTTCATTTCAGCAATATTTGTGGAGAAGAGGATTGAACTCAATATATTTGACCCCAAAGTGCATTTTTGGGGCTTGCACCATATTTATTAAAGCCTTGTGGCAGACCTAGAAGTTATTAAATGGGTGAGAGCAGGCTTTATAAAGACACAGTTCTAAGCAGCCATAGTTCAATTCGACATACTTTTACTGATCACCTACCTGGAGCCATATCTTAGGCTAGGAACTCATGGCTATAAAAATAGAGGCAAATATCATCCACAGACTCAGGCAACTCTCAATCTAGTAGTGGGAGAGAAGGCAGATATAAATAACTGTAACACATGGCATAGTATGATAAAAGATTGTAAAACAGGTACACAGTGCAACTGGGAGTTAGAGATACTGAAAAGAAGCAGGATTACATTCACGGGGAAAGTAGCCTTTTGAGTTGGGTGCTGATGAAACTGTGCATGCCAGTGTGTATGAAGGGTGAGGGGAGGGGGACAGGATTCCAGCTAAAAAATCAGTAAATTCAGAATATATTCAAGAAACTCAAGTTAGCATTTCAGGAAGCAACATTTTAGCAGAATTCTAAGATACATATTTTTAGAAGAAAAATGGTTTAAAATACTGAAATTAAGATTTTCATGTCATTGTCATTGATTCAATTGTAGTTGGAAAGATAGATAGGCTGGCCATATAAGAAGGAAAATCAGAAATTTGGAAGTCAAACAGAGAAGAGTTAAAGTAACTGCTTCAGTACTTACCAGTCCTATTGCCCTGTGTATAAGTTTCCTATTGCTGCTGTAACAAACTGTCATTAGTGGCTTAAAACAACACAAATCTATTATTTGACATTCTGGAGGTCAGAAGTCCAAAATGGATCGGCAGAGTTCTATTCCTTCCAGAGATGCTGGGGGAAAATCTATTTCTTTGCTATTTCCAGCTGGCAGAAGCTACCTCATTCCTTGGTTCATGGCCTCTTCCTTCATCTTCATCTTCAAGGCCAACAGCACAGCATCTTCAAATCTTTGCTTCTGTCATCACATCTTCTATGATTCTGATCCTTTTGTCTCCCTGTTATATGGAAACTTGTGATTACATAGACAGACTTGGATAATTCAGGATTATCTCTCCAACTAATAATCCTTAACTTTATCATGTCTACAGAGTCCCTTTGCCATGTAAGGTAACATATTTACATTTTCTGGGAATGTGTGTACATCTTTCTGTACATCTTTGAGGGACCATTATTCAACCTACTATACCCTGGGAACATTATCTAATTTCTAAAGCTTAACTTTTTATCTTATTGTAAAATAGGGATAATAATGTTTCACAGGGCTGTTTTGGAGCTCAAATGAGAAAAAGAATATAAAACAATTAGCATAGCACTTAATAAAAATTGTAGTTACCACTGCCAGTACTATTAACGGCGTTTTCATTTTGAGTGTTCTGAATAATAGGATAAGTTTTACCCATCTTATTTGGCAATATAGACCTGATCCTTGAGGAGTGAGGTTACACTGTCAGAACTTGACATGCCAATGTTGAGTGTTATGAAGTATTCTATAGAGAGACTGGAGACATAGGGCACTCTCAGGGGTGGGGGGACAGTGTAAATACTCAGGTGGAATAGGATAAACTACAGATATTTGCAATACATGTGATGTAGATGTAGAATGAATATTCTCAAGATTTTTAGAGGGCCTGAAAGTTAATAGGTAAAATGATATTATTCCAATAGCAAACTGGGCAAGAACATGATAAAAGTTATCTGAAGAAGGATCACTGATCAAAAACAAATGTTTAAACTATATATTTACAATCAGTAGTGACCAAATAAATAATTAATTGCTGTGATCCATAATGGGCCACAAGAAATAAAGAACTGTTGAGGGTCACTTTGGATCCTATCCTGTAGTACATCCTCAACGGGTAATGAGAGCTCACCTTTTGGAAGCTGGAGGGGAGCTGGCCATATTCATAGGGGTCCATAATGAATGAGATAAGAGAAAAATGCATTATGCAAAATGCAATGGAAATTTCCCAGTGGTGGCCTCTGGTAAATTTAGAAAAGTATTCACAAAAGAGTAGCCTTCAAACATCTGCCAGATTTTGAGAGTAACATGCTAGTTTACAAAAATGCCAAGCAGTGAAAAATGTTTTGTTTTCCTTACCTCTTGTTTATCTGCTTCAACCCCAAAGGAGAAATAAACAACAAAAAATAAAAACAAATAAACAAACAGGCAAACAAAGGAAAAATATTCAGCAGAATTCATTCAGAGAAGGAGGAGACTCAGAAAAGAGAAAAAGCCAACCACCTCCTATCCTGAAGTCAGGAGGCCCATCCTTAAAAGGCAAGGTATGAAAGAGCGGGAGAGAGACTATTTATCCTCAAATGAAGTTCAAAGTTTCATTTATTACCTGAGGCTAAATGCATTTAATTACTGAAGTGAGAATGCATTTAGTAGTTTAAAGCAAAAAAAAAAAGAGTCATGAACTTTCACTATTAAGTGGTTTTAGAGGGAGAGTGGCAGAAAATATAATACAGCTGCTTTTTATTACACTCAGTGAGTACTAATCGTTCAATGTCTGGTTATATGTACATATTTACTCAAGCCATCATTAATATTCATAAAAGCTAGAAAATAATCTAAATATTCAACAACAGTAGAAATTAGATAAATGATGAGACAATCATAAGTAGAAGTTTATGCGGTTTTTGAAGACTATTATTTTATCATAAAATCTTAGACAGTTATTGCACAATATATCTGTTCATTTTAATATAAAATTAATTTTGTAAACTATTCACCATAGAGGGCTGTGATGATGTTTTCCATTGTTCTGTAGTGGTATGTCAACTTGGGCTAAATTGAAGAGAACTGATGCTGCCCATTAGGCTTGATACCTAAACATTTTCTCTTTTCATGCCTTGGATTTATAATATTGTGAGGAGGGATGTACAGAATTATTACAAAGAATTATAAAATAAAATAGTAATGATTTTTGATATTGCAAGTTTTAGATACTTAGTATGTAGTTGAAATAAAAATACGGTCTGTAATATGAAAGAGCAATAATATCTGTGATCCACTGAACACTCTTTTACTTATGTCAGGGGAATATTTCTCAAAGGACTTCTTAGAAAATAAAGATTCTTTCTTTCTTTCAACACGTTTATTGAGTGTCCATAATAAAGCAATAACCACACCAATTTCCAGGAATAAAACAGGACACATAGCAGACACGTTTCTTGCTCTAGTAAGGACACTAGACCTTAATCAAATAATTACAAATGCATTTAAGTTGACATTGTGATAGTGGTATTAAAAAGAGACACGTGGTTTTAAGAGATCAATTTTAGAAAAAGCTTCATGAATGAGTGTCAGTTCAGCTACTATTTAAATCAGAGAAGCAGGGAGAGGAAGAGCATATTGGACTGAGGAAATTGGATGTGTATAGGCCAAGAGTAGGAAGGAAATTTAAAAGGTGAAAGAGGATATGTGTCTGGACATTAACACAAGAGGAAATGTGATATGAAATACAACCAGAGAGGTAGATAGTAACCAGACCACACAAGACTGAATAGGTCATTTTGGAGTATTTAATTTTGGCAGTGTTAAACATTTTAGTTATTTAACGTTGCTCTTAGGGTAATATATTGTTTCAAAAGATAAGGGCAGTGAAGACATGAACTCAAAGTGTTGAAGATTCCTTGGAGAAATCTGGCAGTAAAAGAAAGGAACTAGGACAGTAGCCGGAAGGTACTGCCAGGGTGATGAGAAGTATTTTCAATTGGCAGAGACATCAGCATACTTCCAAGCCAACAGAACTTGTGACTAAAGATACTGAAATAAAGCATTTCTATTTTATTCCCCCACTTTCACACACACCAAAACCAAGAACAAAATCATAAAAGCAATTCAAGTAGAGAACAATTCTATGTTTAATAAAACAATTACATCACAGCAATATTTTTTTTTTGCGGTATGCGGGCCTCTCACTGTTGTGGCCTCTCCTGTTGCGGAGCACAAGCTCTGGATGCGCAGGCTCAGCGGCCATGGCTCACGCGCCCAGCCACTCCACGGCATGTGGGATCTTCCTGGACCAGGGCATGAACCTGTGTCCCCTGCATTGGCAGGCGGACTCTCAACCACTGCTCCACCAGGGAAGCCTCAGAGCAATATTTTGATATTCATCAGTGTGTTTTTCATTACTGGTATTCTGATTTGTTCCCACCATGTCTCCCCATTTCAGGAAATATCTAATACCAACCCAAAGCAACAGAGGTTGAACAGTTGAACAATAGAGAAAAAAGTGTCAAGTTCTTGACTTTTGAGCTCAAAAATTGTCTTCTGAAACTCACTGTAAAGATATCATTCGAAAGAATTTGATTTTCGAAAAAATTTTTTAGTTACAAAATATTTTGAACTATGTAGGACCCAATATCTATAGAATAAATATAGATGTGGGAATAATGAATACTGATGTAGGTGCAAGTTTTCCCACCATGAGCTGAATAAAGATTCCATAAGCAGGAGAAGAGAAAGGCTTAAAGATGTGAGTTCTGGGAAGGGACTAGTTCCAGGGAGATGATATGATGAAGGAACTACCCAAATGCCTTGGGGTAAATCTGAGAGCAGAGGAAACTCATAAGCAGTTTCCGTTAGGATCCTGATGACACCATGATGGCACCAGAATTTTACCTATTCCTTCCACAAGCAGAGTAGGATAATAGGAAAAGTTATACATATAGAAGCCTCTGAAGGTGTAGGAGAGGCATTCTTATCAAGAGTCGCTGGAGTATTACGAGAAAGCAGTTACACTTTCTCTTACCTTGAGAAAGGCAAAGTTTGAAGAGAAACTTCCCGAGAGCATGAAGGGTAGAAGTTCCAAAACTGGCTTGGTTGAACAAATGCTAAACCATGTGTTTTTCACGTTTCCAAGATTCAGGGTGGATACATAAGCCAGGAGGAATTTAAATGACACTCTAGAGATACGAAGGAGGAGATCAGTGAAAAACATTTGTTGAAGCCTGAAATGATAAATATACCTAAAGTAAGTAGATTTTTAGAACCAAATTTGGACTTGAAATAAAAATTGTTATAGAAAAATAAAGCTGTCTTTATTGTACATCTGAAGTTTTTCCTTGTAAAAGATATACTCACTCCATAAGGAATCAGCTACAATCCAAGGATATAAATCACAAGTGTATCTCATGATCCACAATGATAGAGAACACTGAAAACTGATTCATACTTCCTCAAAACTTGGGTAGAAAAAAAAATAATGAAGGTTGCTGTCACAGATGAGATAAGAGCAGGGAATTTTGGCTAAGTTGTGAGCCAAAACTGAAGCCAGAGATGTACCTTTGGAAAACCAAGTGATATCATTGAAAGATGGTCAGGTAGGGCTGAAAGATAAATCACACTGATACACCATTGTTAACTGTTTACAAACTAACACTCTACCTGAGATAGACTTCTGAAGGTAACATCAAGTAAAGGGTAAAGAATGAGGATACAATAATCATGAAATGGGAATTTGACCTACATTATGAATGCTGAAAATTGAGTGAAGATATATCCTGGGATATATCTCCAAATAACAATCCCATAATAAAAGCAGAGCATGCCAACTCATCACCCTGCCTCTCCCACCAGACATTACTTCTTTGTTATACCATTATTCAGCAGATAAGTTACTGCATTCAAAATTAAAAGTCAATAAAGGAACCCATGTAAGACTTAGCTATAGATTTTATACCCCTCATTCTCATGTTCCCCAATAGGGAAATTGTGGTCTTGAATATCTGCTGCCAATAAATCACTAAATTCTTTCAGAGTTATGCATACCACATTACAAAAAAAAAAAGTATCACTTTGAACAGTGGGAAAGAATTTATCTGTTTTATATACTCAAAGGTATACTTTGAGCAAGTGAACTGATTTTGTCTGACAGAAAGTGTAAATTATATAACTTATTGAGTTACTTTTTACACACTATTAAAAGCTTATTCTCAATATTATAACCTAACTAACCTACCCTCTAATAAGTCCTCTAAATACTTAAGTTTTGTTTCTAGCTACAGTTTATGTTCTCACTTCATTTTTATCCTTAATTTGACTGAATTCTATATTTAAAACACTTTTGCTTTTATATATTCTTGGGGAAAATCCATCATTTATTTGAATGAGGGAGAGTAAAATAATAAAAATTATTTTCATATATACATTCAAAGATTTATACAAAGATTAAAATAATACTGTGTGGTTATCATTGGTGAGATCCCATGTGAGATTTTTTCTTCTTTATACTCTTATTATTTAACAGTCTATTGGAAGCATGTTTTTTCCCATAACGAGAAGAAATTTTATATTAAAAAACAAAGTTTAGGTGAGAAATTTTGGGTCAAGAAGTTTATTTGCAGAGAAATAATCCCCTAGATCTCAGGTTCTTTAAAAGTCTATTTCTCACTCACACAACTTATCCAACATGCATCAGCAGGCTCTTCTCATTGTTGTCACTCATGGATCTAGGGCAATGGATACTTTATACAGAATGCTACCAATTGTCACTGCAGGGTGAAACATGCACTGGCTTGTAAAGTTTCCATCCAGAATTTGCACATAACACTTCTCTTCACACCTCATCCATCAAAGGAAGTCATACTTCATGGGAGACAGGGAGGGACATTCCTACCATATACCTGGAAATAAATGAGACTGAAAATAATTCAAAAGGACTAATGACAGTCTCAAATAATAGTGATCATTTTTACTAGAATGGTGAAAAAATGTTGGGAAGAAGTATTACATGGAGAGAAAAAAATTATATATGTATATATATGTATGTATATATATATACACACACACATATATATGATAGATATATGAGTAGAGACAGTGTAGAGAAAAAAAAAACAACAAGAATAATTCATGGATTTTTTAGGGACTGAAAAAATAAGTGCATTAAGAAAAGTAGAAAACCCATGATAATTGTGTAAAAGGTGGTGATTATTTAATTTTAGGCTTATTGACTCTAGGATAGTAATAATAAATATACAGTTACAAATCTGGCTGTTTCTTGGAAAAGGTTTGGAAGAAACTGACTTGGAGATGGAAGCTGAAAATGTGGAGTTACCTAAGATTTCCAAAGGAGAAAGTGCACATCAAAAATGGTTGTTGGCAGATTTTTGGAAATTAGTCTAACAGAAAGATGGAGATAAAAGATGAGTGTAATGAGTAAGAGAAGGGACACTAAAAGGATTCCAAGATAATTGTGATAGGCTAATGTCAGAAAAGCCAACAAATATCTAGGAGAATGATGAAGTTACATCATTGGAATGATCTATAATGTGATATACCATGGGTATAATCAGGAGGTGGCAACTGAAGGAAAGGATTTAGTGTGTTTTATGTCAATGGGAATTTCTGAAGGAGGGCTTCTAGTAGAGTGGGAAGGACATATACCAGAAAACAAAGGGTTAATAAGTAAGTTGATGTGAAAGAACTAAGAGTAGTCCTTCAAAACAATTCTTTGAAGATGATGATTATGAAAATGAGAGAGATATTTAGATGAGGAATAGTCTAGATAAGGGCAGCAATATAGTGTCAAAGAAAATCAGTAAAAATGGAAGTAGGAATAGTAATGTGTAGATACAGAGGTAAATGATAGGAACTGATGGATTAATAAAATAAAAATGAAACACACACATTTTAAAATAATCCCTGACCAAATTTTAATCAATCTCTGGTAGCTGTCAAGCATTTATCTAGGTTGGTTACTTCACTAAATATTTGTTGGCACGAGTGCTAGTCATATGAGCAAATTATAACATAGCTCTTCTTTATCCATTTGTTCTATCAGTAACTGAGAGAGGAGTGTAACAGTCTCTGACTATAACTGTGGATTTACTTTTATTGTTAGTCCTGTGAATTTTTACTCATATAATTTGAGTTTTATGCTGTAAGTTGCACAAAAATATTTTTTGTTGTTAGCAAACTGAACTGTGATTCTCAGTAAATTTACTATCGTATGCCAGGATGTAGCTTTTTTTTGTTTACCCTGCTTGGGGTTTGTCCCACTTTCTGAATCTGGAGCGTAATGTCTTTCATCACTTTGGAAAATACTTAGCCATTATTTCTTTAAATAATTTCTGTATTTCACTCTCTTTCCCTTTTATTTTCATATAGTTTTTTTTTCTTTTTTTTACTCTTTTCCTGTGTCTCTTACTCTCTGTTTTGTAATTTCTCCTCATATTTCTTTCTATTTCATTCTGGACATTTTCTTCCTTTGAATACCTGTTTACTAATTTTTTCTTCAGCTCTGTTTAATCTATTATTAAGCCCATCCACTAAGGTTTTGATTCACTATATTTTTCCTGTTCTGTGATTTCCATTTGTTTCATTTTTATAATTTCCAATTTTCTGCTAAAATTTCCAATGTTATTTATCTCCTTGAATATGTCAGGACTACCTAAATACTGTGTTTGATAACTCCATTTTCTATAGCTGTTTTACATTTTATATTTCTATATTTTTTTTAATAGAGAAAGAATTTGGGGTCTAAAATAATGATTTGAATCTGAGATACAGTTCTTCAAGGATTTTTTTTTTCTCAGCTTATTTCAGTCCCATCCAAAAGCAGAAGGGTTTATTACTCTACCTTATAAACTCTGAACTCACCAACCTCCTAAACACTTTTTTGGAATTCAAAGACATTTTAAGGGAAAATTAGTCCCAACTGCTGGGCTCACATTCCTGATTTTCTGTGTTGCCTTGGATCTTGGTCCTGTTATTTTTCTCTGCCTTTTTAGGTCTCCAAGTACATATATTTTTTTAAATGTTAAGTATTCTCGCTATCTTCAGTAAGGTGATTATTTCTAATGAATCTGGTTGGTCAACACAAGAAGCAGTAGAACTACACCCCTTTGCTGAATTTTAAAGAAGCACAGAAAATGTTAACCATTTGTTAAATTGTGAGATAGTTTTAGGGCAGAAATTCTAATTTATTCATTGTCATGTAGAAAATAATCAATAAACATTTTAGTTTGAATATTAGCTGTTCTCTTAATTTCAAGTAACTCTATGTAATAAGAAACTTGAATTTTTTATATACTTCTGCTTATCTGATTCTAATATTTCAACTTGTAACCATATGTGATGATTTTCATTTCTTTGACTGCCATCTACTTCCTCTGGATTTTTCCTGCAAGTATGTCATCAAGTATTAATCAAATTTATCTTGGACTTCAGGTTTTTGCTTCCAGCTACCCCTACTCTCATTCTGCCCATCCACCCCATGGCCAATTGCTCAGACTTGTCCCCTTCCTATTTCATACAATTTAAAAAATCTGATAACTGCACTAATATGAATTTAAGTGTTAGAGACAACTGTTGATTTCAATACTATTCTTAAATTTAGATTCTAGTATAACTTGATTGAGGAAAATTTCTAATTAATATAAACTATTTATCCTGTATTTTAGGTTTTGTTGCTTAGAATCTAAGTAATCTGATTGCTTAGACATCTGAAGTCTAATTTGCTTTCTCAAGGCCATTTTTATTTTCAATTTGTAGGCTGTGTCTGAAATTCTGTGAATTTAGGACAGGTTATAACTTGAAATGACAGGCAACACAGTATGATTTAACATTTCAGAAATAAGAATTTGTTATTACTGTTGTTTTTTAACTCACATGCCTTGTGAAACTTGTTAATGAGAAAGTTAATTGTTTTATTGCTTGTATCTCTGGAGTCTGTGGTCTTTTACATGTTGTGAGCATGCTTGCTTTAAAAATCAAAAGTAAGAAACCATTGCAAAGATGTTCCAGTGAAAAACTTGTATCAATCTGAATTGAATGCTGTTTTAACTCTAAATATTATAATATGAGAGAAATATAAAATGTTAACTAGAGAAGGCAAAGAACTGCCAAATATATTTTATTATGACAGGAGCCACTAAAAGTTTAGAAAAAAAGAAACAATTTGCACCCTTGAATAAATAGCTGTCACATAGTAGTTTACTAGCAGGATAACATTTTGAATCATGATTTATTTTTACCTATAGCACTCTTTTTTTTTTTTTTTTTTTTTTTTGCGGAACGCGAGCCCCTCACTGCTGTGGCCTCTCCCATTGTGGAGCACAGGCTCCGGACGCGCAGGCTCAGTGGCCATGGCTCATGCACCCAGCCGCTCTGCGGCATATGGGATCTTCCCGGACCGGGACACGAACCCGTGTCCCCTGCATCGGCAGGCGGACTCTCAACCACTGCGCCACTAGGGAAGCCCTACCTATAGTGCTCTTTATGCCAATATTTTCCAGAAACATTTTAGAAATACCTCACCATTCAACATGATTAGAATAATCAAAGTCATCAGTAGTAATCTGTTATTACATTATGTGAAGGACACTTGACTAAGTGCAGAGAAACATCTTTTTAAATGTTCTGGAATAATTAGTTCACTCTACTTAACATTTTACCTTTCATCGACTCAAATGGAAATAAGAAAATAAAAATGTACATAATGGGGTAATTTCAAACTCTTGGAGTACATTCAACAATTATCTCTGAGCAGTAGGTTAATATGGTCTATTCTCCAAGTTAGCACCTAAAGTGGATTAAAATGAGCATTGAAAATATCGTATATTTAAGCCCAAATTAATTATCCAGTACTTTTCACTGAAAAACAAAAGTACAGATTCTAATCTTGTACCAAGTTAGAAATGTGCTTACTTATGACATTTTAGGTAATTTCCTCTTAGGTGTACCTAAACTAGTAAGTACTGTGCATATAAGGCCAAAATGGGAAGAAAAGTTTATTTATAAACTACTTTATTAGTCAAGGAACAATATCCTTACTGAACTTTGGGATTCTTCTCTTCACTGTTAGATGAATAATCTGAAGCTAGAGTAAGAAAGCATCCATTAAATTTACCTGGGAGAAGCAAATGATGTACATTTTTTTACTGCAATTTGGAAAGCAATAATATGCCTATGGACTACTCTAAAGTTCAGTCATTGATCTGAACAACTAAAGTCTCTCAACTGATTAGATCAATAGACTGACAAACCAAATCAAGGATAACTAAAATAAACAGAAATTTCTGTCAAATAATTATTTTATTTACATAAATTTCTTCCCTAACTGTTGCCTTTGGGAAATTCTGTTTTACCTATCTGAGGAAGAAAGTCTACAGACTATCCTAGATATTTCATTTAAACAAAATAGGAAAGGCAAATTATCTTTCCTCCCACATAGGAGAGAAAAACGATATTCCTTTCAGGTAACAGTGACCTATCATTGTACTGAGTTGGAGATGTCTTTGTGATCATTCTGTCTCAGCACACTTTTTTTTTTATAGTTAAATGCCTATACTGAACATCTGTGATTTAGTAACTAATAAATACCATCTTTAATACTGAGCCTGATAAAAGAATGAACTGTGCTCAACTGATAGAACATATTCTTAAATGTCAGAATGAGCTTTAAAAAAACCAGAAGATATTTATCTCGTGTTATAATCTATGTAAACAGGCATTAATTTTACAAAAACAGTCATGGAAATAAAAATAGGCAGTGTGAGAAAGAGTGGTATACATTAGAGAATTAACAAGCAGGTGCAAATGGCCTTCTTTTTAGAAAGATGCTAATTAATAGTGTATTTTATATTTATCCTAAATATGTTTACCTCTGGTGAGAGGAAGCTATGAAAGGAATACCTCATAGATATTATAATAAACAGAGGCCTGAAATGTAGAGATTTACCAGCTGAGATAAGGCATTGATGTGCCTAGAAATTGATGTTGGTGTAACTGGGAGCAGATCCAAAGATCAGTAGTGCCAGAGGTGGCACAATTATAATAAAATCAGATGAAAGGGTTCATTATGCTCACACATGGTGAAGAGATGCCTATCTCCTCTATCTCGATTATACATCTGGGGGTGGGTGAATGGAATTAATACACACAACACCATGTTTGAAGTAGAAAGAAATTTTCATAGTAGTCTAGAAATGTACACAAACATTTATGATGAGATCATTTTCAATAGAATAAAAAATCAAAAATATTATCAGGCATGAGAGTACAAATGAAGATTCTGTTTTGTTTGGACTATCTTTTATCACACAAGAGAAAAACTATCAAAGAAAAAATGTAGGTCTAAACAAGAATACAAAGTGACTCTTAAGTTTTTAAAAAATTTAAATAGTCAAATAGTTTATCATTTAAATAGTTATAATTTTAATAATTTAAATAGTTTTTTAATTTAAAGTAGTTATAACCTACCTATCAAAATGGGTACAGAAATAATCATTACACATATATTATGCATATTTATATATCTGTTCTCTATATATCTATCATTATCTCTCTGAATAATATTTGGCTAAACCTATCACAGTCAGGCAATCAGTTCATTTTCTTTTAGCCTTTATTTAAATAGAATTAGTGTATTACATTCTATGGTGATAGAATATTTTTATTGAGGTATAATTTACATACCTTATAAAGCATAAATTTTAATACTTAAGTTTCACAAGTTTTGATAAACGTATAAACCTGCATAACAACTACCCCAATCAAGCTATGTGAGATTTTATTAGCCAAGTATTTTCCTACTTCCCTCTCCAATGAATACCTCCACCCTAACTCTACACACACCTATTTTTATTTCCATCATTATAGATTTGTTTTTGCTGTTTTAGAATTTCCTGTAAAGGGAATCATGTAGTATATATGCTTTTCTGTCTGGGTTCTATTATTCAACATAGTATTTTGAGATTTATTCATGACTTGCATACAGCAGTAGACAATTTTGTTTATTGATTAGTATTGCTGAGTATGATATGAACTTACATTGACATAGTGTTTTTCTTGCAGAATATTTTTCCCTAATGGCAATTAACTGACAAGGAGACCTGAATTCTAGTCCCAACTTTATCACTTATTTATTTTTCAAATTAGTGGATGTCTCTTCTTCAAGCTAGATCTAATCTTCATCTGTCCAATTAAAGAGTAGTATTAGATGACCTCTGAATCTATTTCAAGTCATATATTCTGTTTTCTTGTTCATGGTTGCTTATCAATTGAATATCAATTTGATAAAGAACTATCTCTAAATTACTAGCAGATTCATTCATCTTAAGTTAATGAGTATTATTGTTGGTTCAATTGCTAGATAACAGAGTTATGCTTTCCTCTCTTCCTGAGGTTAGCTTTTCAGTATTACTCTAAAGAGAGTGGAATATATAGTGTTCGTGTGATAATAACTCCTAAACTAATCTCTCAGTGTTGTTGCAATACTTTTTAGTTTTTGCCTAACCAGACTCTGATCAAACTGAAATGTACTTAATCTGTCTGTCAGGATTCTCAACATGCTTTAAAGATGATATCAATTGTCACCTTTTCCACAAAACTTTTTCTAATCACTCACATCAGGAGTGAGTAAATCTCTTTCAGCTTTGAAATCTTATTGTATTTTGTATCATTCTTTCCTTACTTTAATCATTCATTCAAATACTATTGCATGTTTCAAGCCTGTGATAAGTGTAAGGCACACAATAATGAGCAAAAAAGATAAAGTCTCAACCTCATGAGCTTACATTCCACTATGACAATTATGAAGAATTATGTCCAATTACAACTAGTTAGTACTCTGAAAAAATATTTACTGATGCTATTACGCTGCCATAACAAGGGGATCTGGTTTAGTGTTGGATGGATCAGTGGGAGATCCTGTAAGAATGTGATGTTGAAACTGAAGTCTGAGAATAAGATTTAACCATCTGAAGGTATGTGTATGTGTATTTAGTGTGTGTTTGTGTGTGTGTGTGAGTGAGGGGTGATGGTGGTGGGGGATATAGACAGAATGGATTGGTTTCCTGGCATGGTAACCAGTGTTGGAAAGCAACACAACACAGTTCAGAAACCCACAGAATTTTCAGAAGTACAGATGAGAAAATTGTGAGAGGAGTCGGGAACATGTAGGCAAGTACACGACCCTTTAGAATATTACATACCTTTTTTAGGGTTTTGATTTGTATCCTATGAGCTGTTCACAGACTTTTAAACAGATCAAATACATGTGTTTAGAAGAAAGTTTTGGACTGATGTTCACATTCGGAAGTCATTGCTAATGGATGACAAATGAAGCCATGTGTGTTGATGAGATGCCTGTGGAGAGTGTTAGGAGTAAGAAGAGTGCAAATTCTGAGACTTCAGAATCTCCCAATATAACCTTTTGTGAGTTTAAATGTATTATAGATATTTTTAGAAATATCTCATTATCTCCTCTTAAATTTTAAAATCATGTGACACAATTAAAATAACAAAAAGCCTAAAGCTTTACATCTAAGCAGCACTGGGTTCAAATTAAGACATTATCCTTTAGTGACTATGGGATCCTGGGCAATGTGCTTAAATCCTATGATGCTTCCTTAAAATGCAGATAATAATACTCCTACCATGGGAACATTAAGAATCAAGTGATTCTTATATATAACAAACAGAACAATGCCATGCACATCATACATACTAATATATATTCAATTTTTTGTTTTCCAATTTTTTTAAGCACACAATGCATAGCATGGGTCTTTAAAGTAATATTTAATAAATTGTATTGAACAGGTGAGACCCATAATGGAGGAACAGAACACAGAATCATGAAAAAAAGACTCAATTAAATACAAAATGGTTATAAAATTAGTGTATAGATTCAAGACTTTAATTTTAATTAATTATGAAACACAGGCATTCAAAGCCCATTTTACAAGGTTGCAGATATACTAGGTGCTGACCTGTGACAAGGGCTGGGGAGGAGACAGGTGACAGGCAGCAGGGTTGAAGGGCAAAGGGAAGAAAGGAAAGTGAGGACAATGTGTTTTATTTTAATTTTAATTATAATGTGTTTAATTTAAATTATACTTTAATTATTAACACAGCCTGATCCACAGTTAACAGAATTGGTCTAGGTTTATACATCAACTCCAATTCCCCAAGGCCTTGGTCTCTTCCCTTGTTCTTGTTGAGTTAGGAACTGTTAAGGTTCTGTGATTTTACCCTGTTTGCAACCTAATAAGTAATCCTTCTATAGATTCATACGCCATACTGAAAAAAGAACACCACAACCTGGGTCAGAGACACAGATAATGTATTATAGCAAAAGGCAGCAGCCAGAGCAATAGTCACATCCATCCCTCATGCCCTCATTCCCACAGGGCAATTTGAGAAGGCCAGGTGTTTAGCTGCACGTTCAGTGGGTGCACCACAGGAAAGGAACTCCCACAGTCAGAAGACAGAAGCTTTTATATGTGCTGACACATCTGCCCATCCTTCACTCCAGAGAAATAAATTACCCCTTGCCTTGGAATGTAACAAAATGTTTCCAGGGTGGGGCAGGTGGTTTGCTATCTTAGGATATCCCAGAGTCTCTATCTTTAGGGAGATACTAGCTTCCAAGGCAAGATTATTATTCAGGTGTGCCTTTACTCCAAAGGCCCAAACCAGGGAGAAATGCGAGAAATCCATGGAGAATTGTCACTCAACCATTTTTTGGCCAGAATGATCCCAGATACCAACCCCACTCTTCTTATGGTTAGAAAGTTGTGGCTGCCACCACAGTCACTTTGTTCTCCCAGCATATCCTTTTTATTTGCCTTCCCCAAGTAGGAGGGTGACACTCCCTCCTTTGCACCTGCCATGGTGGGTTGATGGCAGCTGCAGAGTCTGCACCTGCTGGACACATGAAGGCTCTGGCCACCTTAGCAATAACACAACCCGGAAATGCAGCAAACTTTGACTCAATAAGAGACTTAAAAGAGAAGCAGTCTGCACATCAATTTTTGACCCTTCCACTTCATGAAAGGACTCCTTCTGGAGGCAGGAGTTCCCCCACATCCTCTCAGGAGACACCCTCATTGACTAAATAGCCAGCTGTATTTCTCAGTAATGCAGCATCTTGTATTTGGATTTTCCTTCTTCTCTGTCTCATTTCCACTGTCTGTAACTTTTTATCCCCACTTCCTTTCCACCAAGAAAGCATTAACCTGTGATCTTTTCCTTGGGCTCTTTTTTCTCAGGTACCTATATTAACATACTGGAGATTTTCCTGTGTGCATGTGATATATACATCTTTTTGTAAGAAAGTGAAAAAAACATAGAGAAAAAATAAACGTAAGTACTAATGCAGTCATTAATTTAACACACACATTACCAATCTCAGTCATATCAGAAAGTGTTGGAGGGACCTTCAGAATGGTGGAGGTGTAAGACGTGGAGATCACCTTCCTTCCCACAAATACATCAGAAATACATCTACATGTGGAACAACTCCTACAGAACACCTACTGAATGCTGGCAGAAGACCTCAGACTTCCCAAAAGGCAAGAAACTCCCCACGTATCTGGGTAGGATGGGACCTGCACCTCTGGGAGGGAGCTGTGAAGGAGGAAAAGTTTCCACACACTAGGAAGCCCCTTCACTGGCAGAGATGGGGGCAGGACGGGGGGGAAGCTTAAGAGCCACAGAGAAGAGCACAGCAACAGGGGTGCAGAGGGCAAAGCAGAGAGATTCCAGCACTGACCAGCACTCACCAGCCCGAGAGGCTGGTCTGCTCACCTGCCAGGGGAGGTGGGGGCTGGGAGCTGAGGCTCAGGCCTCAGAGGTCAGATCCCAGGGAGAGGACTGGAGTTGGCTGTGTGAACACAGCCTGAAGGGAGCTAGTGTGCCGCAGCTAGCTGGGAGGGAGTCTGGGAAAAACTCTGGACCAGTGTAAGAGGCAAGAGACCATTGTTTTTGGGTGCACGAGGAGAGGGGATTCCTTCACTGTCTGCCCACAGAAGGCAGAGCACCGTCTAAGTGAGCTCCAGAGATGGGTGCAAGCTGCAGCTATCAGCTCAGACCCCAGAGATGGGCATGAAACTCTAATGCTGCTGCAGCCACCAAAAATCCTGGGTGCAAGCACAGGTCACTATCCACAACCCCCTGGAAATCTGTGCAGCATGGCACTGCCAGGGTGTTGTGATCCAAGGACAAGTTCCCTGGGAGAACACATGGTGTGCCTCAGGTCACACAGGCCTCTGCCACCACAGGCTTGCCCCGCATTCCAATTATAACTACCTTACCCCTCCTTCTCCCTGGCCTAAGTGAGGCAGAGACCCCTAATTAGCCACTGCTTTAACCCCATCCCAAGACCTACATGCAGAGGTAGGGCCAAAACAAAAGCTGAACTGCAGGAACTGTGCGAACAAAGAAGAGAAAGGGAAATTTCTCTCAGCAGCCTCAGGAGCAGCAGATTAAATCCCCACAATTAACTTGATGCACCCTGCATCTGTGGAATACCTGAATAGACAACTAATAATCCCAAAACTGATGTGGTAGACTTTGGGAGCAACTGTACACTTGGAGTTTGCTGTCTGCAACTGATTTGTTTCTAATTTTTCTGTTTATCTTAGTATAGTTTTTAGTGCTTGTTAACATTGCTGGATTTGTTTACTGGTTTGGTTGCTCTCTTTTTATTATTATTAATACTTTATTTATTTATTCATTTTTTCTTTCTTTTTTTTCTCCCTTTTATTCTGAGCCATGTGGCTGACAGGGTCTTGGTGATTCAGCCTGGAGTCAGGCCTGAGCATCTGAGGCGGGTTCAGGACATTGGACCACCAGTGACCTCCCAGGCACATATAATATCAATCAGTGAGAGCTCTCCCAGAGATCTCTGTCTCAAGGCTAAGAACCAGCACCACCCAATGGGCAGCAAGTTCCAGTGCTGGATGCCTCATGCCAATCAACTAGCAAGAAAGGAACACAACCACACCCATTAGCAGAGAGGCTGCCTAAAATCATAATAAGGTCACAGACACCGGAAAAACATAACCGGACGTGGCCCTGCCCACCAGAAAGACAAGATCCAGCCCCACCCACCAGAACACAGATACCTGTCCCCTCCACCAGGAAGCCTGCACAAGCCACTGAACTAACCTTACCCTCTGAGGGCAGAAACAAAAAACAATGGGAACTATGAACTTACAGCCTGAGAAAAGGAGACCCCAAACACAGTAAGTTAAACAAAATGAGAAGACAGAAAAATATGCAGCACATGAAGGAGCAACATAAAAACCCACAGACTAATAAACAAATGAGGAGGAAATAGGCAGTCTACCTGAAAAAGAATTCAGAGTAATGATAGTAAATATGATCCAAAATCTTGGAAATAGAATGGAGAAAATACAAGAAACGTTTAACAAGCACCTAGAAAAACTAAAGAGCAAACAAACAATAATGAACAACACAATAAAAAAAATTAAAAATTCTCTAGAAGGAATCAATAGCAGAATAACTGAGGCAGAAAAACAGATAAATGACGTGGAAGATAAAATAGTGGAAATAACTATCATAGAGCAGAATAAAGCAAAAAGAATTAAAAGAATTGAGGACAGTCTCAGAGACCTCTAGGACAACATTAAATGCACCAACATTTGAATTATAGGGGTCGCAGAAGAAGAGAAAAAGAAAGGGACTGAGAAAATATTTGAGGAGATTACAGTTGAAAACTTCCATAACATGGGAAAGAAAATAGTCAATCAAGTCCAGGAAGCACAGAAAGTCCCCTACAGGATAAATCCAAAGAGAAACATGCCAAGACATATATTACTCAAACTATCAAAAATTAAATACAAAGAAAAATATAAAAAGCAGCAAGGGAAAAGCAACAAATAATATACAAGGGAATCCCCATAAGGTTAAGAGCTCATCTTTCAGCAGAAACTCTGCAAACCAGAAGGGAGTGGCAGGACACATTTAACATGATGAAAGGGAAAAACCTACAATCAAGATTACGCTACCCAGCAAGGATCTCATTCAGATTCAACAGAGAAATTAAAACCTTACACCACCAAACCAGCTTTACAACAAATTCTAAAGGAACTTCTCTAGGCAGGAACACAAAAGAAGGAAAAGACCTACAAAAACAAAGCCAAAATAATTAAGAAAATGGTAATAGGAACATACATATGAATAATTACCTTAAATGTAAATGGATTAAATGCTCCAACCAAAAGATATAGACTGGCTGAATGGATACGAAAACAAACCCGTACATATGCTGTCTGCAAGAGACTCACTTCAAACCTAGGGGTACATACAGTCTGAAAGTGGGGGGATGGAAAAAGATATTCCATGCAAATGGAAACCAAAAGAAAGCTGGAGTAGCAATTCTGACATCACAAAAAATAGACTTTAAAATAAAGACTATTACAAGAGACAAAGAAGGACACCACATAATGATTAAGGGATCAATCCAAGAAGAAGATATATCAATTGTAAATATTCATGCACCCAACATAGGAGCACCGCAATACATAAGGCAAATGCTAACAGCCATAAAAGGGGAAATCGACAGTAACACAATAATAGTAGGGGACTTTAAGAACCCACTTTCGCCAATAGACAGATCATCCAAAATGAAAAGAAATATGGAAACACAAGCTTTAAATGACACATTCAACAAGATGGACTTAATTGATATTTATAGGACATTCCATCCAAAAACAGCAGAATACACTTTCTTCTCAAGTGCTCATGGAAAATTCTCCAGAATAGATCATATCTTGGGCCACAAATCCAGCCTTGGTAAATTTAAGAAAATTGAAATTGTATCAAGTATCCTTTCCAACCACAATACTATGAGACTAAATATCAATTACAGGAAAAAAAACTGTAAAAAATACAAACACATGGAGGCTAAACAATATGCTATTAAATTACCAAGAGATTACCAAAGAAATCAGAGAGGAAATCAAGAAATACCTAGAAACAAATGACAATGAAAACACGATGACCCAAAACTTATGGGATGCAGCAAAAGCAGTTCTAAGAGGGAAGTTTATAGCAATAAAATCCTACCTCAAGAAACAAGAAACACATCAAATAAACTAACCTTACACCTAAATCAATTAGAGAAAGAAGAACAAAAAAAACTCTGAAGTTAACAGAAGGAAAGAAATCATACAAATCAAATCAGAAATAAATGAAAAAGAAATGAAGGAAACAATAGCAAATATCAATAAAACTAAAAGCCAATTCTTTGAGAAGATAAACAAAATTGATAAAACATTAGCCAGACTCATCAAGAAAAAAAGGAAGACTCAAATCAACAGAATTAGAAATGAAAAAGGAGAGGTAACAAGTGACACTGCAGATATACAAAGGATCTTGAGAGATTATTACAAGCAACTATAAGCCAGTAAAATGGACAAACTGGAAGAAATGGACAAATTCTTAGAAAAATACAATCTTCTGAGACTGAAGCAGGAAGAAAACTGAATATAAACAGACCAAACACAAGCACTGAAACTGAAACTGTGATTAAAAATCTTCCAACAAACAAAAGTCCAGGACCAGATGGCTTCACAGGCGAATTCTATCAAACATTTAGAGAAGAGCTAAGACCTATGCTTTTCAAGTTCCTCTAAAATATAGCAGAGGTAGGATCACTCCCAAACTCATCCTACAAAGCAACCATCACCCTAATGACAAAACCAAAGATGTCACAAAAAAAGAACACAACAGACCAATATCACTGATGAACACAGATGCAGAAATCCTCAACAAAATACTAGCAAACACAATCCAACAGAACATTAAAAGGATCAGACACCATGATCAAGTGGGGTTTAACCCAGGAATGCAAGGATTCTTCAATATAGGCATATCAGTCAATGTGATACACCATATTAACAAATTGAAGGAGAAAAACCATATGATCATCTCAATAGATGCAGAGAAAGCTTTCAACAAAATTCAACACTCACTTATGATAAAAACGCTCCAGAAAGTAGGCATAGAGGGAAGCTACCTCAACATAATACAGACCATATATGACAAACCCACAGCCAGCACCATTCTCAGTGGTGAAAACTGAAACCATTTCCTCTGAGATCAGGAACATGACAAGGTTGCCCACTCTCACCACTATTATTCAACATAGTTTTGGAAGTTTTAGCCACAGCAATCAGAGAAGAAAAATAAATAAATAAAAGGGATCCAAATTGGAAAAGAAGTAAAACTATCAAGGTTTGCAGATGATATGATACTATACATAGAGAATCCTAAAGATGCTATGAGATAACTACTAGAGGTAATCAATAAATGTGGTAAGGTAGCCAGATACAAAATTAATACACAGAAATTTCTTGCATTCCTATACATTAATGACTAAAAACTCTGAAAGTAGAAATTAAGGAAACACTACCATTTACCATTGCAACAAAAAGAATAAAATACCAGGGATAAACCTACCTAAGGAGACAAAAGGCCTGTGTGCAGAAAACTATCAGACACTGATGAAAGAAATTAAAGACGATACAAACAGATGGAGACTTATACCATGCTCTTGGATTGGAAGAATCAACATTGTGAAAATGACTATACTATCCAAAGCAATCTACAGAATTAAACGCAATCCCTATCAAACTACCAATGGTAGTTTTCACAGAACTTGGACAAAAAAATTCACAATTTGCATGGAAACACAAAAGACCCCAAATATCAAAACAATCTTGAGAAAGAAAATGGAGCTGGAAGATCAGGCTCCCTGACCTCAGACTATCCTACAAAGCTACAGTAATCAAGACAGTATGGTATTGGAACAAAAACAGAAATATAGATCAATGGAACAAGATAGAAAGCCCAGAGATAAACCCATACACATATGGTCACCTTATCTTTGATAAAGGAGACAAGAATATACAGTGGAGAAAAGACAGCCTTTTCAAGAAGTGGTGATGGGAAAACTGGACAGCTACATGTAAAAGAATGAGATTAGAACACTCCCTAACACCATACACAAAAATAAACTCAAAATAGATTAAAGAACTAAATGTAAGGCCAGACACTATAAAACTCTTAGAGGAAAATATAGGCAGTACACTCTATGACATAAATCACAGCAAGATCCTTTTTGACCCACCTCCTAGAGAAATGGAAATAAAAACAAAAATAAGCAAATGGGATCTAATGAAACTTAAAAGTTTTGCATAGCAAAGGAAACCATAAACAAGACACAAAGACAACCCTCGAATGAGAGAAAATATTTGCAAATGAAGCAACTGACAAAGGATTAATCTCCACAATTTACAAGCAGCTCATGCAGCTCTATATCAAAAAACCAAACAACCCAGTCCAAAAATGGGCAGAAGACCTAAATAGACATTTCTCAAAGAAGATATACAGATTGCCAACAAACACATGGAAGGATACTCAACATCAGTAATCATTAGAGAAATGCAAATCAAAACTACATGAGGTATCACCTTACACCAGTCAGAATGGCCATCATCAAAATATCTACAAACTATAAATGGTGGAGAGGGTGTGGAGAAATGGGAACCCTCTTGCAGTGTTGGTGGGAATGTAAATTGATAGAGACGCTATGGAGAACAGTATGGAGGTTCCTTAAAAAACTAAAAATATAACTACCATATGACCCAGCAATCCCACAACTGAGCATATACCCTGAGAAAACTATAATTCAAAAAAGAGTCATGTAGCACAATGTTCACTGCAGCACTATTTTCAATAGCCAGGACATGGAAGCAACCTAGGTGCCCATCAATAGATGAATGAATAAAGAAGATGTGGCACATATATACAATGGGATATTATTCATCCATAAAAAGAAACGAAATTGAGTTATTTGTAATGAGGTGGATGGACCTAGAGTCTGTCATACAGAGTGAAGTAAGTCAGAAAGAGAAAAACAAATACCGTATGTTAACGCATATATATGGAATCTAAAAAAAAAAAAAAAAGGTTCTGGAGAACCTAGGGGTAGGACAGAAATAAAGACGCAGACATACTGAATGGACTTGAGGACACGGGGAAGGTGAAGGGTAAGCTGGGACGAAGTGAGAGAGTGGCATTGACATATATACACTACCAAATGTAAAATAGATAGTGAGTGGGAAGCAGCTGCACAACACAGGGAGATCAGCTCAGTGCTTTGTGACCACCTAGACTGGTGGGATAGGGAGGGTGTCAGGGAGATGCAAGAGGAGGGGATATGGGGATACATGTATACATATAGCTGATTCACTTTGTTATAAAGGAGAAACTAACACAACAATGGAAAGCAATTATACTCCAATAAAAGATGTTTTTTAAAAAACCGTTGGATTAAATATATCTCTTTGGATTCACATCTTCACTTCATATATTTATGGACAAAATGTACTAACCCTCAATCTGTCCTGAGGAATTACAGGATGGTCAAGTGCTCTTGGCATTTCCCATCAGTTCTCTGTACTTTCCATATCCCCGTGACCTCACATCTCTGCATGGTATTCTTGTCCGTCATGCTAACTTAAATATGAGTGACAGCAAATTAATGCACTAACATTTCCACAGATAAAAGCTTATTTTGGAGAAACAAAATCTTATTTCAAAATAAGAATTTTAGTGGTAAGAATTAGGAGTCATTTTAGATAGAACGATACTTTAGATAGACAGAAGTATAAATTATGTAGGCAACATTCTATTTTGTCTGTTTGCGTAAAGTCTTTCCTCAGCTTTTAAATATTCAAAAAGTTCAAAATGAGCATTCAGATACTTCAGATAGTCTTAATATTGATCTCTTTCTGAACACTAACTTAAGTGTGGGCATACGTATTCCTCAAACAATTAGTAATAATATGTGTGTTTGTATATAAGTATATATTTATAGTTATATATATACAATTTGCTGTCATTTTTCAACTACTGCCTCCTATATATTGCCAAAATTAAAATTATAATGGTAGTTAAGTCATTAGCATATACATTAGATTCAGTTGTCTGTTAATGGGATATAAAGTAAGTCAATATAATATACTTTATTGGATATACCCTGTTAATAGGTAATAGATGACCAGAAAATACAGTTTGAATGGGGAAAGAAAGTATTATGGAATGTCTCTGCAAGATTAAATGATCAATAAAAAAAATTAAATCAACAGTAATATCAACATAGTAATCCAGGAAGTAGTAAATATATTTATGGGTAGGGTGGCCAAGGTAACTTTAAGGGCTCAGCAAACTTGTTTTCTCTATCAATGTCTGCTGAAAACAAATAAACTATAATTTCTCAGGCCAAATATCAATTATTTTTGGACTTAGTGACAGATTTCTGGGCAGTGGAATATTTGGAATAATGAAGACATGATTTTCTGGCCTTGAATATAAAATGTTTCACTTGGTCATGCACTTTTTCTCTCTCCCATCAAAGTAGTAGTTTTTGAAAGATTCTAGATAAAAGAGGCATAAAATGGCATGTCTTATTCCCTATATATACCCCTAAAGAAGAACTTCCCAGGAGAGCCATACGATCTTCATCAGACTCTGATGTGGTCAAGAAGTAAACTCTTATTTTGTTAAACTACGGATGTTGGGGTTGTTTGCTCCAACCAGTTTGCTTATCCTGGTATAAGCAGGTACTCTGTAATACATGTAGAGAGGAAAGGTCAGATTCAAGAGTCATTGTCAAAGAAGTGTTGACTGGGTATAGGACAATTCATCTGATGGAATGCACAGAAGTGAAGAAGGAGAATTCAGACAGCTTCTGCTTCTGAAATAGTAGCAGAATAACAGATTCTGACAGACACGGGAAATTTATAAAGGAAGCTTGTTTAAAAAGTATGCCATTTTCTGCCACCTAATATGGAATAAGTTTCAGAGAGAATCAGAAAAAAAAAAAAAAAAAGAAAGAAATTCTCATTTCTGTTGGTGACAACAAATGATCTATGTGGCCTGATTAGCATAAAAATAGCCATAAAAATATATATACTATGTATTTTTGGGGGAAGGATTAGTCGCATTTTCTATAAATAAAAAATACAGTAATATATGTAGAAAATACACAATTTCTATTTCTAAATCATAAAGTACATAACAGAGAATACGTTTTGAAAGGGAATTTGGAGTAATTCTTTGCTTTGTTAAGAGATCATGTTCTCAGACTGAATAAATTCAGGCTCAGACTAATCAATAATTTGGGGATGAAGTTTTCTGTCATCTATGGATTTGCTTAACTACATTATATTAAAAACATTTTTTTTCCATCTTGTCTATATTGGTTTCAAGCCAAACTCAGCCACTGTGTCATATTGGGAAATGTATTTGATGTCTCTGAGCTTCGATTTACCCAACTGTAACAGGGATAATATCTGTTTCACAGGATGAAAACAGATACAGAATTCTTTGCAGTTAGAAAAAGGAAGTCCATGTTTTTGTGTAATATCGATGCAAAATTCAAATGCATTTATACATTTTGTTACTTTGAAAAATTAGTCCAGTAATATGAATAAAAAGGAAATAAATTTATTTTAGAACCATGTGTTCTTAGAGAGTCTATTCTGGTACATAATTCTCATGTCTTACTTTTTACAGTGTTAATAAAACATTTTTATCAATGTCAAATTTAATATTATACAAGTATATAAATTTACTTTGAAAAGCTGTGACATTTACCTGTTTTGGGTCATGTTTCCCAATATCTGACCAGTTTCCATTTGTTGACATAAGTTCACAAAGAAGTTATGCAGGGGAGTCTCTCCAGAAATATACATGATGTTTATTACTAGAGCTGTGTGATTTCACAGCTCTATGAATACATGTTTGTCTCTTGATAATATCAAATATCTATTTCTGGCTTCACTATATATTGTCTCCATTCTGGAATACAGGCTGATGGAACAGTCTCTATCTGGGATATTGGTAGTATTGTGGCAAATAGATAAAAATACTTAGCAAGGCATGTGCTTGATCAGAGCTCCTTCCTAGAAGTGATGCTCAAATCTCATTAAACAAAGAACACTCCTGAGTTCAATGGGAGGCAAACATATAAAGCTTCTCTAAGAAGCATATCAAACAAAGAGACTTGAATATTCAAAAAAGGTAATGCAATCCACCACAGAAACTCATGTTTGTTTATGAAGACTTTTACTTTAGTTATGAAACTATGATGGAGACAAAGAAAGAATAATGAAGGAATATTAAATACTACTTATCTAATACTGGCAATTTATTTAACCTCACTGAGCCTCAGTTTACTTATCTGTAATTGGGAATTTTAGTTCCTGGTTCATGGAATCATTGTTAAAGTAAAACGTGTTAAAGTGTTACTAAAATTAAATGTATGGCATAGTAACTAGAGCTTGGTTAAGGCTCAATAAATGTTAGCTCTCATTATCTTTATTTTTATCTCATTTTAAAATAAGAGTAAAATAACAAAACACATTTAAATTGGAAATTTTAAAAATTTACATAACTCCTCTTTAGTAGGGTATATATCTTATTTTTTCAACTGCACCATCCATTTCATTTTCTTCTGGTAACTGATTTCAGCTTTTCTCTGGGGAACCATAATTCCCTCACTCTCAGTTCATGCCTTTGAATAGTCTTGTCTAATTATCCCCTATCCTCCAACAGCTCTAGAAGACAACACATGGTTTGTTGGCCCTAACTGTCACCTTGCTGTCCAAAATGCTTGGCTTCACAATGGGCATGTGGCTCAAGCCAGGATAATGGGCATCACTTTCTGAGCTTTGTTCAAAGTACTGTGAAAGGGAAGCTGTTATTCTGCTGAAGTTGAAGCTAGCAAGATAAAAATCTAAAATTGTGTCCCAGATTGGATTACCCAGGAAACATACTTTAAGCAGAGATATGTGTTTAGGAAGTTTATTGGGGAGTATCCTTAGGATCAATGAGGAAAGGAAGTGTCTTACTTTGTTCAGACTGCTATGACAATAAGATCATACACTGATACAAAATTAATGCACAGAAATCTCTTGCATTCCTATAAACTAATGATGAAAAATCTAAAAGTGAAATTAAGGAAACACTCCCATTTACCATTGCAACAAAAAATAATAAAATACCTAGGAATAAACCTACCTAAGGAGACAAAAGACCTGTATGCAGAAAACTATAAGACACTGATAAAAGAAATTAAAGATGATACAAATAGATGGAGAGATATACCATGTTCTTAGATTGGAAGAATCAACATTGTGAAAATGACTATACTACCCAAAGCAATCTACAGATTCAATGCAATCCCTATCAAACTACTACTGGCATTTTTCAC
This sequence comes from Phocoena sinus, assembly GCF_008692025.1. NCBI lineage: Eukaryota > Metazoa > Chordata > Mammalia > Artiodactyla > Phocoenidae > Phocoena > Phocoena sinus. The sequence continues at coordinate 103,795,096 of NC_045766.1, read as the reverse complement.
AGAACTAGAACAAAAAATTTCACAATTTGTATGGAAACACAGAAGATCCCGAATAGCCAAAATAATCTTGAGAAAGAAAAACAGAGCTGGAGGAATCAGGCTCCCAGACTTCAGACTATACTACAAAGCTACAGTAATCAAGACAGTATGGTATTGGAACAAAAACAGAAATATAGATCAAAGGAACAGGATAGAAATCCCAGAGATAAACCCACACACATATGGTCACCTTATTTTTGATAAAGGAGGCAAGAATATACAATGGAGAAAAGACGGCCTCTTCAAGAAGTGGTGATGGGAAAACTGGATAGCTACATGTAAAGGAATGAAATCAGAACACTCCCTAACACCATACACTAAAATAAACTCAAAACAGATTAAAGACCTAAATGTAAGGCCAGACATTATCAAACTATTAGAGGAAAGCAGAGGCAGGACACTCTACGACATAAATCACAGCAAGATCCTTTTTGACCCACCTCCTAGAGAAATGGAAATAAAAACAAAAATAAACAACCTAATGGGACCTAATGAAACTTAAAAGCTTTTGCACAGCAAAGGAAACTACAAAGAAGATGAAAAGACAACCCTCAGAATGGAAGAAAATATTTGCAAATGAAGCAACTGACAAAGGATTAATCTCCACAATTTACAAGCAGCTCATGCAGCTCTATATCAAAAAACCAAACAACCCAATTCAAAATGGGCAGAAGACCTAAATAGACATTTCTCCAAAGAAGATATACAGATTGCCAACAAACACATGAAAAAATGCTCAACATCATTAATCATTAGAGAAATGCAAATAAAAACTACAATGAGATATCATCTCACAGCACTCAGAATGGCCATCATCAAAAAATCTACAAACAATAAGTGGTGGAGAGGGTGTGGAGAAAAGGGAACCCTCTTGCACTGTAGGTGGGAATGTAAATTGATACAGCCACTATGGAGAACAGTATGGAGTTTCCTTAAAAAACTAAAAATATAACTACCATATGACCCAGCAATCTCACTACTGGGCATATACCCTGAGAAAACCATAAGTTAAAAAGAGTCATGTACCACAGTGTTCATTGCAGCTCTATTTACAATAGCCAGGACACGGAAGCAACCTAAGTGTCCATCGACAGATGAATGGATCAAGAAGATGTGGCACAGATATACAATGGAATATTACTCAGTCATAAAAGGAAACGAAATTGAGTTATTTATAGTGAGGTGGATGCACCTAGAGTCTGTCATACAGAGTGAAGTAAGTCAGAAAGAGAAAAACAAATACTGTATGCTAACACATATATATGGAATCTAAAAAAAAAAAAAAAAAGATCACGAAGAACATAGGGGCAGGAGAGGAATAAAGATGCAGACCTACTAGAGAATGGACTTGAGGACATGGGGAGTGGGAAAGGTAAGCTGGGACAAAGTGAGAGAGTGGAATGGACATATATATACTACCAAATGTAAAACCAACAGCTAGTGTGAAGCAGCCCCAAAGCACAAGGAGATCAGCTCGGTGCTTTGTGACCACCTAGAGGGGTGAGATAGGGAGGGTGGGAGGGAGGGAGACTCAAGAGGGAACAGATATGGGGATACATGTATATGTATAGCTGATTCACTTTGTTATAAAGCAGAAACTAACACACCATTGTAAAGCAATTATACTCCAATAAAAGGAAAAAAAAAAAGATCATACACTGAGTGCCTTATAAGCAACAGAAATTTATTTCCCACACTTCTGGAGGTTGGGAAGTCCAAGATCAAGTTGCTTGCAATTTGGTGTCTTCTGAGAGCCTGTTTCCTGCTTCATAGACAGTGTGTTTTTGCTGTGTTCTCACATGGTGGAAGGGAGCAAGAGAGCTTTCTTTGGTCTCTTTCATAAGGATACTAGTCCCATTCAGGAGGGCTCCACCCTCATGACCTAATCACCCCCAAAGCCTTACCTCCTAATATCATCATCTTGGGAGTTAGGATTTCAGCACATGAAGTTTGGGGAGAACACAAATATTCAGACCATAGTAATGAGTAAAAGAAGTAGAATTAGGCAGAAGGAGGATTGAGTTGTGATGAGTCACAAGGACTTCAGCTGATCCTCCAGAGCGCTGGAACTAGACGGCCCTTCAGAAATGCCTACTTGAGGCAAGGAGGCAGGGCCTTTATACTCCCTGTTGAGCAGTCATTGGATGCAAGCTGCTTCTGCAGAGAAGCAATGTTCTTGGAAAAGTTGATCTCCTTAGCTGAGCACAACTCCTAGAAAGGGACTCAGCATCCATGATCAAAGGAGAAACAAATGTATCAAGCCTGAAAGGATAATCTAATGGGACAGGTTTTCAAGCTGGCCCAGGAATCAAAATATCAGAGAAATATATAGTTGAGAGATTAAAAGTGAGCACTGGACACAGTATTTATGCCCCTGCATTCAATCACTCCTGAATTACTACCTCCTGGACATTCTCATGTTAATTTAAAAAATTTTCTTATCTATTCTTTTTGTTCTGTTTTGTTTTTTTTTAACTGACATTTTCTGGCATCAAGACACCATTTCCTCATATGATCCACTCTTTACAAAGGATTTATCTCCTTCATTTTTTTTTTTTTTTACATTCTTACTTTATGTTATACAAGCAGAGGATTCTAAAGAAAACAAAGTTGAAGAAGAGGAATATCAGACAACTTGTTCTCTGAAATCTGAAAAAGAGTTACTGAAAGATTATAATGGTTAATGGCTTGAGCACAGTTATAAAACTGAAGACTGTCTTTCACAAATGGGCACTGCTAAACCTATTACTCTTAATGAGAGGGAATAAGGATGGACAATAAATTTCCTGAAAACTGGATGAATTTAGGAAGAGGCATTGATTTGACCATAACAGCAATGCTTCCCCATTCATTTACTAAACAATGTTGCTTCTTCAGGTCTGAAAGAAAACTCGAATGACTTGGGAATGCAAGTCATTTAAAAAAGAAAAAAATTCTCTAAATATAGTGCTGCTCAGAAAGAAGAATATGACTTGATATTTAGAACTGTGTCTCCACTGTGTGCCATGCTTTGTCAGGGAAGTGAGTTTAGATCTTAGTTGTTATAATTGCTTATATCAAAACAAGAAAACTACATGAGCAAATACAATATGTCCTCTACTATGGTTTTCAAAAAACAGAATTAAGTAATTTTACATTGTTCATGCTCAGCTGATCATTGCTTCATTGCAAAAAAAACTAAGGTAAAGAAGTAAGTTGCAATATAAACACTATTTATTTAGTGATGTTTGGCAAAAACATCATATTAAATCAAATTCTGGCTTTATAGGGAATATCCCAGTTTCAGTGATTTTTTTTTTTTGATTCAACTGATATTGCCTATTTCAGGAAGCTGTTAAAACAAAACAGTGAACAAATTTGGGATCTGGATAAAGAAGCTCATTATTAGCAGGAAATATCATTATAGGCATTCACTATATTTAGGCTGCTGATCAACAGTGACTCTCAATGCTACAAAAGTCAATAGTTTTAAAGAGAAAAAACAAACAGCTAAGTGTTTTAGAGTCCCATACAGGTTGGGCTACTTCAGGAGGCTCAAAACTGAAGGATTATCAGACTTGCAAACATGTAGTGTACCTAGTTTTTTATTTTGGTTAATTGAATTAGATTATTCTCCTAGATATGACTTTTGGGGGTACAGTTGGGGAGTTGTGTGTTATAAAAGTGAAGTTCAGGTGTGCTTCCTTAGCCAGATAGTTTGGCTAGGTAAATATCTGATTAAAATAAAAGAATCAAAAAGAAAAATGTGGGTTAAAAAAAAACAACAAATAGTAATATAGCAGATGTGCCACGAATTGAGCTAAGAACTTTAGAAATATTAACTCATTTAACACTCATTGCAATTTTAGGAGATGGGTGCTATTATTATCCCCAAATGAAAATGAGGTGTCTGCGGCACAGAGGATTAAGTAACCTGGCCTAATATCCTCAGATGACTGCCAGGAAGAGTCAGAGTTTGAAGCCAGTGAAGCCTGTATTGAACCCAATACAGAGATCAGGGTTCTGACCACTATGCTTTGAAAGGCAAGTTTTTTTTCTCTTAAAATCAAAATATGAGTATTATTTGCCCATTTCTACTCCAACTCCAATCCCAAGTAGAAACTACTGAAAAGAATATGGGTATAGTCTTACTTTAAAAAGGATTCATATGAAATTACACTGAGAATGTCCTCTCTCTAGTGGCTTTTCTATTTGAAGCTAAGAAACTTAGAAAGTCTTCTTTCTCATCACTGAAACATATATGGCAAAATAATTTCTATAAAATATATTTTCCTCAAACATTACAGAGTTCTGGATGCAGAAGGTAAAGGGTTCCTCTACATTCAATTGCAAACAGAGGTAAAATTCAGAAAAAAAATCAACTCTCTTAGAAATATTTTAAAATTTCTCCATAATAGCTATAATTAACTTTTTATAAATTCTTTTCTACCAGATACAAGGTTTGCTGTGGAATAATACAGCCTCAGTCAAACAATATATGCACTTAGTTGAAGAGCACATAACACTCCTATTTCATTCATGCAATCACTTAATGCATATTTTTTGACGTCCTAATTATTTAAGACACTCCAATTTGTTATTTTGTTGCTTAGTTCTTTTTTTTCAGGATTTTTGTCAGATAAAAGGCAATCTAAAATTACAGCCAATGCAACGACCCTGTGTCCACTACATCTACCTTGTTGCTGCCAACAGGACAGTTGACCATCGAGGGCCTCCAACAGGGCCCTTCCCTTCTCTCGCCCTGGAGTTTTCCTTCCAACTTCAATGCCTACAATCATCTGTTAATTACTATTCAGTTCATGCATATAGTCGATATTTTATATTTTAACATATTTTTCCTTATTAGCACTTAACTCTGAAATAGTCACCAATTCCAAAGCAAAGTAGAGTGTCCATTTTACTAATAACATTTTCAAATGTTTTCCCTCATTTTGCTTTCTTACTTATTTTTAATTTATAACTTGATGAAGCTTTACATTTAGGTAGGTGTATCAATCTAAATTCATATAATTTTCATCACTTATAAGATGATTTTATTGGATTTGTTGCCATTTCAGTCTCTTTTATGCATTCTTGCCATAAACATGTTTCTTTTTTTTACTGACCAATTACTTTTCTTCTTTTCCATTAATTCTCCTTATAAAGCTCAGTGACAATATACCATCTAGCATCTATTCTCCTTCTCCTAAACACATAAACTCATAACACAAGAAAAAACTTTATCCAAGTTAGTCAGAGGATTTGTTGAAAAACAGCAATAACCAATCCCTGGAATATTTCTTTTTACCCACTTATTTCCACCCTCAACCAGAAAAATTCAGAGCTCTCTAGGGTGCTGAAATGTAGAGAGCAGACAGACCCTACAGCAGTGTCCAGGCTGGGAAAGTTTGGGAACCTTCTAGGAGTTCAGACCCAGCAATCATGTGATGATGACCCTCCCTCTTGCTCTCTGCCTCCCTCTCTCATAGAGATTTTCTCTCCCAGAACCACAGAAAAAATGAGAGCTCAGTAAGTCTATCTCTGAACCCATATCTAAAGTCTTTGATACAACTTTCCCCAGTGAGAAGGGTGTTGGCTGAAACATATGACTACAGACTGACAATGTAAATTCTGAAGTGTCTAACATACTTTTTAGTGTAATGTTTTTCAAGGATGTGACTCAGTAAGGCATTCAGCAGTGACTGATTTGCAGATCTCAAGGCTTCCTCTTACATCATGGTATAACCTGTCAATATTCTGATTTTCCTAAGAGCTTGCCTGAAGCAACTAGTACACTCTGGACTTAAGTAGCAATTGCAGAGGATGTGTAACTTTTAACGCAGTTCCGGAGTTTAACTGTCATTTACATGATTAGCTACAGTGACATTTCTGAACAATGAGCTCTCAGGATCATTAAAATTTAATTTTCTTTAGGGATAGAACACAGGAGATTATGTTCAGTTTATTAGCTCTGACTCTTTACACAGACGATTTTTCCATTTAATTTGGCTTAGGGACTACATAATTCATGTGGCCTTGATTTTTATGTACTTTTATTCTTATAGATGCTATTTCAAATGCCTGAATTAGAGTTTCTCACTTCCTTCACTACTATAGAAAGTAGCTTCCTGGACAGGAAACAGAGGAGAAGAAAAAAACAAGAGAGAATAGACAATATCATTTTCAGACAAAGAAAAGTTCAGAAAAAGAAAGAAAAAGATACATGAATTGTAAAAACATAAAATAATACTTACAATTTTACCTTTAGATCTTATAATGAATTTTGTTTTAATTCTTATCTCAGAAACACAGAGCATAATGGTTTAAATACCAAAAGTCTTTTAAAACTTAAAAAAAACAATATTGCTATTGTAAAAATGTTTTTTCTAGAACTACAATGTTTAGTGCAGTATATACTAGCCACATTTGGCTATCTAAATTTAAACATTAATAAATTAAAATTAAATAAAATTTAATCTTTAGTTGCAATAGCTACTTTCCTGTGTATAATAGTCAAGTTTTATAGCCAAATGCTTAAGACCTAAAGCTATCATACTGAACAGCAAAGAAAAGAACATTTCCCTCATCTATTGATTGGATAGCACTGGCCTGGAATGCAGACATAATACTTCCAGTAAACCTGATTCTTTTTATTACATGTGTTGGTGCTTCCTCCTTAAGCATAATTTGTTGCTTACCACTGGGTCTACTGCTTGTGGGCCTGCGAGTGACATCTAGCCTTGTCTATTGAGTTGGTCCAAGGCAGATGTTGCAGAATTAACCTTCAGAGCAAGCATAATGGAATGGCCAAGGCTTCTGAAAATCCTTGATTATAGTCCATGCAAATGCCTGATATAAGGGCAAGACTGAGAAGCAAGGTATCTTTCAGGTGGACCAAGGATCAATTTTGAAGACTGAGGCACATGGAAGAAAAGGTGGAAGAAGACATACTAGAATTAAATACTCCAAAATACATACATTAAGAGAGATTAGGGCCTGGCAGTTTAAATTTGTAGAGTTGAACCAAAATAATTGTGATTAACACAATTCTTCTAAATCCATACAAATGGCTTTTCATGTAAGCAGAATAACAGCCACCTAATTTCTTTAATTGTACTTTATAAAATGGGTACTAGCATAAGCAGTTAGCATGTGTTGCATCATTCCTCACAACCACTAGTAACTAACTTATTATGCCTTTTTTGGCAGAGAAGGAACTTCAAAATTGGTGAGATAAAGTAACTTTCTCAACATCTTACTCTTAATAAATACCAAAATTAATGATTGAAACTCAGGTTTATTGGCTCTCAAATCCTTGATTTTAACAATACACATAATATGTTTTCAGGGTACAAAAGAAATCTCAGGGTACAAAAGGTACTAAAGATAGCTTTACTGAAACTTCAAATTCAAATACTAATTTGAAGTATTATGTCTGATTTACATACAAATCATTCATGTGATTTAACATCCATAAAACATCCAAGTTCTGGATACTGCCATTGGCTTAATTCAATTAATTAGGTACCATCTAATTGTAGGTACCATCTATGCCTATCCTTAATAAATGTCAAGAGTTCTTTGAAAATCTGTGCTGATTAGTATGTGTAGGTGAAAATGATGCTTCCTGGACCCCACACCTCATTTGTACTTTCAAATACTTTGGGAGCTTCAACATTCAAAGTACAGAGGCTTTTACAATTGAATGATTTTACAATGTGGAGACTAAGAAAGTTAGAATTTCTTAGTGCAGGAAAATTTGGATGTGAGGCTTTCTTCTCCATAGGAAAACAAAAACTGGAGATAACAGCTTAATTATTAGACTATTTTACAGTCTAAAGGGAACTTCTAGTCCTTTATATATCTTCACAGAATGGAAACTTCACAGAATGGAAACTTCTTCATATCTTCACAGAGGTATATCTTCACAGAATGGAAACTTCTGGTAGGATATATGTTATATTATGTATTTTCAACATATTTTTTTCTCATTTTTAAAATGAACTGTATTTTTGGTAACTAAATTTTCCTCCAAAAATAAAAAATGAATTTTTAAGATGAATAAAAAAGTTTCTTAAGAAAACATTGAACATTCATGTTTATTTTTTTCCTATTGTTCTTCTTTTGAATAGGCTTCTCAAATGAAAGAATAAAAAAATATAAAAACATGAAAAAATGTAAAAATCTAAGCATTTGGTGTTCAAGTGACCTTCTGAAAGGTGATAGGCCTGGGGAGAGCAATAGTAGGTGTTTATCATTCTTTAAAACTTGATCTTTTTAGCAAAGGGTTTCATGCATGGTTGGGGGATGATAAATAGGATGAGCCTCCATTTTTTGATGTGGAGAATAGAAAGGACATCAGAAAAGCCCTGGGAGCTTCCTGGGAGCAGGTTTATCAGAGAAAAAAGCCCCAGGAGCCAGTAGCCCTGATTTCTGATTTGATTTTACTGATTAGCTATGTATGGATAAGTTTCTCTGCATCTTGATGTTTAATTCCTTCAATTGTAAAATGAACAGCTTAGAGCAGATGCTTCCTAAGGTTCTCTGACTATTGCATTCTGAAGAGTAAAATGAACAAGAGAAAAATGCCAGCTGGTAAAACACATATGATTTTCACTGTAGAATGCTACTTACAGCATTTTCAACTTAGCAAAACAGTATTTTATTCATATGGGAATGAAGCCTGGAAAAAGTTCCATCAATACAGACTGATTAAAGATATTAAAGCTAGGCACATATAATGAACTGTACTTGTCCAGAAAAAGAGAACTAGTTACATCATGTGGCACAGAATTCTGTCTCTGGCAGGATAATGAACTTCTCCATTTCTGCTATCTAATAAAGAAAAAGGGACTGAGAATTTAAGTTAAAAAAAGCTGGAATTAAGCAAATGCATGTCCAGAAGCAGAATGAGATTAAGGACCCTTCTCCATCAATATTAATTTAGTAAGACACTCTTTAAGTAACTTTCTTATACTGCTTGACAGCTTGGTTGACTCTACAGTGACATGAGCCAAAACGATTCCTAAAATAGCCGCACTTATGCTATAGCGTCTCATCAAGGTTTTGCCAACATAATTTGTGTGATGTGGGAAAAGAAACAGCCCTCTGTGCAAATCGTGAACCCAAATAAAGACAAAAAAATCCTTGACTTCAAAGTTCATGCTGTGTGCATGACTCAGCCAGGTAGTGTCACAGCTTGCCAGCATTGCAACTTTTTTATTAAAGATTTCTTTGGGTTCTGTTCTAGGAAGAGATTTAATTTAAGCAGAAGAAAGTTGGAGTCCTTTCCAATCATAAAACCTAGCATTGAAAATAACCTTCAGACCCAGAATTGATAACATCGACACACAACATAATTATCATCGTTCGTACTCTTACTGGTGAGCCCAACTGCCTCCAAAGAAAATGAAAATGATGTGATCCCACAGGGGAAACAAAACAGAATGAATCATTTATCTTTCCAAATTTACAGGGACATCCTAATTTGTATACACTCTGTATTTGTCTTGTGCAGGTTGTTGTGAGTCTACATGTTTATCCTATATACCTGGATGAGCTGACTTAGCCCAATGCCCCCCTCTCCTTGATCTTGAAGCTCTTCTCCTCAGGAGCATCTCATTCATTTTACACAGGGAAAGTTAAATTTAGCAAAAGGAGCTTTTCAGAGCAGAGAGTTCTTGCTGATCTGGGAACCTGTCAAGGTGATTCTATGCCAACTTGGACCTGCCTGGAGTTGAAGCTTCCAATCTTGCCAAATGTTGTGCTTATTTTGTGACAAAGTCGCAGTTGGATTTAAAAGGAGACCATCCAGTTTATTTTATTCTTGTCTCAGCTCTCTAAATCTATGTCTCCATGACTGAAGGCTTTGTAAATAAACAGGTGTCCACATGCCCCAGTGTGAATTAAAATTTTTTGGAGCCAGAGAGGGAGCTGATTTATTTAAAAAAGAAAAGTTATTGTAATACTTTTCTTTGGTATGTAGAAATAATAGTTGCTCTATACTTTGTTTCCATACATATATTACTGGCCATACTCAGAATATTTTCATGGGATTTAGGGTAGGAATGTTACATAAAAGGATATGGATTTGACATATGTCTTGGGAGCTAGACAAGCTCTGGTCAATGTAAGAACTGTTTATATACTGGTTAGTTTTTTAGTAAGTACTAAAGAGAGGCCATCTCACATATGTACAGTTTTATGTACAACATCTATACACTAAAATAGATATGTAAATTCAGGTATGCTCAGACAGAAATGTTTTGCCACTTCTTTTCTAACATACCGAAAAATATGGTTTTTTCTTCTGCTGCATAATAAGTAAATAATGTAAATATTCCCAACTATTTACTATGAATAATATCAGATATATTAATGCACACATACACAAACATTTGTGCAAAAGCACATTTTCTTCTAATTAACTAATTCCCCAAGCACCTAAGAATCTGTTTGAACATTAGTCAGCTAAGGTACCTGCCTTTACAACTGCTTCAGCAAACTAAATGCCCAAGTGTCTAATTTACAGCAGCACAATAATTTAAGCATTGAGAGGTACATTACTGGGGTTACATTGTTTTTACTATTAAATATAGGCATTGGCAATGATGCAGTATTTACTGTAAAGTAAATTTTGAAAGTTTTGATATATTTTATATATATAATATTTATACAGCATAGAAAATATCTCAACTTGAAAAGTCTTAGTAATTATACGCTTTGGCACATTTAAGAACATTTATTAACCATATATGTGATCATTTTCCAATATGTTTACCTCATATAGAGTATGCATAAATATATTATATAGGTACCTAAGAAAATATGCATAAGTAGGTATCTTTGTTATACATATCATTTGCTTTGCAGGCATTCATATTCCCTAGTTGGAGATTTAGGCATTTTGCAATGGAATGATCAATTATTTAATTTAAATATATAAATTATTTAATTACAAATACAATCACAGCAGGATGTCAAAATACTTCACAACCAGAAGCCAAAAGAAACCAATGTTTCTGTTTTTTGAAAATAACTCATACAACTTTGATTATTTTAACAACTTAATTATTTAAATGAATGAATGAATGAATCTAATGCCATAGTATTGCAATTTCACCCTAAATAGACAAAGCAGCTTTTCTCATAGATCTCCTAGCAGCTGGATGACATTAGATGGGCCCATTCACATTGCAGCACGTGGAAGCTATGGGTATGGGGTAGCTGGGGTCACGGGGCCGCATGTCTCTCATTCTACAGTTGGCTATCTCAGGCATTCCACATGGTGGTCATAGGATTCCAATAGCAGCAAGGAGATATGTACTGTTCAAGTCCCTGCTTGTGTCATATTTGCTACAGTCCCACTGGCTAACACAAGTCACATACGCATGCCCAGACTCAGAGTGGGAGGGTCCTACTATGAGCACGGATGAAGGAGAGGAAGGGAAAATTTGTGGTCTTTCTTGAACAATAACACAAAGATCATTCCTAAAGATTTACATTCTTCTGAAGGGACCTCCTTTTCTAAGCCTCCATGTTTTGAAGAGGAGAAAAAATAAGCGTAAGTGGCAGCTGGATTGATATAACCAAAATATAAAGTAAAGAAACATAATTATTAAACATGTCAGGGATGATATATCATAGAAGGGCAAAGCAGTATAAGAGCTCTCAGGATGACGGTTCCTTGAATGTAATCATTGTATTTTATATGCTTTCTACTGTAGCTGCAGAAGACTAACATCTTTTTCTTACTCATATCATCCAAATACAGTATTTTCCAAATGTGGTACCTGGACCAACTGCAGTGGTACTGCAACTGTACTACCTGAGATGTCTGTGACAAATGCAGCTCCCCAAGTCCACTCTCAGAGGTTTTTTGACTCAGAAAGGTGGAGATGGTAGTAATATCATCTGTAACAAGCATCTCACAGTACTCTATGAACAAGAAACACAGCTCCATAGAGCAACAGTATATAGTGCTGAACTGAATTTTTAAAATCCAAGGTCAGCACTGAGGATTTTAGGGTACTAAATATTACCTTAATAATTAAAAGGGTTAATTTTGTTTTCATGAAGAAAACCTGTCCTTCTATTCCTGGGTGAGTTAGATACCAATATAATTTGTATTTTCTTATTTTCTTTCTTCTAAAAGTTTCAAGGTATTTCTCCTCCTAAATGCCGAGACGTATAATGAATCCCCTCATAGAAGAAAGAAGAATATTATTTACACTTCAAAAATTACTTTTCAACCTTAAAATTCATAATTTTACAAAATAAAAAGACCTTTGAATATCAACATTGAGAAAATGAAATCAATGAATTTTCATGATATACAAATATTAAAAGCATCTTCTATTTGTTGTTTATAACTTCCAGGGTTATTTTTCACAAATGTTGAAAGTGATAACATTCTTTCAAACTCACCTTGTTTTTTCAGAGAAATTTTTCAAAAACTTGTAGCCTAACCACTCTTATATTACAGATAAAAAACAAACACAAGTAGGTTTTGTAAGCATGATGCCATGCAGCAGATAACTGTTAAAAATAGAAGTCAGATTTTGTGACTTCCTGTAGTGTATTCTTTAGACAACACATTTCAAGGCACTAAACTAGGTATGGAAATGATTTGAGAAGTCTTTTTCCCCTAAGGTCATCCATATGCTGGAGTAGGCTTGGATCCAGTCCTGCCTAGAAACTGGGGAACTAAATAATGAGCCCTGGTGTTTCTTCCCGCTGACAATTCTATATCATTATAAATCTTTCAAGATACACAGTTCCCTAAACAGGTTTTGAACAAACATTCATTTGTTACTGAAGCAGGCAATGCACCCTCACTATCATAACTTTCAAAACTAACTTACAGAATCACCTTATTTACTTATCTAAGTATGAGTCTATCAATGTTGAGTTTTCTCAAGTTGAAACGTAGGGGTATGTGAGCTCTAATCTGAGTGGAGAGAAGGCAAGAACAGATTGTCTTTAACATCAGGCAAGAGTGTTATCTTGGACTGTCTGCTCAGCCTGAGGTGCTTTGACACTTCTTTCTAACACACCTAAAACTACTTTTTTTTTTTTTTTCTCCTGCTGCTGCAGTCACAGGCATTAAGTCAACTGAGGAAGCACATAATCCATCTTCTGAATATATCAATGAGCAGTATCCTCAAAGACCTAACAATACTGCCCTTACTGAGAAAGAATAAACAATTGTACAAAGAATGAAATATTTTCCTTAAATCGTACAAACAAAAAATGGAAAACAAAAGCATGCATATCTCTTTACAAAAAGGTACATATAAATTAAGGCCATAATTTGATCTACACAAATAATAAGAGACACAAAGAAAATATGTTTGATTCTTTGGAGAATCAATTATGAACATGTTAAAAAAATAAAAGGCTATATTTTGAAGACATTAATCATTTACCCAAAATAAATAGTTAAATAAATCTACATTTTAAGCATCAAAAGGCACACATTGCAAGGCTTTTCATTCATTTACTTACTCATTCAAAGTATAATTATTGAGCATTTGCTGTGTGCTAGACACTGTGCAAATGCTGAGAACACAAAGCCAACATTCCAGAACTTACTATCTGGTGGTAAAGGCACATATACTAGTGGGATTAGAATCACAAAGAAAAATATAGAGAGGGATGATATCAAATACCATAGCTATGTAGTCTGAGGGTCAAGGAAAGCTTCAGAGAAAAAAGCATTTGAACTCAGATCATTTTGCACACTATAAAATGAATCACAATCCTTCTTCCTGTCTCTATGTTACTCTATGTTCCTATAGCAAACCATGTTGTGTACATCAGTCACAAAACTTGATAAATTCTGTTAATTTGACTTATAGAGTTGAGTGAGGAGTTTCATAGGGAGGATGGACTACACATGTTTAGTTTTTTTAACCTCAGCACATGAAATATAGAAATCTATCAATAAATATATGCCTGTCAAATGAATGAATGACAAATTGATAACAGCATAATATATTTGAATATTTATATTTTTAATCTCTGCAAATATGCATTTATAGATATAATTATTTTATCAACTGGCACCAAAGTTCTTCATAAGGAGGGAATGTTGTTTAAGAAATTAAGCTCCTCTGATGTGGAAAATGAAACCCTGAGGCTGTACTGTGAAAATACACAGCAAAATAAAACTAACAGCTAAACTTCTATGCATAAAAAATGATGACGAAACGTTTGGGAGTGGGAGAATCAAAAAAGGAAAGAGAGTGAAGTTGGGGGGAAGACATGTGATGAGACTGAAGACTAAACAGAAGATGATCAGGCAGAATTTTGCAAGGGCAGAGTGACCAAAAATGTGTTAAATCACAAGACTACCTAATAAGTAATTTAAAATTGTTTGCATTTATGTGCTATAAAATTCTCTCTGTTTCCTAAAACTCAGTAAATTCTATAACAAATGCAAATATCTTGTCTTATCTTTGGAAAATCCAAGTAAAGTCTGAATTTCATTTATGGGTCAATGTAAAGGAGAGAAGAGAATGGCCATAAGAGATGAGATGCGATTGAGATGAATACTTTATTAAGAGGATTTAAAATCCTGGATTTTATGGAATAATTGGTGCTGGATCAACTATCTTACAGCAAAAAGTCATAAAACTGGACAAAATACATGAGATAATTGCTTTCTTTACTTACTCAGAGTATAATTACTGAGCCCTTTCTCTGGGCTAGTCACTGTGCAAGTGCTGACAACAGTGACACATCTCTGATGTCTGACAGAATGAAACCCACAAAAAAAGCCCCATGTCTTCCCTGGACAATTCTCTATTTGTAGTGCAAGAATCTGGAATCCAAAAGGACAGGTAAGTCCTGCTGAGATGAGATCAGAGCTTGGGACACCTGATGTGGCTAGAGATGGAATTGTGCAGGAAGAAGTACAAATGTCTTTCCTGCATCCTTGGCTGAGAGCTTGCTTACACATATGCAGGGTTGGATTATCGGGAAACAGTTTCTGTTGGACTGAAAATGGAATTAAGCTCCTAGAGGTTGAGCAGAACTGACAGATGTTGGGGGACTGGGGTCATTTAAAAATTTAAGCAAATAAATATTCATTAAACAGTCTAAATTAAAGTTTAGTAATTTAAAAAATTCAACAAGCATTCTGTAATGATCTATCTGAGATAAGAATCTAAAAAAGAGTGGATATATGTATAACTGATTCATTTTGCTGTACAGCAGAAACTAACGCAACATTTTAAATCAACTATACTCCAATAAAATTGTTTTTTAGAAGTCAACAACCACTTATGAGCTACATACTCTATGTGAAGTATTGTGTTAGCCTGGAGGAATACAAAGATTAAGCAGGTATCATTTCTACTGTCAATTACAATATGGTGGCTGAAGCAGTATTTAACAAGAGCTCTACTAAAGTTCTTAAGGAGAGAGTGAGGGAAAGGTCTCTTAATGATGGAGCTACATCATTACCACCTGATTAAGACCTCAGGCATTGGACAGAGAAACATAAAAAATGCTACATTATGAAAAAGGACCTCACCAAAGAGTAAGGTCTTCTCTAAGTCTACTTTAACAAAGCCTAAAATCAAGATCTGAAAAGATGCACACTTTGGAGTTTTAGACCTACCAAATTTGAAGGGTTTGAGGAATGCTGGGATTCCTACAGATTGACCTTCAGAAAGCATAAAAATAAGTCTACAGAATTTCGAGATGAGCATCTAGTAATTGTACTATTACAATTAACATTCTTCAGAAAGATTAACATTCTTTAGAAAAATTAACATTCTTCAGAAAGACAATAACAGGATCTAGAGTCTCTATAATACATCTCCACAACAGCCAGTACACAATCAAAAATGTGACTCGTGTTCAGAAAAAATATCATTCAAGAGAAACTAACCCTGAAATGGTTCTGATGTTGGATTTAAAGGACAGAAAGTTTAAGGGGGCTAATATAAATATATTCAAAGAATTAAAGAAAATGTAGTCAACAAATTAATGTAATTTTTTTGCCTTAATGAATCAAAAGATAGGGATTTTAGCAGAAAATTAGAAATTATTAAAAAGAATCAAATCAAAATTCTAAAATGAAAGAAACTGAAATTTAAAAGTCACTAGATATGTTTAACAGCATATTGGAGATTATAGAAGAAAAAGGCTGAGGACTTAAAGAAAGACTAATAGAAATAATTCATTTTAAGAAACAGAGAAAAAAATGAGGGAAAAAATGAACAAAGGCTAAGGGACAATGTTAATGGCATAACATACATGTAACTGGAGCACTGGAATAAGAAAATGGGATAGAAAGAAATATCAGACAAAATGATACATGACAATTTACAAAGTGTAATGAAAAACACCACTTCTCAGATCACAGAATCTCAGCAAGTCTCAGGCAAGATAAATATAAAGAAAACTACACTTAGACCCATAATAATCCAACTGCTAAAATGCAAGCATAAAAAGAATATGAAGAAAACAGAGAAAATAGAAGCTTTACATATGGAGGAAATGATGCAAATTATGACTGACTTCTCTTTATAAACAATGGAGGACAAAAGAAAATAGAATGCCATCTTTAAATTATGGAAAAAATAAAAGAATCAGCCACCTAGAATTTTATATCAAATAAAAATATCCTTCAAAAAAGGATGATAAAAAATGTATTTTCAGATAAACAAAAACTGTGAAAATTTGTTACCAGCTGACCTATAGTATAAAAAATGTAAAAAAATTGGTCTTTAGACTGAAAGGAAATTATACAAGATATATTTCAGATATAGAGGAAGTATTAAAGAGCACAAGAATGGTAACATAAAACATGATTTTTTTCTCTGTAATTTCCTTTAAAGACAACTCTATGTATAAACAGATTAACATTATCAAAAGGGATTCCTAACATATATAAAAGTAGAAAACATGTTAACAATAGCAAACACAATGGGACTGATCAATGGAATTATACTATTGTAAGTATATTTACAATATGCAATATTACACATACAGTTACTACATATGCAAAGTGGGTCATGTGAAGTGTGAAGTGTTGGAGGTGATGTTTGAACTAAAGTGGTAAACTATTAACTTGAATAGATTTTTTAAAAGAAACTTTTTTTAATTACAGCTCGCGCTTTTTTTTTTTTTTTTTTGCGGTACGCGGGCCTCTCACTGTTGTGGCCTCTCCCGTTGCGGAGCACAGGCTCCGGACGCGCAGGCTCAGCCGCCATGGCTCACGGGCCCAGCCGCTCCGCGGCATGTGGGATCTTCCCGGACCGGGGCACGAACCCGTGTCCCCTGCGTCGGCAGGCGGACTCTCAATCACTGCGCCACTAGGGAAGCCCTCCGGAGCCTGTGCCCCGCAACGGGAGAGGCCACAACAGTGAGAGGCCCGCATACCGCAAAAAAAAAAAAAAATAATAATATAGTACAGAGAGTTCCTTCATACCCCATGCTAAGTTTTTCCTATTATTAACATCTTACATTCCTATGGTACATTTATCACAACTAAGGTACCAATACTGGTAGATCGATATGAATTAAATGCTGTGCATTATTTGGATTTTATTTTATTATTTATTTATTTATTTATTTTACACCAGTGTTCTTTTACTGTTTCAGGATCCTATCCAGAATTTTACATTACATTTATATTCATTATGTCTCCTTAGCTTCCTCTAGCCTATGGCAATTTTTCAGACTTTGCTTATTTTAGATGACATTGACAGTTTCGAGGAGCACTGATCAGGAGTTTTGTAGAGTATTACTCAATTGGGATTTATCCAATGTTTTTCTCATGATTAGATTGAGGTTATGGATCTTGAAGAGGAAGACCAAAAGAGGGAAGTGCATTTTCATCATAGTATATTAAAGGAACATGTTATTAACATAACATCCCTGATGGTGCTAACCTTCACCTGGCTCAAGTAAAGTTTGCCAAGTTTCTCTACTGTAAAGCCCTCTCTCCCACCACTTTTCATACTGCACTGTTTGGAAGGAATTCATTCAGTGCTGCTATACTTAAAGGTGGTAGATCCAATTCCATCTTTTTGAGGGGTGAATAACTTCTCTTGAGGGGTGATGTATCTCTTCACTTTATTTACTTATTTATTCAATAATTTATTTATATTATCTTAGTCTCATGGATATTTATTTTATATCTTGGGTTGTAACACAGTACTACATTACTTAGTTATTCATCTTTCAGATCTATTCATTGGGAGTTCTTTCCCTTGGGCCCTATGATCCCTTGACAAATCTCCATTTTTTTGTTTTCCAGAACTTTCTTATTTTCTGGCAGTATAAAATGGTCCAGGCTTATCTTGTACATTTCCTGTCTTATTCCTAGTATTGGTTATTTCTCCAAGGAGGTCTGGTTCCTTTTACTGAGGACTTGTGATAGAAACCAGTATCTGGGCGCTGGGTGCACTCATTGCTGCTGTGTATGATTGTTATAGGCCCTCTCTGCAGAAAAAACTGGAGAATATTTTTGTGAATATTAACGCTGTATATACATGCATCTATATTTCTCTACTCACCTGCATCTATATTAAGCTCATATTGACGTCTCTGCCTCTAATGCAGTACTGCATAGTTCATTCTAGTCTCTCCCCTTTGCTTATCTGTTACTTTGCTCTCCAACAGTCCTGGGTCTTACCACTGGCCATATCCATTCACTTATTTGTTCATTCCTAGTAAAATGTACAGTGGTTTCAGAATTGTTAACCTATACCCCAGTGAGAAACAAGTTTACCACTTAGAGTATAATTCTTATGTACAATTCCTTTTGTCTTCAGTCTTACAATTTCCACTCTTTCCCAGAATTACTTAGGTCAGTATTCCCCCCACCCCCAACCTTTTTAATGGAGGTATGGCATACACCTACAATGCAGTTAGATTATTTTGTCTCCATCTGTATTTCATTCTGAGATCCCTCAACTTCTAGGTTGATTTTTATTTTCAATGAAAAGTTATGGATGCATATTATAAGCACTAAAGCCACCATTAAGATAATAATTCTTAACTTAGGTAATAATCTAATAGAGTTGATAAAATGGAATGCTTAAAAATATTCTACTGTCTAGAGAGAGATCAGAGAAAGAGCAAGTGGGAGGACAAACACAGGAGAAAAAAATATTAAATAACTAGCAAGATGATAGATTTAAACCCAATCATATCAATAATTACATTCAATGTAGATGGACACTACACTTCAATCAAAAGGAAAATAATTTACTGAGTTGGTAAAAAAGCAAGACCTAATTCTATTGTTTCTCAAACAGACATTAAACATAAAGAGAAGAGCAAGTTAAAATTAAAGGGATGGAAAAAGATCTATCATACAAACTGTATACAGAAGAAAGATGTTCTGTCTGTATTAATATCAGATAAGTTAGACTCCAAGCCAAAGAATATTATAAGAAAGAAAGAGGGACATTTAATAATGATTAATGGAGCAATTCATCAGGAAGACACAATAATCCTAAATATGTATGACTTAATAACAGAGTTTCAAAATTCATGAAGAAATGCTGACAGAATAAAAGTGAGAGAAATGGAGAAATCTACAACCATAACTAAAGATTTTTAACAGTCCCTTCTCAATAGTTGATAAAAATAGTGTCAAAAAAATCAGAAAGGATATAAACAACACTCTCAGTTTGGATCTCCCAAAGCAAACCCTGAGCAAGAGTTTGGGGTGCAAGACAGCATTTGGAAGAAGAAGGAAACAGAACTGAGTAAGAATAGAAGTCAAACTGTGACACAGGTCTGACAAATTCTCAGGCTAACCCAGTGAGGAGCTTTGGAGAAAGTATTTCTTGTCAGAGTTTCCCACATCAGGCTGAACCAGCAGTGCTTTTATACCCACACCTCTCTTAGTTACTGCTTGTGAGCTTCCCCAGGAAAAGATGTGACCTCTGGTGAGGCAACTCTTGCAGTTGAGACAGAACTGAAGGAGCTGAAATCTAATTATTCTCTGTTGATTGCATTCCTAGCAAGTTCTTCCTCAATAGGGGACCTGGACAGCCCATTTCCATGTCTACCACAAACACCACGAGCAAACTTGACCTAATTAGTAATTACAGAATGTCACACCTATCACTAGCAGAAAAAAATATTCTTTTCAACTGCCCATAAAAAATACAAAACAATTGGGCTTCCCTGGTGGCACAGTGGTTGAGAGTCCGCCTGCCAATGCAGGGGACACGGGTTCGTGCCCCAGTCTGGGAGGATCCCACATGCCTCAGAGTGGCTAGGCCCATGAGCCATGGCTACTGAGCCTGCGCGTCTGGAGCCTGTGCTCCGCAACGGGAGAGGCCACAACAGTGAGAGGCCGCGTAATGCAAAAAAAAAAAAAAAAAAAAAATACAAAACAAGTAGCAAGATGATAGACCATATGGTGTATCATAAAATGTCTCAATAAACTTCAAAAGTTTAAAATTTTATAAAATATATTCTGATTATAACTAAATTAAATTATGTTAAGAACAAAAAGATATCTATAAAATATGCCAATACTTGGAAATTAACTAAAACACTTCTAAATCATCATGGGTCCAAGAAAATTATGTAACAAAAGCTCAAAAATATATGATTGAATGGTAATGAAAATAGAGCATACTTATGGAACGCAGCTAACACAGTGCATAGTGGGAAATTTATACTTTAATTGCTTATATTCGAAAAGAAGAAAGGCTTAACATCATTAATTTAAATTGATAATTAGGAAATGCTAAAGAAGAAGAGCAAGAAATAAAAAACAGCAAATATAAAGAAAGTAATAAAATAGGAGTATAAATCAATGAAATAAAAAATACTCGTTCATTGAAAAACATTATAGACTTGATAAACATCAAGCAGATATAATTAAGAAAAAAGGGAAAATATAAATGATCAGTATCACAAATAAAAATAAATATTACTAAAATATTACTGGATCAAAGGGAAATAGACAAATACTATTAATTTCTTTATGACAATACATTAAAAGGAGAAACAGCTAGAATAATATTAAGACTTAAATCCCTGGGAAGCCAAAAATATCTTGGAGAGAACTGAACTTTGTGGTTAAGGGACTCAAACAATTTAATTTATATATTAAATGACAGGGTCACCTCAGCTGCCATATAGATGATACTGATATAGATATATTTTATAGACTGCAGGTCAGACTCCAAAGGTAGTTTTATGTTTGAATTTTTTAACTTAATTAAGCAGGAGCATTTTCTCATCCTAAAACTTTTGAAAACATGAATTTTTAGTGCTGCATAATACTGCCTCCTGTGGAACTCCTGTGGATGTTACAAAATTCAATCAACCATTCTATTGTTGGTTATTTTATTTGTTTCTGTGCTTTTGCAATTATAGATTGCTTTTATAACAAATCAAATTCATTTCCTCTGAGTAGATTTCTACATGTGAATCCTGAGTAAAAAGTGAGATTATATTTCAGGTTATTATAACTAGTCCGAATTGCTCTTAAAAGTACTTATATCAACTTAAGCTTTATTAGCATAGTACACAAGTAATCTATGCTATACACTTTGCTAATACCACATATTCTCCTTTAAGAAATCATCTATAACAATTATAGAGGATAACAATAATATTTTTGCTTGTTTTGGCATTTATTAATTATTTATAGGAATTCATAATTGCACATTGCCATTATATTTCTTGTTTTGTTAATAGTCTGCATGAATCAGATGGTCTTGATTGTATATGAGCCAAAGAATCAAGACGCTCATATATTCAGAACTCTTTGTTCAATACCTTACTATAAAAGCAGCAATATTCATTAATATTAGTAAATCAAAGACATCAAGTATGGTTGTGCTATATTAATGGTCAATGGAGTTATCTACATTATTTTTGTTAAGGTTCTTAGTTAAGGAGGTACTTCTAGAATCTTAAAAACTACAGTAAGTACAAAGTTGATACTGCGCTCAATTTAAATCTGCCTTGTAAACATGCCTTAGAGATGTAGTTTTCATGGAGAAGCTTCCATTTCTTATCACAAGGTAGAAAAACAAAACTCTTGGTGGGATGGAATTAAGTCACATTTCCAGAATTCTAGACTGGCCAGACCAGCTGAAATACAGAAAACAGTTAAAACAACCCCTAAGTAATTATCTGAGGCACATCCAAATTAACTTCACACTTTAATTTACAGCTCTGTCACTGGTACTATTATATTAGTATTCTCCCATTTCTCAGAGCCCAGATATGTCAGTTATGAAAAATCCTTTGGTTCATAAGAGAAGGTAAGACTATTCCAGCAGATTTGGTGGCTAAAGAGAAAACAATGACTACTTATGTTTTGCAACTCTGGTGAATATTACATGAGGTACAACTGAAACCAAATGCCACAAGGTTGTAAGAAAAATGTCTCAAAGCATTTTACAATGTCAAATCAAACTATGAAGCATACCTTCCCAGATTGTTGGCATCGCAATATCACAATAGCATAGGGAAATTCCAGTCTTTTCATCCCTTCTAAATCCCAGGACTTGGTTAAGCTTTACTATTATTTTCAAAGATTAACTCATATTGGGTCTGGACCAAGATTATAGAAAGGGAATACAGCTCTTGATCATTGGTTATATTAATATTTGGTCAACAGTCCCGAAATGCTTCCTATTACCAGTTGAAAAGGTTGATTCAATTTCTTAAACTAACAAGGAAAAATGGAAGGTAAAGTGTACAGTAGGATACAAATAATACCCTCTGACTTTTCAGTGTTATTTGATTGCCAAAGGAGGGCTTATTTGCCAAAAGTCACATAATTTTGAGAAATACGAAAGAAAGTAAACAAGCCTTATGGCCCAAACTTCTTCTCCTAACCACTTTGGGGCATATTCCATGAGCTGCATGATTCTTTTGGTTTGAGGATAATGATGTAAAATGGTGCCAATTCAGGTGAGGTTCTTGAATATAAATGTATTAAATACATTGGTGGCAATGGCCAGCAAGCTCCAGTGCTGGACGCCCCATGGCAAACAACTAGTAAGACAGGAATACAAACCCACTCATTAGCAGAGAGCTTGCATAAAATCATATTAAGTCCACAGACACCACAAAACACACCACCAGACGTGGCCCTGCCCACCGGAGAGACAAAAGCCAGCCCTATCCACTAGAACACAGGTATCAGTCACCTCCACCAGGAAGGTGACACAAGCCACTGAACTAACCACACCCACTGGGGGCAGACACCAAAAACAATGGGAACTATGAACCTACAGCCTGTGAAAAGGAGGCTCCAAACACAATAAGTTAAACAAAATGAGAAGACAGAGAAATATGCAGCAGCATATGAAGGAGCAAGGTAAAAACCCACCAGACAAAACAAATGAAGAGGAAATAGGCAGTCTACCTGAAAAAGAATTCAGAGTAATGATAGTAAAGATGATCCCAAATCTTGGAAATAGAACGGAGAAAATACAAGAAGCATTTAACAAGGACCCAGAACTAAAGAGCAAACAAACAATGATGAACAACACAATACATGAAATTAAAAATTTTCTAGAAGGAATCAATAGCAGAATAACTGAGACAGAAGGACAGATAAGTGACCTGGAAGATAAAATAGTGGAAATACTACTGCAGAGCAGAATAAAGAAAAAAGATGAAAAGAACTGAGGACAGTCTCAGAGACCTCTGGGACAACATTAAATGCACCAAAATTCAAATTATAGGGGTTCCAGAAGAAGAAGAGAAAAAGAGAGGGACTGAGAAAATATTTGAAGAGATTATAGTTGAAAACTTCCCTAATATGGGTAAGGAAATAATCAAGTCCAGGAAGCTAAGAAGGTCCCATACAGGATAAATCCAAGGAATAACATGCCAACACATATTAATCAAACTATCAAAAATTAAATACAAAGAAAAATATTAAAAGCAGCAAGAAAAAAGCAACAAATTATATACAAGGGAATCCCCCTAAGGTTAAGAGCTCATCTTTCAGCAGAAACTCTACAAGCCAGAAGGGAATGACAGGACATATTTAAAGCGATGAAAGTGAAAAACCTACAACTAAGATTACTATACCCAGCAAGGATCTCATTCAGATTCGATGGAGAAATTAAAACCTTTACAGACAAGCAAAAGTTAAGAGAATTCACAAACCAGCTTTAAAAAAAATGCTAAAGGAACTTCTCTAGGCAGGAAACACAATAGAAGTAAAATACCTACAGACACAAACCCAAAAGAATTAAGAAAATGGTAATAGGAACATACATATTGACAATTACCTTAAATGTAAATGGATTAAATGCTCCAACCAAAAAACATAGACTGGCTGAATGGATACATAAACAAGACCCGTACATATGTGGTCTACAAGAGACCCACTTCAGACCTAGGGACACATACAGACTGAAAGTGAGGGGATGGAAAAAGATATTCCATGCAAATGGAAATCAAAAGAAAGCTGGAGTAGCAATTCTCACATCACAAAAAATAGACTTTAAAATAAAGACTATTACAAGAGACAAAGGACATTACATAATGATCAAAGGAGCAATCCAAGAAGAAGATATAACAATTATAAATATATATGCACCCTACACAGGAGTACCTCAATACATAAGGCAAATGCTAACAGCCTTACAAAGGGAAATCAACAGTAACACAATAATGGTAGGGGACTTTAACACTCCACTTTCACCAATAGACAGATCATCCAAAATGAAAATAAATAAGGAAACACAAGCTTCAAATGAAACATTCAACAAGATGGACTTAATTGATATTTATAGGATATTCCATCCAAAAACAACAGAATACACTTTCTTCTCAAGTGCTCATGGAACATTCTCCAGGAGAGATCATATCATGGGTCACAAATCAAGCCTTGGTAAATTTAAGAAAATTGAAATCGTATCAACCATTTGTTCCAACCACAATACTATGAGACTAGATATGAATTACAGGAAAAAACTGTAAAAAATACAAATACATGGAGGCTAAACAATACACTACTAAATAACTAAGAGATCACTGAACAAATCAAAGACAAAATCAAAAAATGCCTGGAAACAAATGACAATGAAAACATGATGACCCAAAACCTATGGGATGCAGCAAAAGCAGTTCTAAGAGGGAAGTTTATAGCAATACAATCCTACCTCAAAAACAAGAAACATCTCAAATAAACAACCTAACCTTACACCTAAGGCAATTAGAAAGAGAAGAACAAAAAAAAAACAAAGTTAGCAGAAGGAAAGAAATCATAAAGATCAGATCAGATATAAATGAAAAAGAAATGAAGGAAACAATAACAAAGATCGATAAACCTAAAAGCTGGTTCTTTGAGAAGATAAACAAAATTGACAATCCACTAGCCAGACTCATCAGGAAAAAAAGAGAGAAGACTCAGATCAACAGAATTAGAAATGAAAAAGGAGAAGTGACAACTGACACTGCAGAAATACAAAGGATCTTGAGAGATTAGTACAAGCAACTATATGCCAATAAAATGGACAACCTAGAAGAAATGGACAATTTCTTAGAAAAGCACAACCTTCTGAGACTGAACCAAGAAGAAACAGAAAATTTAAACAGACCAATCACAAGCACTGAAATTGAAAGTGTAATTAAAAATCTTCCAACAAACAAAGTCCAGGACCAGACGGCTTTACAAGGGAATTCTATCAAACAATTAGAGAAGAGCTAACACTTATCCTTCTCAAACCCTTCCAAAAAATAGCAGAGGGAGGAATACTCCCAAACTCATCCTACGAAGCCACCATCACCCTGATACCAAAACTAGACAAAGACGTCACAAAAAAAGAAAACTAGAGGCCAATATCACTGATGAACGTAGATGCAAAAATCCTCAACAAAATACTAGCCAACAGAATCCAACAGCACATTAAAAGGATCATACACCATGATCAAGTGGGGTTTATGCCAGGAATGCAAGGATTCTTCAATATACACTAATTAATCAATGTGATACAACATATTAACAAACGAAGGATAAAAACCATATGATAATCTCAATAGATGCAGTAAAAGCTTTTGACAAAATTCAACACCCATTTATGATAAAAACTCTCCAGAAAGTAGTCATAGAGGGAACTTACCTCAACATAATAAAGCCCATATATGACAAACCCACAGCCAATATCATTCTCAATGGTGAAAATCTGAAATTATTTTCTCTAAGATCAGGAACAAGACAAGGTTGCCCACCCTCACCACTATTATTCAACATAGTTTTGGAAGTTTTAGCCATGACAATCAGAGGAGAAAAAGAAATAGAAGGAATCCAAATCAGAAAAGAAGTAAAACCTCACAGTTTGCAGATGACATGATACAATAAACAGAGAATCCTAAAGATGCTACCAGAAAACTACTAGAGCTAATCAATGAATTTGGTTAAGTAGCAGGATACAAAATTAATACACAGAAATCTCTTCCACTCCTATATACTAACAACAAAAAATCTGAAAGAGAAATTGAGGGAACACTCCCAGTTACCACTGCAACAAAAAGAATAAAGTACCTACGGATAGACCTACCTAAGGAGATAAAAAACCTGCATGCAGAAAACTATCAGACACTGATGAAAGAAATTAAAGATGATACAAACAGATGGAGACTTATACCATGTTCTTAGATTGGAAGAATCAACATTGTGAAAATGACTATACTACCCAAAGCACTCTACAGATTCAATGCAATCCCTATCAAAATACCAATGGCACTTTTCAGAGAACTAGAACAACAAATTTCACAGTTTATATGGAGACACAAAAGACCCCAAATAGCCAAAGCAATCTTGAGAAAGAAAAACGGAGCTGGAGGAATCAGGCTCCCAGACTTCAGACTATACTACAAAGCTACAGTAATCAAGACAGTATGGTACTGGCACAAAAACAGAAATATAGATCAATGGAACAGAATAGAAAGCCCAGAGATAAACCCATGCACATATGGTCACCTTATATTTGATAAAGGAGTCAAGAATATACAATGGAGTCAAGACAGCCTCTTCAATAAGTGGTGCTGGGATAACTGGACAGCTACATGTAAAAGAATGAAATCAGAACACTTCCTAACACCAATCACAAAAATAAACACAAAAATAAACTCAAAATGGATTAAAGAGCTAAAAGTAAGGCCAGACACTATTAAACTTTTAGAGGAAACCATAGGTAGAACACTCTATAACATAAATCACAGCAAGATCCTTTTTGACCCACCTCGTAGAGGAATGGAAATAAAAGCAAAAATAAAAAAATGGGACCTAATGAAACTTAAAAGCTTTTGCACAGCAAAGGAAACCATAAGCAAGATGAAAAGACAACCCTCAGAATGGGAGAAAATATTTTCAAATGAAGCAACTGACAAAGGATTAATCTCCACAATTTATAAGCAGCTCATGCAGTTCAATATCAAAAAGACAAACAACCCAATCCAAAAATGGGCAGAAGATCTAAGTCGACATTTCTTCAAAGAAGATATACAGATTGCCAACAAACACATGACAGGACGCTCAACATCATTAATCATTAGAGAAATGCAAATCAAAACTACAATGAGATATCACCTCACGCCGGTCAGAATGACCATCATCAAAAAATCTACAAAATAAATGCTGGAGAGGCTGTGGAGCAAAGGAAACCCTCTTGCACTGTTGGTGGCAATATAAATTGATATAGCTACTATGGAGAATAGTATGGAGGTTCCTTAAAATAACTAAAAATAGAACCACCAATGCCACTACTGGCCATATACCCTGAGAAAACCATAATTCCAAAAGAGTCATGTACCACAATGTTCACTGCAGCACTATTTACAATAGCCAGGGCATGGAAGCAACCTAAGTGTCCATCGACAGATGAATGGATAAAGAAGATGTGGTACATATATACAATGGAATATTATTCCACCATAAAATGAAACAAAATTGATTTATTTGTAGTAAGGTGGATGGACCTAGAGTCTGTCATACGGAAGGAAGTATGTCAGTAAGAGAAAAACAAATACCGTATGCTAACACATATATATGGAATCCAAAAAGAAAAAAAATGGTTCTGATGAACCTAGGGGCAGGACAGGAATAAAGATGGAGATGTAGAGAATGGACTTGAGGACACAGGGAGGGGGAAGGGTAATTTGGGACGAAGTGAGAGTGTAACATTGACATATATACACTACCAAATGTAAAATAGCTAGCGGGAAGCAGCTGCATAGCACAAGGAGAACAGCTCAGTGCTTTGTGATCATCTAGAGGGGTGAGATAGGGAGCATTGGAGCAAGAGGGAGTAGATATGGGGATATATGTATACATATAGCTGATTCACTTTGTTATACAGCAGAAACTAACACAACTTTGTAAAGCAACTATACTCCAGTAAAGTTGTTAAAAAAAATACACTGGTGGCACATTGCTAATGGTCAAATGAAGCCAGATAAAACAAACATTAGAAATTTACTACAGCATTACTAATGGCTTATAAGTAATGTCTTCTATATCCCATCATTTTATATTTGTGGAAAAAAATGTGATGATTACCTTTTTCATGCCTTATGGCATTGAATTACTGAGGTGGCAGCACCTTACCCAAGGACATTCAGTAACACACACTTTTCCTATAATAAGCTATTATAGATAGAAAAAAATTCTACTCATTAATCAATCATAATCTCATTGGAGCAAGGTGTCATGGGAAGCCCTTCCACTGCCCCTGCTTCCCTAATAAGATATGCTCATAAAGGAAATGTAAAATTATGCAACTTGAAAGGGATATGCCATATAATGAGAAACAATGCATAGGGCTTCTAATTACAAAATCATGAATGTATGTATCACTATTCTTTTAAAGAATTCAGAAAGCAACACATGTTTTCTCCTTCATTCTCACAGTTTAGATGGGGTTAAGGATTTAGAGAGATTATTTATACAGCCCCTGAAAATATCATCCAGGGGAGACAGTATAGGATGCTCCACTTTAAAAAGGCAAGCAGGTTATACGTATCCAAGACTTGCTGTCAGTGAAATGAAATGCCCTATGCTATTTTTGCCCTCCCTTCAATTAGGTGAGCAAAGAGTTTATAGAGCATATTGATTAAACTGTTTTCCATCTTCTTCTCTGGGTTTTCTGTAGGTAGCAAAGTGCCTACAGAATCTATATGCTGAAACTTAAAATGTTGAAGTTGATAGCTGAAGGGAGAGTTAGTTTTTTCCAATAGTGCAGACTAATTCAGTTTTGGATTTTCACTGCCAGAATCTCTTTAATGCCTCTCTGTATTTATGCAGTTAGTGTAAGCTTTTAAAAACATTGCTACATATAGATTCTAAGTCCTTTTTAATTTGGATTTGTCCACCATTAGATTATAAGCAAATCAAAAGGAGAGGGAACATTTTTTATTCTTTGGTATCATACTGTAAAATTTCTCATATTTTAATGACAAAATGAGATAAAGTACTAATTAAATCTTCTTTTTAGGTCATTATATCTCAGGTCTCACACACACACACACACACACACACATTTTCTATGTAGAGAACATATGTTGTTTAAGAAAAAGTAAGAATGATCTCTTCAGATAGTAAAATAAAAATTAGGTTTTTATGGCTATTGATAATTTATTCTGGACAAACAAAGAAGAATGCATGTACCGATTTACATGAACTATATTTCTAAGGGAAGAAAAACTGTAAGGGGAATATGTAAATGTAAAAGAAAAGATAAAAGTTATTTGAGAAAGATTTTCAAGACAAGGTCTTACCCAGAAAAGAAATACAGTTGTATTTTTTCCTTCATTTTAGAGTTAACAGCAGTTACTTTTCTTAATCTGTTCAATTCAGTTTAACAAATATATATTGAGTAACTTCTTTGTGTCAGACACTTTATTAATTAGACACTGGAAATAGGGAAACAAGCAAAATACAGAGCTACTCTCTAGCTGCTCACAGCCTAGCTCAAAAACAAATTTGAATACTGGGGTAATATATCTTTAACATCAAGTTACCAACTTTTACTCTTTTGTACTTTTTATTGTTTATTAAATACTTGATTTTAAAGAGCATTTTTAGATTCACAGCAGAATTGAGAGGAAGGTACAGAGATTTTCTATAAACTCCCCACCCTGACACATGTACAGCCTCCCCCATTATTAACATCCTCCACCAGAGTGATCCATTTGCTACAACTGATGAACCTACACTGGCACATAATAACTACCTGAAGTTCATACTTTACATTAGGGTTCTCTCTCCGTGATGTACATTTTATGGATTTGGACAAATGTACGATGACATATCATATACAGTATTTTCACTGACCTAAAAATCCCCTGTGCTCTCTCCATCTCCTCACCCCCTCAGCCTCTGGCAACCGCTGATCTTTTTACTGTCTCTATAGTTTTGCTTTTTCCTGAATGCCATATAGTTGGAATTATACAGTATGTAGCCTTTTCAGACTGGCTTCTTTCACTTGGTATTTAATTTTCCTCCATATCATTTCCTGGCTTGATAGCTCATTTCTTCTTAGCACTGATTAGTATTCCACTGTGTGAATGGACCACAGGTTATTTATCCATTCACCTATTGAAAGACATGTTGGTTGCTTACAAGTTATGGCAATTATGAATAAAGCTGCTGTAAACATAGGAGTGCAGGGTTTTGTGTGGACGTACATTTTAAAATTCTTTGGGTAAGTACCAAGGAGTACAATCTCTGGATTCCATATTTATTTCTTGTCTCAAATGTTCACGTAAGTAAATTTCAGAAATCTGAATTCAGGAATAAAAATTACTTAACTCTTTGTTTTTTGACCACAATGATATTTGGGTGTTGGGATTTTGTTTTTGACATAGTATATCAGAAACAATGAAGCTGCACCCTCAACTCTATCTCTTCCAGTGTTCATGATTGTATGTGGCTACTCATTAAATGAGCCCAAAAAGTGTCAGTAGGAGGGATAAACAGAAGAGACATAGTGTTGTGCTATGATCACACATTTACTACAGATAGATGCTTTTGGCCATGGTGGACTCATGAACTCAAGAGTTATTTCTATTATTATTTCAAGGGCTTTGCTTGAAAGATTAAAGAAATGATAAAGCAGACAAAAACAATATTTTTAAAATGGTCTATAATAGATTTACAGTTATCATAGAAAGTAACAAGGTCTCTATTCTTTCTGAGATGGCATGATTAAAATAGATGGCATGATTACAATGGCATGATTAAAATTTAATTAAATCATGCCATCTTCTGAGATGGCATGATTTAATTAAAATTAAAATCTTCAAAATAATCAAAAGTCAAGATAAATGTATAAGGTGAGAAAAGTTATATCTCTCACTGACTTGTATTTAGTATAGAATCAAAGAAGTTTATAATAATCAAATATCCCAACAACCTTAATAAAGAGTTTGCATAGTAAAACAATACACTATAGCTTTGCAAAAGTGAGAATTCTTCACTTACTGTACATTACATTTATTTCTTAAAGATTTTGTCTTACAAAAGTTTGCAGGAGTGACCAAACTGTCATATTAATGGAAAACAAAGGGAAAGGTTTGTTTTTTTCACCATCTTTCACGGATGGAATTCCTAAGTTATAAACTGCAGAAACATACCATTTGACATTTAATTTTTAGGTCAAATGATCCTGCATGTGTGGCGATACATGTGGAGTCAAAACTGTATATAGAACAGGATACAGTAAATATGTATAGCTCTACCCTGATGCAAGTGGTTGAGACTCTATTTTCAGTACAAGTTCCATGTTCAACTTTAAAAGAGTAGTTACAAGTAGCTGTAGAATGTACTTTCTGTGCTATCATTAATTCATGTGGTCAAAATGCTGCCGAGTTGACAGATAAGTGCAGCCCAAAGTCTAAATTTCATAACTCTGGTAATGATCAGTGGGGTACACAAATATCTTCAAGTCACATAATTGTGGTGATCTCAATGTGCTCGCTTCTGATGGACTGTTGCCCATACCACTAAATCAGCATTCACAGCACCATGCACATATGGCACAGTTGGAGTACAGTGGGAGCCTAGGACTTTGTTAGCATGGGGGCCAAGTCACTCTTAACCTCCATAAAAGGCATCCCTTTAAAGAATAGGGTAAAGGTCACTGCAGCTCATGCCAAGTGTAAAAATGAGAACTACAGACAGGAAACACTGTTCAGATGTTGTAGGGCTGTAGGCCTGTTTTATGTCTGCTCTGAGCCCTCTGCAGCTACAGAAGACCAAAGACATACTTGCCATCCCCATTTATACTAGGTCAGCGGCCAAATGGGCCCAGACATTAAAAGCAGGGGAAATCCAGGGGCTAATCAGAAATTGCCTGTCTCAGAGGTATGACATGAAATACTGCAATAGGACATTGTGTGATTGGAACTGTGACTGTGATGTGTTGCTGTGGGTTGTAGGCTGAGTGTTCAACATTATGAATGTGTGACACCAAAGCAGGCTGGAGCATGACTGCATAACTACTTACCCCCAAGTCACTAATAAAATTGAGATGTACATCTCCTGAGATTACCAAGGAGCAAAACCTGTAAATAAAATAAATGTTCAGTGTGTCTGAATTAATGAGCATATATTATGATCATATATAACTTGAGGAAATAAGGAAACAGCACAACTGAGATTTCCCTGAGTAATAGAGAGAAATAGGGGAAGTTATTTTTATTATCTAATTGGTAAAAAGTCTCCAATTTTTCTGTCAAAGTTTATAAAAGAAAATTACACACAGGTTCCAGGACGAGAGGGGGGTGGTTTTGTGTGGCAAATGTGGAAAAGCGTTCAGTGAGGAAATACATTTCACACAAAAAACAGGGCTATAGACAGAAGTTGAAATAAAAACCATATTTACATAGCATGACTTCTCAGAAATTTTTTCTTCATTAAATTCACAATCATAACCAGTTTGGTGAGTAAGCTGGTATCATGGTTTCTGTGGTGTGAAGAACCAGTCTTGTCCCAGCCTATCCCTGTCAGTGATATTCATCCTCCATATCCGTTAGATATTCTATTTCTAGTACCTGACCTTCTTTCTTTCTTTTTTCCTTCCTTCCTCCCTCCCTCCCTTCCTTCTTTTTTCCTTCCTCTCTCTCTCTCTCAAAACTGGCAAATGGATTTAAAAGAATTTTTAAAAATGAAAGCGCCTATTTTTTCTACCATTCAAAACTATGAGCTTAGATTTGGGGGGGGGGATAAGGAGGCTAAGTTGCTAAAAATGTAAATGCTAAAATTAAAAAAATAACTGTAGTGATTACCCTGAAGACTGGCATGAATGAGGAAAATATGCTTTCAGCCATGCCATAGCATGAGATGTGTCTCAAAATGCTGCAGCCATACCCCAAAGTTGAGACGAACAGATACATATTTATTAAAAATTATTTTCCAGTTTACAGACTCATGAAATAGTATATATTTTGTGAGGAAAAGGTAGTTGTAAGGTCTTATAACAAGAGATCTTTAAGTCAGGTAAAAAATAAAAGATACTCAATCTCAAGTGAGATTATAATAATCAATCATTTTTGAAAAATGTGATACTGTAGTGTTGTGTCCTCCTTCTCATGCCCATCTCTCCAAAAATCTACCACCATCAATATGTCCATTCGGTGCGTCTGAAGATTTACTTAATTTCTTTATTTGAATTTATGCCATTTGTTAATCATATAAATTATTAATTATTTTTATTTATTTATTTATTTTTTGTGGTACACGGGCCTCTCACTGTTGTGGTCTCTCCCGTTGCGGAGCACAGGCTCCGGATGCGCAGGCTCAGCGGCCATGGCTCACGGGCCATGAATTTTGGGGGAATACAAACATTTAGTCTATAATACCAACTGGAGAAATCTGAAAAATTATTATGAATAAATCATGATAGATTCCCCTTAGCTCACTTATGATTTGGGTCTACAGGTTACTCTGGTTCCTTTAAAACCTATCAAAATATGTTTTAAGTTTAATCAAAAATATTGAATTTATGTAAGTAATAATTTTGCCTCTTATTGGTTATATTTTGAAAACCTTAAAATAAATGGCTTGAGAAATATTCGTAACTTTGACATTGTCCTGGAAACAGTTACAGTGACCTAAGATAAGACCACAATTGTGTTATGTAATAAACAGATGTACCTGTTTCCACCTAATAAAGTCAAATAGGCATCATCCTAAGAGTCACGGTGATGAGCTCAAAGATGACAGAAATCCAACCTTGCAGAATTGGTTTTATAATGCTTCCAGCATCAACAATACAAGCTATTTAGCATTTTCATCAGTGTTCTAAGTGATGTCTTAGAAGAAAGCTCATTAATTTGCTGTTGAGAGAAGCTGAATAGGATGTTTCAGAGAGGCGATGCTTGTTTTCCTTTGGGAAAATGAGTCTAGAATTCCCAATGAGCTTGAGGTGAGCAGAAACATATTTGAAACATAGGAGAATATACTAAGAAAACTTAGGGAGCAGACCATATCAAAGAGCTATACAGGAAAATAAAACAAAACATATCGAAG
This sequence comes from Phocoena sinus, assembly GCF_008692025.1. Taxonomy (NCBI): domain Eukaryota; kingdom Metazoa; phylum Chordata; class Mammalia; order Artiodactyla; family Phocoenidae; genus Phocoena; species Phocoena sinus. The sequence continues at coordinate 103,760,586 of NC_045766.1, read as the reverse complement.
TTTAACTATATATATAAAAAAAGACTCTATTAGAAATGGGAATTGTACAGATGTAAATACAGTGGAATCACATGCTGTCATAATTCCTACTATACAAAATATAAAAATATTTCATCCAGAAGAAAATAAGGATCAAAATACATTAGCCCTGCATCCATCTTTCTATGTGCTTCTCTAGCTTCTTTTTATCATTATGCTAAGCTCTTAGTTTACTAAATTAAAGGACTGTAAATATTAGCCTGAAACCATTGTTTGCCTCCAAAAGCTGACTCTCATGAAAAACAAAACAGAAATACCAGAAAGGAAAATCTAAGTGCAATGCACTGAATTTTTTTATGGGTGTGTTCCCCCATTTCTATTAGACACACTCTGATTATCTTTAAGTAAAAAATACATATTTATTTTCTTGGCTAGGTTAAAAAGGTAATAGGAATAACATCAGTATTTTGATAAGTAGCTACACAAAAGGAAAGAAGAACAGAGTGAAATATCATTAACAGGAGGAGTCAATTAACATTAAATAATTTGGGGTCATTAGAGTCATTCCACTGTTACTGTAACTTTGACTTTTTTTATAAGAAATTATCCAGTGGTTATGCAGCTGCTTTGCCATTTTAACAATCCTCACTTTTGATATATTTCCTTTCTTCCAGAACCTTCTGTGGTTGACTAGAAGTAACCATGTTCTATGTTCTTAGTGCCTTGGATCCTTCCCAGAAACTTTCTACAATCCCTACTACCTGTTGTATTCTTTATGTGTAAAAATTCTATAATAAAATATGATCATGTTAGATCATTATATATACACACATACATGAACTATATTAAAGTACTTTATGAAGTGCTTGGCACATCCTTCATGCTCAGTAAAAATTTAATTTCAACCAATTTTGGGTTAAGTTCTAGAATTATGAGATGTGTAAGTCATGCTCCCTGTATACAAGGCATTTTCAATCTAGTACAAAAGCTCTAATTTCAACTCAATAAATGGCGTATGAATATATAGCATTGTGGTAGCACAGAATAGGAAGCATTATAATATGCATGAAGGAATACCTTTGAAGTAATATGTCTTTCTTATACTACTGGTCCATATGCCATTGATCCAAGATCCTCTTCCATTCTACAAACAAGCAAACAAACAGAAAAACCAAATTAATAGATACCACTTACATCTTTCAAAAAAAATTCAACAGACTGCAAGAGCTCATTTAAAATGCTCAGTGTGGGAATCGGGAAGATGGTGGAAGAGTAAGACGCAGAGATCACCTTCCTCCACACAGACACACAAGAAATACATTTACATGTGGAACAACTCCTACAGAACACCTACTGAATGCTGGGAGAAGACCTCAGACCTCCAAAAGGCAAGAAACTCCCCCACGTACCTGGGTAGGGCAAAAGAAAAAAGAAAACACAGAGACAAAGAGATAGGAATGGGACCTGCACCAGTGGGAGGAGCTGTGAAGGAGGAAAGGTTTCCACACACTAGAAAGCCCATTCGTGGGCAGAGACTGCGGGTGGCAGAGGGGGAGGGAAGCTTCGAAGCCACGGAGGGGAGCACAGCAACAGGGGTGCGGAGGGCAAAGCAGAGAGATTCCCGCACAGAGGATCTGGTCGATCGCACTCACCAGCCTGAGAGGCTTGTCTGCTCACACGCCGGGATGGGCGGGGCTGGGAGCTGAGGCTCGGGCTTCCGTTGGAGTGCAGGGAGAGGACTGGCGGTGTGAACACAGCCTGAAGGGGTTGGTGTGCCACGGCTAGCCGGGAGGGAATCCGGGGAAAAGTCTGGACCTGCCGAAGAGGCAAGAGACTTTTTCTTGCCTCTGTTTCCTGGTGCGCGAGGAGAGGGGATTAAGAGCGCTGCTTAAAGGAGCTCCAGAGACGGGCGTGAGCTACAGCTAACAGCGCAGACCCCAGAGACGGGCCTGAGACGCTAAGGCTGCTGCTGCCGCCACCAAGAAGCCTGTGTGCGAGCACAGGTCACTATCCACACCTCTCTTCCGGGGAGCCTGTGCAGCCCGCCACTGCCAGGGTCCCAGGATCCAGGGACATCTTCCCCGGGAGAATGCATGGCACGCCTCAGGCTGGTGCAATGTCACGCCAGCCTCTGATGCCGCAGGCTCGCCCCGCATCTGCACCCCTCCCTCCCCCCGGCCTGAGTGAGCCAGAGCCCCCGAGTCAGTGGCTCCTTTAACCCAGTCCTGTCTGAGCAAAAAACAATCGCCCTCCAGCGACCTACACGCAGAGACGGGGCCAAATCCAAAGCTGAGAACCCTGTGAGCTGTGAGAACATAAAGAGAAAGGGAAATCTCTCCCAGCAGCCTCAGAAGCAGAGGATTAAAGCTCCACAATCAACTTGATGTACCTTGCATCTGTGGAATACCTGAATAGACAACAAATCATCCCAAACTGAGGAGGTGGACTTTGGGAGCAGTGATATATATATATATTTTTTCCCCCCTTTTTCTCTTTGTGAGTGTGTATGTGTATGCTTCTGTGTGTGATTTTGTCGGTATAGCTTTGCTTTTACCATTTGTTCTAGTGTTCTGCCTGTCCATTGTTTTTTTCTTTAAAAAAATTTTTTTCTTAACAATTATTTTTTATTTTAATAACTTTATTTTATTTTATCTTACTTTATTTTATCTTCTTTCCTCCTTCCTTCTTCCTTCCTTCTTCCTTTCTCCTTCCTTCCTTCCTCCCTCCCTTCTCTTTCTTTCTATCTTTCTTCTTTCTCTCTCTCTCTCTCTCTTTCTTTCTTTCTTTCTTTCTTCTTTTTCTCCCTTTTATTCTGAGCCGTGTGGATGAAAGGCTCTTGGTGCTACAGCCAGGAGTCAGTGCTGTGCCTCTGAGGTTGGAGAGCCAACGTCAGGACACTGGTCCACAAGAGACCTCCCAGCTCCACATAATATCAAACGGCGAAAATCTCTGACAGATCTCCACCTCAACACCAGCACCCAGCTTCACTTGACGACCAGCAAGCTACAGTACTGGACAACCTATGCCAAACAATTAGCAAGACAGGAACACAAACCCACCCATTAGCAGAGAGGCTGCCTAAAATCATAGTAAGTCCACAGACACCCCAAAACACACTATCAGACGTGGACCTGCCCACCAGAAAGACAAGATCCAGCCTCATCCACCAGAACACAGGCACTAGTCCCCTCCACCAGGAAGCCTACACAACCCACTGAACCAACTTTAGCCACTGGGAACAGACACCAAAAACAACAGGAACTATGAACCTGCAGCCTGCAAAAAGGAGACGCCAAACACAGTAAGATAAGCAAAGTGTGAAGACAGAAAAACACACAGCAGATGAAGGAGCAAGATAAAAATGCACCAGACCTAACAGATGAAGAGGAAATAGGCAGTCTACCTGAAAAAGAATTCAGAATAATGATAGTACACATGATCCAAAATCTTAGAAATTGAATAGAGAAAATGAAAGAAACATTTAACAAGGACCTAGAAGAACTAAAGATGAAACAAGCAACGATGAACAGCACAATAAGTGAAATTAAAAATACTCTAGATGGGATCAATAGCAGAATAACTGAGGCAGAAGAATGGATAAGTGACCTGGAAGATAAAATAGTGGAAGTAACTACTGCAGAGCAGAATAAAGAAAAAAGAATGAAAAGAACTGAGGACAGTCTCAGAGAACTCTGGGACAAAATTAAATGCACTAATATTCAAATTATAGGGGTTCCAGAAGAAGAAGAGAAAAAGAAGGTGACTGAGAAAATATTTGAAGAGATTATAGTTGAAAACTTCCCTAATATGGGAAAGGAAATAGTTAATCAAGTCTAGGAAGCACAGAGAGTCCCATACAGGATAAATCCAAGGAGAAACACGCCAAGACACATATTAGTCAAACTGTCAAAAATTATATACAAAGAAAACATATTAAAAGCAGCTAGGGAAAAACAACAAATAACACACAAGGGAATCCCCATAAGGTTAACAGCTGATCTTTCAGCAGAAACTCTGCAAGCCAGAAGGGAGTGGCAGGACATATTTAAAATGATTAAGCAGAAAAACCTACAACCAAGATTACTCTACCTAGCAAGGATCTCATTCAGATTTGATGGAGAAATTAAAACCTTTACAGACAAGCAAAAGCTGAGAGAGCTCAGCACCACCAAACCAGCTTTACAACAAATGCTAAAGGAACTTCTCTAGGCAAGAAACACAAGAGAAGGAAAAGACCTACAATAATGAACCCAAAACAATTAAGAAAATGGGAATAGGAACATACATATCGATAATTACTTTAAATGTAAATGGACTAAATGCTCCCACCAAAAGACACAGACTGGCTGAATGGATACAAAAACAAGACCCATATATATGCTGACTACAAGAGACCCACTTCAGACCTAGAGACACATACAGACTGAAAGTGAGGGGATGAAAAAAGGTATTCCATGCAAATGGAAACCAAAAGAAACCAAAAGGAGTAGCAATTCTCATATCAGATAAAATAGACTTTAAAATAAAGACTATTATAAGAAACAAAGAAGGACACTACATAATGATCAAGGGATCGATCCAAGAAGATATAACAATTGTAAATATTTATGCACCCAACATAGGAGCACCTCAATAAATAAGGCAAATACTAACAGCCATAAAAAGGGAAATCGACAAAACACATTCATAGTAGGGGAATTTAACAAACCACTTTCACCAATGGACAGATCATCCAAAATGAAAATAAATAAGGAAACACAAATTTTAAATGACACATTAAACAAGATGGACTTAATTGATATTTATAGGACATTCCATCCAAAAACAACAGAATACACATTTTTCTCAAGTGGTCATGAGACATTCTCCAGGACAGATCATATCTTGGGTCACAAATCAAGCCTTGGTAAATATAAAAAAAAATTGAAGTTGTATCAAGTATCCTTTCCAACCACAATTCTATGAGACTAGATATCAATCACAGGAAAGTATCTGTAAAAAATACAAACACATGGAGGCTAAACAATACACTACTTAATAACGAAGTGATCACTAAAGAAATCAAAGAGGAAATCAAAAAATACCTAAAAACAAATGACAATGGAGACATGACAACACAAAACCTATGAGATGCAGCAAAAGCAGTTCTAAGAGGGAAGTTTATAGCAATACAATCCTACCTTAAGAAACAGGAAACATTTCAAATAAACAACCTAATCTTGCACCTAAAGCAATTAGAGAAAGAAGGACAAAAAAACCCCAAAGTTAGCAGAAGGAAAGAAATCATAAAAATCAGATCAGAAATAAATGAAAAAGAAATGAAGGAAATGATAGCAAAGATCAATAAAACTAAAAGCTGGATCTTTGAGAAGATAAATAAAATTGATAAATGATTAGACAGACTCATCAAGAAAAAAAGGGAGAAGACTCAAATCAATAGAATTAGAAATGAAAAAGGAGAAGTAACAACTGACACTGCAGAAATACAAAAGATCATGAGAGATTAATACAAGCAACTCTATGACAATAAAATGGACAACCTAGAAAAAATGGACAAATTCTTAGAAATGCACAACCTGCCAAGACTGAATCAGGAAGAAATAGAAAATATGAACAGACCAATCACAAGCACTGAAATTGAAACTATGATTAAAAATCGTCCAATAAAAAAAAGCCCAGGACCTGATGGCTTCACAGGCAAATTCTATCAAACATTTAGAGAAGAGTTAACCCTTATCCTTCTCAAACTCTTCCAAAATATAGCAGAGGGAGGAACACTCCCAAAATTATTCTATGAGGCCACCATCACCCTGATACCAAAACCAGACAAGGGTGTCACAAAGAAAGAAAACTACAGGCCAATATCACTGATGAACATAGATGCAAAAATCCTCCACAAAATACTAGCAAACAGAATCCAACAGCACATTAAAAGGATCATACACCATGATCAAGTGGGGTTTATTCCAGGAAGGCAAGGATTCTTCAATATACGCAAATCAATCAATGTGATACACCATATTAACAAATTGAAGGAGAAAAACCATATGATCATCTCAATAGATGCAGAGAAAGCTTTCAACAAAATTCAACACCAATTTATGATAAAAATCCTGCAGAAAATAGGCATATAGGGAACTTTCCACAACATAATAAAGGCCATATATGATAAACCCACAGCCAACATCGTCCTCAATGGTGAAAAACTGAAAGCATTTCTACTAAGATCAGGAACAAGACAAGGTTGCCCATTCTCACTACTCTTATTCAACATAGTTTTGGAAGTTTTAGCTACAGTAATCAGAGAAGAAAAGGAAATAAAAGGAATACAAATCGGGAAAGAAGAAGTGAAACTGTCACTGTTTGCAGATGACATGATACTATACATAGAGAATCCTAAAGAGGCTACCAGAAAACTACTAGAGCTAATCAATGAATTTGGTAAAGTAGTAGGATACAAAATTAATGCACAGAAATCTCTGGCATTCCTGTACACTAATGATGAAAAATCCAAAAGTGAAATCAAGAAAGCACTCTCATTTACCATTGCAACAAAAAGAATAAAATATCTAGAAATAAACCTACCTAAGGAGAGAAAAGACCTGTATGCAGAAAATTATAAGACACTGATGAAAGAAATTAAAGATGATACAAATAGATGGAGAGATATATCATGTTCTTGGATTGGAAGAATCAACATTGTGAAAATGACTCTACTACCCAAAGCAATCTACAGATTCAATGCAATCCCTATCAAACTACCACTGGCATTTTTCACAGAACTAGAACAAAAAATTTCGCAATTTGTATGGAAACACAAAAGGCCCCGAATAGCCAAAGCAATCTTGAGAACAAAAAAAGGAGCTGGAGGAATCAGGCTCCCTGACTTCAGACTATACTACAAAGCTACAGTAATCAAGACAGTATGGTACTGGCACAAAAACAGAAAAACAGATTAATGGAACAGGATAGAAAGCCCAGAGATCAACCCACGCACATATGGTCAACTTATCTTTGATAAAGGAGGCAGGAATGTACAGTGGAGAAAGGACAGCCTCTTCAATAAGTGGTGCTGGGAAAACTGGACAGGTACATGTAAAAGTATGAGGTTAGATCACTCCTTAACACCATACAGAAAAATAAGCTCAAAATAGATTAAAGACCTAAATTTAAGACCAGAAACTATCAAACTCTTAGAAGAAAACACAGGCAGAACACTCTATGACATAAATCACAGAAAGATCCTTTTTGACCCACGTCCTAGAGAAATGGAAATAAAAACAAAAATAAACAAATGGGACCTAATGAAACTGCAAAGCTTTTGCACAGCAAAGGAAACCATAAGCAAGACCAAAAGACAACCCTCAGAATGGGAGAAAATATTTGCAAATGAAGCAACTGACAAAGGATTAATCTCCAAAATTTACAAGCAGCTCATGCAGCTCAATAACAAATAAAACCAAAAAACCCAATCCAACAATGGGCAGAAGACCTAAATAGACATTTCTCCAAAGAAGATATACAGATTGCCAACAAACAAATGAAAGAATGCTCAACATTATTAATCATTATAGAAATGCAAATCAAAACTACAGTGAGATATCATCTCACACCAGTCAGAATGGCCATCATCAAAAAGTCTAGAAACAATAAATGCTGGAGAGGGTGTGGAGAAAAGGGAACACTCTTACACTGCTGGTGGGAATGTGAATTGGTACAGCCACTATGGAGAACAGTATGGAGGTTCCTTAAAAAACTACAAATAGAACTACCATATGACCCAGAAATCTCACTACTGGGCGTATACGCTGAGAAAACCATAATTCTAAAAGATTCATGTACCAAAATGTTCATTGCAGCTCTATTTACAAAGCCAGGAGATGGAAACAACCTAAGTGTTCATCATCAGATGAATGGATAAAGAAGATGTGGCACATATATACAATGGAATATTACTCAGCCATAAAAAGAAACGAAATTGAGTTATTTGTAGTGAGGTAGATGGACCTAGAGTCTGTCATACAGAGTGAAGTAAGTCAGAAAGAGAAAGACAAATACCGTAAGCTAACACATATATATGGAATCTAAGAAAAAAAATGTCATGAAGAACCTAGGGGTAAAACGGGAATAAAGACACAGACCTACTAGAGAATGAACTCGAGGATATGGGGAGGGGGAAGGGTAAGCTGTGACAAAGCCAGAGAGTGGCATGGACATATATACACTACCAAACATAAAATAGATAGCTAGTGGGAAGCAGCCACATAGCACAGGGAGATTAGCTTGGTGCTTTGTGACCACCTAGAGGGGTAGGATAGGGAGGGTGGGAGGGAGGGAGACGCAAGATGGAAGAGATATGGGAACATTATATGTATAAGTGATTCACTTTGTTATAAAGCAGAAACTAACACACCATTGTAAAGCAATTATACTCCAATAAAGATGTAAAATAAAATAAAATAAAATAAAATGCTCAGTGTTCTGAGAACCTGATAACTTCTGGATAATCCACTGTTAGCTACCTAAACTGAGACTTAATAAACTGTACAAAAAGAAAAACATGATCAAAAATTAATAAAATTATGCTACTTAGGGCTTCTCTGGTGGCGTAATGGTTGAGAGTCCACCTGCCAATGCAGGGGACACGGGGTCGTGCCCTGGTCCGGGAGGATCCTACATGCCGTGGACCGGCTGGGCCCGTGAGCCATGGCCGCTAAGCCTGCACGCCCAGAGCCAGTGCTCCGCAACGGGAGAGGCCACAACAGTGAGAGGCCTGCATACCGTAAAAAAAAAAAAAAAAAAAAATATATATATATATATATATATATATACACTACTTAACTCTTCAGGAAGAAGTTTATTTAAAATAGTCTAAACAATATAAACATTATTAATTTTTAGATATAATAATTAGGACAGGGACTGAAATTTGAGCACTAGGTGTATTGGAAAGGCTTGAGGGACAGATAAAGAGTTACTTGAGTTAGCAATTCTTCTATCAAAGGAAGAATTGAATAGGACATGTCTTAAATTGATATATCTAGAATCCTAATGAACAAATATTTTTAAGATATATGAGTAGAGGCAATACAAATAAACTGCTTTTTTGGGGGGGGCAAAGATTGGGGATAACTTTTATTAATTGTTGGTACAGAGTACATATGATATGTATAAAAAGTACATAAGATATGTATAAACTAAATGGCATATTAATGATTACTTAAAATTGTGGTAAATTTTTCTAAACCCATAGATGTCACTATTAAGTGAAAAAACAGAATTTTATAGAATCATGAAAAAAGTAATTTTTAGCACTAAGGGTAATAATAAAATTTTATATTTCAAATGTATTAATTAAAATTAACATTTTAAATAAATTAAGGCTAGGGAATATCTAGTTACATAATTTTTAAATTTATTTCAGTTAGAAAAATATTTCCCTTCTTGATTTCAAAGATCTAAGGATTAGTCAATCAACTTTCTTTTCTTAACTAGTCTGCTACTCTAAATATCACTTACCATTTGTGTGTGTGTAACTGTGCAAGTCATTAATACTGTCTACCATCTATTTCTCATTTGCTTCCTAGGTACATACTAGACTTGTGCTTCCTCATAGTTTTGAAATTCATGTAACTAGATAACTCTCACTGGTCACTAATTTGAGAGCAGAAATCATGTGTCACCTTCTGTAAAAGTTTAAGAACAAGTTAGTGACTTGTCATGTCCCTCCCACAGGTGTCATGATTGTGAAATAAACCTTGAGATAAGGTATCCATCAGCTTGGATCCCTGAGAGAAGACATGGAATGTAGCCTCCAAACAATTCACAAAAGGCATGTCATGTGAGCAAGAAATGACCTATGATTGTTTCAAGCCACTGAAATATGGAGGTTGTTTGTTACTGCAGCAGAAAACAATCTATCACAATTAATAAAACAATCTCAAAGTTTTCAGTGTTTTTGGATATTTTTATATTACTTCTCATGTAAAACACATTGATGTAATAACTATAGATGGTTACATGTAAACACCATAATCTAATCTGGGAAAATGTTAATAATAACTGATAGGGCTTCCCTGGTGGCACAGTGGTTGAGAATCCGCCTGCCGATGCATGGGACACAGGTTCGTGCCCCGGTCCGCGAAGATCCCACATGCCGCAGAGCGGCTAGGCCCATGAGCCATGGCCACTGAGCCTGCGTGTCCGGAGCCTGTGCTCCGCAACAGGAGAGGCCACAACAGTGAGGGGCCCACGTACTGCAAATAATAATAATAATAATAATAACTGATAATTCAGTCCCTGTTATATCATTTGTTTGTTTTCCATAAAGGTAGGTAACAGAAAAAAAATCAAAGAAAATATTTTTGTGAGACTTTAGTTAGTTGAATTTTGACCAAGATGTATTTTGTTATAAACTTATTTAAGTGAATTAAGATTGTTACTTGAGGTAAAGCTGATTTTTTCTTTTTTGGTGACATTTAGAGACATGGCTATATTTTATATACATAAAATATATCTATTTTATATACAATAAAAATTATGCATAAAAATATTTTTGATACTATTGATAAAATGTATACTGAATTCAGAAATTTGACAGACCTTTAAGAATTGTATCTGGGGAAATCATTTTATCTAACACCCTCATTTTATAGATAAAGATAAACAATATGATTCTTCTAAAATCACCTAGAAAGTGTGTGGCGAAATTGAGGTTAGAAACCAGACACTTTGACTTTTGGTTCAATTTCTTTCCATTACTGCTTCTAACATATGTTAGCCATTTTGCAGTCAAAGATTGTATGGTTCAATGTAATATAAAGTCACAAATTATTTTTCTAATTTGTGGAGTTTGATTAAGCCACCTCTAGTATATCAGTTATTTTCTTTACTGCTTTTATAATAACACAAGAGACATGGTTGGTTTAAAAGTTCTCATTAAACAAAAGTATGAACTCAGATACATTAAAAAAAAGAGAGAGAGAAGGAGCAATAGAAGTGTCTCCACTTTTGCATAACATCTAATGAAGGCAAAATGAGACTTCCTTGTACAGAGGAAAATGTCTTGCAAAGAAAAAGTCTCCCTGGAAATCAAATATCTCTTGCACAACAAGTTTGATGAGCTAAGTGCACATTCATCAGAAACATCTGAATTAAATTTCCCTTAAAATATACATAAAATGAAGAGGAACCGTGGTTTGCAGATTATGTTTCAGGTTCCACTCAACTCAAACATTTTTCCAGCCTCAAATAACTCCAGTTTTTTTCATTCCTACTTGGGAGTTCATAAAAATGCTTAGTACACCACAGAAAACAACTGGATTCATGAGAAATCCAGTATAAATATAATATAGATAATGACATAACCTGACCTAACGTTTTCTATTCATATAAGAGTATTAGAGATGAGATTTCTAAAAGAGGATTATTATGTGAAATAGAGAAAATCTTAACTGTTTGAGAGACAAGAAACAACCATCTTGAGGGTAACTATCAGCAGTTATTTTCATAATCTAACTTGCTAACTTTCATTATATGGAACTCAGAAGTAGACGTTAGGCACCGTTTCTCAAATTTGAAATATATAAAATTATTGTAGCTTTTTTGTGATGTAGGTCTAATATCTGAGATGAGTTCCCTTCTGTCATCTAGTGATATATAATAAACCCTAATTCCAGCTTTATATTAAAAAAATCATTTGAAAATGGTATTATTACTTGAATTAGTAACAATTCCCCAGCACTGGAAATTTGATTGTTTGTCTATAAAATAGCATGACGTTTTAAAGAAACAATGAAAACAAATTTATGTTCTCTGTAAAAATACATTTCAACTGAAAAGAGTACTGATCACCTGTGGTGTCTTTCAGTTTGTGAGAAATGTTTGTTTGCATATTTCTCTTATTCTGTCATTACTGTAATAAACCACCAGATACATTCTATATGCAATTTACAGTAATCTGAAATTAAGCTTTTGCTGAAACTGACTATTGGTATAAAAGAATTTAACATATTCTGATAAGCATATGCCCTAGTTCATTTCTAATAACTATAGTTGTGGCTGAATTATATTACCAAGGCATTTGGGTATGCAAATGTGCCTGGTTAAAGCTCTGTTAAATTTTATAAGAGCAGAAGTTTGCCTTTGTATAACTAAGTTTAAGAGTCACTGGGTTTCATGATCTCATTTTTCATATTTTCTAGTTATAGAGTTTTTTTAAAAATTATATACATATAAAGCTTTATATGTAATACGTATCATACATATACATAAACATGCCACTATATCTTCTGGCATATATATATATATATTCCTAAACTGAAATATTCAAATGAAAAAGAACAGAGTATAAATGCCTGATTATTGCTATAAAAGGGAAAAAGCCAATAGCTTTCATGAATAAATGAATCAATGAATGAGGGCTTCTTAGTGAAGCTTTAGAAAGTAAACTAGAGGTAAATTTCACTGGCCTTCCTGGAAAAAGAATCTCAAGCAAAATATGGAAAATCAGACAGGGTCAGAGAATTTCCCCTAACTGATTACTGAATACACTAGGGATACAGTGCTGGAGTTTAAGTACAACAGAGATGTCATTTTGGGTTTCATGTGAGACCTGAGGATACATAGGCATGCTGGGAGTCCCTTGTTCTACGAAATTAAAATTTATTTGATTCCTGTATCTTTCTTTATTTTCTTGAATTAAATCTGCCAGTTTTCATAATTTTCCTCAATAAGAATATTGCTTTCCTCACAGAATACTATGCTGTAGCTGTGTATGAGTAACTTTTGTTAAAGGAGGTATTTTTGTGACAGGAACAAATGACCCCATTAGCTTAAAGTAGAGATCTGATCTCCCTTTATCTTCTCTAAAACTCAAAATATGTTCTTGAGAAATGATTCAGTCAAATTAGGGAAATAAGTTTTGTTAATATCATTCTGCTTCTCTTTCCTGTGCTATTTAGTTCCAGATAAATAAGTTCCTACGGGGAGCTAAAAAGGAATGTTCCCTGCATTGGCCTTAGTTAGAAAGGCAACTATTCCAGAAGACTCAGTGATTCTCAATTCTTCCAAAAAACAATATCTGAAATTCCACTTATATTTTACCCATTTAGATTAAATGTGTTATCTTTGTTAAAACAGAAATAAACAGAACCTTAGATGTGGGAAGGATAACACATTTTTTTTGCCCAAACAGATCTGAAAGCAGTCAGATGAAAACTGAATATAGCTTCTCCTGCTAAATGAGAAATTCTAAACTTGTCAATATTTAGCACCTTTTGACACAGGGTGAGAAAGAAAAAAAAGGAAAGAAACATTCCTATAAAGAGAATTAAAAGAAAGTTTTGAACAAGTTTTAAATATTTTTAATATAGGCAATTTTCTATTACAGGAATAGTCTTACTTGTGGGTATAGCAGGGTGCCAAGTCAGAATGGGATTATAGGGGCCCGGAAAGAATACTGATGAATCTTCAAACATATTTTTTCCTCTCTTTTACATGCAATCTCTAGAACTTGTTTTGTACAATTAAAGTTTTCATTTTTGACAGAATACAAATTCCCCTGGATAGGTTATTTTAAGACCTTATCAATCATATACTTCTTAATTTAGTCTCATCTGGTTTTAAATGCTAACTTTCTCATTCTCTTGATGCATATACTTGATTTGGTCTCATCTGGTTTTAAATGCTAACTTTCTCATTCTCTTGACACTTTGCAACACTCGCTCTCATTCCTTCCATTCACTGCCAAAGTCATCATATACTTTCTCACCACCTACAGTTGGTTCTGTTATAATGCTTATTTTAAAAATGACAATGTTTTCCAATAAGATTGATATTTTAAGGAACAATTTGAGCAAAACGCAGGTTTTGTGTTTGCTTAAACATATGTGACTTTGTCCAGGAGAAACTCTGTGAACATGGAAAACTTCACCAAGCTGAACCTAGCCACGGAGCAATACACAACACGCACACATGTACTCACTGCAAACGTCAACAGGTACCTCCGTCCACCAAGTACCTTATGAGCACACCCAACCTTGTATACTGTTACAACCTTCTGTCCCATTTCAGATAAACTTTCTTCATCACTCCACTATTACACTCAAGCCGCTACAACCCTTCCTATGACCACTTCCGCAAACAAATTTCAGATCATTTTCAAGGCTCACTGCCATCTTTATTGTAGTATATATATTTATTGATATATTTATATATTGTAGTATAGCTTATTTATTTCTGGCCGATTTAATAGGTTTAAAACTGTGCTACAGTTTTTATTAGTTTCCTGCAGTTCTTTACTTCCTTTGTTTTGTTTTAATGTCTCATTGACAGAGTTTTAGAGTGTTATGATCTGATCTCCATTTTCTCTTTAAGTGCTACAGAATGTATTGCTCTGTTTTGCCTATGTTTAGTGATTTTTAGGAATGCATGAGGTGGATTATAGCAGAATGGATTGTACTTTGCTTTAGTTCTTTGTGATCTGATATAGGTGTCCCCCATTGTATTGAAACTAATATTTCTAAGGTCACCAATGCCAACTCTAATTCCAATGGTCTTGTCTATATTCTCAGTCTCCACAACCTTTCAACATTATTTGACACCGCTGAACACATCCTTCAGGTTTTTTTTAACCAACATATTACTGAACGTATTTTATGTGTATGGCCTTTTCTTAAATTCACAGAGGATAGAAAGATAAATAGGTATACTCTTTGTCTAACAGAGAGGGATAAGGTAAAGGTTTGACCAGTTCTACTGCTGGCAGAATCTATGGTATAAAGAGATATGGGTGCTACATGCAACGCATCTGATTTGGATATCAGGAAGATGTCACAGAAGAGGCAGTGTTTGAGATAATAATATCACCTTACATTGAAATTTCATGGATCTGTTTTTTTTTTCTTTTTTTTTGCGGTACGTGGGCCTCTCACTGTTGTGGCCTCTCCCATTGTGGAGCACAGGCTCCGGACGCCCAGGCTCAGCGGCCATGGCTCACGGGACCAGCTGCTCCGCGGCATGTAGGATCTTCCTGGACCAGGGTGTCCCCTGAATCAGCAGGCGGACTCTCAACCACTGGGCCACCAGGGAAGCCCTTCTTATGACTTTTTCTTCACAGCTGTCTATCTACCAGGAAAGTAAGGTCATGTAATAACGAGTTCTCATTATAAGTTAATGATTGGGAATTCTAATCTCATGTAAAAATCTCTTGGGCTCGGTTAATGGGTGCCCCTCTCCCTTTCCTAAGGGAGGCATTAACCCAGCTTTTGAGTAACCAACACTTAAGACCAGATCCTGCATCTGATAAATTCACCTCAGTAATAAGATGTCACCCTGAGAATTATTTGAAGTCAGCCTACTAGATACTGTTTTCAGTGGCAAAATCTGCACATTGCTCTTTGTTCACAAATTCCAGAACAACCAATATTTGGATTCAAGTTCCTCCTCAGCCCAGGCCACAAATTACCTTTTCTGACCCCACAGTTCACTTAATTTCTTTAAATCCATACTCATTCTAAATTCAAGAAATGTGGAGCCATGCACTTTTATAGTTTTATTTCATGTAGTATGAACAATCACCTTCATTTTTCAACTTCCATTCCTCATATGCATGCCCCATATCCTCCACAATCTCTAAATGTTTTGTTTTTTTTAAAAAATTTCCAGCGTAGAGTTAAAAGACATTGAAAACCTGATGGCATATGAATAATGAAGGACAGAAAGAAGTAAAGATTACAACTTAGCCTTCCTATTTAGGCAGCTAAGTGATAAGCAGTTCTGTTCACTGATTTAGAAATAATAAAAGGAAAAACAGCTCATGCAGCTCAATAACAAAAAAACAAACAACCCAATCCAAAAATGGGCAGAAGACCTAAATAGACAGTTCTCCAAAGAAGATATACAGATTGCCAACAAACACATGAAAGAATGATAAACATTATTAATCATTAGAGAAATGCAAATCAAAACTACAATGAGATATCATCTCACACTGGTCAGAATGGCCATCATCAAAAACTCTAGAAACAATAAATGCTTGAGAGAGTGTGGAGAAAAGGGAACACTCTTGCACTGCTGGTGGGAATGTGAATTGGTACAGCCATTATGGAGAACAGTATGTAGGTTCCTTAAAAAACTACAAATAGAACTACCATATAACCCAGCAATCCCACCACTGGACATATACCCTGAGAAAAACATAATTCAAAAAGAGTCATGTACCAAAATGTTCATTGCTGCTCTATTTACAATAGCCAGGACATGGAAGCAACCTAAGTGTCCATCATCGGATAAACGGATAAAGAAGATGTGGCATATATATACAATGGAATATTACTCAGCCATAAAAAGAAACGAAATTGAGTTATTTGTAGTGAGGTGGATGGACCTAGAGTCTGTCATACAGAGTGAAGTAAGTCAGACAAAGAAAGACAAATACCGTATGCTAACACATATATATGGAATCTAAGAAAAAAGAAATGTCATGAAGAACCTAGAGGTAAGACGGGAATAAAGACACAGACCTACTAGAGAATGGACTTGAGGATATGGGGAGTGGGAAGGGTAAGCTGTGACAAAGTGAGAGAGTGGCATGGACATATATACACTACCAAACGTAAAATAGATAGCTAGTGGGAAGCAACCGCATAGCACAGGGAGATCAGCTCGATGCTTTGTGACCACCTAGAGGGGTGGGAGGGTGGGAGACGCAAGAGGGAAGAGATATGGGAACATATGTATATGTATAACTGATTCACTTTGTTATAAAGCAGAAACTAACAAAAAAAAAATAAAGGAAGAACACATCTGGAGGAGAAAAAGACATGGGCAGATTGTGAAGATTTGAGTGCCTGCAACACCCAATTGAATAAATTCTAAAGATTATTAGATATAAAGGACAGAAACTCAAGACTGAGTTCCTGGAGCTAAAGAGTTGGGAACCACCTGGTCATATGCTGAAGCAATGTGGAAGCATAGCTGAAGCAATGTACCTGTGTGTGAACATATCACGTATCAGTGAAATAGTCAGAAGAAGATTGACAGTCAGCTAATTAAATTCTTTAATAATGAAATTTCACACTTACAGAGCAGGAGCTCTACAATTATAATTGCCCTTAAAATATTTGAAGGAGAGCAAGGAAAAACTTTGCCAAGACAAAGTACTCCACCATCTAAGAGATTATCACATTCAGGACAGTGCTGAAGAGGGCAGAAAAGCTGGATTATATTGAAATTTGTTCACAATTTTTGACAATATTTAAAGGAAGAAAATTTATGTCGAAGACAGATTTTAAAGGGAAAAGAGCATAACTAAACATAAAGCCTGATGATTCAATAGGGGAATATGAACACATTTTATTTTGATCTGCACTGGTGAAGATGAGAGGTATGTGTTTGTGTATGTATGTGTTTATATACATATATATGCATATACATACACACAATTATACATCTGTGCATATTGCATGAATATGTGCCTTCAGTCAGTAATGGAAACAGTAGGAAAAGGAATACCCTTCTGCCACACTGGTTGCCTTCCTAAATCATTGCTTAGCAACATACATCTCCCAAGGCAATTACTGGATTCACTTCACACTGAATGTATTTCAGGTAACATTACACAAATATGATAGTTAAAATAAACTAGCTTTTGAACCATTTATTTGGCCCCAAAATATTATTTGAAGATTATAAATACAATTACTATGCTAAACATTCTACTCTTTATAGTCTAGTTTAATAAGTACCTGGCTGACATTTAAACTTGATTCATTTGCCATTTTCCAGTGGTCATATAAGTTCTAGATGTCTTAGAAATGTAAATCAGCATGTTCAGTTTGTAAAAAAGAAATCTCTACCCCCAGATATTATGATGAAATGTATCACGATGAAATGTTTATAGCTTAAAATGTGTAAAATCAAGTAGATTTCAGTTCTAATGCAAATGATTCACAATGTTAACAATGTCAGATGATTCGGGGATTGAGAATTTCATTGTTTTACTAAATAAACCAACTTATAAATCAAAAACACTTTCTCACTTATCACATTTATTTAATTTACTTGTACATCTTAAAATCTATGTAAAAATAATTCTAATGAATATAGAAATCTTCACTCATAGAATGACTGATGTACATATATTTATGAACAAATAGTCACATTATGTGTTGTGATTACTTTTTATGTGACCTACTTAGATCACATAGTTACAATTCTAATAGTAAGTATAAAGTTTTATACAACATTCAACGTGAAAAATCAAAGTCCTCATCATCAAAAGATTGATGGTTATGATTTATGAATCATTGGCAAAACTACAAAACCTCAACAATCAAGTACTTTTGGCAGTGTCTCAACTGTAAACATGAATAAAATCAATAGATTTAAAAGAAAAAAACAGAGTGTGTGGATAAATACATGCAGTTATCCTCTACAATATTAGTCAAAAACTATCAAATATATCTTATTGTCTTTATGCTTATCATTATGAATTGTATTTCTACGTGTTGGTATTCTGATAATCAAATTCAACTTTAACACTAATACAACGATATAACAAAAAAACCCAGGAACATCCAAACTTTGTGTATCTTTAATCATTATTAATATTTTAATAATAATAAGTGAATACTATATTCACTTTTGAAAAGTTAACCTTGAAACAAGAAGCAAAGCAGAGAGAAGAGAGGTGAGAGCAAGAAAGAGGACCTTCTTTTTTATTTATAAGTAGGCTCAACTGAATACTTACATAGCCCTTTAGTAATAATACAACCTGTTTCTCATTATTAAGAATTTCATCCATTGCTCCCAATGGTTTGGACAGTATGCTTAGTTTGGTAATAGAAAGTGCTTTCCCTTTTTTCTACCAGGGATCTTCAAATGATTAGCTAATAATAGTCATACAATGATTTCCAGATGTTGCTTACAATACAAGGAGTGTCCATGTGATGGTGTGGGAATTGAGGCTCTCTCATAGCTGTAAAATAGAGATCACATTTCCACCCAGAATCTAAAATTCTAAATGAGAGAAAAGACTGCTCCTAATGCAAGCTTGTTGACTGATTGAAGAGATTTTGGAATCAGCTACTTTAAGCCTGAATTCTTGATATGCTAAAAGAGGGATTGGGTTGTTTAATAAACATCTTAGGGGATGTTTGATTTTCTCTCTAAAGACTGGACTTTATTTGTAATTCAAAGGCAGTGAGAGTTAGTATGAAGAACTACTTCAGGAGGAGTTAGAAGACCTAGGTTCAAATTTTGAGGACTAAATCTCTGCAATCCTTTCCAGCTGCAAAATATGACCACTCTCTTTATCCCCCTGCCCCTGCCTTTTTTTTAAAGAATTAATGTGAAATCATTCCAAAGGGACTTTGAAAATGATTTGGTTTAATTTAGTCAGGTTTAATTAGCAGTGACAGTCACACCTAAAAGTTCAAGCCATTCAGAATTCTTTACCACTTTGTTTGAGTAACTGTCAAGTCAAATCACCCTTTTTGTTCTTTACCTTGAGCTCTGGCTTTCAAACACTGTTGATGCTGTGTTGTTGTTTTGGTTGTTGTTGTTTTTACAATCAAAGACCTGTTGAGAAAAGAGACTCAAGCAGATAAGCAGACATTTTTCACTTTTTTTCCTCAGGAAATTTAGAAGGGGAAATAAAATGCTGCTTGAAATCAAACGCACTCGTCCTCTTTTATAAATGTCTGAGCTCACTGAGCTCTGTGCTGGACAACTCAGACTGGGAGGGGCAACAGCAATGTGCTCAAGTGTTAGAAAAGGAATTAAAAAGATCAGGGTTAAACGTCTGGTCAGGAATCACATAAAAATGGAAAGAGCTGAAAGGAAACAAGACCTAGAGGAGCTAGACCCTAAATCCAGTATATCTGAATCTCACCTAAGATTCTCAAGACCGAAGCAAAACCCTGCAAGTTCAGGCCAGAGAGCCATGAGTGCTCTAACGTTAGACATGTCATTAGTAACCCCTATAACCTAAAGCTAGAGAGATCTCTCTATTGCATTCCCACCACCAGTGAATGAGAGTTCCTGTTGCTCCACATCTTCACTAGCCTTTGGTGCTGTCAGTGCTCTGGATTTTGGTCATTCTAATAGGTGTGTAGTGGTATCTCATTGTTTTAATTTGCATTTCCCTGATAACACATGATGTGGAGCATCTTTCCATATGCTTATTTGCCAACTGTATATCATTTTTGGTGACATGTCTGTTAAAGTCTTTGGATCACTTTTTAAAATTAACCCTTTATTGAGATATAATTCACATACCATAAAAATCACCCATTTAAAGTTTAATGTTTTTTAGTATGTTCACAGAGGTGTGCAACAATTACCACAATCCAATTTCAGAATATTTTGATCACCCCAAAAAGAAACCCTGTATCTACTATTAGTCGTTCCCAATTCCCAGCCCCAACTCTAGTCTCTGGCAAACACTAATCTACTTTCTTTATAGATTTGTCTTCTTTGGACATTTCATATAAATGAAATCATATAATATTTAGTCCATTGTGACTAGTTTCCTTCACTTAGCATGTTTTCAAGGTTTATCCACGTTGTAGCATGTATAAATAGTTTGTTTCTTTTTATTGCCGAATAGTATTCTAGTATATGGATATATCACATTTTGTTTATTCTTTCATAATTTGATGGGCATTTGGATTTTTTCCACTCTTTGGCTATTACAAATAATGATATTGTGAACATTCTTGCGTGAGCATTCGCATAGACATGTTTTCATTATTCTTGGATATTTACCTAGGGGTGAAATGCTGAGTTATTGTATGTTTAACATTTCAAGGAAATGTCAGAAAGTTTTTCAGAGTGATTGCACCGTTTTACATTCTCACCAGCAATATACGAGGGTTCTTTTCTCTCCAACTCAAAAACATTATTATTTTTATGTTTTGATTATAGCCATCCTATTGGGTATATCATTGTCATTTTGATTCGAATTGCCCTGGTTTTTTTTATTGAAGTGTAATTGACATAAAATATTATGCTAGTTCCAGTTGTACTACATAGTGATTCAAATTTGAATACATTATGAAATGATCAGCACCAAGTCTGAAAACCATCTATCCGTAAGTACACAAAGATATTACAGTATTATTGGCTATATTCCTTAGGCTGTATATTGCATGCCCATGACTGATTTATCTAATATCTGGAGCTTTGTACCTCTTAATCCCCTTCACTTATTTGGCACAACACTCATCCACAAGTTTGCTCTCTCTATGATTATGTTTCTCTTTCATTTTGTTTTTTCATTTGTTTTTTTAGATTACACATATGGAAATCATATGGTATTTGTCTTTGTCTGACATATTTCACTTAGCACAATACCCTCTAGATCCATCCATGTTATTGAAAATGGCAAGATTTCTTTCTTTTTTTATGGCTGAATATTAGTTATATATATACAATTATATATATATATATTATAACTTATCCATTCATCTATAAATTGACACTTAGGATGCTTCTGTATCTTTGCTATTGTGAATAATATTGCATTGAATATATGGGTGCATATATTTTTTCAAATTACTGTTTTCTTCAGGTAAATACCCAGAAGTGGAGTGGGTGGATCATATGGTATTTCTATTTTTAATTTTTTGAGGACCTTCCATACTATTTTACGTAGTAATACCACACCAAATTACAATCCCACCAACAGTGTATGAAGGTTTCTTTTTCTCCACATCCTTGCCAACACTTGTTATTTATTGTCTTTTTGATGATAAACATTCTGAGAAGTGTGAGGTGATATCTTACTGTGGTTTTGATTTGCATTTCCCTGATGATTGGTGATGTTGAGTATCTTCTCATGTGCCTGTTGGCCATCTGTATGTCTTCTTTGGAAAAATGACTATTCATATCCTCTACCCATTTTAAAATCAGGTTGTTTGCTTTTTTGATGTTGAGTTGGAAGAGTTTTCTGTGTATTTTGGATAGTAACCCTATAACAGATATATCATTTGTAACTATCTTCTCCCATTCAGTAGGTGGCTTTTTAATTTTGTTGATAGCTTCCTTCACTGTACAAAAACATTTTGGTTTGATGTAGTCCCATTTGTTTATTTTTGCTTTTGTCTTCCTTGCCTGAAGAAACATACCAAAAAAACCAAAAACAAGTACCACCTACGTTTTCTTCTAGAAGTTTTATAGATTCCAGTGTTACATTTAGATCTTTAATCCAGTTTGAATTTATTTTTGTGCATGGTATGAGAGAGTAGTCCAGACTGATTATTTTGCATGTAGGTGTCCAGTTTTCCCAATACCATTTATTGAAGAGGCTGCCTTTTCCCCACTGTATAGTCTTACCTCCTTTGTCTTAGCTTAATTGCTCATATAAGTGTGGGTTCATTTCTGGGCTCTCTATTCTGTTCCATTGACCTATGTGTCTATTTTTGTTCCACTTCCATACTGTTTTGAATACTATAGCTTTGTAGTATAGTTTGAAACCAGGGAGAATAATATCTCCAGGTTTGTTCTTTCTCTAGATTGCTTTGGCCACTTAAGATCTTTTGCAGTTCCATACAAGCTTTAGGATTATTTGTTCTAGCTCTGTTAAAAATGCCATTGGTATTTTGATAGGGATTGCATTGAATATATATATTGCTTTGGGTAGTATGGACATTTTAACAATATTGATTCTTTCAATCTATGAACATGTTATATCTTTCCATTTATTTGTGTCCTCTTCAATTTCTTTCATCAGTGTCTTACAGTTTTCAGAACACCACTTCCTGGTTAAATTTATTCCTAGCTTTTTTATTCTTTTTGATGCAGTGTAAGTGAGATTGCTTTCTTAATTTCTTTTTCTGATAGATCATTATTAGTGTATGGAAACACAACAGATTTCTGTATATTAAGTTTGGATCCTGCACCTTTACTGAATTTATTAGTTCTAACAGGGTTTTTATTGTACAGTCTTTTGGGTTTTCAATATACAATAACATGCTAACTGTAAACTGTGAAAGTTTTACTTCTTCCTTTCCATCTTCAATGCATTTTATTTCCTTTTCTTCTCTGATGGCTGTGACTAGAACTCCCAATACTACACTGAATAAAAGTGGTGAGAGTAGGTCTCCTTGTCTTATTTCTGATCTTAGAGGAAATGCTTTCAGATTTTCACCGTTGCGTATGATGTTAGCTGTGGGTTTGTCAGATATGGCCTTTACTATATTCAGGTGTGTTACCTCTATACCTACTTTGTTTATAATTTTTATCATAAATGGATATTCAATTTTGTCAAAAGCTTTTTCTCTATCTGTTGAGATGATCTTTATGAATATGATGTGTCACAGTTACGTTGATTGATCTGTGGATATTGAACCATCCTTGCATCCCTCGGGTAAATCCCACTTGACTGTGGTGTATGATTGTTTCAGTGTGTTTTTGAATTTGGTTTGCTAATATTTGGTTGAGGAGTTTTGCATCCATGTTCATCAGAGATATTGGTCTGTAATTTTCTTTTCTTTTTTTTTGTAGTGTTTTTGGTATCAGGGTAATGCTGATACCAAAATTAATTAGCCTCATAAATGAATTTGGAAGCAGTCCTTCCTCTTTAAAACTTTAGAATCGTTTAGAAGGATAGGTATTAACTCTTCTTTAAATTTTGGTAGAATTAGCCTGTGAAGTCATCTGGTTCTGGACTTTGTTTTGTTGTGAGTTTTTTGATCACTGATTCCATTTCATTACTAGTTATCAGTCTCCTCATATTTTTTATTTCCTCCTGATTCAGTCTTGGGAGATTGCACATTTCTGAGAATCTACCCAATTTTTTCTCGGTTGTCCCATTTGTTGGAATATAATTGTTAACAGTAATCTCTTATGATCCTTTGTTTTTCTGTGATGTCAGTTTTAACTTCTCTTTTATTTCTGATTTTATTGATTTGGGCTATTTCTCTTTTTTCTTGATGAGTCTGGCTAAAGGTTTATCAATTTTGTTTGTTTTTAAAGAACCAGCTGTTAGTTTTATTGATCTTTTCTAATTTTTATTTTAGTCTCTACTTCATTTATTTCCACTCTAATCTTTATTATCTAATCTTTATTTCTTCCTTCTATTAATTTTAACTTTTGTTTGTCCTGTTTTATCTAGTTCCCTTAGGTATAAAGTTAGATTTTTTATTTGAATTTTTTAAACTTTCCTGACGTAGGCCTGTATCACTATAAATTTTCCTCTTAGAATCACTTTTGCTGCATCCCATAGATTTTGGAACCCTGTTTTTGTCTTTATTTGTCTCATGGCATTTTAAAATTTCTTCTTTCATTTCTTAAATGATCCATTGGATTTTTTAGTACATGTTGTTTAGATTAGGTGTTTGTATTTTTTTTTTTCCTTGTAGTTGATTTCTAGTCTTATAGTATTGTGGTCAGAAAATATGTTTGATATGATTTCAACCTTCTTAAATTTATTGAGACTAGTTTTGTGGCCTAACTTGATCTATCCTACAGAATGTTTCATGAGCACTTGAAAAAAAAGTTTATTCTGCTGTTTTGGGATGGAATGTTCTGTATGTGTTTATTAAGTCTATCTGAACTAATGTGTCATTTAAGGCCACTGTTTTCTTACTGATTTTCTGTTGATGATCTATCCACTGACCTGAGTGCAGTGTTAAAGTCCCCTACTATTATTGTGTTACTGTCAATTTCTCCCTTTATGTTAGTTAATATTTGCTTTACATATTTAGGTTCTCTTATGTTGGGTGCACATGTATTTACTAGTGTTATATCTTCTTGTTGGGTTGATCTCATTATCATTATGTAATGACTTTCAAAAATTTTGTTACACTCTGTTTTAAAGTCAATTTTGTCTGTTATAAATATTGCTATCCCAGATATCTTTTTATTTCTATTTGCATGGAATATCTTTTTCCATCCCATCACCTTCAGTCTGTGTGTGTCTTTAAATCTGAAGTGACTCTGATGTAGGCAGTACTTATATTACCCATTCAGTCACCTTATATCTTTTGACTGATTTTTAATCCATCTACATTTAAGTGATTATTGATAGGTATGTACTTACTGCCATTTTGTTGAATTTTGGTTGTTTTTTTTCCCTTCTGTTTCTCTTTTTCTTTTGTTCTCTTCCCTCATTTTTAGATGACTTTTTTTAGTGTTATGTTTGTATTCCTTTATCTTTATTTTTTGTGCATCTATTATAGGCTTTTGGTTTGTGTTTCCTATGAGGTTCTGCTATAAAAACTTGTATACATAGGACTGCATATAGCAGTCTGTTTTAAGTTGATGGTCACTTAAGTTTGAGTGCAGTATAAAAGCACTACATTTTTATCCTCCCCTCCCCCACCCCCCACATTTTATGTTTCTGTTGTTATATTTTACGTCTTTTAATTTTGTGTGTCTCTTAACTAAGTATTGTATATATAGATGATTTTATTGCTTTTGTCTTTTAGACTTCATATCACCTTGTAGGTGGTTGATCCTCTACCTCACTTTATGTTTGCCATTTTCAGTGAGGATTTTTCTTTCATAATTTTTGTATTTCTAGTTATAGCCTTTTCTTTTCTGTTTAAAAAAGTCCCTTAACCATTTCTGGTAAGGTTGATTTGGTGGTGATTAACTCCTGTAGAAGCTGATTGTCTGAGAAACTCTGTCTCCTTCAATTCTGAATTCTATCTTTGCCAGCATATTCTTGGTTGTAAGATTTTTCTCTCTGCACTTTCAGTATGTTGTGCCATTCCTTTCTGGCTTAAAAAAAATCTGCTAAAAAGTCAGTTGATAGTCATCTGGGGGCTCCCCTTTATGTAACTAGGGGTTTTACTCTTTATGTGTTCAACATTCTCTCTTTACCTGTAATTTTTGATACTTTAATTATAATGTCTTAGTCTGGGTCTTTGGGGATTTATCTTCTTTTGTACTTCCTGAACTTAGATATCTGTTTACTGTGTCTGGTTAAGGAAGTTTTCTGCCATTATTATTTCAAATATGTCTTCTGTCCCTTCCTCCCTCTCTCTCCTCCTGGGATTCATAAAATGCAGATGTTAGTATGCTTGATGTTGTCTCGGAAGTCCCTTAAACTATCCTTTTTTAAAAAATTTTTGCTATTCTAACTGGGTGATTTCCACTACCCTGTGTTCCAGACCATTGAGCCATTCTTCTGTATCTTTTAATCTGCCATAGGTTCCCTCTAGTATATTTGTCATTTCAGTTAATGTATTCTTCAGCTCTGATTGGTTCTTTTAATATTTTCTATCACTTTGTTGGAGTTCTCACTGTGTTCCTCCATTCTTCTCCTGAGTTTGGTTAGCATTTTTATGACCATTATTTGGAAGTCTTTGTTAGATTATTTAACTCCATTTTGCTTAGTTCTTTTTCTGAGGTTTTGTCTTGTTCTCTTGATTGGAACATATTCTATTGTCTTCTCATTTTGCTTAACTCTCTATGTTTGTTTTTATGTATTAGCTGATCAGCTACATCTCCCAGTCTTGAAGAAGTGGCTTTATCTAGAAAGGTGTCCTGGGAGCCCAGAAGGGCAGTGCTTCCTGGTTGCAAAAGCCAGGTAATCCAGGTGTGTTTTCTGTGTCAGCTGCATGTGCCCTCCTATTCTGGCTGGGCCATGATTGCTGTGGGTGCACTAATGTGAGGGGCTGGTCCCTGGCATGGATGGCTATAAGGTCTGGCTGCAACTGCTGTGGGAGCTCTGGTGTGCCAAGCAAGCCCACAGAGTTGGGGGTTCTTTGTAGAACCACCAGTTGGAGTGGGTTGACATTTAACCTGGGGCAGGGGAACAGTGCTAATAAGGTAGATGGGGAGAGTCACAAATGCACCTGCCAGCATTGGTCCAGGTAGGTAGAAGGTGAGCAACAATTTAAAAATTGACACAAGCCAGTGCCTCCAAACCTGAACATTCCAGCAGATCCCTGCCCTTCAGGCACACACCCTAAAATTAGTCAATGAATCTCCTTCATGTATGACTTAGTCTGCTGCCTCTGCACTGAGACTTGGAGCAAGTGAGTTTTTGTTCATGCCCGTATAGAACAGAGTCTCAGTTTCTTACAGACCTCTGGCTCTCCCAGAGTAATCCCCATTGGTTTTCAAAGCCAGCTGTTATAGGGGCTCATCTTCTCACTGCGGGTCCCTCAAGCTGGGAAGCCTAATGTGAGGTTTGAACCCCTTACTCCTCAGGGAGGACCTCCGTGATGGCCATATTCCTCCCACCTGTGTGCTGTTGCACTAGGGGTGTGGGTCCCAGTCATATTCCATCTCTGCTCTTTCTACTTTATCTCAGTGTGTGTCTTGTTGTTTTTGTCCTTAGTTGGGGAAAATCTTTTCTGCTAGTGCTCAGATTGTTCTCAGACATAGTTGCTCTATATGCAGTTGTAGTTTTTATGTGTCTGTGAGAGGAGGCAAGCTCAGGATTTTCCTACTCCACAATCTTATTCCCCTCCCCTTTTCACCATACTGTTTAATGATGTTCAGCATCTTTTCATGTGCTTATTGGCCATTCGTATATCTTTTTTGGAGAAATATCTATTCATGTCCTTTGCCCACTTCTAAAAATAAACTATTTTTCAGAGCAGTTTTAGGTTTACAGCAATATTGAGCAGAAGGTACAAAGATTTCTCATGTCATGGCCAATTTTTTAATTGTTTTTTCTTTTTATTGTTGAGTTTTAAGAGTCCTTTGCATGTTTTCGATAGCAGTCTTTTATCAGATATATCTTTTGCAAGTATCTTCCTCTAGTCTGTGGCTTGTCTTTTTATTCTCTTGGTACTGTCTTTTACAAAGCAGAAGTTTTTAATTAATGAAGTTCAGCTTATCAATTCTTTCTTTCATGAATCATGTCTTCAGAGTTGTATCAAAAAAGTTAAGTCCAAGATCATCCTATGTTATCTTCTAGGTCTTTTATAGTTTTGCCTTTTTAAATTTTGGTCTCTGATTCATTTTGAGTTAAGTTTTGTGAAGGGTGTAAGGTCTGTGTTTAGATTTTTTTTGCATGTGGACGTTTATATGTCCAGCATCATTTCTTGAAAAGACTGTCTTTGCATCACTGTATTGCCTTTGCTACTTTGTCAATATTATTATATTTATGTTGGTATATTTCTGGGCCCTCTATTCTGTTCTACTGATCTATTTGTTTCTTCTTTTGTCACTGTCCTGATCTCCGTAGTTTTACTGTAAGTCATGAAGTCAGGTAGCATCAGTCCTCCAACTTTGTACTTCTTCAGTATTGTTTTGGTTATGCTGCATCTTTTGCCACTCCACACAAATTTTGGAATGTCAAAATCCATAAAATAACTTGTTGAGATTTTGATTGGGATGGCATTGAATCTATAGTTCAACTTGGGAAAAACTGACCCCCTGACCATATTGAACCTTCTTATCCATGAACATGGAATATTTTTCCATGTGTTATAGTTCTTCTTTGATTTTTTTCATTAGAGTTTTATAGTTTTCCTCATGTAGATCTTGCACATATTTTGTTAGACTTATAACTAAGCATTTCATTTTTGAGGTGCTAATGTAAATTCTATTGTGTTTTTAATTTCAAATTCCCCTTTCTTATTTAGGATTGTGATTGATTTTTTTTTAATCCTGCAACCATGCTATAATTGCTTATTAGTTCTAGAATTTTTTGTTGATTGTTTCAGATTTTCTATATAGACAAGATGCCATTTGTGAATAAAGACACTTTTATTTCTTCCTTCCCAATCTGTATATCTTTTATTTATTTTTCTTGTTTTATTGCATTAGCTAGGACTTCCAGGATAATATTGAAAAGGAGTGGTGAGTAGAGACATGCTTGTCTTGTTCCTGATCTTAGTGGCTGATTATATTTAAGATTAAATAAATTTATTTCCAACACAACAAAATTCCTGTTCAAAATCAAATTTAGGTTGATTTGGGGAAAAAATTGCAATAAATCTTGCTCATCTGAGTTTTCAGTTGCAATGCCTTATCTACTGCAGAAGTATTATCACATAGATTCTTTAGATAAATACAGTAAGTCCCCTATATATGAACGAGCTCCATTCTGAGAGCATGTTCATAAGTCCAATTTGTTTGTAAGTCCAACAAAGTTAGCCTGGGTACCCAACTAAAACAATCGGCTATATAGTGCAGTACTGTAATAGTTTTATAATACTTTTCACACAAATAATACATAAAAAACACAAAAAATAAAGAAAACATTTTTAATCTTACAATACAGTACCCTAAAAAATACAGTAGTACAGTACAACAGCTGGCATTCAGGGGCTGGCATCAAGTGAACAAGCAAGAAATAAAGATACTGTACTACTGTATTTCATACAGTACTGTACAGTAAAGTACACAGAAGCACAACCACTTGTAAAGGATGCATGCATGTGACAATGTACACTAGACATGTGAACTAACTTACATGACTGGACATGCAAGCACATGTTTGCATCTTTGAAAGTCTGAAACTTGAAGATTTGTATGTAGGAGGCTTACTGTATTCATGGTGATTACCTGTGAATATTAGTTATATGTCTACAATATGGTCACAAATTTTTGACATTAGATACACCAATAAATAGTAAAATTGTGCTAAGAATTGTGTTTGACCCTGGAGATAGAAAGCTTGGAGTTATCCTTGTGGCGCTCACAGCTTTTATCTCAAGGGTTAACTTCCATCTGTTGATGGTAGTTTTTAAGCTCTCTGTTGAGGTGCATTCTGGGTCTGAACCTAGTAATTTTACCAATACTTTCGTTGTTATTGATGGATGATTTCTGTCATAGATTTGAAAGAGCACAATAGTACAACATGTTCCATTGTAAGTACTTTCTAGTCTAGTGGGTTCATGTTTTAGGTGGGAGGCTCAATTATATTAATTCTGAGTATTTCATAAAAATCAAGATATGGTATAAAGCTTGGTAAAGTGGTTGGAAACTCAGGTCCAACATTTAATCATATGTAACTTTAAACTTAATTTATGTATGCCTCAGTTTCTTTATGCGTCAAAGGAGGATGATAATAGCACTAACCTGATAGGATAAAGATTAAAGGAGATAAATTTTTAGCACAATTCTTAGTACTTAGAAAATATTCAATAAATTATTATGATTCAATGAGTCCCTTGAAAATATATTTGATTTCCTTTTCAGCTCTTTCTCTAAATCATAGATTCAAATGGCATTAGAAAATATTTGTCAATATTCTAACAAATGTCTTTTCAATGTGGAATAGCTCTTTTTTAAGCCCAAACTGCAACATAGTCTATCATTCATAAGAATTATTATCAGAATAATAAACTAACAGCTTAACTGTATGATTCATGTCTTAATTTGTATCAATGATGTATGTATTTCTCCTATGTATAAGTATAGCTCAATAGTACTGCATATAGTATGTTTTATTTCTAAAACATAAAATTACTTTCTAGTCTTAGAGTTTACTTTCACTTTGCCTATTTTACAAAAGTTCACTCTTCAACTCACATAACTTGCTGCTTTTGTTGACCTTGTCAACAAAATTATTTTCAAATACTTTTTAAACTAAATTTTGTTATGTGCCTATGTGTGTGTGTCTATATAAACGTACTTGAATTGCTTATAGGTTAATCCCTGCTTTATAGCTTCAATCTTGACATCTCATTTCTGAATTAGTTACTGTCATTTTGCTTGACCTTTTCAATCTTAGTGGTGTCCTTCCTATAAATACAGTAAGAAGAATTAAGTTCAGTAGTCAGAATGTCTTCTTATTGCAAAGTTAAATATTGATAGAATAACCATAGTCACTTTGCACTTTGAAATATGTACTCTGAAGACATTTTTACTTTAACTTGTTTTTTTAATTTTCTAGATTCCCAGAACTAACAAAGCCCTGTTTAAAGTAAAAACATTTAAAAGTAATTAAAATACTATGCATGAAAATGAGGAACCCTTATAAATATTTTACTATAGAAGTAAAAAACCTTAGATATAGAGTATATTTAAACAAATTAAATAGTTTTAAATATTAATCTATGATCTTATAATTATAATAAATTATATTATGAATTGATAACCAAAAAGGAAGAAAGAACTCATTATGTTCATTTTCTTAAAACTCCCTGCTCCCTTGAGCTCACACCATAATGCTACATCACCCTCTCTTCTCCTCATTAATCTCACATACCAACCTTTTGTTCAATCAACCTACACAAGTGAAGGCTTTGACTCCTTGTTCATACTCCCTGTCCAAACCTACTTGTGCCATCATTCTAGGTAATTTCAAAAACTATCATGAAAATCTATCATTTTTGCCCTTCTATTATTTGACTTCCTTTGTCCAATGATGGCTTACTTTACATCTTCTAATTCACCCATTTCTTCAACCACACCTTATTATTACCAGAAACTCCACTACATCTACAATAATTAATTCAAACATTCCACTCTCTGCTGAAAGCTCTCTAAGTTTGTTTGTTACAATATTTCAGTAAAATGGTTCTTAAACCTTATTAGGACTCATCCATTGACATTTTCACATTCTTTCAATCAATTTGTCACCTCCTTTCAACACTTCTCTCCTTATTCAGGTTAAATGCCCTAATTTATCAATGTAATTATTTCCATACAATACTTTAAGTTTGACCTTTTTACTTTTGTGGCTCCAACCTGGGAAACATCAGCCTGTCTGGGATACAACTGACTTCTAAAGAAAATTATATAACCATGTAGATTGGATTCACTGTGAATTCATGATCCATAACCTCAAAGCAATAATTTTTCCAGCATGTTGTTTCTCAATTAAATTTACTTTCCCACTTTCTACAATGATGAATGTATATGTTCCCAATCTCAATGCATTTTTCTGTCCACAACTCTCTAGCTTCTAATCACAATGTCTTTCAAGAAACATTCTGTGAAGATCACCAAGAACTTCCATATTGTCTAAATACAGTGCAAATCTTTCAGCCTTATTATATTCTTAGATCACTTTGCAGCATTGAACATAGTTTTTAAAAGTCCTTTAAAATATATTTCTTTGCTTTCATGACACATGCTTTCCTGGTTTCCCTTGTATCATTATTGGTGCTTATTTGGAGACTTCATTACCAGGTTCTCCCCTCAGTAGCACTCTCATGTGTCACAATTTTTTAGGGTTTAGCCCTAAGGTCCTTTTTTTCCCTCTCTCTACAATTTTTTTCCAGATTACTTTTTTCAATTACATAGCTTTAATTAATATTTCTACGTTGTGGACTCTCAATGTCTTCCTTGAATTCCAGACTACTATTTTACACACCGCCTCATATGACTGTGTCATGTGCGTCACAAAATTAACATGACCTGCTCAACCACTGCATCGTAACCACCCCACCACCATTTTTCACATTTTAGTAAGTGACATTGACTCTGTTGCTCAATTCAGATGTCTTGGAATTTCCTTTGTACCTTCATTTGCCTACCCTTATGAAATGCATTACAAAGTGTCATCAACGTTACCTGAAAAATACATCGCGATATGTCTACTGCTATCTTGCTTCATTTCACCACGCTAGCCTATGCCACGATATCTCTGCCTATTGTACTCAAGAACAACCTCCTACTTCTTAATTGGCTTTCTCTCTTCTGATCCAGTTTTAATCCCTTCAATTCTTCAATTGTCACAATGATCTTTAAAATACAGAAGTCGTCATGTAATTTGTCTTCTTAAAAATAAATAATGAAAAACCTTTAATAATCACCTATTGCATTTAGAGTAGGATTGCAGATTATTATAATGATCTATAGAACCCTAATATTGTCTAACGTCTGTGTATCTCTGCACCTTCATTTCACCCTACGCCTTCTTTCACCTCAGCAGTGATGCCAATTTTTAAAGTTTTTTTGATATCACCACACTGTTTTCTTCCACAAATCATTTTACCCTCATGTATTCCCACTTTCTGAATTGTCCATAACCTTACTATTCCCTTGGATAACTGCTTCTTGTCCTTCATATTTCAGTTAAATTTCAGTAACATTAATTTTAATTTATTTCATAGTACTTAGCACAATTTGATATTATATTTCTGCTTATTTGTCTACTACCTATTACCTATATAACTTGAACTTCAAAACAGAGTCATTCATTTTTGTTCACTATTAATATTCTAGAGCTTAGAAGAACGCTTGGAACATAGTGGAGACTTAGTATGTTTACTATTTTTTGAAAATAAAGGAATAAATCAATGGAAAACTCAAATTGCACAAGAGATTTTTTTCTACATAGATGCTTACTATATTTCGTGTTAACTTAGTTAATATTCAAATTCCCATTTTCATTTATTATAGGATTTTAATTCCCTACAAACTTTGTCATCTATGCCAGCATTCACTCTGTACCCACAAAGGTAATATAATTTTGCTGAGGTTACCCAATTTGGTTATCTGAAACATTAGAATGGTACCAGAATTGATTTTACAGTGTAGACATGACTCAAGATGATTACTAAGCAAGTTATATAATACTGAGAATCCTGTCTATTCAGAGTTCAATCTAATCAAGGCACTTTCAACTTTTATTACTCAGTATATGAAGATGAAATAATACTGTAAACATGGTTGACCAGAGAATCAGAAGGAATTCTAGATGAAATAAATCATAATACAAAGAGAGTAAATAAGACCAGTTAGGAGACTAGTTCTATTTTGAGCATTCATGTTTTTTTTCTTTTTAAACAAACACTAAAAGTAAATATGTATTTTGAATTATAATAACTCTAACATATATATGAATTTCAAAAATGTTTTTGTACTAATTTCCATTAAGTCACTGAAGTTCAAATTAAAGAAAGATAGAGGTGATAAAGACTACACATTTATTAGGGGAATATTATTGTCTAAGTAGGGGAATATCAATTCTTATTTTTAATTTTTGGGAAAAGGGCTACTCTTTTCACTACTTAAATATATCCATGTCTTTGAATACAAATTTCAGTTTTAAATTTTGTACAAATTATATGAAAGACTCCCAAGCATTATCTGTTCTAAATATAAGGAATCAAAATAATATTTCTGAAAAATTCTGGAATATTTCTGTACAACTCAAAATCAGATACAAGATAATCAATTAACAATAAGGAGCTTTAGTATAGCTGTCATCAATCAATTTGAGTGGTATTTGAAATAAGAACACAATTTTGGCGCATGTTTTGGTATTATTTTAAGATTCCTTGTTCCAAACATGAGTTGGATGTAAGAACATACTTTCTGGCAGTCAATAAAAATGCTATCAGAAATACACATAATCTGGTCATTGCAGACGTTTTAGAAAATAAATATACAAGGCATTATAAGTGGGTAGATAATGGGCTATATAATGAGTTTTTACTCTGTGATAAAATGTTCTTTAATTGATTAAAATGTAATAAGTAGTAGTAATACTGTAAAAAATTACACTATCATCCACCAACTACCAAATCACTTCTCTGGGTTAGACTAAGGTTTTTGTTGTTTATAACATGTCCTGACACCATGGCCTGGCCTGTATTAGGACCTGTGCCAATTTCAATGTCTAGAGTCAGACCAATTTCTGGGATAACATCTATGAATTGAACATGAGTTGAATAAATTGGATGTGATGCTTCAGGGAGAATAGCAGTTGAAGGTCCTGTGGTGTGTGTACGTAACACACACACACAAACATACGCATATTAACTTATGATTGCTATTGACCAATGACTGCTGTGTGTCTTTCCTTGATTCCTTTTCTGAATAAAAAAGTTTTCCTTAGGCTCCCACTACCCCTACTCCATTAATGTCTTGTACTAAGTGATATAATTCTTAGGAATTTAAAGCTATGTGTAATGTATAATGTTTACTCCAATATTTTGGAAATTGAGTTTTAAACTTCTTTCAATTAAAGCCATGATTGGACTTAAGACTACAAAGCAGATCTGAGTCTCTGTTGAGGCCAAATGACTCCACTAGTACAGAGCAAGTTACATAGAAATTGAGGACAAAACAAGGTCTTTTTCTACAGACCTGTGTGTGTATATATATGTGTGTGTGTGTGTGTATATATATGTTTATCTCTGTGAATTCAATGCTCAAACTTCTAAGGAAGATGAGAAAGAAAGAACATCATTTTATAACAAATGCTGGAGAAGGTGTGGAGAAAAGGGAACCCTCCTATAGTGTTGGTGGGAATGTAAATTGCTGTAGCCACTATGGACACCAGTATGGAGACTCCTCAAAAAATTAAAAATAGAGTTACCATATGATCCAGCAATCCCACTTCTGGACATATAACCAAGCACAACTATAATTCAAAAAGATACATGCACCCCTATGTTTATAACAGCACTATTCACGGTAGTGAATAATGGAAACAACCTAAATGTCCACTAACAGATCAATGGATAAAGAAGATGTGGTACATATATACAATGGAATACTACTCAGCATGAAAAAGAATGAAATAACGCCATTTGCAGCAACATGGATGGACTCAGAAATTATCATACTGTGAAGTAAGTCAGAAAGAGAAAGACAAATACCATATATCACTTATATGTGGAATCTAACATATGACACAAATGAATTTATCTATGAAATAGAAACAGACTCACAGATATAGAGCACGGACTTGTGGTTGCCAAGGGGAGGGGATGTGGGGGAGGGATGGATTGGGAGTTTGGTGTTAGCAGATGCAAACTATTATGTATGGAATGGATAAACAACAAGGCAGTGTTGCATAGCACAGGGAACTATATTAAATATCCTGTGATAAAACATAATGGAAAAGAATATAAAAATGAATGTATATATATGTATAACTGAGTCACTTAGCAGTACAGGAGAAATTAACATTGTAAATCAACTATACTTGAATAAAATAAATTTTAAAAAAAGAAAGTACATCATTTTAAATATAAAACTGCTTCTTTCTTTTTGCAAGATCATTGGTTAAAACTACACAAGGTCCTTTAAAATTGGCTTACTTTTGAGGAAGACCAGTTAAAAGAAAGAATGTAGGCCACAGACAAAATTTCTTGGGTAGAAGGCCATTCTTCTTTAGGTTTCCCCATATTCCTTCTGTTCATTTGTTGGAAATTTGCAGATTACTGTGTAAGCATCACAAGACTAAAGATCCCATTCCCCTTTGAAGTAATGCAACTCATGTTACCAAATCATACTTATTTCATACCTCAAAAAATTGATCCACTCTTAACACCAAATAGCAAGGGTCAGAAATCAATCTACACTTATTTTATTTTATTTTTGTAAATTCATTTATTTATTTTTGGCTGAGTTGGGTCTTCGTTGCTATGCATGTGAGATCTTCCTGGACCAGGGCTTGAATCCATGTCCCCTGCATTAGCAGGCAGATTCTTAACCACTGCGCCACCAGGGAAGTCCCAATCTACACTTACTTTAATTCAGCAATCACTACGCAATGTAGTACTCTAGACATGGAGGAATCTTCAGAGAGATATGAATATATACCCTAGTCCTTAGAGCTAAATAGATTTCCCTGTTATAACCAATTATGAAACAATCATCTATGTCTGGTTTGGCCCTTGATTTCAACTAGCTTTCAATACTGTTGTAACTGAAACATTCATGCATAATCCCCTAATTAATAAATTTGTCATACTATAATAAAAGAGATACTAGAAGGTTTACTAGGCTGTGAGGGTTTTAGAGATGGGGCTATTTGCTATTTATCTTTTTATCTTTCAGATCTTAGAGCACTGTGTTTTTCATATTATAGAAACTTCGTATGTGTTCATGGATAAGTAAATAATTATCATATGAGTAGTATTAAGAATAAATTCTAAGGAGACAGATATTGCCATAAGCCAGAACATAAAGGAGAAATGTAAGGAGTTGGAAATTTCTTTCTTTTTATGATGGCTTTAAGCTAATTACAGTGAGTTTTAAATTTTGGAAGTTTAGAGTCATCATTGAGATTCTGAAAGAAGCTATGAACACTTTTGCCTGAAAAATACACATGTGTACATACACATAATATTTTGCATATAATTTCAGGAAGTCTTCAGACATTCTTAATTACCTCCATGGATATATCTCTGGGTCCAAGTGCCCTAGATGAAGAAATCCTGATCTTTTTGCCTGATGTTTTTTTAACACCCTAAGATATGAATATATACCCTAATGCTTAGCGCCAAATATATTTCCCTGTTACAAATAATCATGAAACAAACAACAATTTATGTCTTAATTGCAGTGGTGGTTATATGACTTTATATATTTGTCGAAGCTCTTAAAACTGTATGCTCAAAGTGAGTTCTGTTTATTGTAAAAGTTACATCAATGAAATTCACCTTTAAGAAAACCTAACAGTTCTTCTAGAAAAATGGCACAGATGAACCGGTTTTCAAGGCAGAAATAGAGACACAGATGTAGAGAACAAATGTATGGATACCAAGGGGGGAAAGCAGGGATGGGGTGGTGGTGGTGGGATAAATTGGGAGATTGGGATTGACATGTATACACTAATAGGTATAAAATAGATAACTAATAAGAACCTGCTGTATAAAAAAATAATAATAAAATTAAAAAAAAACCTAACAGTTCTTTAAAACTCCATAAATATATAGCTGAGAAACTACTTCCATAAAAACATTATCTTGAGTGTGTTGTATGACATCATGGACAACTTTTAATTTATATTAAAAAAAAAACTGCTGCAGGTTAGACAGAAGACATCCAGAGGACACTGTTTTGAACCAAGAGATGAAGACAATTCCATAGCATAAAAATCTTTTATATCACTCTAAAGGAAAAGTGTACAGCCATAGAATAGCTTGCATTATGTGATTTAAAACCAGAGTTACGTTAGAGAAAACCTGATGTCTCAAGTCTAAAATCTGTTATATTTTTGTGGAGAATTCTTATAAATTCCCAATGTCTTATTTTCTCATGTGTAGACAAATTTTGTCAAAAGTCTTCTAAAAAGTAGAATAACTTGTCATTGTCAGATGGTCAACACCATCAATATGGTTTGTTGGATAAGTCGCATTTTTAATGATATCATCTTATTCAGTCTGGATGGTGTTTATTAAAACAAAAACAAACAAACAAAAAAACAATAGACACCAGGGAATCCAGCTACCTTAGGGAAAATGAGGTGAAGACCTTACCCATCTTTACTTAAAATGAATATATGCCATATATCAGCAAACACCTTCTTCTCCAAATCTATTTTGACATACTGTAGTTCAAATATCAGGCATATGGGAATATAGCTCTGGTGCTGTTCATGGTATGTGTGTGTATGCTAGGACAACGTCAGGAATGGGGTGAGTAATGACACTGCAAATTGAAGTCATCTGCTTATTTTCCACATGCCTGCTCAGAGCAGACAGCTGCAAAGGAATTTCTCCAGGCTGCTTTGTCCATGACCTTGACCCTGAGAGGACAATCCTTCAAAGAGAAAGGCAGAATCTCTTGAGAGAAGAACTGTATTATTAATTTATCTATGCTCTGGTCTTCTATAAATAATGGTAAATTTTTGTAGTCTGATGTCAATCTTAGTTCAAATGCTTTTCTTAAAGTATATTCTACATTGGTCAAGAAAATATAAGAAAGAACAAAACATTAGCTCAGTAACCAAATAAATCAAAGGCAAGCCTGTACACAAATCTTACAATAAAAATGAGAAATATTATAACTATCTCATAAATTTTTGAGGAATTCAAGAACCTGGTACTCTCTAGTTTACTGTAATTACTATAGGCAGAAATAAATACAGTCTACACTACCCAACCATGACTTTTCAGTAGTCTTTTTCCTATAGTGACTCCAAATAATGACTAGTTTTAAGTTGGCATATTGTTGACCAGTGCACTTGCCTAAGCAAATTTCTACCCCTATATTTATCCATGAATTTTTAAAATATAAATGAAGGATAGCTTTTTATCTGCAAATCACTGGAGCCCGCAAGATCCTTTGTACCAAGTACTTGGCTACATACTTTGTTTGAGTATGTTCCCACACTTATCCATTTCACTTGTTTTGGGAATTGTAAACAATTTAAATAAGTAGTTTTGTGTTAATCTCAACATATTTTACATTCTTAAATGATCCAAATCACTTTTCCATTTGGAAAATTAACTTTGGCATGCTGTAATACAAAAAGAAGCACTGAACTTCAAGTGAAAAAAACAATACCACTGTTTTCTGCCCCCATCTCTAAAAATCTGTGTGATGACCTTGAGTGAGTCACTTGATCTCTCTTTCTTTTTCTTCTAGCTCACAAATGATGATCTGGTAATTCCTAAGGTTATTTATAATGAAAAACTTCTATTATCCATGATACATCACTATAGAGCTATAAATATTTATTTGCCAGTCATAGAAAATGAAAGGAGAGGTTATGCCGTCCAATTTTCATGACAATAAATTGGAAGTAATTTTTTGACTTGCTTATAGAATCACCTAAAAGGTACTGACAACATATTTGGTTCTTTCTAGATGAATACCATCTCTAGTATTATACCATCATTTCTTGACATTTTGTCTTTGGAAGCTTTCTTTCTAGAATGATTTGACAGTTCAACAGGAAGAATGAAATTTCTTGGCATTTGAATATATACTTGACACATAAAAAACACAACATCTGTATTACTTTGCAGTGTTTTTACTTGACACACCTATTTCTATTTTTCATATTGTGCCCCCTTAACCTAAGTAGCTGGAATCATCTGACCTCCACAAAAAATGAAAGCTTCCCTTGTTGCTAATCCTCTGGGCAGTTTTTCATAGCAGTCAGTTAGAAATGTTGCCTACCTCCTAAAGTTTTCCAAGTGACAAGATTGCAGGTAACCACTATTTACTCCAGTATTTACTAGTATTTACTCTATAGAATTACCATTCCTACTAGTTCCAAGCGTACATAGACATTTCTCTGAGACTCATCTTATTGGCGTTTAAAATATCCATACATTGTGAAGAAATAAATAAAAGTTATGATAATTACAAGACATTAGAATTCTACATCAGCACCACAACCTTGTCAGTTTAGCCTCTCAAATAGGCAAATAAACTCACCATTTACTATTCCTTTATAGCTATTAATTTTCTTGGAAATCTGTCAGCCTAGAAATATACTAAAAATATGTAGAATAGCCCAATTCAGCTATCTCAAGCTAGTGACATGATTTCTACAGGTAGCCCTGTCAAGGACTGATACCCAGACCTTCAAAAAGGAGTGTATGTCATTACCATATAACAGGACAAGCCAGTCTACTATGTTATTTGTTCTCACTTACTCTGACTGAATTACATTATAATCCTTTTTGTTACATGTGCCCTCAGAGGAAAATTTTTCTTGATCTTTTATATTTTCAGCAACCTAGAGCATTTCTCTGCCTTTAGAATGCTACTGATCAGTGGATGCCAGTTTTCAGAGAGATGTACATAAATATACCTCATAATTAGATATATAATAAAGCAGTGATTTATTTAGACTGAAAGACAGCTAGCTTATTTTTAAGTTTCCATTTACATGGCAACTATTGCAGACTGTTCATCAGAAAGAAAAAAGTAATATAAAATTTGAGGAAAAGTCTATCTCTTACTGAAATTGTTCCTTTTAGAATCAGCTCACTAATACATGAAGGAGACAGGAAATATCTCAATGCTTCATGTGCCATGAATTGTCATTTGTAAATGACATGGATAAAAAATTCTCCTGCAATAAACTATTGATTCTACCAGTCATAATGATATAAAGAACATGATATGTTAGAATAAGAACATTTTAGTGTCTGTTTTTTTCTGCTAACATAGTTACATCAATTACATTTTTTTCTAGGAGGGAAAATGGACATCACCCTAAATTTATTTCCCACTGTCATGTTCATGTCCACATAGTATTTAATTTTCTATAGATAGGTTAAATGCAATGAAAATCAGAGACATGCTAAGAGGGTTGAAAATAGCAACACACTACGAGAAGTTAAATATTTCAACAAGCATTTAATTTAAAACAAATTTCTAATCTAAAATTGATCTTAAAAGTAAAAATAAATGCAGCTGTCCAGTTTTCCCAGCATAACTTATTGAAGAGACTATCTTTTCTCTATTGTGTGTTCTTGCCTCCTTTCTCATAGATTAATTAACCATAGCCATGTGGGTTTATTTCTGGGCACCCTATTCCATCTATTGAACTATATGTCTGTTTAAGTACTAGTACCATGCTGTTTTGATGACTATAGCTTTGTAGTATAATCTGAAGTCAGGGAGTGTGATACCTCCAGCTTTGTCTTTCTTTCTCAAGAT
Organism: Phocoena sinus; assembly: GCF_008692025.1. Taxonomy (NCBI): domain Eukaryota; kingdom Metazoa; phylum Chordata; class Mammalia; order Artiodactyla; family Phocoenidae; genus Phocoena; species Phocoena sinus. The sequence goes on along the minus strand of NC_045766.1, from coordinate 103,719,384 downwards.
TTCTTTGGCTATTCAGGGTCTTTTGTGGTTCCATATAAATTTTTGCATTATTTCTTCTAGTTCTGTGAAAAAAGTCATGGGCATTTTTATAGGGATACAGGTTGAATCTGCAGATTGCTTTGGATAGTATGGACATTTTAACAATATTAATTCTTTCAATCCAAGAACACTGAGTAGAACATTTTCTCACACTATATACAAAAATAAGCTCAAGATGGATTAAAGACCTAAATGTAAGACCTGAAACCATAAAACTCATAGAAGAAAACATGGGCAGAACATTCTTTAACATAAATTGTAGAAATATTTTTTTGGATATGTCTCCTAAGGCAAAAGAAATAAAAGCAAAGATAAACAAATGGGACCCAATTAAACTTGAAAGCTTTTGCACAGCAAAGGAAACCATCAGCAAAGTGAAAAGACAACCTACTGAATGGAAGAAAATATTGGCAAATGAAATTAAAGATAAGGGATTAATACTCAAAATATAAAAACAGCTTATACAACTCAATATCAAAAAAAACGATAACTTGATTAAAAAATGGATGGAGACCTGAATAGACATTTTTCCAAAGAAGACATCATAAAGAGGCTAACAGGCACATGAAAAGATGCTTGATATCACTAATTATCAGAGAAATGTAAATCAAAACCACAATGGGGTATCACCTTACACCTGTCAGAATGGCTAACATCAAAAATCTACATACAAATAACAGATGTTGGCAAGGATGTGGAGAAAAAGGAACACTTGTACACTGTTGGTGGGAATGTAAATTGGTGCGGCTGCTATGGGAAAGAGTTTAGAGGTTCCTCAAAAAACTAAAGAAAGAAGTGCCATATGATCCAGTAATTTCACTACTAGGTATATATTTGGAGAAAATGAAAGCACTAATTTGAAAAGTTACTTGCACCCCAATGTTCATAGCAGCATTATTTACAATAGCCAAAATATGGAAGCAACCCAAGTGTTATTAACAGACGAATGGATAAAGAAGATGTGAGGAATACACACACACACACACACACACACACACACACACACTGGAATATTACTCAGCCAAAAGAATGAATGAAATTCTGCACATAAAATGAATGAAATTCTGCACATAAAATGAATGAAATTCTGCACATTTGCAACAATGTGGATGAACCTAGAGGGTACTGTTCTTAGTGAAATAAGTCAGACAGAGAGACAGATACTATATGTTATCACTTATACATGGAATCTAAAAAATAAAGCAGAAGCAGACTCACAAATATAGAAAACAAACTAACAGGTACCAATGGGGAGAGGGAAGGGTGGAGGGGTACGAAAGGGGTATGGGATTAAGAAATACAAATCACTATGTATAAAATAGACAAGCAACAAGGATATACTATACAGCACAGGGAGATACAGCCATGATTTTGTAATAACTTTAAAGGGAATATAACTTATAAAAATACTGATTCATTATTCTGTAAACCTGAGACTAATATAATATTGTAAATCAACTATATTTCAATTAAAAAAATTTTAAAAATGCATGTCAGTGGTTTTCTAGAATTTTCATTAATGAAGAGACGATCTTACGAGAAAAAAATGGCTTTTTTCCCCTTAGATGATCTGCTTAATTTTAAACTCCCAGATAGTTCTCTGATCAATTTGTATGTTTTTTTTTAAAATCCAAGCAATATGTTCCACCTTTCAAGTTAGTATCTCCTGTTATTATTTTTTTTTATATATGACCAATCTGTCAGTTTTCCTTTAATAGAAATTTCCCAGATTCATTCTCTTGGTAGGAAATTACAAGTGTATTTGAGAAATAAAAAGTTTAATAAAAAATATTTCTTCTTGGGACTTCCCTGAAGTCCATGCTTCCACTGCAGGGGGCGTGGGTTCGATCCCTGGTCAGGGAACTAAGATCCCACATGCTGTGCAGCCAAAAAGAAAAAACAAGTGTTTAAAAAATATTTCTCTTTATCACTCTCCTTCTGTTTCTCTTTCACACACACACACACACACACACACACACACACACACACACACACACCAGAGTTGGGGGAGAGAAACAGAGGGAGGGAGGAAGAGGTGGATGAGAGAAAGGGGTGGGGGAGAGAAGGAGAGGCTACTGTGAGCTTACTAAATGCCAGTTATATGTGATTATTTTCGAAAATCTAACGATCTGCCCTTCTCTGTTAAGTGGATGAGAGAATGAACTTCAAATTGGACAGACTTGAAATCAAACCCAGCTACTTACTAGTTATCTTGTCTTACGTTTATAAATTGTGGATATAATAGTACTTACCTCATAAGTAGAGTTGTCAGTAGGACTGACTGAGTTCATTAAAGCACTTAGTATGGTATTTGGCCTAACAAAACCTCCACAAATATCTGCTCTTACTAAGACACCGCTACTCTCTCAAGAAATTTATAGTCTAAGGAAGGGCAGACAAGTGAACAAAAAATACTAATAAAATGTATCAAAAGCTAAATTAGACTTATGCCCACGATGCTGTACAAATCAGATAGTGAGCCTCTCAGCCATGCAAATAGTTCAGGGGAGGCTTGCAGAAGCTAATACATACAAGCTAATTTTTACAGAATGGCAGTGTGAAGCACCTCATGTTGTGTTCAAGAAATCACAAGCAATTTAAAGCATACCATGATTTTCAAAGTTGATCCCAAAGTAGAAGTGTATTTTATATTCTTTAGAAATCTGGAAGTATAATTGGAAAACACAAAATTCCTTTAAAAGGATCCATAATACAGCATTGAGGAGAGTGCACCCTGGAGTTGAACACCTATGTGTACCTATGTTGAACCCTGGCTCCTTCGCATGGTAACCACTCTTAGATGGCAGCACTTAGTCTCAGGATCTTCATCAAGAAAGAAATCATAGCAACACTGCCTTGGGGTGTTTTGAGAATTAAGTGAGTTCATGCTTATGGAGTCCTCAGTAGTACCTACCATGTAATAAGTACTCAATACACAGTAATTCTGTTTTATGTCTTTGCAGTTTGATATATAGTCTTAAAAATTACATCAGTTTTGTATTATTATGTTCCCATTATGTAGAGGCTGTTTTAATATAGAATATTTGCAATTACTTATAATTGAAAAAAAAATCAAGCTTCAAGAAGATATGCTATTTAATCAGACTTCCTAGGAAGAAAGATTGTTTATTCATTCTTTCATTTAATACATATTAATTATATGCCTACTTCAGGCCAGACACTGAGCTAAATGCTGGGATACAATGCTAATAAAAAGTGAACTTATAGCCCGGTAGGGGAATTGGGTTTTAATCAAATAATCATACTAATAAATGCATAATTGCAAAGTGAGACAAAGTCTCTGAAGGCAATCATGCTAATGAATGTGTAAATGTTCTTTAGGGAAGCTGAAAAGATAAAATAAAGGAATCTGATTTAGATGAAGGATAATGGTGATCAGAGCAAGTTTGAACAGGAAAACCATAGGATAAATAAGAGTTACCTGCTCAAAATTGGTGGGAGAAATGAGGGGTCAGAGCACTCTGGGCAAAGGAACAGAATGTATAGAGGTGTCTGTCAATTGAGTGAAAGCACGACACCTTCACAGAACAAAAGAAGGGCACATGAACTCGAACAGGGAAAGTGAGAAAGAGAGGGGTTTGAGATGGAGTTGGGAAGGTGGCCAGGGACACACAGTTATGCTGAGTTTTGAATGCCCTGTTATGGATTTGAGTCTCTGAAGAGCAACAGAATGAAACTACAGTGTTCTAATCAGTAGTGATGACATAATGAGATTTTCACTGTGTGAAATGGTTGAAGTATGGAGAGAGGGAGAGAGGGTCAGAGAGAATGTGAGAGAGCTCAAGCAGGATATGTGTATCCAGGCCCTTTGAGAAGCAAAGATTAGATGTGCAAGAAAATGAGAAGAGAAATGGGAGAGGCTGTGGGAGTCATGAGACCACCCAACTTTGGTGAGGGAGAGAGGGAAGGAAGACATTTGAGTAGGAAAGTCTTAGCCCACCATTCAATACCACTGATGAGAAGCTCTTGAAAGCCTTTTAAATGAATGCTCTGTCTCCCAGGAACGGGCCTACCTTGGCATCCCTGTTGTGCTCAGTGGCTGTCTGGGAGGAGTCCGTGGGAAGTTTGGCGTAAGTATAACTCTATGATGAATTTCAGAGTACAGCAACTGTGCTCTTTGGTCAAATACACTTGGCAGAAGATCTGAGAGGTGTATTTTCATGGATGCCACACACTGTTGACTGTGAAGGAAAGAAATAAATAGATATGATCAAGATTCAAGAATTAAAGTCAACATCACTTTATAAGATTTTAGAAAGGTGTAAATGACAACTTATCAGAGATGCATTACCTGACCACCTCGTCTATAAAAGCACCTCTCTTCTCCCACATAATCCTGTTCTCTCATACAGTTCTATTTGGGGATCTGACATTTACCAACTTCTGATATAGTAAATGTTTTACTTGTTTTAATTATTTATTTTCTACCTACATTCCTCACCATCTGCATGCTAAATGTAACGACTACAAGGTGATTTCCTTGCATTTTATTGCTCTTTTGCCAGTAACTGAAGCAGTATGGCCATTCAAGATATATTTGTTGGATAAACTAAGGGAGGGGTTGCTTTAAGGAGGAGAAATTGTCAAAGAAGACTCCCAGTTTTACACTATGTGCAACTTGATGGATGGCGGTTCATTCACTGATGAAATACACAATGGGGGCTTCCCTGGTGGCACAGTGGTTGAGAGTCCACCTGCCGATGCAGGGGACACGGGTACGTGCCCCGGTCCGGGAAGATCCTATATGCCGCGGAGCGGCTGGGCCCGTCAGCCATGGCTGCTGAGCTTGCACGTCCAGAGCCTGTGCTCCGCAACGGGAGAGGCCACAACAGTGAGAGGCCCATGTACCACACACACACACACACACATACACACACACACAAAAAAAAAAAAAAAAAAGGAAAAAAAATACACAATGGGAATCTTGGGCAGGTGGGTGAGAAAATAACAAATTTTTCCTGGTACTTGAGTTTGAAATTCCTTTGAGATGTCCAAATAGAGCTTGCATGCTTTCTTAATAAGCCAAATATTACAGTATAAAGTTTTATGCAGGTAATGGAAAGTTGCAGTGTACATATTAGTTAAATCAGTTTGTGCTTTTCCTATTTTATAACATACTAATGGCATTGAAATATGAGTTATCTTGTGAAATCAACACATAATATCCATCAAGACCTCATTAAGAGATGATTGAGGAGACTTCTCTAGTGGTCCAGTGGTTAAGATTTGGCCTTCCAGTGCAGGGGGTGTGGATTCGACCCCTGGTTGGGGAGCTAAGATCCCACATGCCTCAGGGCCAAAAAACCAAAACATAAAACAGAAACAACACTGTAACAAATTCAATAAAAAGACTTTTAAAATGGTCCACATCAAAAAAAAAAAAAACCTCTTAAAAAAAAGAGATGATTGGGCTTCCCTGGTGGTGCAGTGGTTGAGAGTCCGCCTGCTGATGCCGGGGACATGGGTTCGTGCCCTGGTCTGGGAGGATCCCACATGCCGCGGAGTGGCTAGGCCCGTGAGCCGTGGCCGCTGGTCCTGCACGTCCGGAGCGTGTGCTCCACAGCAGGAGAGGCCACAGCAGTGAGGGGCCCGCGTACCACAAAAAAAAAAAAAAAAAAAAAAAAAAAAAGATGATTAAAAAGATCAACATATAAAGGTAATGTTTGGAGGAAGACTGGTTAGTTGTGAAAGCAGAAAAAAGGGAAAAAGCACAGAAATAAAAGTTTTCAGTATCATTCAGCCACTGATAGACAAAACATTGGGTCTTTAAAATCGGGTTTCCTTAGCAGAACTTTCCTTCTGTGAAATAGATATAAAAAGTTACATTAACAAATAGTATTAAATATTTAAATCATCAAACTCCCTGAATTCTGATCACATGCTTATAAAATTAAACTTCTTATGACTTTCTTTTTTTTTTTTTGAGGTATGCGGGCCTCTCACTGTTGTGGCCTCTCCCGTTGCGGAGCACAGGCTCCGGACGCCCAGGCTCAGCGGCCATGGCTCACGGGACCAGCTGCTCCGCGGCATGTAGGATCTTCCTGGACCAGGGTGTCCCCTGAATCAGCAGGCGGACTCTCAACCACTGGGCCACCAGGGAAGCCCTTCTTATGACTTTTTCTTCACAGCTGTCTATCTACCAGGAAAGTAAGGTCATGTAATAACGAGTTCTCATTATAAGTTAATGATTGGGAATTCTAATCTCATGTAAAAATCTCTTGGGCTCGGTTAATGGGTGCCCCTCTCCCTTTCCTAAGGCAGGCATTAACCCAGCTTTTGAGTAACCAACACTTAAGACCAGATCCTGCATCTGATAAATTCACCTCAGTAATAAGATGTCACCCTGAGAATTATTTGAAGTCAGCCTACTAGATACTGTTTTCAGTGGCAAAATCTGCACATTGCTCTTTGTTCACAAATTCCAGAACAACCAATATTTGGATTCAAGTTCCTCCTCAGCCCAGGCCACAAATTACCTTTTCTGACCCCACAGTTCACTTAATTTCTTTAAATCCATACTCATTCTAAATTCAAGAAATGTGGAGCCATGCACTTTTATAGTTTTATTTCATGTAGTATGAACAATCACCTTCATTTTTCAACTTCCATTCCTCATATGCATGCCCCATATCCTCCACAATCTCTAAATGTCCAAATTTTATCCATTTTTAAGTACAAATACAAATACAAATGTCACTTATTCCACAAACTGTCCTGTTCTCTGAGTTAGCTGTTCTCTCTCTTTCCTCTGCATCACCACCTTCCCTTAACTCTTAAACTTCCTATGACAGGCAGTATTTTCCATTTAGTATAGTTTATATGCATGTAATAGGTCTCCAACTATCTTAGAATAGCCACAGATAGGGAATCTGTATCTATTTCATGTATGTTCTCCTACTGTATTTTACACTTAGTGATTTGTATAGAATAATTATACACCAAACACTTTTATCATAGCAAGATAAATTAATGATAGAAATGCTCATTCTTGAATCATTTGAAGAATCTGTTTAAGTGCTACTATATCCACTCAGTGCTGTTTGTTATGAGTGCTCATAAGTATAACTAGGTCCTCTACTTAAGAAAAATAAATAAAATTATAGTAATATTTTCATGAGAAAGGATAAAATTACAAGGAATATAATCCTCAAAGACCTGTCAAGTTGTGCTTATTTCTATTTATTTTACTATTCCTGCTTAGAAAGAGTTTTCTTTTTTTAAATTTTCAACTCAAAGTCTTATTCTTTAGGAGAAAAATACTAGAACAAAATCCATTTAAATTCTCAGTTGCTATCTAGTTTAAAATCATGCCATTTAAATATACTTAGAATTCCATCTAGCAAATGTATTAAGAGGATTATGTCTTCCCTCAAAATAAGCTCATCTTCTTCAGGGCAGAACCAATAATCAACAACCATCATATTTGAGCTTGCTAAATTTAGAGCCTTTTGAGAATCATTTAATTTTTTTTTTTTTTTTTTTTTTTGAGATTTACTTTCTGGGAGGAAATCGCATATTCCATTTTGTGGGTTGTTTGAGAATTATAGCATTAAGGATACCACTGCAGACTAATGAAGAGAGAAGGCTTTTTTCTTTTCTTTTTCAAAAGAAAACCATGAAGCACATAAGCCAAACTGTATCACACATGTCTGGTACAATCACACTTGCAATATTGTTAAACCCTGACACTGGCATTTTGCTACTCTGATGATGTGTCAGGAAATTTCTTCCTTTCAGGAGCCTGACATTTTCCAAGAATGATGAGGGTAGTTACTCGAATATTATTTCATGCTCATTTCTGGCTTAGAGAGACACAGACACAGAGGATATAGGACAGTGTTTGCAATCCATTTCATGGAATCAGCACAGCATTCTGTACTGGATAACTGTTTTGAGAAAAAGTCTCTGTGTCAATTTAAAGCAGGTACAGCACACACACAACACTTTCTGGCAGCAAAGTTTGAAACCATAACCAAATTCAACAGAATACATCAGATGATACCCTAAAAAAAAAAAAAGACCCTTGAATATTTTAATAATAACCTCTAAGAAACATAAGCTATTTTGGTAAAAACTGACTATTATCTTTCAAACCAATGTAATGTTCCATAAAGACATGAAGAGCATTTTATTTCTTTGATCTCGTCGTATGCAGTTGTTGTTATTTAGCCGTTCTATAAGTGTGAAAACTAGACACTATTGTATGGACACTGGATTTAGAATATGTGAGTTTATGTGTTGTAGTGTGTGACTGGCAAAACTCTATGGCTCTCTGAACCTCTGTTTTCCCTACAAAGACTCCAATAAATATTATGTACTTGTTTCTTATTAGAGAAATCTTATTACTACTCTTACCTGCTTTTAAGCTATAAGAAAATAATGTCTGAGTATCTGAGATTTTAAAAACAGTACAGAGATGCAAGTTTAATTTTTTTTATTATGAGAATATTAATGACTGAATTACCTCTCCCCCAAATTCATATGTTGAAGCCCCACCCCACCCATGTGATTATATTTAGAGATTTAGAGATAGGGCATTTATCAGGTAAATAAGGCTAAAGGAAGTTATACTGGTGGGGCTCTGAGACAGTAGGATCAGTGTGCTTTAAGAAGAGACACCAGAGTGCTCTCTCTCATGTGTGCTAACTCATTCTCTCTCTGACTCTCTGTTGCTCTCTCTTTCATGTGAAGACAAAACGAGAAGGCAGGCATCTGCAAGCCAGGAATAGCGTCTCATCACAACCCAACCATGCTGGCACCCGGATCTCAGACTTCCAGTCCCCAGAACTGTGAGGAAATAAATTTCTGTGGTATTTTATCATGTGACAGCCCAAGTAGACTAATACAGAAAAGACTCAAGATGGTAATAAATATAAGTATTCTGCATATTAAATAAGTCAAATAAATTGAAGTAAAGACATCAACTAGAAGTACACTTCTTATTGTTACATTCATATAGTGGATTCCTATGCAAATATTAAAAATGATATATAATTATATGAGAAAATATACTATATATTAAACAAAATATATATTGCTAAGTAAAAAATAAAAGATAAAACATGTCCAGCATGGGTGCTTTATTTAATATATATATGTGTATATATTATATGTGAAAATGTCATTGGTGGTTATCTTTATTTGGTGAGAATGAGCCATTTTAAATTTCTTCTCCTTTTGGCTTAACTGTATTGTTTTAGATAGAAGGAAGTACTAACTATATAATATAAAAGAGCAGTTGTTAAAGTTTTTAAATGTAGTTTAACCAAATTTTAAAATATTGCAAGTTAGTATTTCCAGGAAATAAATGGTAACAAGAACATTATGTAGAGATAACACATCCAAGCTTTTGGAAAACTTTAAATAAATATGCTATATTCCAAAGCTAAGCTTCTCAAGTGGCAATGCCAGAACCACATTTAGATTTTGAGAGTCTTTCTACCTATGCAAGAAGCACAGCTTATATATGTTGTTTTTACATATTTTTAAAATTTTGAAACTCCTGACATTTAAAATGTAAAAGATATAAAAATTAGGCAATAGTAAAAAGAATCCAACCATTTCCTAACTACCAACAAGCTACTAGTATAGTTAATAGCAAGCAGTTTATACAGCGGAAATCTGATTATCTGGTTTTCACTCCATCTCTACTCTCCAGTTTATCTCTTTCTAAACTCAGTCATGATAATAGAGAACACTGAATATTTTGCACTGGGTGTGATAATTTTAGTAGCAAAAATTGTCAATATTTTATACCATTCAGTGGTGTTTAAATATTCTGACCAGAGCCATGTGGGGGTGAGATGTTGGTCAGGGAATGTCATAATCTTCCTTCCAAATGTAAACTCAGGAAAATTATTAAGGTAAATGTAGAGGGTGTAGTGAAGATCAAGAATGGGATAAAGTATGAATTCATATGTATTGACTGACAGACACTAATCCAGGCACTGGGGCTGGAAAAAAGAATAAGACATAAGGTCCATGATTTCCTGGAGCTTGTATTCTAGAACGCTAATAAGACATTAAGTAATTAAGCAATAACTAGGTAAATTCAGATATTTATATGTTAAAATGTTGGCAAGACAAATGAAAGAGTGATGTGATAGAGCTCTAGAAGACTCTGTGTGGTTAGGGAGTTTATCTACAAGAGACAATAATGGAAAGGGACCTTAATGTCCAGAAGATGGCTTTCATGAAGGCATCAGAGGAAGAATATCCAGCCACATGAAATTGGAACTGCAAATACAAAGGCAGAAATAAGCTTGGCATTTACAAAGCACAGGGTATTTAAAAACTTGTATATTGAGCACACAAGCAGGGGTGGGGGAGAAAGTTAAAAAGAATTGACATATATGCCAGAACAAGGGATTTAAATTTTATTTTGTGTAGAATAAGAAGCCGTTGGAGCGCTTTATACAGGGGACTAGTATGATAGGACTTTCATTTGTAAATGATCCTTCTGGTTAACCAGTTTTATGAAAATCTCCTGGAGTTTGGGGATGGAAAATAAGAATGGTTTTTACAAATGAATCAAGTGAGTCTTATGATCAGACACATTTGAGGAACTTTGTCTTAAGCGATGAGTGCCAACATTAGCGACCAGGGAGACAATGTTTTAGTAAGGTTTGAGTTTATCAGAACACGGAATCTCAGACAAATTTGTTCACTCTGAATCTGTTTATAAAAAAATCAAAATATCCCATTTTATTGGTCCATGATCTCCTGGAAGGTAAGTCAGACGTTAAACAATTAAACGAAAAGGAACATTACTGCCCATCCCCAAGGGAGGGTGACACTAAACAGCAAATAAAAAACACCATGACTGGTCAACAGAGAAACTGTAGGAGGAAGGAAAATTTTTTCCTCCTTTTTGAGCAATAAGCCTAGAATTTTATTTTGTTCAACACAAATTATGTTGCTGACACTGTTTGCAGATTTTCCTCATCTGTAAAATCAGAATTAAAACTCTACCTCTTTAAGTTGTAAAAATTACGTAAAATGAAACAGGTATAGTACTTGGCACAATGCCTAACATATTTAGGTGAGAAGAGAGAAGACAGTTTCTCTCTACGCCCTTACCAACTCTACTTTTTGCCGTTGATTAAGAACATGGTTCCTAAGATAGTTAACTTCCAGGATCCTTGGCTTCCTCACCCATAGAAAAGAAGATTGAGAGAGACACTGAGATCTCTCTCGTGTGTTCACAGCATTGTTTCTCTCTGCAAACCAAAGGGGTCCTGATACCAGCACATCACAGTAACATGCCACACACAGCAGGTCAGTAGCACCTCCTAGCTCTTTAGCTTCTCTTTATTACTGACCTACCAACATTGTATCCTACAAAAAGAAGCATTTGTTATAGGATTTCTTTCTTTCGTTGTTTTGAACAACGGAATCATTGACTATTATTGATTTAAATTTTTTTTTTATTTAAACAGTTGCATTCATTTCTAAGGTCTTTGATGTTTCAGTTATTGATAAAATATTAATGCATGTATGGCTGGTATTAAATGGTTCTTATCTTATTACAAGGACAGTTGTGCCTACTTTTTACTTTTTAAACTTGATTAAAATCTTTGCTTCTCTGAAAACATATTATACTTTGCATAAGAACCAATATACAACTACGTAATTTCCTGGAGCTCCTTCTAAAATATTAAGTGTTGGACTTTATAAAGTATGCAGTAGATAATCTCTGCTTTTGCAGGACCAAATTTAAAATTCTAAGTAACTTTTAAGATATACTACAATAGACTTAAAAAGAAGGAAAATGATTTTTTTCTTGTTTTTCCTTCTCACTCTTCCATCCCCTCCAAAATGAGAAACTTCTGATCTAAATCTAATTGCAAAAATCACATAATACACAGGAAAGAATCTGGTGACAAAATGAGAAAACGTTAGTACCCTGTGATAAGGAATTGAAAAGATGCGAAAACATCCCTATTAAAAGGCAAGGGGATTGAATAGGAAATTAGAGAACAGGTTTTCAGAAAAAAAAAAAAATCAGATTTATACAGTTAGGGCTTAAGAACTGGGGCTGTTGTCCAAGTATAGTGTAAGAAGAAAAGTAGTTTATCAAGTGATTACCTCATAGCTTTTTAGTAGTGACTAAAACAAACATATTGTTTTAGTCATGGGTAGAGAAAATAAAATCAATTAATAAATGGGTTGAGAGAATAATTCATATAAATATTAATAATTAAAAATATATTACATTTTTAGTTTATTTTTCACATTAGTTACCTAGTGTAACATAAAAGAAGAAGGTTTTACTTGGTAGAGCCTCAAATACATTAATACTCAGTCTGTGATCCTAAAGGTTGGGTTTTCCTAAAATCAGTTTTAAGAAAGAGCTTGTCAATTAACTGTTGTCTGTATCTCAGGAATAATGATTATGAATTATTTCCCTGTAGATATACAATATTTAGCAGGGAAAAAACTTATTTCAATTTGAGGATTTCCAAAGTTAGAATTCTGAGACCAACTATGTGAGAGCCATCATGGCAAAACACGAGTCTTCAATAGTACCGTATTGTAGGCATATCAAATTCACAAAAAGATAATGATACAGCTACAAAATGACAAGGAAATCCAACATGAAGGTTTGAGCAGGTCTTTTTGTGAGAGGCTTTTTTATGTGTTCCATGAAAGGAAATGTCATTTACTGGTTAACCTATCTGGTAGCTTTTTTCGAACTGATGAATAAATATGTTCATGCCTATAATTGAAAGTGACTCTTCTTGAGGAAAGCTGGTATAGTACACGAAGATATTCACAAAGCATTTGAATGGACTTAAATGCTTTGCATTTAAAAGTGTTGGTTTCTTATTATTTGATCCTTTGTATAATTATAATATGATGAAGATGGTGTTAATTATTATAATAATGTCCTTATTCAGCTCCATTTACATGAAGAGATCAAAAGAAATTTAGACACTTTCAACAAAATAGTCTATTATGGTAAGCATCACAGGAAATACATTAATCCAAGGGACAGAAAGCAGAAAGAAAATGTACTCATGTCAAGAGGAAAGCAAGTTTATTTTCCTTAAAGTTTGTGCTTTAGTTTCCTGACACAGACCTGAGATGATCCTTGACAACCCTGGGTAGGCCAGTGATGCATCTGCCATGAAGCCCAAAGGCTAAGAATTTGATTCTCTCAGACCCTTCCTTCCTTATTTTTACAACCTCACACAAAAAGGCAAAAGGTTGAAGCACTGTCAGTGCATAAGACACTGGCTTTGTTTTTATATGAACCCCAGTATCCAACTGTAAGAGGCAAATTCATACTAACCCATAACCTCTGAGAGCTGCCAGGAAAGTTGGAGAACATTATAAATAGGAAAACTGGAAAAATATTTACGGCAAATAGAATAATATCAGGATTTGGGGCTCTATTAAGAACATTATGGACTTTGATTCTGATTATAGTAGCTGTTCAGAAACTACTAGAGAAATATTCAAATGCATGGTAGTTATTTGCTGAGTGAAAACTACGGACCACCCAACCTTTTTTTCACATCTAACAACAAAAACTGGCAGTTAATTTTAATGTCTTGATGTACGATTCATTTTGAACCAGAAAAAGAGATTCCAAAGTTGTTTTTATAGATATTGTCATTACCACAAAATGAAATCGTTCTCTAGATAAATTATTTTTACTAACTATGTTAATTTCTGACATTCGTTGTGTCATCCATAGTATCCCACCTATACTAGCCACTCAATAAATGCTTCTGGGGTTATAATTATGTGGTCTTATACTTGCAAAGATATTTGATATAAACCTGTGTAATATATGGCCTATTTGATTCCAAAGGAGGAACAACATTGATGTTCTAACCTTTATTAGAGAGGCAGCATTTTCCTTTTTCGCAGTTCCAGGGTTCTACTGCATATTCTGCTCAAAAAGAGTCTAGGTTTCCTCAGAATATTATATAAAGATTCAACTATGAGTATGAATACTAATGTCATTTTTAAAAGTATAAAATCATATTCCATTTGTATGTGAACACTGAAAGATTATTAGGAGCTCTCCTCCAGGGTTCACTTCAAGAAACCAGGTGCCTGAATTCTCAGAAATTGCTCCTTAAGGAGAGATCTGTCTCTGGAATGAGAACAAGGTTAGAGAATTGTATGAATTTTATGCCTTCCTCTTCTGATCAGGTGCCAAGGCAGTCGCATAAAATACTACTAAAAAGGAAGCATTAGGAAATGCTAACAATAAGGGGAATGAACTCAAAAGACAAAGAGTGAAGAGATTTCCATTAAGACGTCAAGTAATGCAAATATTAGCAGTGTTGTAGAATTAAGTTTTACAGACTGCTCAAATTCTTTAAAACTATCTAAAGCTGAAGGTAATCAGTAACCTCCTTCTCTACAAAGGGAGTATTCCAAATGCTCTAGCTTGATATAATACAAATAATCATTTAAAATATTTTTTTTAAAAATGTAACCATTATATACATCACATCATAATACGTGCTATAGACAGGGGCTGTGAGGTTGTTGCAGGATAGAAAACTATACAAATAGTTAAGAAGTAGTTCCTATCCTTAAGAACTTTATAAAATGTTTTTAGAGCTAACGTGATTAACAAACGATAGTAAGAGTAATCATAATGCCATATATTTCTAACTTGTCTTTGATTATTAACTATAAAATAATTATGATATATTTATGATATGTTATGAATATATCAAATTAAAACTTATAAAATGGAGTAAAAGGAGTTAGATGGTAAGCTGTAGTTCAACAACAGACCACAAGAGAAATTGAAATAGAGTAGTTTAGTACTCACAGGTCCTGGAGGAAGTACATAGCATGCCTTGAGGGTTCCATACAGGGAGGTTAAGGAAGGATGCCGACAGAGAGAGGTATAGGACCTGAGTCTCATGCCTTTATTAGGGTCTGTGGGTGGAGAGCATTGGAGTTTCCCAGCTTTAGGCCAGATTGGTAATTTCAAACCTAAAGTGTGGGGTTTTGTTAAGCCCCACTGGGGTCTTATCTAAGGGGTATGCAAGGGGAAGGCACTGGAAGAAGGGCAGACTGCTAATCACAAGGGCTGTTGGGGAAGTCATATCAGAAACTTATATTTGCTTATGACTCTGTGTGCTGTTAATCACAGGAGGGACTAGTGTCAGTTCAAGGTCCCTGCAGGTCACTTGGCCAAAAACAAAACGGATGCTGAGGCAGCAATACCATGGAGTAGCTCACATATAAGCTACTTGCAAACATATAAGAACATATTTTTGAAATGCAGTAATTTTTTGTATTTTTTTAGTGAACTTTCATTTTTAGGGACAAATAGAACTGCGATTTCAAAGCAAGATTGCTTTCTTTAAGGTACCAGTTCTCACCTTGAGACCCTTAGTTACAGGTACTTTGAAATTAGTGATGTGATTACCAAGAAATGTTTAGGAAACTAGGGTTAAAGTAGATGTATTAAAACATAGGTCAAGGACCAGTGTGTCCCTTTTCTAGGGGACAAAATAGCTGGCAATTTTAATCATTGGAGTTACCCAAGTTTACAACAAAAAAGACAAGGCATTAGTGATGAATGTGTTGTGGATAAAGAACACAGACTCAAAAAATGTGAAGTATGACCTGATTACTTATGATCTGCAACCTTGAAGAAATGAAGGGAAATTACCACTGCCAGAAAATGGGAATCTACACAGATCAGTTCTTAACACATCTATTTTATAGTTTCTTCTTTACACATAAGTGCAAGCCTACAACCCCCCTAAAAGAGGCACCAACAAAAAGACTTTAAGAACTCAAACAAAGCTGTTTTTCTTCTATATTCTCTACTATTCACAACACTTCTGCCACCAAATGTGTGGCATTCTCCCCATATCAATCAATTCCCCAACTCCAGCTGTGTGTCCTCCAATTTATTTCGATTCTGACACCACCTAGAGTTAGCCTCAGATCCCATAAGACGGCCCCCACTTCAGATGTCAATGGCAAGTATAGGCCTCCCATACTTCTATAGGTCAGGGGTTTCCAAGACCTCCTCCTTAAGTTCGATAATTTCCTAGAATGGCTCACAGAACTCAGGGAAATACTTGTGTTTACCAGTTTATTATGTAATAAAATATATGATAAAGGACACAGAGGAAAAGCCAGATGAAGAGATACACAAGGAAGGTATGAAGTGTCCTAACCACAAGAGCTTTTGTCCCTGCGGAGTTGAGGTATGCCTGCCTCATGGCATGTGGATGTGTCACCAACCCAGAAGCTCTCTGAATCCTGGACTTTAGGGATTTTTATGGAAACTTCATCACATAGGTATGATTGATCTCACTCCGTTCTCCCCTCCCTGGAAGAAGGGGGAATGGGGCTGAAAGTTCCAAGCTTCTAATCATGGCTTGGGATTTCTGGTGACCAGCTCCTATTTAGGAGCCTGCCAAGAGTCTCTCCTTTAGAAGAAAAGATGCTCCTATCATCCAGGGAATTTCAAAGGATTTAGGAATTCTGTGTAAGATGCTCCTAGCATCTCTATCACTCAGGACATTTCAAGAGTTTTAGGAGCTCTGTGCTAGGAACTAGGAGCAGTGACCTATATGTAGATCTGTATCTGGAGAGATATATCTTATTATTTCACACCCCCTAATCCTATCTTTCCACAGATTGTTTTGGAATATATCCTATGAAGGAAGGCCTATGAACCTAGAAGTAAACAAACTTCAAAAGGGTGATACTCTATGCTTTAAAAACATATTTAAACATAAAATTTGAAAACCAAGTATGATACGTATTTGAATAGAGATTCATATACACTAAAATCATTACTGAAATACATTAATAAAAAAATACCATTAAAACAGTGAGTTTTACATTTCAGATGAAAGGGCAATATATTCTTAAAATTACAAGAAAGGGGGCTTCTCTGGTGGCGCAGTGGTTGAGAGTCCGCCTGCCGATGCAGGGGACACAGGTTCGTGTCCTGGTCCGGGAAGATCCCACATGCCGTGGAGCAGCTGGGCCCCGTGAGCCATGGCCGCTGAGCCTGCACGTCCGGAGCCTGTGCTCCACAACGGGAGAGGCCACAATAGTGAGAGGCCCGCATACCGCAAAAAAAAAAAAAAAAAAAAAAAAATTTACAAGAAAGTTTGATGAGTGTTTTGATAGAGGAGGTAAAAGGTATGTGTCAGGGGAACACATGAGGTACATTACCAGAGATGGGGATGTTTAAGCTAGAGTAGGAGTTAGCCAGGCAAAATGTAATGGGACAATCAGAGGGTTTCAGAGTGGATAGCTTACACAACTGTGTAGAAAGATAGAGACCAGCATACCACAAGGAGAATCTTTCAGTCAGGATGATCTTGCGTACCTCAGGTAGTTTTCTTCATCTGTGTGTTCCATGATATCTACATGGAATGATAGTGCCTATAACAGCTTCTTGCATTTCAAAAGGTATATGCCTTTTTACTTTAGATTAAATACTTGGGAACTGGATTTCCCAAGTACTTAACAAGATCAACACTCAATAAATAATTTTACCCACAGCTTATGCATAGGCATTCATTGTTTCCTGCATATGTATATGTTGAACTGTGTCTCTGAAATTCACATGTTAAAGTCCTAACCCCTAGAACTTCAGAATGTGACTATTTGGAGATAGGGTCTTAAGAGGTAATTATGTTAAAATGAGGTCATTTGGGGGACTCTAATCCAATATGACTGGTGTCCTATAAGAAGAGATGATTAGGACACAGGCACAGAGGAAAAGGCGATGTGAAGACACAGGAGAAGACGGCTATCTATAAGCCAAGGAGAGGGGGCGCAAAAGAAACTCACCATGTTGACATCTCAGTCTCTGACTTGTAGCCTGCAGAATTGTAAGAAAATAAATATTCTGTTCATTAAGTCATTCACTCTGTGGTACTTTATTATGGCAGCCACAGCTAACTAATATATATATATTACATATATATGTATATTTGTACATATCCCAGTTGGATGATAGCATAGGTTAGCTATCATTAAAACAGTAATTCAAGCCAATAGATGGTTGATTTTTGAATTGGGAAATGTGATAATGATGCAGTTCACCAAGCTCGACAAATTGCTGCAGAAAGAAACCACAGTTGTCACTTTCTTAACAAGAGCCCTATGGAT
This sequence comes from Phocoena sinus, assembly GCF_008692025.1. Classification (NCBI taxonomy): domain Eukaryota; kingdom Metazoa; phylum Chordata; class Mammalia; order Artiodactyla; family Phocoenidae; genus Phocoena; species Phocoena sinus. The sequence goes on along the minus strand of NC_045766.1, from coordinate 103,701,198 downwards.
GATTTTAATAAACCATTTCAACTACACTTATTAATCACAAATTTACAGTGTTTGAGTGGTGACAGATCAGAGTTATGCTTTGGGAATGGACATGATATCAAGATTTCAGATGAGAAATAAGTACTTGAGTTATGATAGTGTCCACTGAAGAAAGGAAGAATAGGGTGAGAAAATTGTGTTATATTTTGGTACTGAATTTCATTAAGTAGGACCAGGGAAAGGTATAACACGAAGATAGTTGCAAAATTTCAGGTTAAGAGACTAGTGTTGCCATCAACTGAAATACAACACCAGAGAAACGGCAGAGTTGAAAGAGAAAAAGACTGAATCAATTTTAGACATTCTAAATTTTAAGTGTTAGTATATTATTAGGTGGAGATGGTCAGAAGATTACCGTAAATGCCACAGTGTGATTAAAATACTAGAAATTTGGAAAATGGATCAATGATTGAGTAAATTCCTTTTAAAACAGAAAAAAATTGCATATACAGGAGACAATTAAAATTCGGGGGTCTGGGCTTCCCTGGTGGCACAGTGGTTGAGAGTCTGCCTGCTGATGCAGGGGACATGGGTTCGTGCCCCGGTCCGGGAAGATCCCACATGCCGCGTAGCGGCTAGGCCCGTGAGCCATGGCCGCTGAGCCTGCACGTCCGGAGCCTGTGCTCCACAATGGGAGAGGTCACAACAGTGAGAGGCCCGCGTACAAAAAAAAAAAAAAAAAAAAAAAAATTGGGGGATCTATTTTAAAAGTAACAGAGATTTGTAAATATGCTAACATTTGCAAGTTTTAGCATGTTTATTAAAATCTATAACACCAAGAAGAGTTTTAGAATTGTTTAATCAAGAGACCCATTTGAAAATGCAAGGGGATAATTAGACTCCAATATTTTTTTTTCTGTACAAAGCAAAATAATTTCATATACAAGAAATAAAATTGCTAGAAAGATGTAGGGGGAAAAAAAAGAATAAATGAGGACACTACCTCTAGACATCTTAGACGTGTGTTTCTCAAATTTTGGAATATATAATCTTTTCCTAAATGTCTATAAAACTTCAGATTCCTGAGTCTGACCCCAGGCTATTGGATAAAAATTGTTTGTTTAGGACTTTCAAATCTGCAATTTTAACAAGAGTTTCTTGTGATTTTTTTTTAATGGTCCAAAAAATTAAAAAGTGCAGAAGACTGTCTTAGAAAATGCAAGAAAAATATATGTATAAAATTAAAGAGTTCATTATAGAACCATATCTAACAGAAAAAAAAAGCAGGAGGGAGAACACTGGATAAATAATATTACAATTGCATCATAATTCAAAATGGAATGAAAGGATTACTTTGTGAGGGGACACAGGGAGTGGGACAGAAACTTACATATCTCAGGTTCATATAAAGTTTTACAAGATCCTGCACATTGGCCCAAACAAAAATTGAGGAAGTTATTTTTGGGATGTGTTTTAATCAACTTTAAAGTTCAGAATAGTTTCAGATTTAATAAGCTAGTTTGCATACCCTGTTTAAGAAGATATTAGAGTTTGCATGTACCCACCCCAAGTTTCCTTTATTATTAACATCTTACATTACTATGGTATATTTGTCACAATTAATGAGCCAACAATGATACATGACTATTAACAAAGTTCATAATTTATTTCCATAGTTTTTACCTAATTTCCTTTTTTATGTTTCAGGATTCCATACACAATACCACATCACATTTAGTTACTATCTTAATGCTTTTGGGCTGCTATAACAAAATATGACTAACTGGGTAGATTATGAACAACAGAAATTTATTGCTTACAGTTCTAGAGGCTGGAAAGTCTAAGATCAAGACATCAGTATGGTCACTTTCTGGTGAAGATCCTCTTCCTGGTTCATAGCTGTTGCCTTCTATCTTCCCACAGGGTGGAAGCCAGTAGGGAGCTTCTTTTATAAAGCACTCATCCCATTCATGAGAGCTCCACCTCATCGTTTAAGCACCTCTGAAAGGCCCCACCTACTAATACCATCATCTTTAGGGGTTAGGATTTCAAATTTGGTGAGGGGAGCAGGGACATAAACATTTGCTCACTTTTGATTACCTTGAAAATTTTGAAGAGTACTGAGTAGGCACTTTGTAGAATGTAACTCAATTGGAATTTTTCTAATGTTTTTCTCATGATTAAAATGAGGTCATAGTTTTTAGAAGACCACAGAGGTAAAATGCCATTTTCATCACATCACACCAAGAATACATACTATAAACATACTATTTTGATAGTAACCTTGATCACCTGGATGAGATAGTGTTTATCAGGTTTCTCTACTGAATGTTATGTTTTTTCTCTTTCTTCCATGTTGTGCTTGGAAGGAATTCACTGCACAAATCACACTTAAGGAGTGAGGAGTAATACTGCACCTCCTTGAGGCAAGTATCTATACAACTTATTTGGAATTCTTCTGTACTAGATATTTGTGTTTTCTCCCCTACTCATTTGTTTATTTGATCATTTATATCAGTATGGACTGACAGATATTAATTGTATAGTTTTAATTATAATCCATTTATATTGCTGATAAAATTGTTCCAGCTTTTACCACAGGGAGCTCTTTCTTTGGCTTCTCTATTTGATATATTCTTATTGTTATTATTGTCATTATTGTTATTATTAAGTTCCTTAATATCTAGCACTATAAGATTCTCTAGGTTTATCTTTTACGTACTCTTCTTCCTCAGCACTAGAATCAGCCGTTTCTCCAAGGAGTCTTGGTTCCTTTCTTAGAGACTAGCATTAAAGAAATCAAGATTTATGAGCTAGGTGTACTCATTGATGCCAGAGTGTTATTGCTTCTTAACCTTGTCAGCAGATAGAGCAAGGAAATATAGGTGTGTAGACTAACCCATGTGCATATACATATCTTAAAAATTATATATGTATCTATATTAAGGTAAACATGAGTTTATATTGATGTTTTCAATTTTATTTCTATATTCCATGGATTATTCTAGTTTTCTCTCTTTCCTTGTCTGTAACCATTCACTCTATGAGAAACCTGGCCACTGTCATTTGTCATACATTTACTTAATTGTTTAACACACATGTATAGCGTTAGAATTGTTAACCTCCTCTATGGGAAACAGCTTTATCAACTAGAGTTCAGTGCTATACATATTTACTTTTGCCTGCAGTATTATAGCCTCCACTCTTTTCCAATGTTACTTAGGTCAGCTCCAACTCCCACCCCTCCAATACAATCAGTGAAGTTATTTAATACATTTTTTTGTACAGGCATACCTTGTTTTATTGTGCTTTGCTAATACCGTGTTTGTTACAAATTGAAGGTTTGTGGCAACCCTGTGCAAGTCTCTTGGCACCATTTTTCCAATAGCTTTTGCTCACTTCATGTCTCTGTGTGACACTTGGGCAATTCTTGCAATATTTTTAAAAATTTCACTATTATTATTATATTTGTTACGGTGGTCTGTGATCAGTGATCTTTGATGTTACTATTCTAATTGTTTTGGCATTTTTAGCAATAAAATATTTTAAAATTAAGGTATAAACATTTTTTTAGACATAATGCTATTACACACTTAACAGACTGCAGTGTAGTGTAAAGATAACTTTTATATGCACTGGGAGACCAGAAAATATGTGTGACTTGCACTGCTGAGATATTTGCTTTACTGAAGTAATCTCAAATTGAACTTGCAGTATCTCTGAGGTATTGCCTGTACAGTTAGATTTCTCTTCTCAATCTGCCATCCATCCTGGAGTCCCTCAACTTCCATACGATTTTTAAAACTTGCATACGTTAAGATTCAGTGTTTCTGCTATGAAGTTCTATTGCTTTTGACAAATGCATTGTGTCATCTATCCACCATTACTATCCACCATTACCATATTGTACAAAATAATCTCATTACCCTACAAATTTCCTGTCCTATATCAATTCAGTTCTTCCCACTCCCTAAACTGCTGAGAGTCACTGACCTTTTTAACCTCTGTTGAGTTTTGCCTTTTCCAGAATGTCATATAATTGAAATCATGCAGCATGCAGTCTTTTCAGAGTAGCTTCCTTCACCTAGCAAGGTGCATTTAAGATTCATCCATATTTTTTTTCATGACTTCGATAGCTTATTCCTTTCGTTACTGAATAACATTCCATTGTATGGATGTACTACATTTTATTTATCCACTCACTGCTTCTTTTTTTTTTTAATTAATATATTTATTTATTTTTGGCTGTGTTGGGTCTTTGTTGCTGCGTGAGGGCTTTCTCGAGTTGCGGCAAGCAGGGTCTACTCTTCATTGCAGTGCATGAGCTTCTCATTGCGGTGGCTTCTCTTGTTGCAGAGCACGGGCTCTAGGCATGTCAGCTTCAGTAGTTGTGGCACGTGGGCTCAGTAATTGTGGCTTGTGGGATGTAGAGCGCAGGCTCAGTAGTTGTGGCGCACGGGATTAGTTGTTCCACAGCATGTGGGATCTTCCCGGACCAAGGCTCGAACCTGAGTCCCCTGCATTGGCAGGCGGATTCTTAACCACTGCACCACCAGGGAAGTCCCTATCCATGCACTATTGAAGGACATCTTGGTTGCTTCCAGTTTGGGACTATTATGAATAAATCTTCTATATCTTTCATGTTCCTATTTGTGTGTGTGTGTGTATGTGTGTATGTGTGTGTGTGCAGGCACGCCCACGCTTAAGTTTTCAAATCAGGTGGGTAAATACCTAGTAGCACAGTTGCTGGGTTGTATAGTAAGATGATGGTTAGTCCTGTAAGAAACTACTACACTGTTTTCCAAAGTAACTGTATCATTTTGCATTTCCACCAGCAATAAATGAGAGTTCCTGTTGCTCTGCACCCTCACCAGCAATTTGTATTGTCAGATTTTTTGGATTTTAAGTATTAGAATAGGTCTATAGTGTTGTATTATTGTTCTTTTAATTTGCCTTGTCCTAATGAGAAATGATGTTGAGCTTCTTGTATACTATTTGCCGTCTATCTTCTATGGTAAGATATTTGTTCAGGACCATTTTTAATTTGTTTCCTTGATACTGAGTTTTACAGGTTGTCTATTCTGGATGCAAGTTCTTTTTCAGATTTTTTTTTCAAAGTTTTCCCTTAATCTGTGGCTTGTCTTTTCATTCTTTTAACAGCATCTCCGTCTAACAGAAGTTTTTAATTTGAATAAAGTCCAACTTATCTGTTTTTTCTTTCAAGGATCAATCCTTATGTATTGTATCTAAGAACTAATTGTTAAGCTCAGATTTACAGATTTTTGTCATATGTTTTCTTCTAGATATTTTATAGCTTTGCATTTTACACTGAAGCCTATAATCCATTTTGAGTCAATTTTATATACTGTGTAAGGCCTGTACCTAGGTTCCTTTTAAGCACTGGTTGTAAATGGCATATGAAGTAAAGGTTAAATGATCAACAAGGTGATTCATAATTGAAGTTTTAAAAGGTAATGGAGAAGATAATAAATTAGTCACCACTAACATTACTGAACTCTGATTATAAATGTGTAGAGTTCTTTCTTCAATATCAGGACATGGACAGGGTATGATATAAAATATATGAATCTTGCATGTCTGGATGTTACAAATGATTTAGTACACTTTAAAGAAAGAATGAAACAAGACAAAAAAGTGACAAAAATATGATTGGATGCTATAATATATATTTTTAAACATCTTTATTGGATTATAATTGCTTTACAATGGTATGTTAGTTTCTGCTGTATAACAAAGTGAATCAGCTATACATATACATATATCCCCATATCTCCACCCTCTTGCATCTCCCTCCCACCTTCCCTATCCCACCCCTCTAGGTGGTCACAGAGCACTGAGCTGATCTCCCTGTGCTATGCGGCTGCTTCCCACTAGCTATCTATTTTACATTTGGCAATGTATTTATGTCCATGCCACTCTCTCACTTCGTCCCAGCTTACCCTTCGCCCTCTGCATGTCCTCAAGTCCATTCTCTACGTCTGCGTCTTTATTCCTGTTCTGCCCCAGGGTTCTTCAGAACCAATTTTTTTGATTCTATATATATGTGTTAGCATACAGTACTTGTTTTTCTCTTTCTAACTTCACTCTGTGTGACAGACTCTAGATCCATCCACCTCACTACAAATAACTCAGTTTTGTTTCTTTTATTGCTGAGTAATATTCCATTGTATATATGTGCCACATCTTCTTTATCCATTCATCTGTCGATGGACACTTAGGTTGCTTCCATGTCCTGGCTATTGTAAACAGAGCTGCAATGAACATTGTGGTACATGATTCTTTTTAAATTATGGTTTTCTCAGGGTATATGTCCAGTAGTGGGATTGCTGGGTCGTATGGTAGTTCTATTTTTAGTTTTTTAAGGAACCTACATACTGTTCTCCATAGTGGCTGTATCAATTTACATTCCCACCAATAGTGCAAGAGTGTTCCCTTTTCTCCACACCCTCTCCAGCATTTATTGTTTGTAGATTTTTTGATGATGGCCATTCTGACTGGTGTGAGATGATATCTCATTGTAGTTTTTATTTGCATTTCTCTAATGATTAGTGATGTTGAGCATCCTTTCATGTGTTTGTTGGCAATCTGTATATCTTCTTTGGAGAAATGTCTATTTAGGTCTTCTGCCCATTTTTGGATTGGCTTGTTTGTTTTTTTGATATTGAGCTACATGAACTGCTTGTAAGTTTTGGAGATTAATCCTTTGTCCGTTTCTTCATTTGCAAATATTTTCTCCCATTCTGAGTGTTGTCTTTTCGTCTTGTTTATGGTTTCCTTTGCTGTGCAAAAGCTTTGAAATTTCATTAGGTCCCATTTGTTTATTTTTATTTCCATTTCTCTAGGAGGTGGGTCAAAAAGGATCTTGCTGTGATATATGTCATAGAGTGTCCTGATTATGTTTACCTCTTAGAGTTTTATAGTGTCTGTCCTTACATTTAGGTCTTTAATCCATTTTGAGTTTATTTTTGTGTATGGTGTTAGGGAGTGTTACAATACTTTTTAAACTGTGCAAACACTGATTACCAAAAGGACACATATTCATACCTTTAACCATGCCAACAATGCTCAATCAATGGCATGGTTTAAGGTATGAATGTGATGTAGTTAGGAAAACTGCTTTTAGTGTCTTTGGGTGGATTCAACATGCCGTGTCATAAGAAAATGCAAATTGAGAAAACTGGAAACACAGATGATAAAAATAGACTGAATGAATCCTGTCATAATTTATTTAGACAAACATTGCTTTGATGGTAAATTGGTGGGTGTATTTAAAATATTGAATTGTAAAGAGAAAATATACCAGGATTCAATAAAAAATGTGTAAAGGCATAGAAATAGGAAAAAAGGCCAATACTTTATGGTTCAATTAATTTTGGTTCAAATACAATTTGTTAAGATACCCTGCTACGTGCATTGGTGACAGAAAGCTCAATGACATATTGGGCTTCTCTTAAAAGAGCTTAGAACCTAATGGGGAAAAAGATGTGTTCAAATAATGTAAGATGTATATCAAAATAGACATGTACAAAATAGGTGACGACTCACTGAAGAATTTATAAATGTGATGTAAGGGCACTCAAGGTAGAAAGAACAGCAGATGCAATAGTATGGAAGTGTGAAACTACATTGTGTATTCTGGGATTTATAGGCAATTCAGTAATTTGCGGGATATAAAACATAAGAGATTCTTTAAAAACATTTCTCTTAATCTCATAATTTTTTATAAGTAGATATCCATGTGGGGTGTTGTGATCCTAAAGTGCATATGAATAGAAGTTATAACATTTTATCCTTTAAGTATATTTATTAGAACTCATCAAATAAATAACTTTTAATCAAGAAATGAAAACTTCCTTCTGTCCTAACTGTGTACTTCTTGGAAAGTTGAAGCATATAAAATGAGTCTATTTAGATTCACTTCTTCCCTTTCATTTTGATGCCAATCACATACCATAAAGAGCCAAAGACACTGGTTAAAAAAAAGTAAAGGAAAAAACATAATTTACATGTAAATTATGTCAACCATACAAGAGACATCTCTTAGATGATAACCCATTATAATTATAGTATTTTAAGCATCACTATCTATGCATTTCTATAGCATTGTTCACCCAAGTTTTTAAGATTATTTGTTTTATTACAAAATAGTAAAAAAAAGCAATCAGATACTCCCAGTTTTGTGCTGGAACTGCCTTGTAAAGCTCACAGAAGCCAACTGGGTATATTCCTTTCCCAATTCCACATTCAGTGACCTTACATTAGCAAGAGAAATTGGCCATGGTAGAAGTTTGTACATCACAGAAATCAGCAAATGCAACACATCAGTATTGTTTTCCCCTGGGAGAACCAATTATTAAACATTTATTGGCACACAGCTGGATATTTCTTTATAATTATCTTTCAATATTGGAAGGAAAATTATTCCATAGTTTAGACACCACTTGATATGTCTTTAAAAAGAAACCTATATAGTTAGAAAAACCTTAAAAGTAGGTAAGGATCACTTAATTGTATTAATAAGGTGAGGATATGTTTTGGGAATCATTACTGCTGTTAACATTGAAAGATTTGCTTCCATATTCCAAATAATGGAAGTTTTTATGTCAACCAAGAATAATGGGATCTAAAATATCAGTATTTCTACCACCTAAGTTCTGAAAGAGTAAAATGAGACAACCACATAAAACTCCTTCACGGGAACCACGCTAATATTCAGAATCAAATCTGCTATACATAGGAAAAGGATAGGATGCCTGTGAATTTCCACAATTTGTCTGTATTCTTTGTATTAAGCTGTCAGGGACTATCTAAATCACTTCCTTTTCTGTCACTCTGTCTTCTGACAACATCCTTTGAGACACAACAGCATTCAGCAACAACCTCTCCCTTCCCCACCAACCCCCAAAGTCTCAAAATGATATGTAAATCCTGCAATTCATCATGCTCTGTGTAGTACAGGTTTAATTCTTCCTCCTAGGCCTCAATCTGCTGAAACATTACTCTGATATACAGTACAAAAGCAGTAACAAAGATGTTCATATCAGGCCATTGTGAGTTAGTGGCAGGCAGAGAAACCAATGAAGCCAAGGGAACAATGGCTGGAGTTTAAACAGGCTGCTGAAATTTGCTAAGACGCAGACAAAGGGCCCAGGCTGAAAGGCGAGCTACAGTGGAATTCCTTGGCCTCCATTATGTGGCTGAAACAATCCTTACTCAGAGAGTGGATTTGCATCTCTATATAGAGTTCAGGCTCTGTTTGTGAAAGGCTTTCGCTAGGCCTGACCCCATGTCTCAAGAGCACATTGATACCCAGCGCCTTCCCCCTGCCTCGTCCCATACCACAGAGAGCAGTATCATGGGAAAATGCACTAACTTAAAAGAAAGCAAAGGAAGGCAAGAGGAAGGGAAAAAATTAAAGGCTTGAGGCAGTTTTGGTGGTACTTAGCAGTGAAAATTACTTTGGCAAATAATAGAACCTACTGCTGGTAATTACTGCTAACAAGCTTCCCCCAGCCCAAATGTGACACTTGGCGCTAATGTGAGAAAAGCTGATATAGGCCAAGCTTATTAAGCTTGAATGAAAGGAACATTTTCCCTATGAAAATACAGCAGCTTGGGAGCTTGCAAATCTTGTAATCTAGTGTTACCAATTATTCAGTAAAACAGAAAAATGGTGCTGCAATATTTAAAATCCTTCTTGGATTTAATCAGTATGGTGCCCTAATCCCAAGCAACTATAATCATGAATATCCTTGGTTTCCTAAACATGTATGCTTAGTTCCAAACAAAATATTGTGGGTACTTAATCTTCTACTTCATGCAAGGAACCACTGAGAAAACATTCATACTTGATGCCCAGTAGATAACCTGGCAAAACATTTTTCTTTGGGAGATCAGAAAAAAAAGAAAATGATCATAATCTGAAACAAGGTAATAGAATCTTGCCCAAATACGTTCATGGCTTATTCATGATCTTAATTTTAAATTAAATTTGGTGTGGTTTGACATAGTGATGTTAATTTCTTCATCACTTTAAAATTGTTTTAATTACCATGAGAAAGTGATCATATTAAATTATAAAATCTATTAATTATTAATGAAATATTTTGCTTTGAGAGTGAAGTCATATTTCATGAGTAAAAATGAGTAGGAAATTATAAGAAGCCTCAGAAATGTATCTTATTCATTACTATTATTTACTACATATAGGAAAATATCATATTCTTTCCCTTTTTCGGACACAAGCATTTGTTAGAAGGTGAGTATTTGTTGTGTGCAGTAATAATTAAGTGAAACATAAATGCTTAATTCAGTATTTTGAATTGAATTCCATTAGGATTATCTGGCATATCCATAATCTTTACACATTAATATTTTCACAGAGTTTTGAAAACATTACATTGACTCCATGATATAAATGGAACCTCTATTATCAAACAAACTACAGAAATTTTAAGTATAAAATCATTTAAATTAGTGAAACAAAGTCATAGGCTACTGTGGATATTGAAGGGCTCAATTACAACTTAATTTTAAACTTTGCAGTGTAGTTTTGACTTCTTAATAATCCAATAGTTCATTGCTCGAATGTACCATATGAATGTTTCCAATAATTTGTTTTTCTGTCACTAATTTCATTGGGTATGTGGCAATATTATGAAATGTTGTGCACGCTATCATTTAAAAGTGAATACGGACTCTTCATCTGTATTTTTATCATATGAGTGTTTTTGCAAATAGCTTAAAACATGTTTTAAATGTTGAGCAATACAGAAAGCCAAGAAGTCACATATTTGTCTAACTATTCATTTTGAAATATACATGTTTAGTTCTAAAACTCTTGTGTTTTATGGTTATGAAGTCTTTAAATCTACAATGTTCTTCATGCAGCAAAGTGTTAATTGTTCATATACATAGGATTAATGCCATGTGTGATGGTCAAGCCACTTACTCAGCAATCAGGATAATGAAAACAGATATTGAAAACTTTATGCTTAATGAACAGAGTACTTTTTAACATTTCCTTAGATAAAACTAAATACTAAAAATGTTAAAGATCAAGATTACTAAAATTTTCCATATTAAATTTATGTCATTAACTAAAGATAATTTAAAAGACTTTTACCACATATTTTATAACTAAACTTACACTGTTCTTATATTCAGTTGATTCCTATGCAGGATTACTTATTTTACTATTCTTGTGCTGTTGCAAAATCATGAAGATATTTTTCCTTTTATTAAGAAGTTTGAATAAGCTATGATTGTGTTTATATTTTAAAGGGAAACAGTTAAGGAGAATGCTGTGTATAAGAAGTGAAGTAAATTTTACAAAAGATGATTAATCTGTGGTTAAAAAAATTCAATTTAATTTTTAAACTTTACAAAATGATGATAATCATTTTATAATGTACTATTGTAAGGAATCCTTTCTTCTGCCTGACCCCACAATCAGTGAAAAGAAAACCATGCCTGGGAATATTAAAGAAGCATTTAAATAAATGAATAAAGAATGTAGCCTTTCCTCAGTTTTTTTTAAAGCAATGTAAATTTTTTTCATATACGTTGTGTGTGTGTGTGTGTGTGTGTGTGTGTGTGTGTATTTTAAAACATTACCTTCACCTTGAAGTAAAATGTGTACATTTAGTAACATAATTTTTGACTAATAATGAACACTATATTAATTCATATAATTGCTACCCTATATCCAACTGCATAGGATATTGACACTGCAGTAAGAATATGTTCTTCCTGACAATTCATGGTAAAAAAAATTTAAACATATATAGGAAAGGTATGAAGGAAAGTAGGAGAGAGAGAAGTCAGAGGGTCAGAGGATAAGACGGGTAAGAGAGGCTGGTGCGGGGGAGAAACAGATGTGGTTGAGAGGTGGGGAGGTGGGGGGCTGACATATATAAACAGGAAGAGAGAGAAAGGAAGCTTGTGCCTCACCAATATGAACATGTATGACTTTGCAATTCTATATTCACTAGTATACTTACAGAGAAATTCCAAGTTTTGTCAGTGATGCATTTCAGCTAATTCATAATTCCATCTAAGACTTCTCTTAAGCTTGTTCTAAGGCATTTTGTTTTATCACAGGGAAAGCCTGTTGTTGAAAATAAACTTTATGAGAAAATGAGCTTTTCAAAGCTCTATTAATACATTTCTATGGAGAAAAAATTACAAACTTAATGACAGACTGTAAAGAGTTTGAAAAAACTATGCAAATGATGAATCATCATTTTTTTTTTTTTTTAAATTAATTTATTTATTTATTTATGGCTGTGTTGGGTCTTCATTTCTGTGCGAGGGCTTTCTCCAGTTGTGGCGAGTGGGGACCACTCTTCATTGCGGTGTGCGGGCCTCTCACTGTTGCGGCCTCTCTTGTTGCGGAGCACAGGCTCCAGACACACCGGCTCAGTAGTTGTGGCTCATGGGCCCAGTTGCTCCGCGGCATGTGGGATCTTCCCAGACCAGGGCTCGAACCCATGTCCCCTGCATCAGCAGGCAGATTCTCAACCACTGCGCCACCAGGGAAGCCCGAATCATCATATTTCTTAAGCCATGTATTATTTTTAAGCGTGTAGTAGAGAAAATTAAGGGAAGTACTAGTTTATAGAAGAGAATGTAGAAAATGATTTCAAACACCTTATTCTACAAAAGTATGTTTCTAAAATTACATATATATATATCCCATATAATATATTATATATCCTATATAACATATATATTTTTTAAACATTTACATATAATTTGGAAGCTGAGAAATGATCAGCAGATGAGACAAGTCACTGAAAATGGGAGCATGCTGAGACCTTCAGTCACACTGATTCTTAAATGAAATTCTTTATTATTTAATTCTATATACTGTGCTACCATTTTGTCCAGTTATGAAAGTGCTGCTCCCTTTTGACACCTTCATTTTACTTCCTCTCTCTACCACACAATTTAATCCCTGTGGATTCCCCTTTTGTATCTCTTATGTCTGTTGCTTCAGTTCCATTTCACTCCCTTTTGTCTGACCACTGCTGCAGGCTCAAAATCTGCTCTCCCTCTCTCCACTGTTTACCTGAACATTCCACCCTGCATAGAGCTGTCACATTAATTATCCTAATGTTCAGATTCGGTTGTGTCATACTCATGCTCAAAACCTTTTCCATCTCCCTAATGCCTTCTAAAACTGTTCCCACTCCTCAAGCAAGTAGTCAAAGCTCTTCAAAACCCACACCAAATATCCTTTTCAAACTTATTCTTACTCTGTTCTCTTACACAAACCCAACATTCTTACAGAAGAGGACTGCTATTCCATGGTTCTGTCAGTACCATGAATATGTTCCAAATCTGACCATTTTGTTCTACTTGAAGTGCATCTCTCCTTACTTACAAATGTGACTTCTCTCATGACATCTGCTCAGATCTCATCTGAAAGCAGTGCCTCTGAAACTTTTTGCCTCTTATGATAAACAAGTCTGTACTTTATGTAATACATGCATAATTAAATTGTCTTTTAATTCCCAAGAGTGCATAATAAATTTACTTCCCATACTAATGCTAAATTAATATTGAATCAATTGAATACACAGGAATAAAGAGAGATATCAATTGTTTTTAACTTAATGACAACCATGAAAAATGTACTTATAATGTTAAAAGAGTTAGGCTATCAAGAGAAAATGTGTTTTTTTTTTTCTTTTTTAAAAACAGCTATATTGCCTTTAGTGACAAAAATCAGTATATCTTTTAAATCAACTGGTCACTTTCAATAATGAATGTAATTTGTTACATTGAGGGGTTTATTTCCAAGCTAATATTTTAAAAAATCAGAAATTGAAAAATATTCCTTAGTTATGCCTGCACTGAAAATGTAAATGCTGATAAATATGCTATAAGCTAGTCTTTGTGATATGTCTTTAAAATTAGTTTTCTTCAGGTAGTCCTTCCATAAAGAAATAATACTTCTATTTTGATATATTATAGGATATGACATTTCTTATAATAGTATAACAAATTGATACAACATCTTAATAAATTTATAAAAACTATAATTTATGACACTATGGGAAGTTGCACAGTATGAGATGAGAAGGTTAATTATCATTAAACTTTTCATAGAGAAAATACTATAGGCATCCTGGAAAAGAAAAAAGTTTATTTTTTAATGAATACTTTGGTATAATTCTTTATTTCACCCGGCTGAAAGCCTGCCATTTCTTAGTCCTTTATTCAAGATATTAGCATATAAATAAAAATCCTCAAAATTGTTATAAGGTTGACATTTTTAAAGGCTTTCATTCATTCTTTCCATGTTGAAATTAAGTAATTGTTGATGTATTTTAGAATGAAGTTATAGAATTTTAAAAATCTTTTTCTTCTTTCTCAAATTCAGAGATGAATGGTCATTTAAAGGGGATTTTATAGTATTTATTATATTTATGGTTAAGTGAGATATAAAAACTGTAGTGCCAATTTGCATATGTTTTCTTTTTTAAAATTTTCTCTTTCATTCTGATGAATACAACAGAAATATTGAAGATAATCTCAAAACTTAATCCCATCTAAATTTACCCTAGAGTGGTACATATTTATTTTCCTTAGTGTTTCTGATACTGTAGCAATGATTAATATACAAATAGCAGGAATGAACTATGTAGTTTCCCTTATTCTTTGTAAGAGTATTTACAGATTTACCAACATCTTGGAGAAAATGGCTAAAATCTTATAGGACTCAAATTTCCCATCTACATTATCAGCAAGTGTGGGAGAGTCACTGAAAATTGACTATTTTTAATTATTTCAATTCTTTTAAATAGTATCAGGAATGCAAAATAGCAGGGCTGCATTGTTTGCTTTAACACTTGAGGTATCTTTTGTGAGGTCTCTCCAAATTCCTACATTATGATGTGAAAATATTTTTGTACTAAGTAATGTGGTCCTATACAAAACTAACTTGAATTTTAACATGACTGTCATATATTATGGAATAGCCCACTAACTTTCAATATTTAACAGGCTGCTATAAAAATGTGAGAGAAAGCACAGAATAACTTAACTCATTTCATTTTAACATTTTACATGAAAATTATAATAACATTTAATAAAATGCTCAAAATGTTTAATTTTCCAAAATTAGTCTTAGGTTTCTGAAAGCTTTAAAAAATAAAGAAATTTATTACTTATTTTGCAAGTAGAATAGTATGGTGATCAAATTCTATAACATTCTAAGTCTCATCTCCTGGAGATGTTTCATCTGTTCCCACATAACAACAACAGAAATTGTGCACTTAGTTTTTGTTGTATAGCAAAGAAAAAGACAAAGTATATTTTTGAACTTGAATTTTTAGATCATAATAGCATCTTGTCTCCTTGGTGTTTTTTTTTCATTTTGCCAACTGGGTGACTTGTTGAAGGGAATAAAGAGAGAAGGCTTCATACAGGGGAAGCCACCAATATCATTGGCAAGTGAAGCTCACGACAGTACAGGCAAACACAAAACGAGCTTTCACGCAGGGCTCTGTCAGTGTCATTCAGCTTTGCCTGAATGGATAACCCTCCATGATTTATCTTCCATTCATCAAGTCAATGCCTGGTATCTTTTCAGTTGTGATGGATAAGACCTTACTAAATTGACTGCTGCCCGCTGAGCATTGTAAAGCCTGAGAACTGAACAGGAAGGGGATCCAACCATATTTCATTCATATAGTAAGTCAGCCATTCTCCATAGATCTAAGGGTTGAGAATTATAAAGAGCCTTGCTTCAGCTGGTCCATTGGTCTGGACCAGAGAGTGGTCAAGGATCAACCTAGTTTCTTAGATTTGAAAGTAGAGTAAGAATAGGGGATATTAGTAGCTCCCGTAACCAGCCAACTGGAAAATAGGAACCAATTTATTAGGAAGGATCTACTATTCCTTCAGGCCTTATTCTAGATAATAGATATTTAACTAAATCCTTTCAAATATCATACTTATTTTATCATGAAAAATAACTATACCATTGCCCATATTTTACTGGAAAAAAATGTTAAGCTCCATTACAGCAGTGAGCCTAATTGACTTACTCAGTTATATATGCCTCAACTCCTAGGATAGAAAAATACCTAGCTTGATAAATGTCTATGGATAGATGGAAATGTGACAGTAATGGAGTTATGGAGAGAGGGAGGAAGGAAGGACAGAAAGAAGGAAGAAAGGAAAGAAACCTAAATTCATGAATTGGATTTAGGATTTGAAGTGTGGATATACATTTCTAAGCACTGTGGTTTTTTTCTTCCTTTAATAAAAATCAACCTGAAAACTTTCTGAAATACTTGTTTGAATGTGGGGAGAGCAAACACAATGCATTTACTTAAATCTCATTCACAGATATTGCATCTTTTGGTCCCCTAGAAAATTGTTTTTCTTTTTCCTCTCATTTTTAAAGACAGATGAATTTAGTCCAAAAGTAAGGATTTATATAATTTCTTTCTTCTCTGCAGAATTATTTTTCAGGTACAGTTCCTCCATTAGTGTTCTGAACTTCAGGTATCCTTTAAACAAGAAAATTATCAAGTGCCCTAAGTTCATCAAGTCATGACTTCAAAATGCCAGTGTACACACTTAAAATCACCACCACAGCATAAACACATTCAGAGATAATGGACACTGAAAATGAAGAATACCTGCACAAAATAAGGACTATTATAATTATGCAGTACCAAAAGCAAAGAAATAAATAACAAAACAAACACAAATAAATACAAACATAAAACAAATAATAAAATATCTTTTATCCTAATGCTGTGGACATTAAGACCCTTATGATTACCTATCTTGTCCATTCACAAAAAGTTACATGAAAAGTTAGTTCCACAGTAAAAACGCTCTTCCCTTTATTTTTGTTTCTGCTTTTAAAATATGATGAACATATTTTTGAAACTATTACATCAATAACATATGGAAAAAGATACTAAAGGATCATTAATTCTTCTGAAATATGTTAATGAGGGCTATTTATAGGTATAATGGATATATTTATACACACACAAAAAAGGAATGAAATATGTATCTCTTTTATATTTTCAAAAAGGAGCAATCTATAAACCATTTTACAAATTTATATGCTCTTTGTTTGAAGAGTTAACTAAACTTCTATGCCTGGGGGTTGAAGGCAGGGGGGCCCTCCACAAGAACATACCCTATCATACTGTGAGAAATATTATGCAAGAGAAAATAAATCACTGCAGAAAACGGGGATGGGGAAGAGAGTGAGAAGTAAGTGATAACCTTGTTGGTGTGTTTTTCAATTTTCCTGGCTAAGCTGTTCTCCTAGTTACATTTGCTTTGAATTTTCACTTTTTGTTTACCAAATGGAACATACTTTCTTTAAGAAGCAAAGTAAACAAAAATACCCCCTCTGACAGTGTAAGGCAGAGACAACATTCCAAAATGGATAGGTCAAACGTATAAGGAATGTCTATAGATACACACACAGGCACACACACACACAATGTCAATGTAAATTAAACCTGTTGATCTTCACAGCCTCCTTTTCTAGAGTTTGATATAAAACTTATTCAAGAGCTAATGACAACATTGTAGATTTTTTTCATTCTTTGGTTCTTCTCCTCTGACTTGATCTATAACCATTTCTGTCTCTTAATCAGCTGTACCAGAGAAGGGGCAAAGGATAATGATGAACTAGAGTCAGGTTTTGTTATGTGTGCAAAAGAATTGACTAGGAGAGGACTTCCCTGGTGGCACAGTGGTTAAGAATCCGCCTGCCAATGCAGGGGACATGGGTTTGAGCCCTGGTCTGGGAAGATCCCACATGCCACAGAGCAACTAAGCCCGTGCGCCACAGCTACTAAACATGTACTCTAGAGTCCCTGAGCCACAGCTACTGAGCTTGCGTGCCTAGAGCCCATGCTCCACAACGAAGAGTAGCCCCTGCTCGCTGCAACTAGAGAAAGCCCACGTGCAGCAATGAAGACCCAATGCAGCCAAAAATAAATGATTTTTAAAAAAGAATTGACTAGGAGGACTTTAACAACATAGCTTAAAATAAGGTTCTGAAATTGTCCTAATATTATATAACAGTGTTTCTCTTCTCTGTTCTATTATTAAAGGAGATTGTTAATGGTGAACCAATTTGATTTTATTAAATTCTCATTATAGGGCATGAAGGTATTTTTTACTACCCTTTGGTATGGAAAGAGGAATTGGTGGTCTTAAGTGTTTATATGTTATCCCTTAACAGAATAAAAATGCTCACACCCACCATGCCCTATCACACGCATCAAAGCTCACAGATAGGTTAAACTTTTATTCCATAATCCACAAATATTTATTTAGTGTTTTCTAAGTCTCAGACGTTGTTCTAGGGAATTGGGATACATCATTGAACAATATACAAATAGCATTCACATCCTAGAGCTTATATTCTGGGTGGAGGAGGGGACACAAATTACAGTAAGTATTAAAATTATGATTATTATCAACCAAGAATTGGAAAGGCAGGGTACTTCAATGTTTTTTGATCATTTATTCACGGGTACACTCTTTAACAAATCCTCAGGGCTTTCTACTTTTTTAAACAAAATAATTTGTTTGGTGGCCTTGAACACTTAAGCAATCAGAAAGTCCAAGTTCACAATGTCTCAAGGTTATCAAGTAAATAAAAATGACACTGGACCAAGACAAAGGAGTTCTAGTTTTTAGCCAGAACTTCACTATCATCTCTCTGTCTGAACTTCACGGAGTCATACACATCTCCCAAACTTCACTGAAAAAATGAATGAGAATTGGTATCATCTGCCCCATTACTAGAAAGTAATGTTAATATCAAATGATAGAATGTCTAAGGAAGTACTTTTGAAAGGATAAAAAAACTATGCACCTTGCCCAGCATCTTAACACAACATCAGGCATTCAGCAGATACTCTACCATATCTGTTGAGTGAATGAATAAATGAGTGAAGGAAAACAAATGTTTAGCACTGTTTATACCATTCCTTGATAAACTGTTTTGTGAATGTTTCACCTTTCAGTTCAAGCTTATTTTTTAAAATTAAAAAAATGTTAAGTTCACCCTCTAAGGCTGCACAGAGAGCATTTTTTCACAGATTTCAAATTCACCTAAGTGCTTTTAATGAAGGAGTTTTGTTGAAATAAACAAACAAAAGCCCTGTGTATTAATGATAATGAGCATATTGCTTATTAAATTATGATGGTCCCATCAGGTGCTCCTTAAGTGCTGTTAGTTCTGCAGAGACTTAATTTGTATATTTTAGAGTTAGCGTAATATCCTGCCATGTGACACATTCAGAACAAATGAGTACTTAACTCACAGCTGCTGAAGGATTAAGAAGTAACAACATTTTTATGAAGTTTTATACAAATTAAATTTTTCTTCACTTACTGTGGTTTTAGTTTATATCCACAAATTGTTATTTCTCCTCCATGCTTAATATTTTTCCTTTGGTCTGATAGACAGAAGAAGTTTTTAAGAAGTAAATATTGAAAAGCAATTCATTTCTCTGACCAAATCTCCAAATGTCAAAGACCTGGCAACAGGGGGTAGAAAATGGAAGATGGAAAAACCAGACTTGGTTGCACTGTCACTTGGCTTCAGCCTAAATCTGTTACGTGATCAACCATGCATGTGAACAAAAGAGACATCCTCAGAAGAGAGGAGGGATTTCTGATGGAAATCACAGGGGAAAAAGAATATAGTTTGGAAAAAAACAAGAAGATAGGTGTCAGGGCCTTGTGGGTTTTGCTAAACGGGTAGACGCCCCCATGCTCTTTGCAATTCTTTTCTTCTTAATCTCCATCCTCTTTTTCTGAATGCATTAGGCCCAATCTAAGAATCTCTTATAAAGGAAAGTTTCGTATATTTTTGATGTCTGTGGGAAAGTAGTGCCCCCAGGGAGGTTTTATTTAGGAATGCATTTTGGAAGCATTTTCTGAGGGGAAAAAGTTTTAAGGGAAAGACTTTGTCATTTAACCTGAAATTCTGGGGCTGCATACTGGAGGTTTTTCTCATCTACCACAGTATTATGTACCTCTACACAAATCAGCTATCCAACTCTTCAACCGGCCAAAGGGCAAGGCATCTTCTAATGAAATATCATTGGTATGAGTGGTATCAGATTGCTCTTTTGCCTTTAGCTACTCTTGTGAAGGAAATAGGGAAATATATTTACCAATAAAAACATGAAAAATAAACAGATGAGTCAATATGAAATTGAATCAAAAACATTATAACATCAATGCTCAATTTATGTGTGCTGTGAGAAAAACCTAAGACAAAAACGTGAAAAAATGAAATATCACAGCTCACCCAGAAAGGAGAACATTTGTTTACTGGGTATCATAGTCAGTGTTTAACCTACTTACAGTTGAAAAAACAGAATTAACTCTCTGAAATTTTGTGAATTAACAAGATACCTAATGTCTCTCAAAAATTTCTCACCCAACAAATACACTCAGGACTGAAGTACTGACTTAACTCATTTGCATCAAGAACTAAATGGAATTATAGGTTTTGAGAATCTTAATATTTAAAATTCAATCATCAGATCAAAATTTTTCCTTCTTTCCTGTTTCTCTTACATTCCCAATGAACACATTTTATGCCGTCATGGTCATTAAGCCTCAGGTAAGTAGCTGAAAACATGGAAAATTTGAAATAGAATACTTAAAATTCATTTAATCTAACAACCAATTTAGAGCTGCTGTTAACAGTTTATATATTTAATGTGTTGGGTGAATTAGAAGAATGTCAGAATGTCTAAACTAAATGTCTAAACCCTTTTGTGTGCAGTAAGGAATGGAAGTGAGGGAATAGAAAAAGAAAAGGAAAGGAAATACTTTTTACTGTTTTATTGAAACATCTATACAGGCACAAAGAGTTCTTTTGCTCTGTGAAGCACTCTAAGTACACAGCTGTATTGCAAAATAATTTCTCTTTTAATATATTAAGAATAAACAGAAAAAAACAAAAACAACCAAGCCAAACACATACAAAAAACCTCAAAAGCTTTTTAGAAAACATTAGGGTTCAGCATGATTTATCATACTTCAATTTTTTGAGTTGTACTACAATTCTGAAAAAAGGCATTGAGAACCTATTTACTTCTTGCCTCAAATTAGAACACAGTAACTACCAGGACAAAAAAAGAGAATTAATTATATCTGAATTAGCCTAACTGTTGACTTCCCAGTAATGCCCATCTTAATTTATAAATTTTAATAAAGTTTTTCCTGATACACATCATAACATCAATATAACGATCATTATTAATGCTAGTATCCCAATGCAAAATCTTTAACAACAGCTTCCCAATATGAATTTTAATATGAATATTTTCTTTCATTTTTCTAATAAGACTGTCTTCAATTTTCAAGATATACTAAATTAAGTTGGCATGTCACTTATCATAATAAAAACAATATTTGACAGTGTCCTGAGGAAAAGAAAATTTAATGAATGTCATTAAAAACAAAAGAACAAGTAATCTTTCTTTGTTAGAGGTTACTACGAGTCAAGCACTATCCTGGTAGCTTTTTATACATGATTTCATTTTATCAAAAGAAGAACCTCAAAAGTAGACACTACTCTCCTATGTTACTGAGGAGTAAATTAGCCTTCATCCCAATGTTTATCTCTAGATCTACCAGTTCTGGATAACCATTTTTTAATTTCCACTGAATGCCTTCAAGATTTTCCATTGATTCCATTGCTATTTATATCGGAAATCCTGCCACTTGATCCTATTAACTCTTTACTAATAATGATGATAATGGTGATGATAAAATAATAAGGACTAACATATTGAGTATATACTTTGTGCCAGTTACTATCCCAAGCACTTTGTTATACACATATAGGATAACTTGAGTTTTCTCCTCTAACAGAACTAGAAGAGACAACTAGAATTTTTATTCGTCTTTTTATAATTTGAATAAATAAAATTCTCAATATTATAGTGAAAAAAGATGGAATTACTCAATTTCATATGGTTTATTCTAATATATACTATGTTTAAGTTTTATTTGACTTTTAATAATGATAACATTTAAGCACATAATAGGCAAATATATATCCATGTAAATTTTATAACCATGAAAGTTATTCAGGCAGGAGTTTTATTGACCAATAAAATTTTTGTGTGTATGTTATAATTTTGTTTCATGAGATATTTTAAAATGTGCCCATTTTATTGGCTTTTAATCAGACTGTATATACTGCTTATTAATATAACTTTTATTCAACAGACTAATTATCCTTTCACAGTCCTTTCACAATGTGATCAATGCATTTTTACATTTTTATTGATCTCATGTTTACAAAATCTCCCCATTACTTAGAAGCAAGATATCTGTAAATTATGCTGGCTATAAGCTGACAGTTGTATATTTTGTCACTAAATAGTTGCCCAGAGTCAAAGGAGAAACCCAAATAGATTACCAATGAGAATTACCTTGTTGTTCTGATATGTTGATAGTATTTGGGAAATACTCTCGTACTCTTTAGGCACTAATATCCTTGACAATAAGGATAGTAAAGAAATGAGTGCTGACTAATTTTTTTTCAATCATATTTATTTTATCAGTACATTCATTGTTAGGGATAAAAATAGAACACTTTCTTGTTTTCCATCAGACTCGTTTTTCCTAAATTATTTACCAGTATATAAGTTACTGTTTTACCCTACAGCTAACACTAAAAAGACTGCTAATTCTATCAAAGAGTGATTCCAATTTTATAATTAAAAAACAAGTCATAAGTGATTGAGTCAACATCTCTTAATGGTTTTTTAAGTAATTAGATTTAATCATCAGAGCAAAAACATTTAATAGCAAAAACTTGTTTCCTAAGAAAACTTAATCTAGAGCAGACAAATGTTTTAAAATATTTTTAGCATATGCCCTATAAGGTTCAAAAGACAGCCTTTTCTATCATCAATCATTCTCTTTGCTAATAGTAAGCCAATCCTAACCATAGATCAGATTTGCTGCTCTCACATTTAAAGTTTCAGGTTCTCCTCCTGCACTGATTACAGTATTGCCATACAGAAAGAAGAGGTCTTCGAAGGAAAAACACAAGGATCCATTAATCATGAATCATTACGTTTTGTCAGTTGGCAAAGGAATACTTTGCTCATTTATCCTTTGAATGAAATTAGCTCTGGCTCAGGCCCTTGTAGAAGGAAATTCTAAATTGTCTTGGCATCTTCCTATAGCAGTTTGTGTATGTGCCATAAAATGGCAGATGGGGTTTATTAATGGCAGATGAGTTTAGTTTGCAAGGTTTTTCCCTTTTTCCTATTTGATCATTTTAATATTGAAGCTCGGAAAAGACTCATACATTATTGTTGTATATATATTTTATCTTATTAAGGAGTGATGAAAGAGAAAACTGGTAATGTCTGTGCCACCAAATGTAAGCAAGCTCTGTATTCTCTGTGCCGTGGAGGAAATGGACACATGTGTCCTTAGGTTTAGGTATCCAGACACAACAAAATAATCAAAGTTGTTGAAAATATTTACAATACGTATGTGAAATGATCATTTACTTGTAAGCAGCACCAGTCACTTAATAGAGTAATATAAAGATTATAGTCATATAGATTAATGTTTAACATACTTATGAGTAAGTTTTGAAAAACAATGTTTCCTTGTGAATAATTTCTACATTTTTACTGCCTTCACTTAGTCATCCTAAATGGGGGAAAATGTGTAAGTTTTCAATATGAAACACTGAAAACTAAACTACATGACTGAAATAATAGAATATCTTATGGGTGTAATAATCAATGGTTGAGTCTCATGTCACTGTCTGACAATGTGGTAGACACTTAGGCAGACACATGGACTCTTTTAACCATGAGTGCATGGCTGGCAGCAATCTGTAATTTGGAATATGAGGTGCAATATACCCCCTTAAATGCTTCCTTAATTTCACAGATCTGACACAGGTGCTGGAGAAAAAATGCATGTAAAAATGTTTTATAATCTATAAAGAACTATAGACCTATGTGAAAACTGTTACTCAGCCTAAAACCAGCAGATATAAGGGCTCTACAAATTGTTAATAAAAATGTTTTATGCTGAGTGTCCATATGTTAGACTTGGTGGGAGTTAATAGTGAAAATTTTTATTTCCGTGATTTAAAACATGGTTTGACTTGCTTTTGGAGAAGATTTACATATGTTTAGGATAGTATGTTGCATACTTGAAAATAATTCAGAACAGACAAAAAATGAAATAGTATTTTTACTAAAATAACTCCTAATCAAAGACAATCTGTAACTAAATACATTTCCCTAATATGCGAGTATAACTTCACCATAATTTGTGCTTATTGGAAAGGATAAAACAAATCTTTTCTCAATGAAACTTGAAATAGGAATCAATGCCTATGACAGGATGCTATTTTGGTGTTAAAAAAAAAGCACTTTAATTTTTCGTAACTTTATAATAACATCAACCAGACACTTGTATCAATGGTCTTCTTAATTCATTACACATTTTTTTATCAAGTGTGTACTTAGTAATATTTTAATAAAATGGAAATAGCTAGGCTCAAATTTGGTAGCAGCCTTGAACAATAAAAAGTGACAGATAAATATGAGTTAAAGTGTTAAAATAAATTCAAGTAAAACTCTGTTAGTATTATTCAAGATCCATAAATAGCTACTCATTTGCCATGATGGCACACAGAAAGGCATTTAACAGTTTAAACCACACTCCAAATAGATACAAGGTGCTTTTACATTTTTTTTCTGGCCACACTAATGTTGGATTCAGAATCAATATTGTTGTCAAATGCTTGCTTTATACAAGCATTCCAGTACCTGCAGAAGAATAAGACAGTTTATGCCTGTGGAGGATATAGTTCCGCCATTAGGGAAGTTTTTGCTTCTGTTTCATAAATCACTACTGAATCATAACATAATTCTGCACCTAACAGACCTATGAAGTATGTGTTCTGATTTTTGTCACCATTAAATATATTCCCAAAATACTAATCCATGTGTGTAAAGGATGCTGCATATCTCCACATCAAGCACAAAAGGTCAGGATCCAGCCATTAGCTTTCTCCAGATTGAAGATGGTGATGAAATGTGTATCTCATTTTGGCTGCCAAAAGATAATGGAATTCCCTGAAATCTCATTACCTGCAAATGTAATGATAGTCTTCTTAAAGTGGAATAGCAGGAAGGGAAGTGCAGTGTTGCTGAAAAAACTGGTATCAAAACAGACATCTATGAACATTACTGCTTAAGTCAATATTTCATATAAAGAATAAGTTTCTCTTGTATTTGGGACCTGTTTTTTAGGATTGCACAAATGGTAGAATTATTTTCCTCTCCTTGTTGAAGATTTAACATATATATATATGTACACTTTTTTTCCCCTGATGACTTCCTTTCCCCCTCTTTGTTAATAACGTAACTCTGATTTCCAATCTTCCCTCTTCTATTCCACAAGGCCTTGGGATGCTGGATCCCACTCCTTAGAAACTGAGAGGTGAAGTTCAATCAATAAGAACATATATACATGGTTATACACATACAGTCCCAGTCAGGCCAGTAACATTGAGGCCCAGAATTTTTGCTAATAACGAATATATACTTATTTAATAATAACAAATATATACTTATTATATGCCAGGCTCTGTTCTAAGTGTTTTTTCTTCACTCAGGTTTTTAATCCTCATGATAACCCTATGAGATAGTGGAAAAATGGCATCTTCCTCCCACTGGAAGTTGAAATCTGACAGGCTGTAAGCCTGATACTTCCTGGCGGCCAGAGGAAGAATATCTGACTAAGAGTTGTACCCACACAGAGGAAAGCTAACCTGAACAATGAAAGGACAGCCTGTTTTGATGATATTGTGTGATCTCCTGGATCCAAATGTGACAGAAGCCAGCAATTAAAAAGCAGTGTCTTTGGTATTACACAGAACAATTCTGTGTTTCAAATGTTGCAATGATATGAAACTCAATACCTATTATTAGCATTACTCAACAAATTATTGAAAATTAAGCACTATTTTTCCCAGTGATATTTGCAATATAACGAGGATCAAAATGTTAAATTAAAAGAATGAATCTAAAGCCAGCAGAATTCCCTGCCTAAGCAGGATTTTATGGCAGAAACAATGTCTCCTTGAGGCCTTCAAATCATACCAGATTCACATTGAACAAACTTGTATTTGGCACCTATTCTAGGAAAATTACTACAGAAAAGAGAGGTTGCAAAGTCAAAAAACTACAAAGGCCATGCTGCTGTGTACTGAGTCAATCAGAACGAATTTTGAAAGTTCAATTAAGAGATCAAGGGAGACAAAGTTTTCATGGTAGCTTTTGAGTTTCTACAACAAATGTGACTGAAGTTTGGACATTCAAATATAAAATGAACTGTAGCAACTACAAGAAGCAGGAGATACATATATATATATTCCTTCCTAAAATGTTTTCAAACATTATACTTTAAAAAAAAAAAAGAAACTAAAATAGGGATTTTTTTGTTTGTTTGATTGTTTTTTGTTTTTTGGGTTTTTTTGCGCGGTACGCGGGCCTCTCACTATTGTGGCCTCTCCCGTTGCGGAGCACAGGATCCAGATGCGCAGGCTCAGCAGCCATGGCTCACAGGCCCAGCCACTCCACGGCATGTGGGATCTTCCCGGACCAGGGCATGAACCCGTGTCCCCTGCATCGGCAGGCAGACTCTCAACCACTGCGCCACCAGGGAAGCCCTAAAATAGGGATTTTTATGTAAAATATTTCAATTCTTAAATGTTCACTCAACTTATTAAGGTATTGAGTATCAGGCTGCAAAACAAAACAAAAGAAAACAAAACAAAACACACCAAATTTGCGCAGCATGCAGGCTGCCCCAATTATAACTTTCGTAGTAAAGGACATAAACACAATTAACACTGTAAATTAGAAATTTTCAATTTAAAATGTGTCTTTTAAACTTTATCTGTTTATTTATTAAAATAATCCACTGGATAATTCTATCCAGTTTAGAGATGAGAAAACAGAAGTCCAAAGAAGTTAGGTTGTTTGGTAATGTAGTGAAAGAAGAGTTTAAACTCATGTTCAAATATTCTAACCCAAATTGACTTAGAAATCGATTTGAAAATTCATGTAATTTCACTTGGCAAGAGTGTTCCCAGAGATCTCTGCCTCCATGCTAAGAACCAGCTCCACCCAACGGCCAGCAAGTTCCATTGCTGGATGCCCCATGTCAAACAACTAACATGACAGGAACACAACACCACCCATTAGCAGAGAGGCTGCCTACAATCATACTAAGTTCACAGACACCCCAAAACACACCACCGGACGTGGCCTTGCCCACCAGAACGACAAGGTCCAGCCCCACCCACCAGAATACAGGCACCAGTCCCCTCCACCAGGAAGCCTACACAAGCCACTGAACCAATCTCACCAAAATCAACGGGAACTGCAAACCTGCAGCTTGTGAAAAGGAGACCCCAAACACAGTAAGTTAAATAAAATGAGAAGACAGAGAATTATGCAGCAGCAGATGAAGGAGCAAGGTAAAACCCCACTAGACCAAACAAATGAAGAGGAAATGGGCAGTCTACCTGAAAAATTCAGAGAAATGATAGGAAAGATGATCCAAAATCTTGGAAATAGAATGGAGAAAATACAAGAAAAGTATAACAAGGACCTAGAAGAACTAAAGAGCAAACAAACAATGATGAACAACACAATAAATGAAATTTAAAATTCTCTAGAAGGAATCAATAGCAGAATAACTGAGGCAGAAGAACAGATAAGTTACCTGGAAGATAAAAGAGTAGAAATAACTACCGCAGAGCAGAATAAAGAAAAAAAAAAAATGAAAAGAATTGAGGACAAACTCAGAGACACCTGGGACAACATTAAATGCATTACCATTCGAATTATAGGGGTCCCAAAAGAAGAAGAGGAAAAGAAAGGGACTGAGAAAATATTTGAAGAGATTATAATTGAAAACTTCCCTAATATGGGAAAGGAAATAGTCAATAAACTCCAGGAAGCGCAGAGGGTCCCATACAGGATAAAGAAGATACAAGGAGAAACATGCCAAGAAATATATTAATCAAACTATCAAAAATTAAATACAAAGAAAAAATATTAAAAGCACCAAGGTATAAACAACAAATAACATACAAGAGAATCCCCATAAGGTTAACAGCTGATCTTTCAGCAGAAACTCTGCAAGCCAGAAAGGAGTGGCAGGGCATATTTAAAGTGATGAAAGGGAAAATCTACAACCAAGATTACACTACCCAGCAAGGATCTCATTCAGATTTGATGAAGAAATTAAAATCTTTACAGACAATTAAAGCTAAGAGAATTCAGCACCACCAAACCAACTCTACAACAAATACTGAAGGAACTTCTCTAGGTTGGAAACACAAGAGAAGGCAAAGACCCACAATAACAAAACAATTAAGAAAATGGTAATAGGAACATACATATCGATAACTAGCTAAAATGTAAATGGATTAAATGCTCCAACCAAAAGACACAGACTGGATGAATGGATACAAAAACAAGACCCGTATATATGGTGTCTACAAGAGACTTACTTCAGACCTAGGGACACTTAGACACTGAAAGTGAGGGTATGGAAAAAGATATTCTATGCAAATGGAAATCAAAAGAAAGTTGGAGTAGCAATTCTCATATCAGACAAAACAGACTTTAAAATAAAGACTATTACAAGAGACAAGAAGGACTATATAATGATCAAGGGATCAATCCAAGAGAAGATATAACAATTGTAAATATTTATGCACCTAACATAGAAGCACCTCAATACATAAGGCAAATGCTAAGAGCCATACAAGGGGAAATCAACAGTAACGCAATCATAGTAGGGGACGTTAACACTCTACTTTCACCAATGGACAGATCATCCAAAATGAATATAAATAAGGAAACACAACCTTTAAATGATACATTAAACAAGATGGACTTAATTGATATTTATAAGACATTCCATACAAAAACAACAGAATACACTTTCTTCTCAAGTGCTCATGGAACATTCTCCAGGATAGATCATATCTTGGGTCACAAATCCAGCCTTGGTAAATTTAAGAAAATTGAAATCATACCAAGTAGCTTTTCTGACCACAACGTTATTGAGACTAGATGTCAATTACAGGAAAAAATATGTAAAAAATACAAACACATGGAGGATAAACAATTACACTACTAAATAACCAAAAGATCACTGAAGAAATCAAAGAGGAAATCAAAAAATACCTAAAAAACAAATGACAATTAAAATATGATGACCCAAATTGTATGGGATGCAGTAAAAACAGTACTAAGAGGGAAGTTTATAGCAATACAATCTTATCTCAAGAAAAAGAAACATGTCAAATAAACAACCTAACCTTATACCTAAAAGCAATTAGAGAAATAACAAAAAAAATCCCCAAAATTAGCATAAGGAAAGAAATCATAAAGATCAGATCAGAAATAAATGAAAAAGAAATGAAGGAAACAATAACAAAGATTGATAAAACTAAAAGCTGGTTCTTTGAGAAGGTAAACAAAATTGATAAACTATTAGGCAGACTCACCAAGAATAAAAGGGAGAAGACGCAAATCAACAGAATTAGAAGTGAAAAAGGAGAATTAACAACTGACACTGCAGAAATACAATGGATCATGAGAGAGTACTACAAGGAATATATGCCAATAAAATGGACAACCTAGAGAAATGGACAAATTCTTAGAAAAGCACAATCGTCTGAGAATGAACCAGGAAGAAATAGAAAATATGAACAGACAAACCACAAGCACTGAAATTGAAACTGTGGTTAAAAATCTTCCAACAAACAAAAGCCCGGGACCAGATGGCTTCACAGGCGAATTCTATCAAACATTTAGAGAAGAGCTAATACCTACTCTTCTCAAGCTCTTCCAAAATATAGCAGAGGAGAAACACTCCCAAAAACATACCAGGAGGCCACCATCAACCCAGTAACCAAACCAAAGATGTCACATAGAAAGAAAACTACAGGCCAATATCACTGATGAACATAGATGCAAAAATCCTCAGCCAAAATACTAGCAAACAGACTCCAACAGCACACTAAAAGGATCATACACCATGATCAAGTGGGGTTTATACCAGGAATGCAAGGATTCTTCAACATATGCAAATCAATCAATGTGATAAACTATATTAACAAACTGGAAGGAGAAAAAGCAGATGATCCTCTCAATAGATGCAGAAAAAGCTTTTGACAAAATTCAACACCCACCCTGTGAATAAAACCCTCCAGAAAGTAGCATAGAGGGAACTTATCTCAATATAACATAAAGGGTTATATATGACAAACCCACAGCCAGCATCACTCTCAATGGTGAAAAACTGAAACCATTTCTTCTCAGATCAGGAACAAGACAAGTTTGTCTACTCTCACCACTATTATCCAACATATTTTTGGAAGTTTTAGCCACAGCTATCAGAGAAGAAAAAGAAATAAACAGAATCCAAATTGGAAAAGAAGAAGTAAAGCTGTTGCTTGTTGCAGATGACATGATACTATATATAAACAATACTAAACATGCTACCAGAAAACTACTAGAAGTAATCAGTGAATTTAGTTAAGTAGCAGGATACAAAACTAATACACAGAAATCTCTTGCATTCCTATACACTAATGATGAAAAATCTGAAAGAGAAATTAAGGAAACACTCCCATTTACCATTGCAACAAAAAGAATAAAATACCTAAGAACAAACCTACCTAAGGAGACAAAAGACCTGTATGTAGAAAACTATAAGATACTGATAACAGAAATTAAGATGATACAAACAGATGGAGACTTATACCATGCTCTTAGACTGTGAAGAATCAACATTGTTAAAATGATTATAGTACCCAAAAGCAACTACAGATTCAATGCAATCCCCATCAACTACCAATGTCATTTTTCACAGAACAAAAAAATTTCATAATTTGTATGGAAACATAGAAGACCCCCGAACAGTCAAAGCAATCAGTGAGAAAGAAAAACAGAGCTGGAGGAATCAGGGCTCCTGGACTTCAGACTATACTACAAAGCTACAGTAATCAAGACAGTATGGTACTGGCACAACAACAGAAGTATAGATCAATGGAACAGGATAGAAAGCCCAGAAATAAACCCACACATTTGGTCACCTTATCTTTGACAAAGGAGGCAATAATATACAATGGAGAAAAGAGAGCCTCTTCAATATGTGGTGGTTGGAAAACTGTGATAGCTACATGTAAAAGAATGAAATTAGAACAATCCCTAACACCATACACAAAAATAAAGTCAAAACAGATTAAAGACCTAAATGTAAGGCCAGACACTATATAACTCTTAGGAGAAAACACAGGCAGAACATTCTATGACATAAATCACAGCAAGATCCTTTTTGACATACCTCCTAGAGAAATGAAATAAAAACAAAAATAAATAAATGGGACCTAATGAAACTTATTTTGCACAGCAAAGGAAACCATAAACAAGACAAAAAGACAACACTCAGAATGGGAGAAAATATTTGCAAATGAAGCAACTGACAAAGGGATTCATCTCCAAAATTTACAAGCAGCTCATGCAGCTCAAATATCAAAAATCAAACAACCCAATCTAAAAATGAGAAGACATAAATATACAGTTCTCCAAAGAAGATATACAGATAGCCAACAAACACATGAAAAGATGCTCAACATCACTAATCATTAGAGAAATGCAAATCATAACTACAATGAGGTATCACCTCACACCACTCAGAAAGGCCATCATCAAAAATATCTACAAACAATAAATGCTAGAGAGGGTGTGGAGAAAAGGGAACCCTCTTGCACTGTTGGTGGGAATGTAAATTGATACAGCCACTATGGAGAACAGTATGGAGGTTCCTTAAAAAACTAAAGAGAGAATTACCATATGACCCAGCCATCTCACTACTGGGCATATATCCTGAGAAAATCATAATTCCAAAAGAGACATGTACCACAATATTTATTGCAACACTATTTACAATAGCCAGGGCATGGAAGCAACCTAAGTGTCCATCAACAGATGAATGGATAAAGAAGAGGTGGCACATATGTACAATGGAATATTACTCAGCCATAAAAAGAAACAAAACTGTGTTATTTGTTGTGAGGTGGATGCACTTCAAGTGTGTCATACAGAGTGAAGTAAGTCAGAAAGAGAAAAACAAATACCGTATGTTAACACATATCCATGGAATCCAAAAAAAAAAAAAAAAAAAGGTTCCAATGTACCTAGGGCAGGACAGGAATAAAAACACCCACGTAGAGAATGGACTTAAGGACACTGGGAAGGGGAAGGGGAAGCTGGGATGAAGTGAGAGCATAGCATTGACATATATACACTACCAAATGTAAAATACATAGCTAATGGGAAGCAGCTGCATAGCACAGGGAGGTCAGCTCGTTGCTTTGTTCCTATCTAGGAGGGTAGGATAGGGAAGGTGGGGGGGGGATGCAAGAGGGAGGTGATATGGGGATATATGTATATGTATAGTTGATTCACTTTGTTATATAGCAGAAACTAACACAACATTGTAAAGTAATTATACTCCAATAAAGATATTTAAAAACATAATAATAATACAATGAGTAGTAGTAGTAATGCAATGAGAAAGAGGAAACAGTCTGTTAGAATCTTTCTTTTTAATCAATATAAAATCTTAAGCAATCACAATTAGGACTAGGCGTAAAAATCAGGACAGATGTTAGAGAATCCTGAATGTTGAAATAAAGGATTTAGACTTGAATAGGTAGAAAACTGGCTTATACACTCCAAATTATCATATAATTCTTAAATGTTTGAATCTTTGGGATTTTTGATTATAGAATTAAGATAAAAGGAGTCTCTTAATCTGTGATTTATGAGTTAATATGAACCACCTTAATTTTATTCCAATGTTTGTGTGTGCCTGTGTGCATGTGAATGTTTTTCTGGAGGCAGGATCCAAGATTTCCTATTTTCTCCCATCACTCATCTCCTTCCCTCCTTCTTCCCCTTTCTCTCTCCCTTTCTACCTTCTTTCCACCATCCTTTATTATTACTACAGTTTCTACGCCACATGCCTGATTTATACAAGATTAGGATGAAAATGGACATATGGCACATTTTTAGAACAATCAAATGAAATAATTGGAACAATATTTAGCACTATTGAACTAAGTTCAGCATGTAACTGTCTGCATTGCCATGTTAACTACCAACAGGGTATTCTGTCTTCAAATGTATTCTAGTTATCTATCTTCAAATGTTGATATAGTCCTAAATATTATTTGGCCTTAATTTACTTCCTTGATGAATGAATTACAATAGTACAGAATTCAAGCATCTTTAAATAGATAGCTCTAAGTTATTAAAACAGCAATAAAATTAACCACAAGATTTCAAATCCTAGCTGCACCATCTAATCACTGTGGTAATATTCACCAAAGTCACTATGCCTTTTTGTAAATTAGTCTCCTAAACTTCATGATTGTTCATTTTCCTTCCAGTTCTAAAATTTTATGGGTATATAAGTCTAGAATATTTAATATATTATTAAAAGTGTTTTCCCTCTTACATAATGTATCTGTACTTAAACAAAAATATAATCAGAGTCCAGTACTAATTTAAGTGATCATTTCAGATATGATCAATAAAAGGTAAGCAAGTGAGAATATTGTCTAATCACAGACTCTACCAAATTATATATGATTTCCTAAGTGGATTGCACCTACACTGAATTGTAATATATGTGTCTATTAATGCCTATGCATTCATTGGCCAATATCTTCAGTTTGGTTTATGAAATTTCTGTGGTTTTTCTCTCATTAATATGTAATTATAAAGCCCTCTGAATATACACTGTGGATTTCTTTATTCAACTTTTCTAACTTTTTCTTCTGGGAAACAAGACATTCCTGGGAATAAACTTCAAGAATCACGAAAATGAGAATATGAATACTATAAAATTAAAAATAGATATATGATTAAAAGAAAAACAAAATGGAGGTTTCACCTACATGAAGATTATACAAGACAACGATGGCAGATCGACAATTTAGTAAAAGAGAAAATACAAAACTTTAAAAATGTTTTATTGATCCTTTCTTCTTGTTTTTGAATACTCATGTAATATTTCAATACAATATTTACCATAAGAGCAAATGTTTTAAAGGACAAGTGATGTAAATGAGCTATATTTACTTGTATGTTTACTTATATTTCTTTGGTACCAGTTCTAAAATTGGAAAGTATCCTTGCCTCTAAATGGATGAAATGAACAGGCATCCTGTATTACACTGCTGCTGTTACCTTCCAATTTAATTATGTTAGTGTAGTGATGAGTTTTATAGATTTACTGGTATTATTATAAACTGTCATTGACTGTGATGTCAGACATTAACATGTCAGTTATTGCTTTTAGTTAATAAAATAGTTTTTACAGGAACAAGAATGGTGATATGAAATGCAATGCATAAACCCATTTTGATATGCACATCATGTAATTACAGAAACCACTCCATAAGCAATCTGTTAAACTTATTTCCTCTCGATAAAGTTCTACTAGAAGCTCTCCTTTGCAGCATCATTATAGTGAGCAGGATAGCCTAACTATCTAGTTTATTCTAAATCAGACAATTTCAGTCTTTGAGGAATAGAGTTGGTTCCCTTCATTTCTACTTTCCCAATGAAATACAATCACTTGTCTGATGAGACAGCTATTAGAGAAGATAGCAAAGTGCCTTGGGTATCTTTTGAGGCTGATAAAATATAGAGAGGCATCAGATAGTGACTGAACATCATTATATAAAGTTGGAATCCTACACTCAAGAGACCTCTCACTGATCAGGTACATATTTATGCCACCTTGCAATACTTACTTTCAAGATAGGACAGAAAGCTTCAGTCATCCAGATAATTACAGATTACCAGATTACTTGTGTTTATGATAAGTGCATAAGTACAAGTGTAAACACTCATGTGTAAACATGAGAAAGTCAAAGACCCCCTGATTCTGGGGACGCAGTGCTTGTCACTATAAGCAAAGTCAAGATCTCCTTCAGCCTCAATCACTTAACAGTGGCTGTGGATGGCTTAATCCATTGTTAGAGGAAAACAGAAGAAAATATACTGAGGGGGATGAACTGGAGAGGGGAAAACAAAACCAACCACGATTAGAAAAAGGAATAGACAAAGAGTAACAACCAATATTTACTACATTTAATAATTTTATGGGGACTGTAATAATCTGACTCTATGTTTTGATATTTGAGTGCTGACTACTTTTAAGTCTCACTCCTCCCTCTGCCCCTGCTGCTCTGCATCTGGGCAACCTGATAAGAAGGTCTGGTGCGTCCTCTTTTTTCTTTTTTTTTTTGATGAAAAAATAATCTTTATATTTAAAAGGACAAAACAACTGCCTCATACATTATACATATTTTTTGTTTTACATCTTTATTGGAGTATAATTGCTTTACAGTGGTGTGTTAGTTTCTGCTTTTGGTACTTCCTCTTTTGATGATGACAGGGGATAAAACAACACGAGCTCCTGCCACACACACAAACCTCACCATGAACCCACTACCTAAGTACCAATGAGACCCTAAAGCCAGTATTGTCTCTTTGCTCTCTCAAGAAACTTTTGGATCAGCTTGAGGGGCCTGCCTTGTTCTCTCTAGAAAGCCTCACTATGTAAGTAATGAAACTTTTCATACACTCTTGGTGTGTGTTGAGCATCATCAGGCTTGACATCTAAACTACATTCGTGAGGGAGTTCACTCTAATTCTACAGAGTAGCTACAACAGAGACAAAAACTTGGAAGAAAACTGAACATGACCAAAAGTAGGTAGATATTTAAATAATTTCAAATTATGGATGATGTCTCAATGATAAGATCACAGCCTATTAGCCCCTGCAGTCCAAGTAAGTCCTTTACATTTCCTTTTTAAATTTTATGTAATATTCTTGCCAAGTAGATATCCTGATAAATATTAATGCAATGCCACAATAATATTCATTCATCATTTAACAAGATGATGCATTTCCTTATGCCTCAAAGCTTCTAACCTAAGGGAGAAAAAAAACTGCCATTCCCCTTTTATTTTAGTTTCCTAAGGCTGCTGTGACAAATTACCACCAACTTGGTGGTATAAAACAACAGAAAAAAAAGTATTCTTTCACAGTTCTGGAAGGCAGAAATCTGAAATCAAAATGGCAGAGTTGTTGAACTCTCCCTGGAGGCTTTAGGGGAGATTTTGTTCCTTGCCTCTTCTAGTTTCTTGCAGATGTCAACATGCCTTGGCTTATAGCTGCATCTCTTTAATCTGTTCTATATCACCTTCTCTTCTATGTGTCTATCACCTTCTCTTCTATGTGTCTATATCCTCCTCTATGTGTTTGTCTTATTTCCCACTGTCGACTTTTTATAATCACACATGTAATTATTTTTACTGCCCACAAATAATCCAGGATAGCCTCCTCCTCTCGAAATCCTTAACTTAATCATATATTTTGCCATATAAGGTAATATTTACTCTTTTATCATATGAGGTAATATTCAGATGTTGTGGGAATTGATATGATGATTGTTTTGGGGGGCTATGATTCAGTGCACTACATTTTAGGTAATAGACTCAAAAAACTAAGGAAGTTTTCCCTAGCCCCAGTTCTATATTACTGAGACAAGAGAGCATCGGGGTCTCCTACCTTGTCAGGTTTATGAAAATAATTCAGTAAATGTGAAGACAGAAATGTCAATTAACACAGATCTGTCTTCAAAACTTACCTCATCTGTATATTCCCTTTTGTATATCATTTGACTATTGTAATGAACCACCTGACATTCCCTATATAAGCCCTGCATTTCTGCACTCTGAATTCTTTTCAAGCTGTTTGTTTAGCTCACAATACCCTTCCTTCCATCATCTCATGTTCATTTCCTATTTACCTTCATGATCTGTTAAAATTCCTATTGTTCGGTCAAACCTAACTAGACTGTAAATTAATTTAGAAAATAAATCGTATTAGACAGTTTTCCCCAGCACCAACATAATTCCTTTTACATACTGTCATGTAAATGTTTAATCAAAGAATAACTTTGATTAAAAGTTAATTAATTAACTTTGATTAAAGTGTCAAATTTTCCTCTTAAAGTTATATTTCCCTTTTGCAGCCCTTCATCCAAAGCACTCCCTATCTTTGTCTTTATTTATAACTACCGTATTCCATATGTGATTGATTCCTCCTCATTCTTGCTTTTTGGGCTGCTTTGTTGGATCATCTTTATGTTGGGTCTTTTGACTCCTCAACTTTAAATGCTATGTCTATGTCTTTAAGAGCCCTTAGCGTACCTCTGTAGGACACTGTCTGGGGTCTTCCTTCTGAGGGGATGAAAATTCTTCTGAATTGCAAAGAAGTTAAATCTTTAATGTCATCTTCATGTCTCCTGTATACTCTTGGAAACATTTAGACTAATGAGACAAAATGGATGCATTCTCTAGCAAAATCAAGCAGTCAGATGTACTCTATTCATCTCTTTGAGCTTATATTCCAACTGCTTGTCATATAATGGAATAGACCAACAGTTTTAAGCAGAAACATACAAAAAACATATTTCCACCTGGCTGGTTATGTTGAGGCTAAAAGAGGCTATGTAACAATACCTCAGCCACATTGAGGATAATCCTTATTTGACTCTCACTATGTAATGTGCTACCTAAGGCTAGTTGTGGGGTTACCTTCCTGGGGTGCAAGAAATAGAGTGAAATATCCCCCTTGCCGTAACTGGCCTGGAGGCAGATGATCTAGGACCAATTTTCTCCTATGCTACTGACTTACTCTGTGACTTGGGCAAGTTGATGCCTATCTCTTGTCCACAGTGTCCAAGGGTAGAACCAACACTTTTCATGGCTAATGCATTGTTTACCTATGTATATAATTTGATATTATTTCATTCATTATTTTTTACCAAGCACTATGCTCTGTGCTGGCATAACCTGAAGGAACCATGATTGCTGCACTCAAGGAACCCAGGTCCCAGTGGAAAAGACAGACAGTCAAACAGTTACTAATAATAGAGTAATTGTGGTATTATAGTGGTCTTACTCTTAGTACTGAGAAGGACACAGTAGATGCCATGAAAAGGCATATGAGGAATAAGCAACACATTTTGGGTGAGAAAGTCCTTGGAGAGAGTTTGTCACGTGAGCTGAAATTTGAAGGACACAAAGTCACTAGCCAGGTGAAGAAAGCAGAAGATGGCATCTCAGGCAAAGGGACTAAAATGTGCTAAACCATGGAGGCAAGAGAACATGCTACATGGAGAAAAGTAGTATATTCATTTTTTTATTTTCCAACAAATATTTATTGATCACTGCTGTGGTCTGAATGTTTGTGTCCTCCCAAAATTCGTATGTTGAAATCCTAGCCCCAAGGTATGGTATTAATAGATGGGTCCTATGGGAGGTGATTAGGTCATCGGGGTGGAGCTCTCATGAATGGGATTGGTGACATTATAAAAGAAATGCCACAGAGCTTCCTATCTCCTTCCACCACATGAGGATACAACTAGATGTTTCTGACACTGAAGCAGACTACATTTGACTATGCTGCCATCCTGATCTTGAATTTCCAGCCCTCAGAATAATGAGAAGTACATTTCTGCTGTTTATAAGCCACCCAGTCTATGATATTTTGTTATTGAACTAATGAATGAACCAAGAAATGAACTAAGAAAATCACTTATACTTTAGATTCTAATTAAGCAATAATTTATAAGGAAAGCAATCTTTACCATCACAGAAGGTGCAAATCAGTGGTGCAGGAGACACAAATGCAGCCTTATAATGGTCCACAGTTGGGGATCAGTTTGAGGATAGGAGCCTGGGAGGAGATGACAGCTATAGAGGTGGTGGGGTTGCAGGTGTAAAGGCCTAATTTGCCATCCTAAGGGACCTACATTCTATCCAGTGGAAAATAATGACAGGCAATAATTGAATTTAAGTAGAGGAACCAACCTGATAAAAATTGTATTTTTAGAAGATCACTCTGTAGCCATAAGAATGGGTTGAAAGGAGATACTACTGAAGGACTAAAAATGTGTTAAGAGACAATCCCAAGAACTTAAGAAGAAAATTATGTATGTTAAGGTACTGAGAATAAAATTATTTTAAGAAAAAAAACTAAAGGAGTTGATGATGTGTTGTCTGGAAGGTGTAAGATTTTGACATGGGTAGCAGATTTCATTCACCTATTTGTTCAATATATGCTTATTGAGTTATTACTTAATAAGTTAATATTAACAGCTAATATATCAATAAACAAAATAGGCAAAATTTTCAGGCTTCATGGAGTTTACATCAGGTTTAGAGGAAAGCAGACATAAACAAGATAAATAGGTAAATGATATAATCAGAAGGTTACAAGTATTATGAAATCTAGAGCAGGGAAAGGGGAACTGCTAATGGTAGGTGGAGTTAGAACTTTAATAGTGCGGTCAGAGCAGACCTTATTGAGAAAGTGACAATTGAACAAAGACTTGAAGCAGATGAAGAAGGGAGCCATAAGCACATCCAAAAGGATATCAGGCAAAAGGAAGAAACTATGCAAAGACTTGGAGACACAGCACATGTCTGGCATGTTCAAGTAGCAGCTGTAGGACAGTGTGGAGAGGAATGAGGGACAGAAGAGCAGAGCAAGATAAGGTGAGGCAGAGTGGCCAGTGGAAGCCAGACGAAGTAGGACCTTCAAGGCCACAGTAAGATATTTGGATTGTGACAAAGAGTGACGTGAATATGCTTAAATTTTAAAAGAAATATAATGTACTCTGTTATAAATAAACTAAGGAAAAGCAAACATGCAGAGAATAAGCCCAGTTAATATCCTATTACACTATTCCATGGAGGCAAGAGAATATTTCCAGGCAAGAATTGATTGTGACTTGGATATGGTGGTAGCAGTGAAGAAGGAGAGAATTAGCTGTATTCTGGGAAATACTACTGGAGGACCAGAAACATGTTAGGAGACAATCACAAGGATTCAAGAAGCAAATCATGTAGGTAAAGGTAAGGGACTGAGAATGAAGTTATTTTAAAACTTTATTGAGAGCCAATAGAATTTTCAGTTATATAGGATGTCCAATAACCGCTTTGTATACTAATGTGATGAGGCAGAGGAAAACTCATTTTGAAACTGTAGGATAAAGAAAGGAGAATAGCTAATAAACAGTGTTCCTCAGTAGGTATGAGAATCTAGTGCACAAGAGTAGAGCTTTGCCTCAGATACAGGCAGATACATTTTATCCTTATAAATGGATTAGAAGGCAGGAATATGGTTAGCAATGATGTTAGATGTATAGGTGGGATGGTATGAGTTTGATAAAGTTCTCCTTTGATGATGTCACTTCCCTTAGTGAGATAGGAACAGTTATTATTTGAGAGTAAGGATAGGAAATAATGTGTCTTGAGGAAAGAAGAAAAGGAGTAAAACAGTACTCTAAAAAAGTAAAATAAATAATAAATTAAGGAAATGTAGTTTCATTGCCAGATAGTATTATAAGTCCACTTGATTTTTCTGGTGATAAATTCAAGGTTAAGTCAATAAAAGTAACTATTTGTATTCTCCAGACTTGAACAAAATATAAAGTACATAAAGAGCCACATTTAAGCAGGAGTGAGAACATTGTCAAACAAACGAATATTGGAAGAAGTAGCAAAGAAGATGAGGGCACATAGAAGGAAATGTTAACTATTTACCTAAATGGAATTAGGCTGGGTTTTAGTGGAGAAGGAGGGGTATCTTGAAAGTGAAAGAGACAGTGAAAATGTTATGAGATCAATGAATTTTAGTCCAAATTTATTCAAAAACTTATGAGGTTTGAGTCTTTAGAGGGGGTAAGCTGCAAAAGTTGGAGGGAGTGGCTATATGGTTGCATACATGATGTTGTGATTCTGAATGAGCACACTATCCAGAAGGGAGAGAACATCTGTCTTCCCATGAGATAGCAATCATGGAAGCACAAGTCAACAGAAATGCAACATGGAGCCAGCACAGGTAGAGAAGTGCCCAGGAGAGTTGCCTGGAGACACAGGAGAATTCGTGTGAGCAATAAATAAACATTTGTTGTTACAATAAGACTAACTTTAGGGATTGTTACTGCACCTAACCTACCCAATCTTGACAGTTATATTCCAATTAGCAGTTATTGACAATGACATGTCCAATATGTCTGTGAGAGATGAAATAGGTTGGAAGACAACATTATTGGAATAACAGAATAAAAGAAATTGAAAAGGCAAAGATTATTGATCTGTTTATTGAAATTATTAGTAATTAAGAATAATGAGTGTTTAAGGAGTTAATATCATCAAGAAATAATGGAGAATAAGGTGGGGGTCGGTAGATGCAATAATGAGAGGTTATGAGAAATAGTATGTAATGAGATGGGGTTCAAGGTGTTATGATTTTAAGGAGCACATAGTTTGACTCCAGGCCCAGAATTATGAGGACTGTGGAAGAAAACGAAGCACCCTCTTTGAGGGAAATGCAGAGAAATTATTGTCCACATTTCAGTTAGAGGATGGAGGTTAAGGGAACTTTCAGAGAAGATATTGATATTATAAGAATTTTTACTGATAATGGACTACAATTTCCAGAAGACAGAGTAGAAGAATTTAAGGATTTGGGGTACAGGGAGAAATAGGGATAGTTGAATAGATGAACCTAATTATATGGAAGTTATAATATGGAAGATAAAGGGTGATTTGGGAATCTAGGATCTCATTCGATGATTGATACAAATAGGGATAAAAGGCATAAATTACATAAGTCTTGAATTTAAGGCATACAATGTTGGTGAGAATTTGAGTATTATGGGGTTGGGGAGGTATTAAAGTCTAGTAATCTCTTTAATTGCTGCAAATAGAAGTTCGGTGGCTGGGGAGGGACGGTCTTACCCTAAGCATGTGGAGGTATTCCCTTGATCTCTTCTGATGGCCAGTGGGAAAGCAGTCCGAGATCTAATGCCTGCAGGTCCCACCGGACTCTGTTAACAGGGGCAAGGAGATCTGAGAAGCTAGATCTATTTCTAGAATGTTCAGACTCCCTCTTTTTTTGATGGAGTGGATAGAGAAGAGCCACAATGTTTTGTATTACTTGTAATACTCTTCATTTTAGAGACTCGAAAACTTTCGCACCTTGAGAAAATTACATATCTAAACAAAGAATTCAGGATTTGGTTCAAAATCTACTCTATCTCCATAACACTTCACTGTCTCATGAATCCTACAAAAACATTCCTAGTTTAACTCCTGGAATTATATTTATTTCTCATTTAAATACAACAAGGTATGGATATTTATGTCGCAGCTATTATGGAAACTATCAGTATGGTAAACACCTGTGCTCTGTTGTGTACAAACAATATGCCCCTCTGTGATCATGTGATATAAGGCATGGCTGTAGAGATGATTTATATAAGATAACCGACCTAAACTTGTGTGTTGACATTAAAGGTTTGCCTAATAAATAAATTGAAAATGCCAATAATGATTTTCAGTGGACCTAAGAATATAAAGGACTAAACGCATTTAGCAGTGGGCCAGATTTCCCCTGGGTGTTATTAACCCATAGACCAGCAGCTGAAGATAGATACAGGCCAGGCACAAGGCAGCAAATCAGTGTCGTCCTCAGCATTGAAATAAACTCTAAAGGAAAAGCAAGGCAGTAAATTGTGACATTACCCCCTGGGTATTCAGTATTTATGCAACTACGTGTTCCATAACTACACATCAGCTCTGTATAAGGAACAGCCCTATGCTTGTGAAATCGTGTATGGTGAATTGGTATTTAGGAGCACTATGAAATATTTTTCCAATCAATGATTTTCTCAATCTTCACAGTTAAAATTTTATCTAAGTTTATAAATGAAGAGATATTTGTTGGAGTTTATTATTGGAACAAATCACAAGAACAGATTTTTTTCTTAAATAAAGATGTCCAAATGCTATAGAGACTCATGAAAATACCACTTAAAACTGATGCTTTTTCTCACTCCACACATCACTAAAACAATCTTACCAACAACAGCATTATCCTCCAAGGTTCATTATCACTTTAGTAGGTCAAGATGGGTTTACTGGAAATATATTAACTACACCATTCGATGAAAATCCACAGCAAGATGTTTGATTTTAAAAAATGTCTTACATTTCCATATGTGTATATTTCTTTTCCTTGAAATCACTGAAGGGGAGATTAATCTTAGAAACTATCAAATTATGTTTAGTTTTTTAATTTTCAGTTTTTACAATCAGTTAACAAATTGGAGAAGAAAGGAGGTAATATAAGGTGGTCCCTTGTTAACACTAGTTAACACATATGTTATGTTCTGCTGTTAACACATATTTAAAGGTCATCCGCAATTTAAGTGCACACTTATGGACATAAACATTATCTCTGGACACTTATGTTTCACACACCTGGAGATAGTGAACATGGCAGCTTCACCTGACTGAGATTTAGATGTT